>NC_089227.1:45076079-45676079 GCF_963924675.1 Phocoena phocoena | reverse complement strand
TTTTTTTTTTTTTTTTTTTTATAACAAATCCAGACTGAAGCTTGAGTGAAGAGGTTGCCAGGGTTGGAAGTTAAGAAATTTCCAGCTGCCTGCTCTTGCACACAGAGCATCCTGGAGCATCATGATTGGTGTTACCAAGACGGGTGACTATTTGCTAATGGCTATTTATTTTCAGGTTAGACTTTTTTAACATCTTTATTGGACTATAATTCCTCTACAATGGTGTGTTAGTTTCTGCTTTATAACAAAGTGAATCAGCCATACATATACATATATCCCCCATCTCCTCCCTCTTGGGTCTCCCTCCCACCCTCCCTAACCCACCCCTCTAGGTGGTCACGGAGCACCGAGCTGATCTCCCTGTGTTATGTGGCTGCTTCCCACTAGCTATCGATTTTACATTTGGTAGTGTATATATGCCCATGCCACTCTCTCACTTCATCCCAGCTTACACTTCCCCCTCCCCGTGTCAAGTCCATTTTCTACGTCTGCGCCATTATTCCTGTCCTGCCCCTAGGTTCATCAGAATCTTTTTTTTTTTTTAGATTCCATATATGTGTTAGCATATGGTATTTGTTTTTCTCTTTCTGACTTACTTCACTCTGTATGACAGACTCTAGGTCCATCCACCTCACTACAAATAACTCAATTTCGTTTCTTTTTATGGCTGAGTAATATTCCATTGTATATATGTGTCACATCTTCTTTATCCGTCCATCTGTCAATGGACACTTAGGTTGCTTCCGTGTCCTGGCTATTGTAAATAGAGCTGCAATGAACATTGTGGTACATGACTCTTTTTGTAGTTCTATTTTTAGTTTTTGAAGGAACCTTCAGACTGTTCTCTATAGTGGCTGTATCAATTTACATTCCCACCAACAGTGCAAGAGGGTTCCCTTTTCTCTACACCCTCTCCAGCATTTACTGTTTGTAGAGTTTTTGATGATGGCCATTCTGACCAGTGTGAGGTGATACCTCGTTGTAGTTTTGATTTGCATTTCCCTAATGATTAATGATGCTGAGCGTTCTTTCATGTGTTTGTTGGCAGTCTGTATACCTTCTTTGGAGAAATGTCTATTTAGGTCTTCTGCCCATTTTTGGATTGGGTTGTTTGTTTCCTTGATATTGAGCTGCATGAGCTGCTTGAATATTTTGGAGATTAATCCTTTGTCAGTTGCTTTGTTTGCAAGTATTTTCTCCCATTTGAGGGCTGTCTTTTCATCTTGTTTATGGTTTCCTTTGCTGTGTAAAAGTTTTTAAGTTTCATTAGGTCCCATTTGTTTATTTTTCTTTTTATTTCCCTTTCTCTAGGAGGTGGGTCATAAAGGATCTTGCTGTGATTTATGTCATGGAGTGTCCTACCTATGTTTTCCTCTAAGAGTTTTATAGTGTCTGGTCTTACATTTAGGTCTTTAATCCATTTTGAGTTTATTTTTGTGTATGGTGTTACGGAGTGCTCTAATTTCATTCTTTTACATGTAGCTGTCCAGTTTTCCCAGCACCACGTATTGAAGAGGCTGTCTTTTCTCCATTGTATATTGTTGCCTCCTTTATCAAAAATAAGGGGACCATATGTGCATGGCTTTATCTCTGGGCTTTCTATCCTGTTCTAATGTTCTATATTTCTATTTTTGTGCCATTACCATACTGTCTTGATTACTGTGGCTTTGTAGTATAGTCTGAAGTCCAGGAGCCTGATTCCTCCAGCTCCATTTTTCTTTCTCAAGGTTGCTTTGGCTATTCAGGGTCTTTTGTATTTCCATACAAATTGTGAAATTTTTTGTTGTAGTGCTGTGAAAAATGCCATTGGTAGCTTGATAGGGATTGCATTGAATCTGTAGATTGCTTTGGGTAGTAGAGTCATTTTCACAATATTGATTCTTCTAATCTATGAACTTGGTATACCTCTTCATCTGTGTGTATTGTATTTAATTTCTTTCATCAGTGTCTTATAGATGTCTGCATACAGGTCTTTTGTCTCCTTAGGTAGCTTTATCCCTAGGTATTTTATTCTTTTTGTTGCAGTGATAAATGGGAGTGTTTCCTTAATTTCTCTTTCCGATTTTTCATCATCAGTGTATAGGAATGCAAGAGATTTCTGTGCATTAATTTTGTATCCTGCTACTTTACCAAATTCATCGATTAGCTCTAGTAGTTTTCTGGTAGCATCTTTGGGATTCTCTATGTATAGTATCATGTTATCTGCAAACAGTGACAGTTTTACTTCTTCTTTTCCAATTTGTATTCCTTTCATTTCTTTTCCTTCTCTGATTGCTGTGGCTAAAACTTCCAAAACTATGTTGAATAATAGTGGTGTGAGTGGACAACCTTGTCTTGTTCCTGATCTTAGAAGAAATGGTTTCAGTTTTTCACCATTGAGAATGGTGTTGGCTGTGGGTTTGTCATATATGGCCTTTATTATGTTGAGGTAAGTTCCCTCTGTGCCTACTTTCTGGAGGTTTTTTTTTTTATCATAAATAGTTGTTGAATTTTGTCAAAAGCTTTTTCTGCATCTATTGAGATTATCATATGGTTTTTATCCTTCAGTTTGTTAATGTGGTTTATCACAGTGATTTGTGTATATTGAAGAATACTTGCATTCCTGGGCTAAACCCCAGGTTAGACTTTTAACTTAAGCTCAGATTGCTTTTTTTCAGCTATCCATCAGGCACCTCCTCCTGGAGGTTGCACAGGCACCAAAGTCTCCATCTTCCCCCAAGCCTTCCTCTGACCTTCCCTCCTGATGAAGTGTGTCCCCATCCCCGCACAACCGAAGTCCTTCCTCTGGTCTTTGTGTGCGTGTTGGCTGTGGAGGGCTCCATTAGCCCTAAGAAAACTTAGGGTAAACCTACGCACAATGTGTTCTCATCCCAGGGTGAGAAACCTGGGCACCACCTGCACTTCTTTCTTCCTACCGCCTCATACACATCCCATTGATCACCAAATCCTGACTTTCCCTCCTAATAATTACTTGCTGTTTGTTTTTGTTGTGATCTTCACCCATACCCTTAGCATCTCTTGGTAGAGCTTCTGCAAGTGCCCTCTCACTGGTCTTCCTACCTTTAGTAAATCTTCCCCTCGAATTCATTCTCTTCATTCCAGCCAGAACTAGGGTGCGCTCTCTCTACAGCACAGACATGATAACTTCTCATCTCTACTTAAAACTCATTGCCTCTTGTCTCTGACTGGGCTTGGAGCAGGGCAGTGGTGCTCAGAATTGGCTGTCATTTGAATCAACTAGGAAGCTCTGAAACAATACTGATGCCTGGGATCCAATCCCAAGGCTAACTTAATTGATCTGGGGTTCCAATGAGGCATCTGTAATATTGTTTACTCTGGGCATCCAGGATTGAGAATCTACAGAAAGCTGTACAGCATAGAGCTCAAGAGAGTAAGTTCTGGAATCAGATGGAATTGGGCCCTACTCTTGGCTTCACCACTTACTAGGTTTGTGATCTGGGGCAAGTTATTTTACTTCTAGTTTTCGTCATCTGTGGAATGAGAATAAGAATAGTATCAATAAGTATCTCATTAGGGTTTGGGGAAGATTAAAGGTGACACTGCATTTCTAGCACTTGGCAGAGTGTCTGCCATTCAGTAGGGGCTATTATTGTCATGGTTGCTGTTATCCTCATTACAGCCATTATCACCATCATCAAAATTATTGTAAACACCACTCCTCATGAGCTCACTCAGTTTCTCAACAGGGAGACCACCGACATTTTGGATAGGATGATTATTCATTGTTCCCTGCACAGTTGGAGGTTTAGCATCCCTGGTCCTCTGACTGCTATCTGCCGGCAACAGTCACCTTCCAAAATGTCCATCCCCTGTGGGGTGGGGAAGGACCACTCTCGGTTCCACTGGGGCTTTGTTGCATCTCCTGCTGTATCTCCCCAGCTCCCTCCATTTCCTCTCACTTCTTTTGAGCAAAACTGAACTAGATACGGTTTTAGTCATAGTGCCTACCCTGTTGCTCCCTTTGTAACACCCATATGCACCCCTCCATCTGGCCACCTAGTAGGCTCTCGTCTTTGGAGCTTTTTCTGATATCTTCTCCTCCCAGTCATTATATACTGGTCACTCGTTCCACTTTATCACTCTTGAACTTCAAATTATATTTGTTTACTCTCTGAAATATTCTCTACGTATGTTTTTTGCTTACTCCTCATAACAAAACTGCAAATTATGTATTAACATATTCATTTTGTCAGGAATGACCCTGTGACTCACAGATATTAAGTAACTTGCCCAAGTTTATACAACTAGCGAGTGTCAGAGCACTGATTTTTCTGACTTCAAATTAAATGCTTTTCCCACTGCACCATCATGTTCTCATGTTGTGGATATTTCTCACATGTCTTGCTCTCTTCCACTGACAATAAGCTTCTCAGGGCAGGGCCTAAGTATGGTTCATTTCTGTATTCCCAGCTACACTGTCTGGTACACAGTTGGTACTCAGTGAGTGCTTGTTGAATTGGAGGAAGCTGCCACTTTATGGTGAGTGCCATATGGGTCAGTTTCCATGCTGTTCTGGCGCCATCTTTTGGCTTGATTTTGAGTTCCTAGAGAGCGGGGACCTAGTCTTGTTCATCTTTTTTTCCCTGGAGGCAAAAATTGATCAGCTCATAGCAGACACTGACCATTTGTTACAGCTAATGAAGTTAATAGCATATTATCTTCATTGTTTCTGGCTTTAAAACTCAGGCTGCATTTTGCTGGCTTTTCTAAGAGCCTAGACCAGAATGGAACTGCTTCAGAGTTTTCTTGAAAAACTATCTTTGGCCTCAGAGAGCCTCTGAGAAGGATAAAACAATATTGACAGAGAAGCTGTTGAGAAGATCACGACTGCTATCAGAACAGCTCTTTTTTCTTTAGAACAAATTACTCTTACAACATAGGAGAAAATATTCAGGATCTAGGTCGAGGCAAAAAGTCCTCAGACTTGATACCCCCATGCAAAGTCCATAAAAGGAAAACTGGTAAACTGGACCTCATCAAAACCAAAACTTTCTGTGCCAATGACTCTGTGAAGGTGATGAAAAGACAATCTACAGGTGGGGTAAAAATATTTCAAACCATATATTTGACAAAGGACTAATATAGAAAACAAAGGCCTCTCAAAATTCAATAGGAGAAAATCCAAACAATCCATTTAGAAAATGGACAAAAGACACGAACTGACATTTAATCCAAGAGGATATACAGATGAGCACATGATAAGTTGTACAATGTCATTAACCATTAGGAAAATGCAAATTAAAACCACAGTGAACGATTACACTCTTATCTGAATGGATAAAATAAGAAAGGTATAACACCAAATGCTGACGAAGATACAAAGAAACTGGAACAGTCAGACGTTGCTGGTGAGAATGTAAAATGGCTGTGAATGTAAAAGTCACTGTGAGAAAAAGGATGGTGGTTTCTTTCGAAACTAAACGTGTGCTTAACATGTGACTCAACAATTACATTTTGGGTCACTTCTCCCAGGGAAATGAAAACTAACGTTCACACAAAAATCTGTATATGAATGTTTATAGCAGCTTTACTTATAAAAGCCCAACACTGGAAACAATCTCCAAACGTCCTTCAACAAGTGAATGGTTAAACACACTCTAGAACACCCATGCCATGAAATACTACTCAGCAACAAAAAAGAGCTATTAATACACGCAACAAGTTGGATGGATCACAGGTGAACTACCCTAAGCGAGAAAAGTCATCTCAAAAGGCAACAGACTGTGAGGTCATTTGTATATCATTCTTGAAATAGCAAACCTGTAAATGGAGAACAGATTAGTCATTGCCAGGAAGAGATGGGGACAGGAGGCAGACAGCTCTCGCTGTAAAAGGGTAGCATGAAGCATCATTGTACTGGAACTGTTCTATATACTGACTGGTAGCAGTCATACAGACCTGCACATGAGAATAACTCTTAGAATTAAATACACACACATAAATGCATGAAAAATTGGTCAAACCTGAATGAAGTTGATAGATTGTACAAGTGTCCATTTCCTCACTGTGATATTGTTCTATGGTTATACAGGATATTACCATTGGGGGAAAATTGAGTGAAGGGTACATGAAATCCCTCGATATTGTATCTTACATCAGCATGTGAATATAGAATTATCTCAAAAGGTTAAAAAACACTCCCACATAAATTGTCTTAAATGAGATAGATTAATAGTATTATTTTCCATCTTGTAGAAAAATAAAGTAAGGCTCAAACAATTCAGGAATGTCATCTAACATCACTCAGATACAGAGTGCAGGAACCAAATGTGAACCCAGGTTTCTCTACTCCACATCTATGCCTATTTTTTCATCCCTTTATATGTCCAGAAATGGCACAGAAATCATACCAAGCCTTTCTGGTAGGTTACATTCAAAATGGACATACTAGCATAGATTGTTAGCCCTTCATGGAGAGAGTTTTCTAAGGAAAAGGGATGGAACACAAAGTAGGAAGAGTTAGGACAGGCCTAGAAGGATGCTGGTGAAGCAAAGTGGGGATAGCGTCAAAGATCATCTAGGCTTACTTCATTATCGTGCTCATGACTGGCCCTGTTGAGTGCAGATCCTGGTACCCAGAAGCTTCAGAAGGTTGTACCTTGTGCCCTCTGGGCTCCCAGCGTGCAATTAGAACTGAGAAGTTTAGAGAAAGGCTCTTCTGCAATTTGTGAGGCACATTGGACCACGTAATGGCCAGGGAAGTCTAAGGTTCTTTAGGATAAAATCCCAGAGCCATTTTTATGTCTCCTGGACATAAGCATGCATTCCTGGGTGTTTCGGCAATGTGTGTCCTGTTTTTGAGTCGATTCCCTACCCGATCAAAGTAATGATGACAGAGAAGAGCCTTTTGTGATGTGTCCGATTTCCAGCTGACAGTGCCATGGGCAACACACTTTCCTGTAACTGCTGAGTAAATATTTGTGGACTGATTTACAAGGTCATTTTAAATCTGACTTGGATACTAAGTCAAAGTCAGGCTAGAATCATTATTTATCATATCACTATTTCTACAAACTTCTCAAGATCTTGGGTTGGTTTTCCTCCTGAAGCCAGGTTGTATATAATATGGAAGGCTGTTTTTTTAACATCAGAATACGTCTTATCTCTGAAACTTGCAGGTAACAGTATGATGAATCTTCAACCTTGTACTTCCCTTGACAGTTGATATAAAGTGTGAGTAGTGAGGAACACAGAAGAAAGTGTTCTTGTGCTTTGCTTCTCTTTGAGCATGAAACATTGCCTAATGTCTAACATACATAAAAAATGAGCATGACCTCTTGCCGACCACATTTGCACAGGCACTCTATACTCTGAATGACTTTGGACCACCTTGCTCTTGGGCAGGAATATTATAAAAATTCTACAGTATCCACAAATGATAGGAATTTGCTTTAGTTGGTCAATAAGGACTTGTTAGGCAATGTTAGTGTTAGTGACTAAACAGTTACATGAGATTGGATACTATATCTAGAGCTTTACTTTGCTTTTTATTTTTATTTTTTTGTGGTACGCAGGCCTCTCACTGTTGTGGCCTCTCCACTCAGTGGCCATGGCTCACGGGCCCAGCTACTCCGAGGCATGTGGGATCCTCTCAGACCGGGGCATGAACCTGCGTCCCCCGCGTCAGCGGGCGAACTCTCAACCACTGCGCCACCAGGGAAGCCCTACTTTGCTTTTTAAACAAACATCACTGACTGGAGTTCTCCTAACACTAACTCACCCGGGATCGATGGACTGAACAAATGATGTGCCGACTTACAATTACGTGCAATAGAGTCTTTGGAAAATTCCAGGAAGGAAACCTGGTGTTTCCTTGTACCTTTGTAACATGGAAAGAGTTAACAGTTCCATTTGTTCTGGAGAAAATTTTATCAGTGCTTGCAGAATAGCACTGAACTATGGTAGATGAGATAGAATTGATTTTTTTTTCTTTCTCAAATGGGAAGAAGTCTTTTCAGTTTGGAGGTAATGGGAAAAATCCACCCACATTTAAGAGAAAAGAACTGCAAATTAGTGCAGGTGCAGACAGCGTGGTCTTGTGCTGTGCTCTGGAGAGCTGCCGGCTATTGCTTTCTCAGGAATGCTAAATGCAGCTTTATTAGGCTTACTTAGTGGAAACTTTGTGGAGTCCCAGGGTGGGATTTCCTCAAACACTGCTGAGCAAGGTCTATATGTAGCCAAGCAAGGCTCTCATCTGAGCCAAGGAAAGGCCTCAGGGCCTGCGCACCAAATGCCAGCACAGATGACAGCATGGATTTCATAATCTGACGAATATGCTAGCCTGCTAGAAAGGCTTTCTTTCACTGAAGGAAATTTCATTATTTTGCCTCATCTTAACTTTGAAAAAAATGTGTGTTCTTTCTTTGCAGAGAAACAGTCAACACTTTTATACTTTAGACTTTGTTTTCTTCATCACAAGGTACAATCTCTCTCCTTTGGATTAACAGGAAGGTGTATGTCATCATCTGTTCCGAATGGAAGCTACTTTCCTTTTAATTGCATCACTCCTAATTGTCAGTATTTAAGACAAACATCCATCTCTTTTAGACAAATAATTCCATTGTTTCTGTTCTGAATAAATTATGAGGTTTTGGTTTCTGGTGTTTTCTTTCTCCAAAAGGTTGCAATCCATAAATTCTCATACAATTACTAATGAAGCAGCTTACATGCCAATGTGCTAGAAGTGTAGGGAACCATCCTAAGGTTTAAAATTTGATGCAAATGAACCTCATAGGATACATTGTCTTCAAATCAGATTCTGACATGTGACAGGAGTACTTGATAATTAGTGTACCTAGCCAGCCTCCTAAGTGAATATTTCATAGGCCTACAAAGGTCTATAAAATATGTCAAATCTCTTTTAGTTGCAAGAATCAGAAAACCAACTTGAACCTCTTTAGGCACCATTCCATTGGACCTCAGTTGCAAATTCAGAGATAAAAATGCTGAAGAGCTTTAAACCCCAAGTACAGGACCCTTCTGAGCCAGGGAGTTATGGGTCACAGAGTGGATGAAGAGAAAATGCCTTGGTCTGTGAAGCAGAAACTTAGGGTCCTGGTGCAATTCTGATCCTAAGTACCACCGTGACCTTGCAGAAGCCTCTTCAACTGATTTCTTATTGACAAACCAAGCATTTTGGACCAGACCGCCTTTTCCCATTGTCCAACAAGTCACTGCCTCCGAAATACTTTAATCTTTTGCTTCTAAGGAGGCAGAAAAAAATGACAGAACTTTAAAATGGCCGTTTCTAGTCTCACCATCAAATGACACACTTAAAAAAAACTCAGTGTTTAGTATCACCCTTCGTGTTAAACACACACACACACACACACACACGATTGTGATGTTTTCAATTGTAAAGAAATGCTAAATTAAATAACTCACATTTAGATAACTCATCTTTGATTCTGAAGCTCACTCAAAGCCATCCAAATTCAATACAGCACATAACCTCCCCCATTTATCAGATTTAAGACCTGAACTTCTGATGCATCGTCGGCAAAATTTAACCCTCTCCTCTCCGAAACTGAAACGTGTCCGAAGAGCAAACACATACTTAAAAACGTAAAAAAAAAAAAAAAAAAATTACAGCTTTAAATAAGAAATAAATTGTGTGCTTGTAAAATCCTATCTTTGCAATCCAGTACTTGGTATTAACAGCCTGTAGCAAGGTTCAGGCACAAAACATCAAACATAATGGAATGTACACTTCCTTATTCCCCCTCTCCTAGAGCAGCGCCTTCTAACCTCCACAGCTCCATCTTGTGCAAGGGCCCAGGAGGAGCTTCTGCCAGGAGACGGATGTCAATGAAGTCCCTGGTGGTGTCCCCACTTGTGACCTCAGATTTTGCCTGACCAGTACCGTGCTGTGAAACAATATGTTTTGTTGTTGTGACACTTTAGTGACATAGCTCATAATACGGAACTGGTGATGAAAAGGGAGAGCATAGGGAATGATAATTAACATATAGAGATTGCTATTTCCAGCTCTTTTCAATGAAATTTTAAGAAGAAGGGGAAATGAGAGTGGATCAAAAAGTTGCAGAGGAAATAGCACTGGGAACTTGAAAGAGAAGACAATAGAAAAGGACCCTTATGATCACATCCCCTACTAGGTGCCCTTCATAAAAACATATCCAGGCTTTCACAGCAGTTATGGTTTGCAATAGAGAATAACATGCAACATTCCCAGCCTTTATCACAATAAATTTTTAAAAAGCAAACATTCTTAGAGCAAATATACAAAGAAAGGGAAAAAAGTACATGAGAGACCATTTTAGAACAGGTGAAGGAGTGTATAATTTGAAATAGTTAAGAGCACAGATTCTGTCCATTTCCACCTCTTCTTATTTTTTTGGACATGTTATTTACATTCTCTAAGCTTATTTACATATCTTGAAGTTTATCTATAAATTGGAGAGGATATTAACACCTATCTCATAAGTTTGTTCTTAAGATATTTCATTCAAAGTGCGTAGGTAGCTCTGAGCCAAGCACATGATACAACATGCTTAATAAACATTATTGCTGCTGTTCTTATTTCCATAGGATCAACCATTGTAGCAGAAATTCATATTGTGTCTCCAATATCCATTATCCTATTCTTCTCTTTAAATGAACCCCAATTTTGTATAGGTGTTTATTCCTCAGAGAGTGTGGCCCTCTCTCCAGCTCAGGCTAACTCCTGACAAACCCAAGACAATTCCAATGATCTCACCCCCACTGCCAGTGATTGTGTCAGACAAAGGCAAGGAGACATGATGTGGCCAATGAAACATGAGGGAAGTCTGCCAAGGGGGGTTTCTGCGAAAGGTTTCATTGTTTTTTAAAAGGGATACTTGGGCCAAAATGACCTTTCATACATTGGATGCTGTGTCCAGATGTAAAGTTTGGAACTGTGGGAGCATCGTTTGACCCTGAGGGGAGTTACTTCTAAGGATGTCAGGAGGAGAGAGGTAGGAGGACGTTCCTGATGAGAGCATGGAACCGCTGAATTAGCCAACAGTGTAAGAATTATCTTCTCTGGATTTCTTAAGATCAAAAGTAAATTTCCTTGTTGTTTCAGCCAGTTGAGTCAGTGTTTTCCTTATACATGAAGGTATCCTAACTGATAGAACCAAAGCACAAAAACAGAAACCAGGGAAGAATGCATCTCCTGACCTCAATGTTGCCTCTGGTTACCTCTAAAGCCAACAGTTATCTATTCCCTGAGAATGTTCATTGTTCCCCCACTTTCTCCCTTCTAGTCTCTCCAGTTACCCATTAAGGACACAACAAAAGAATCACGAGAAGTCTAACCCGCAGCACCTTGGAAAAGCTGACCGCATGAAGGACTATGGTTCCCGCCTACCCTCTTTCTTCTACACAGGCAGCCATCACCTCCCTCCTGACTCCTGACCAGCTCTGGAAAGCAGTGATTGTGCAACGGGAGAAGCACACCAGCTTCAGAGTGAATGAGGTAGGGGAGGAGAGACCTGGAGCAGAAGTGCCTGCAGCCAGGGAAGAAGAGGCAGAGGGACAAGTACAGGGTGATGTTATCAAAGGGCCTCCTCACCCACTGACAGGATTACCTGGGGGTCCTTTCTCAAACCTAAAGTAGAGCAAAGACTTAGAACCATTCAGAGCTCAGGAACACCAGCTTATCTCCCCATACAGGAAGGATTCCGCAAAGAAATGCATGCCAATGCAATGCAATGCTGGCTTGAAAACTGAGTTTTAGTCTACATCTCTGAGTGGAAGTTTATTGGCCACTTTTCTTTTTCAATTCACATCAGCTTAGGTATACCTAGCTGTCTGCCTGAAACATCTAACCACAGGAGAGAGTGTGTTTTTCCTACAGGTTGAATTCTCATCTCAGAGTAATTTCCACAATTTCTTTCTGGCTTTGAGGTGGTATTCCAAGGACCATTATAGCTTGTGTCAGCTTGAATTTGTTTTTCTTGCTCTTGAAATTGCTAAATCAATTTCATTGTCAGGCATGGTGAAGGTTGGTTGGTTGTTTTTCGCTTATTCTACACACCTCAGTTCCCAAACCCCAGATATGAGCTCTAAATATGTAACCGAAATAAGACTGGGTTTCTTAGTCCCTCTCTCTTTCTCTGTCTGACTTGAAGGCAATTGTCCAGTTACCTTAACAAAGAAATAAAAAAGGAAAATAAAACAACCAACCAAAAAAAAAAAAAAAACCAAAGAAAAGAAACCCCCATAAACCTTTCACCGAAAATCGAATTCAAAAGCATGAAGGGATAATGCAGAATTTTAAATATCTTTTCTTTCTTTTAAAAATATAACACAAAAGACATTTTCCCTGTCATAAATTAAGGCAATTCAGAAGTATATTGACTCAAAAGTGAAAGTTCTTCACTACAGTGCCCTATTTCCCCAACTTACCCTTTTCTGTAGAGGTAACTACTATTAAGAGTTGAATATACATCTTTCCAGATATTTCTCTTTACATTTAAGTAGATAAATGTTAGGTGGGAATTGTTTAGCAGTGGAAGAAGTGAGGGGGTAGTCATAGGAGTATTCTTTACTCAAGTTTAGTAAGTATTGAGAACTTTAAAGAGACAGAGTTACTACAAGGGGAGAAGACAACCAAGGAATGACTTGGATTTTTTAAACTACAAATGTTAAGACAGGCAAAAGCAAGGAAGGGATTTGACCAAAGAAAAGGAGGACTCTTGGTAAAAGCGGCACCGTGCATAATGCATTCTCCATGCTCTGGCTGTTTATGGTAACGGCATTCTAATGAGATAAACCACATACAAACGCATGAATAGTAATTAGAAGAGAGAGGCGGCTACAGACCCCAAGTAGGTTTACTTTCATGGGCGGTCTCAGGAGGAGTTTGCGAGTGGTTTGTACCATACACAAAAAATAATGTCAGGAGAGAAGAGGACACAATGATTCCAACAGGGCTGACACAGGTCACAGGTCTGCCTGCTCTAGTGAGCTTCTGGGCACCGCTGACTTGTCATGTTGTCCCCCTGCTCCCCGACGTGGCTCAGAGCTGGCATGAAGTCAAACACCAGGTCGTTGCACAAGGACTAGCTTACCTGACCTCTTTGTTTCATAAAAACTTAGATGTTACGAAACCAGGATTGGGGAACAAGCAGTTGTTCATTCTCCAGGTGGCCCAGGTAACAGTTCAGAGCACTTCTGGGGTGTATGTGATGATTCCCCTTATTTGCTTCCATTGTTTTCTTTGGGAAAACCGTTTATAGGGTGTTTGATTCATTGGAAAGTGTACAATTCTTTTGTTCTTTTCTTCTTTGCTTGGTTTGCAACATAGATACAAGTTTGAGTTTGAGTTCCAGAAGCTGTCTTATATTATTAAGTGGCCTTAAAGAAAGAAGTCATATGGTGGGTGAGAGCGTCCTACTGAGAGGTAGGAGAAGCTTGGTTTCACGAGAATTTTGGAGCACCCCTGTGTGTTTTGGACGGCCTACCCCTGTTATTTTGTCATTAGTTAATGCATTTCTTAAATGTTAACTCACTGCTATTTCAGGTTTTCTGTACATGAAGTCAAACTTAATCTTCACACACTGTCTCCTTTTTGCCTCTTTTCCTTTCTTGTGTGTTGTCAGATTCAAGTTTGTTGTTGATTGTGGAGTGTTCTATTTTCTCTCTAATCGTTTTGAAGTTACACACCCTATGTCTATCCTTAAGTGCTTACTATTAATATTCTGAAGAACATGTTGAAGCTATGTTTTTTATCTTCTTGTTAAGAATTAATTTTTTGTCTTTACCCTTTCACTGAACAGGTCAAAAACCTAACCATTTACTAATGTCTCTCCTCACCCAGTTCCCTATGTTGACATCATTTATCTCTTTTAATTCTTTTTGTTTTAAACCACTTCATTGAAGTATTATTGACATGTAAAAAGTTGTATGTATTTAATATATACAACTCAATGAGTTTGGGGATAAGTATATACTCATATTATTTTAAGTTCTTGAGTATTAAGTATCCAGGCCCTCCCAGTATTATTATGAGGTTTTATTTTTAAACCTATGTTTTATGATATTTTAAGGGATTTTTAATGTGTAGATTGGTAAACACATATGCTCATTCTACCCTGTAGATCTAATCTATACATAATCATATAATAAGATATTCACTAAAAATGCATTGAGGAAGTAGGGGACAGGGTTAAGAACACATCTCAATTAAAAAAAAAGTTGCTCCCAATTCTTTCTTCTATAACTTAACAAAATTTTTTCAGCAGTTGTGCAGCTATCTGTTCTGTCTTCTGTCTCTCACTGTACCCTCTGTTCTTTCTTTCCCTCTTGGAAACCTTTCTCCTTAACGCTCCCTCACACTGCTCCCCTCTGATCTTTCCTTTATGTCTACAGTCCTTTCCCAACTTCCCACTTTTATATCTACTCGTGAACCTATCCACTACCGCAAAAGCTCCATGGCCAAGAGATGAACATAAAGGATTCTTCCACCTCGGAAAACACGGGAAGGGTTATTTTAATGACCTAAGATTTAACGTATATTTTAAAGTCATACATACTGTAAACGCAATAGGGGAAACTGCTGCTTAATAGAACGCTGTATCAATTCCCATGTAAAATGAAGAATTAAACCCTAACTTATCTGTCCTAAATTTCCATTCCATGGTTTTTGCTTCCTTTAAGTATACCTATATCAAATAAAGTATTAAAACATAAACGGCATTTTGTGTGGGGAGAGTCTGCAATCTGTTCTTAAACATATAAATGAAATAATTCAGAATAAGGGAGCAAGGCAAGCATATATCCACTCACCCACCATATCTAGTGCATATTTACAAAGCCCAACTGGTGTGAGTACCAAAAACAACAAGGCATACAATTCACAAACAAAAATTGCCATTTTAAATAAATATTATATGCATATGACATGGAAATTATTGTAAAGTTATAAGATCAACTATCAAGCCAATTAAACATAACTACAAATACAGGTGTAAATGATATCGCCAAAAAACGGTTAGTAGCATTCTAGGGAATAGTTTTCCAAGTATAAAAACAGAACTAAATGTTAGGACACAGAAAGTTTCAGAGTTTAAATACCTAAGGAATGGCTCTTTGACATATAAAAATTAATATCAGGACCACGTTATGGAACTTGTCTGAGGTGGGACCTTAAAATGGAGACATCAGTGGTAGGACCATTCATGAGTTATGAGTGTCAGTAAGAACCAGTGAAGAGGCAAGCAAGAAGTTGTTAGACCCAGGGTAAAGTTACATATACACGTCCTTGCAATACAATTAGACACAATTTGCTCTCTTAGTTAAGCAGTGCCAGCCATGTGCTAGGCACAGATTGGCATGCCACAATAAATCATGAGCATCTTGAGGGCAGAGATGATGCTTCATTCATGTCTGCACATAGTAAATGCCAAATGTTTGATATTCAAGGAACAAGATGTCGAGATGCCCAAAAAACTGTTTCATGATTTACTCAGGGTCACTCTAATATGGCTAAGTGCCCAAATTAGGTAACAAATATTAGCTAACTCTAAGAAGAAATAGAGAGTTCATATGCAAATCCAATTTTAGAGGTGGGAAGAGTAGGTTTAATTTATATGTTTGCATTTATAATTTGTTCTTGGGCTGGTGGTGTGGCAGGAAGGTACAAATTCTTCCTTGCTTATGTGTATATATGTGTGTTTTTATGTTAGTATGTGAACTGGGGCCAAAATTCGGTTTAAAATGAGGCTTTCCTGGAAATCTGATTTTACCCCAAATGCCTGCCACTAACCTGGCAGTTGTGTTTGCTACACTGGGAGAGTCCCTAAGGAGTAAACTGCGGAATAAAAATTCATTCCTCATTCATAGCAGGGCTGTGCTTGAGACTATCCCCTTTGTGCTAGCTTGTCTTCATTTTAAAAGTAAAAGATAGTAAGATATGTGAGACAAAAAGGAAAAAAATGAAGGTAAAACTCTACCAGGAAAACAGATGAAACAGTAAAAGTAAACTGCTAGAGTCAAATGCATTAAGCCAACAACCCAGAGCAAAAATGAACACACAAACTCAAGGGGCAGATGAGACCCGTTATCTGAATCCAAGTGGCTGAAAGTAGTCATAAATCTTTGGTGCAAATACCAACGAAAAGACAGGGAAATCTTACAGGACATGATTGGAGACAAAAGTTCTCAAAGTTCAGGGTCCCCTTAACCCTTTTTACTGCATTGGCCCTTTTGACAATCTAGATTCCTGGAAAACCACCCATGTGTACAATATCTTGCCTGTACTTTTAGGGAACGCCTGCATCCCCTAAAGCTCATCTGTGAATTGGTGAATGCCTTCAGCCTTCCCTCGTAGCAAACCGCCCAAGTCATCTCCCCTGGGCTCTGCATCACACAAAGCACGCATTTTTCCTTGTGCATCTCTCCCTCAAGGTATCAGAAAGCATCTGCCACTTATTTCATCCCTGCTTACAAATTACAGGGCAGGCAATATAGGAGTCACACAAACGTAATACATTTCATGAAATAAACACAACCTTAGATCCCACAAGTCATGGACATCCTTCCTAAGTGGGGAAAGTTCTGTCACTACTTCAGCTTTCTCCAGCCATATCAGCATTGCTGTGAGATGTCTGATTGGTTTCAGGCTTTCAACGAAGTTGACACGAACTATATTTAGTCATCTATAACTCAAGGGGATAAATTCAGAAGGTGGTGTTTTTGCTTCTCGTATGCATACAAGCTGATACAGGTTGAGTTCCCAGGGAAGTGCATTGGGATGTTGAAATGGAGGGTAGTGTGCAGGTTGTCCATCTGGGAGTGTTTTGGGATCAACACCTGTGAAAAGGAGGGAAGGAAGCAAATGGGGCACAAGGATAAGTGACAATATGAGTCAGTCCTCAGGACAGTCTCTGCGGACCTCACCCTTGCTCTGGAGCTAAGATGGTCCTTTGGAGTTGGTCTGCATTGGGATGAAATGGCTGTGTCTTTATATGCCAGTGTATGTGGTCTACCCCAGGAAGGACTGATTTTGGAGCAGGTGACCCCCTGCAGTTGCAGCAATTCCTGAAGTAACTGACCATCTACTGACATCATTCCCAGCAGCTGATGTCACATGCCCTTTCTGAAGGCATTTCTGGGTGCTATGTCTGTCACACGACCTGATCCACTTCAAATAAACTTCATTTGATGCAAGCTTGATGGGTTTTAAATGGAACCCATTTCAGAAAGGCAGGATATCTACCATCAGAACTAATTCATTCACATAGTATTCATTAACGTGCCAGGCACTGTTTTGGGTGCTAATGATATGGTGGTGAAAAGTCACTACCCTCATTCTAGGGACGGATTTAGGTTAAAAAGGCAATCCAATAAATTAATAACACAATTTTGATAATAAGAAGCAATTTGCAGACAAAGCAGGGTGAGAAGACAGAATGACTGGGTAGCCAGTGAGGTAGGTGCAAACTTAGGATGGTTGTCAAGATAGCCTTCTCCAAGGAGGTGACAACTGAGTAAGACTTGATTAGTAGTCAGGGGCAAGTGGCATGAAACTCTGGGGATAAAAGAATATTTCAGGCAGAGGAAAGGAAGTATTGTATAAAGACCTCAAGCAGGACTGGGCTTTGCACATTTTAGGGTCCAGCAAGGCTAGTACAGCTGGAGCAGAGAGAAGAGGAAGTGGTAGGGACAGGGCCAGGATCTATAGGACTAGGAGCCCTGAAAAGCAGTTTGGATTTCACACAAAGTACAATGGAAAGTCCATGGAAAGTTTCCAGTGGAAAAGAAACATGACCTACTTTGTATTTTTAAAAAGTCTGCTCTGTGGAGAATGGGCTAAGAGATTATGGAAGCAAAGACTACAGATTCAACGTTAAAAAATTCTGAACGTAACATGAAATTTATAATTTGAATGTTTTTTTGACATTTCTATCTTCCCATAGAGAAATTCTGTACCCAACAAACAACAACTCCACATTCCCCTCTCCTTCCAGCCCCTGGTAACCACTCTTTCACCACACTTTTTTTTTGCGGGTGGGGGGTGGTCTGTGTTGGGTCTTCCTTGCTGTGTGCGGGCTTTCCCTAGTTGTGGTGAGTGCAGCCTACTCTTTGTTGCAGTATGCAGCTTTCTCATTGCGATAGCTTCTCTTGTGATGGAACACTGGCTCTAGGCACAGGGGCTTCAGTAGTTGCAGCACACGGGCTCAGCAGTTGCGGCATGTGGGCCTTAGAACACGCAGGCTTCAGTAGTTGTGGCGCATGGGCTCAGAAGTTGTGATGCGTAGGCTCTAGGGTGCACGGGCTTCAGGAGTTGTGGTGCATGGGCTCAGCAGTTGTGGCTCATTGGCTATAGAGCTCAGGCTCAGTAGTTGTGGCACACGGGCCTAGTTGCTCCACGGCATGCGGGATCTTCCTGGACCAGGGATCAAACCCGTGTCCCCTGAATTGGCAGGCAGATTCTGAACCACTGCACAGCAGTGAAGTCCTCACCACACTTTCTTTCTGTACAAATTTGCCTATTCCAGACACCTCATATAAGTGGAATTATACAATATTGTCCTTTCGTGTCTAAGTTATTTTAATTAGCATAATGCTTTCAAGGTTCATGTATGCTGTAGCATATATCAGAATTTCATTCTCCTTCAAGGTTGGATAATATTCCACTATATGTCTATACCACATTGTGTTTATCTATTCAACCAGCAATGGACATTTGAGTTATTTCCACCTCTTGGCTATTGTGAATACTGATTCTATGAACATGAGTGTGCAAATATCTCTTCCATTTGCTGCTTTCAACTCTTTTGGGTATATGTCTAGAAGTGAAATTGCTAGATCACATGGTAATTCTGTTTAATTTTTTCAGAAGCCACCATACATACTGTCTTCCACAGTGGCTGTACCATTTTATATCCCTACCAGCCAACGCACAAGGTGCAGCCATGGTGACTGTTACCAGTTTACATTCCCACCAACAGCATAGGAGGGTTCCCTTTTCTCCACATGCTCTTCATCATTTATAATTTGTAGACTTTTTGATGATGGCCATTCTGACTGTTGCAAGGTGGTAGCTCATTATAGTCTTGATTTGCATTTCTCTAATAATTAGTGATGTTGAGCATCTTTTCATTGCCTGTTGGCCATCTGTATGTCTTCTTTGGAGAAATGTCTATTTAGATCTTCTGCCCATTTTTGGATTGGGTTGTTTGTTTTTATGATATTGAGGTGTATGAGCTGTTTGTATATTTTAGAGATTAACCCTTTGTCAGTCACATCATTTGCAAATATTTTCTTCCATTCTGTAGGTTGTCTTTTTGTTTTGTTTATGGTTTCCTTTGCTGTGCAAAAGCTTTTAAGTTTAATTATGTCCATTTTGTTGTTGTTGTTTCCATTACTCTAGGAGATGGATCCAAAAAATATTGCTGTAATTTATGTCAAAGAGTGTTCTGCCTATGTTTTCCTCTAGTAGTTTTATAGTACCCAGTCTTACATTTAGGTCTTTAATCCATTTTGAGTTTCTTTCTGTATACAGTGTTAGAGTATGTTCTAATTTCTTTATTTTACACGTAGCTGTCCAGGGACTTCCCTGGCAGTCCAGTGGTTAAGACTCCATGCTTCCACTGCAGGGGGCATGGGTTTGATCCCTGGTTGGGGATCTAAGATCACCCATGCCCTGTGGCACAGCAATCAATCAATCAATCTTTCCAGTTTTCCCAACACCAGTTATTGAAGAGACTGCGTTTTCTCCATTGTATATTCTTGCCTTTGTCATAGATTAATTGACAGTAAGTGGGTGGGTTTATTTCTGGGCTTTCTATCCTGTTCCATTGATCTATATGTCTGTTTTTATTCCAGTACCATACTGCTTTGATTGCTGTAGCTTTTCAGTATAGTCTGAAGCCAGGGAGCCTGATTCCTCCAGCTCAGTTCTTCCTTCTCAAGATTGCTTTGGCTATTTGGGGTCTTTTGTGTTTCCACACACATTTAAACATTTTTTGTTCTAGTTCTGTGAAAAATGCCCTTGGGAATTTGATAGAGATTGCATTGAATCTGTACACTGTCTTGGGTAGTATGGCCATTTTAACAATATTGATTCCTCCAATCCAAGAACACAGTATCTTTCCTTCTGTTTGTGTAATCTTCAAGTTCTTTCATCAATATCTTAGAGTTTTCAGAGTACAGATATTTTGCCTCCTTAGATAGATTTATCCCTAGGTATTTTATTCGTTTTGATGTGATGGTAAATGGGATTGTTTCCTCAATTTCTACTTCTGATAGTTTGTTGTTAGTGTATAGAAACGCAACAGATTTCCATATGCTACTTTTTTATCCTGAAACTTTACCGACCTCATTGATGAACTCTAATGTTATAGTTTTCTGATGCCATCCTTAGGATCTTCTATGCATAGTGTCATGTCCCAAGGCTCATTTTATATGTCCTTCTTGGAGACTGGTGATTTCTGACTCCAGGGAAAAATTATTATTGTTGAATTAACTTCATTTTTCTCAATTTCTTTCTAAGTGCTTGTTTCAGGGAAATGTAGACTTAGCTTAGTCTTTATTATGAGGTACAAATTCTATGAAATCTAGGCACATATTTACTTATTAATGACTCTGATGACTTTAATGAAGGCAGAGTCTCATTAAACATGACTGATTATCTTTGACAACAGAGCTGAACACATACCACTTACCAATCAATAAATTAATTGTTTGTCCCTGCTGGTATTCAAAGAGAAAAAACAAATCTTTATTTAAGCTAGAAATGCTTACAGGCCTAGCAGAGGGTGACATACCAAAACATTCTGTCTAGGCTGTGAGACACTAGTTAATGACCACTGATCCAGGATAACTACTGGTATTTTCTCCCAGGTTCTCTTAGCTGCTGCTGCTTTTATTTCTCTGTGACAGAAGTAAAGAACCTTCTAGGACCTACTACAGCAAAAGCCTCAATTACAGCACAAATACCCTATGCAGTCAAAAAAAAGCAAGTGCAAACAAGGTTCCACCAGATCTGTATGCATTTCAGCACAAGTTTCTAGAGATTCTCCCTTCAAGGAAACATTTACAAAAGCTCCAATTCTTGATGCTACCTCTAATAAATGTAAATTCTCTATATTTTACCGTTTACTAAATCATGTATCTTCAGTTTGAGTATTCAAGAGACTCAGTTCTGGGAAAGCAGGTGGCCTATATATGTCAGCCCATTACTTCTGCGTTTATTTCTTCACACATAAAATACAAAGGCCTCCTCATTCTGTGGTTGGTGTAGTGAACAGAAGGAGTTAGGCTGGGTTTCTTGATATAGGAGCCACTACACTAGCATGATTTGTAAAATCAGGGCAAGTCATAGCACCTCTGTGTTCCAGTTTCCTCATCTGTTAAGTCAACATAATCATGCTAGATTATACTTGGAGAACTGATCTTTAACGCAGTTAACAAAAGAGCCCTCCAAGGCAAACTGTGGCAATATTTGTTTACGTCCTGGCAGTGTTTCAAAAGAGACTCTTTTAAAGAGAGAAGCAACAAATATGAGATACTTAAGTGTAGGATTTAATATTTGTCTTATATTTTCAAAAAATTTTTCAGGTATATGACATCATTTGATTGTCACAAAAGTTATGCCATTTAAAAGCAGCAGAGACCTTTACTCACATTTTATAAACAAAGACACCAAAACTCAGAGAATTTAAAAGATGACCCCAAGTGTACTCAGCTAGTTAAGGTAGACCTAGACCCTAGGCCAGATTATCCAATTGCTAATTATTGTCCAACTTCTAGTTGGGTATTTCCTTACAAAAGTAACTACTGTCTTAGGACAGATTACTTAAGCCCAGCTTCAGCTGTCTCCATTCTGTAAACTAAAACTGTATTTTCTCTGTCAGGCATAAGAATGTTGTGAAACTAAAGCTTCAGTGTATGAGGCTCTATGAGAATGCTTCTGGGATATACAGTGATAAATAAATTTAACTTGTGATACAATGGAAAGGACTTGATGAGTTGGCGTGACGGCAACATACAGCGACCACGTGAACAGTGGGGTCAGCTAAACAAACATCTACATTTAACTGGAATCAATGTGTTTCCTTGTGACAATTATAGCCCCTTGATTTTGGGGTAATTCCATTTCATTCAACTTTTTCGTGAATAACATGTCAGATATACAAAGTTTTTTTACTATCATATTAGCCTTTTTCTCATAGAATTTTGGAACTTAAAAATTAAATAAACATTCAAGCTAAATAGAGAGTGAAGAATTAAGTCAATTTTATAGCCTTTACTGTAAGATTTGCTGATATTTTAATGAGGCCTTATTCCTGTCTGGTACTGTGGCAAAACGTTAATGCATGTATCACGGAGTTAACCAATCAGTAACCCCAGTTTAAAGGTGAGAAAACTGAAGCACAGAGATGTAAAGTAATTTGTTCTAGCTTCAAGCTGCTGTTCAAATGTGGCTCTATTTGCCACAGATCTTTTTTACCTACTTGTTTCTACCAAGACCCTGCTAGTCAGGAACTGTGCTGGGTACTGAGAATACAGGGGGAATAGGTGACGAATCCAACCTCTGGGTAGAGTCAATTTATTTTTGTACTTGATTGTTCATTCATGCACTATGCATTAAGCAAATACTGTGTGTAGACCCTTTTCCAGGTGCTGGACAGACAACTAGTCTTCACAGAGATGGTCCACTAGGAAACCTAAGTGTTGCTGGGAGGAGGAGACCCATGAATAAACAATAACACTGTGTCACATGTGCTCCCCTTGAGGTATAAACAAATCCTATGGGAACATAAAGGATGGAGGGGGTTATTCTGACCACTGACTGGGGGATATATGTGACACATCTGAAGTCGCTGATGAACAAAAATGGGACGTCCCATTTCAAAATGCCCACATCTCAGACATTTTACTATTTCCCCGGAGATTCCTCTTTCTGTTCCTTTCTGTATCTTTCCCATCTATGCTCTCCTAACATAGCCAGAGACAGTAGGAACAGAACCTGCAGCACCAGCTGAGTTAGGGTGCGACTAGATAGCAAGTGTGTGATTAATAGCAGCAGATTCAGCCACCTATGCTGAGCAAGAAGTTTTTACTCATGACCTTCTTTTCACCAAGAAAAGACTTCAGCCCAACCAAGCTGGGGAATTCAGGATGGAGGAAAATAGGATACTGGTCCTAGATAGCTAAGATGCATATCAAAGGGATAATTTCAGTGAGTCCAGACTCTTGCATCTTCCCATACATAGAAAAGCATGAAAATCATTAACTTGAGATGTCTGGTTTTTCATGATTAGCAGTCATCTTTAGATGTTTGACTACATTTTTTTGGTATTCGGGATTTTTGTTTGTTTGTTTTGAGCAAAAACGCCTATATACCCTGGCTCCTCCCTTACCTCTTGGGAGCAGTCCCTCAGAGCTATTGGGAGACTGCTTCCCTGGTTACAGTTCCCAGTAAGGACCCCGAATAAAACATAATTCTCAACTTTTAGGTTGTGTATTTTTTTCCAGTTGACTGGTTTCTTTTCACGCATCTTAAACCCCCCTCCCCTTAACAGTTACTTCTTTTCCTTTGGCATCTCCCCAGTAGCATACTCAGTGTGTGCGTCTTCTTTAGATTTACACTCTTTTTAAAGAAATCATAGTCTACAGACCAGTGGAAGTTTTAGCACTACCCAGTCAGCTCACTCCCACATACTAAAAGTATATTTTAAACAAATTGAAGGAAATTTCTTCTCTCAGATGTATAATCCTTAAGTTTAGCCTTTAATAGAGTAAGATTATAATGCACTTGCTCCAGTGAAAAGTAAACTGTTTACATTTTTGACAGCAGGGGAAAAAAATCATGTTGAATGTAGCACTGAATGTATAATTTTTCCTCCCAACATTCTGCAAATGAAATAAATGTTTTTAATGTCTGATAGGATTGATAAATGAGACCTTGGCTTATTTTGTGAATGATTTTATGGTCTACATTATGTTTTAGGAAAAAAATAAAAATAGCCTCTGTGGTATAACACTGTGGTATAAACACTGTTTCTCGGAAGCTAGATAAAATGTTGTGTTTTCTCATTTTCCATCCTTAAGGTTTGTATATATTCACAACAATGATATTATGAAGAAATGTTAAAAATTATTCATCTAGTTATCTGAGAAATTTACCTACACTAATACTGGTGAGGATAAATGCAAATATCTTTAAAATTAAATAAACTAAACAATGTACTAAGCCACCCTGCAGTTCTGGGTTCAGTTGCTCTTCTGAAGACAGTATGATTCTGGCTATGCTAAGACAGCTTACAGCAAGAACCTGAAGTCTAACTTAGACAGATTAACTCCTACATCTAGGCTATGTGACTTTCCCATGTGTAGAACCACACCTATTACAACACCCACATAATTTACAATGACCTTACAGAGACAACTGATAGTATCCTCAGGGCACATCTAATTAAACACTGCTGCAATGGAAAAAAATTAACTATTTCTCTAGAACCAAATGCCTGTTCTAGAAACAAAACTCTAACACCCATGGAAGAGATGCATAAGTGAGCTATGTCATGGTTTACCCAAAGCCATATCTTTGTGCTGTCAAAGTGATGCTCTGGACTTCATCTCCCATTGGCTTGGGAATCATTTGGCCATTTTCCTTCCCTAGATTGAAAACTTTTTATTTACTTCAAAGCAAATGTGAAATTCCCTATGTGTAAAGGGAAAGAACCCATGTTAAACATATAATAGTCTATTTTTCTACTTTCCTTAACATTTCTAACAATAAAATAGGCTTGGAGCACCGAGGTTAAAATGGATCCATCAGAGGAAGGAGAAAGAACCCATGTTGGAAGTAGCACAGGCGGGAAAGATCTCCCCTTGGTTCTTCATATGGATCTGTCCCAGGTACTTATTGGAACTGTACAAATCTTGATCTTCCAGATGCCTGTATTAAGTTCTTGGCAAAAGAATATATTTTGGATATCCTGACAAAGACAATGGGGACACAGAGAGATGAGAAAGATATATCTGTGTTTACTACGTTGAACTTGGAAGTTTCATTTCCATTGGAGTAAATGGATTCCCTTGATGATTTTGCCTGGTCCAAACTTCCTCTAAGTAAGGTAAAGGTTTCAACATTTGGCAGCTCAAAGTGTAATGATCACTGGTAAGGACATTTCTTAGCTATACAAATGATAAAATTATTCTTACTTGAAAACTGTGGTAAGTTGTTTGTTTTGAGATCTTTGAAGCAAAGCTGCTGTGTGATTCATGGCCTTATTTCTGACTAGTATGGAATGATGGAGGCCATGGTCTTTCAGGGTAGAAGAAACCAAGAGCTGAGGCTACTTCCTTTTCCTCCCCCTCCCATCCTTTATCTGAGAGGGATGGGAGGAGGGGGTACTCAGCGGTACACTAAGATGTTGATGTTTTCCCACTACAAAATGAGCATCTTTTCCAAAGGTCTGGGTTCCAAGTGACTTCTTTCTCCCCAGAGAAATTTGCCCTGGAGTCTGTGGCTAACTCATACATCTTTTCACATAATGAGTTGGCAGATAGTCTTTAAGAGTTTTCTGGCAACGCTGAGAGCTGGGAGATAATTTAGATTTACTGTTCAGATTTACTATCAGATTATTTAGATTTACTGTTTGTCTACAATTATATTCAGGGTAGATATGACTCCAGGATTCCTGTATACCTGTTAGAAACTGACACTGCTCTGGCCAACTTTGGATACCTTATTATGAGTATAATATATATTTTTTCAAGTCATTTCTTATATATCTTCAAGTTATCATCCTCCACTCTTAAAAGAAATGAGAATAGATTTTAATTTTCTCCTAACCAAAATGTCTTCTGCTCCCTGAGTATAGTTCTTTACTGTTCAATAGCACCAGAAACGGACAGTTTTTTTACTTCCTTTCCCTCCACTTTGATGATTTACACGTTATAAAGGATATAGGGTGAATGCTTACCCCCACCTCCTCACTCCCCTTCCCAATACCCTCTGTCATAAAGGTACAAACATGACTAGAAATAAAACCTGCCTGAGCTTTACAGTCTTCGTTTAACAGACTTTTCTGGGAGTGGTAAGAGAAGTTTTCTTCTGATATATTTGATGATGAAGCTAATAGTAAACTAAAATTCATTACATATTCAGGAAACCTGACTTAAGCTAAAAACAAATCTTAATAAGAAAATCTTGGCACTCAAACTTTAAAAATTACAGGAATTAAGGAATATAAAAATTAAAGAATATAATCATTCCTTAACAATTACTTAACCTCCGAAATTTCATTTTGACCTCTGAACTTGTTAGCCACTCACTGCGCCCATAATTTCTTTGCAAATAAAAATTTCCACATTGCTGAAAACTCTACACTATAATCAGTCAATGTTTATAACTTATTGATGTGACAAAAGGATAGAAAAATTGCTATGAATGTGATTCTCTCTGAAGACTGAAGACTGAAATTGCTCAAGGAAATGGATCAAAATTTTCCTTCATTCGAGTTAATATATGATAAAATACACAAACATGAACATTTTCCAGTTAGTTGCAATGAAGTTAACATTTTTAGATCGATGGAGAAGAGACAGCTGTAAACTAGAAACCAGTGAGGAAAGAGAAATTAACACTGAGACATGACAATAAATGAGGAAATGGACAGCTTCATGAAGAGTCAGGGAAGTGGCCGAAACTGTCCAACTTCATTTCCAAGCATGGTTCACAGGAGACAGTGGCCACTCCTGTAACTCCTCCAGGACTGTCCTGATCGAATGGGACAACTAGCAGAGGGAAGTGTCACTGCCACTAGCAAGCTAATTCCTCATCAGGAGCTAAGAGGAAGAAGGAGCAGAAAGAGAGGCACTGTCCCTGGAAATCTCCATATCAAGGAGCTGTTGCATTCTAATTGCTTACCCTCCAGATCTAGCCTCCATGTTGGAAGTGAGCAGTATTCCTTTTGGAAATACATCACCAGGGGGTCAGTTTCTTAAAGGACCGAACTCCCATGTGAGACGTGCTAAACAGCCTATGACTGTAATAAATTGAGGGGAGATACGGAAAGCAGTCAAAAGCGTGGCAACTAAGGTTCGGGGGGAAGATGGCGGAAGAGTAAGACGTGGAGATCACCTTCCTCCCCACAGATACACCAGAAATACATCTACACGTGGAACAACTCCTACAGAACACCTACTGAATGCTGGCAGAAGACCTCAGACCTCCCTAAAGGCAAGAAACTCCCCACGTACCTGGGTAGGGCAAAAGAAAAAAGAATAAACAGAGACAAAAGAATAGGGACGGGACCTGCACCAGTGGGAGGGAGCTGTGAAGGAGGAAAGGTTTCCACACACTAGGAAGCCCCTTCACGGGTGGAGACTGCAGGTGGCGGAGGGGGAGGCTTCGGAGCCGTGGAGGAGAGCACAGCAACAGGGGTGTGGAGGGCAAAGCGGAGAGATTTCCGCACAGAGGATCGGTGCCGACCAGCACTCACCAGCCCGAGAGGCTTGTCTGCTCACCCACCGGGAAGGGCGGGGCTGGGAGCTGAGGCTCGGGCTTTGGTCGGAGTGCAGGGAAAGGATTGGCGGCGTGAGCACAGCCTGCAGGGGGTTAGTGCACCACAGCTAGACGGGAGGGAGTCCGGGGAAAAGTCTGGAGCTGCCGAAGAGGCAAAAGACTTTTTCTTTCCTCTTTGTTTCCTGGTGCGCAAGGAGAGGGGATTAAGATCGCTGCTCAAAGGAGCTCCAGAGACGGGTACGAGCCACGGCTAACAGCACGGACCCCAGAGACGGGCATTACACGCTAAGGCTGATGCTGCCGCCACCAAGAAGCCTGTGTGCGAGCACAGGTCACTATCCACACCCACCCTCCCGGGGAGCCTGTGCAGCCCGCCACTGCCAGGGTCCCGGAATTCATGGACAACTTCCCCGGGAGAACGCACAGCATGCCTCAGGCTGGTGCAACGTCACCCCGGCCTCTGCCGCCACAGGCTCGCCCCGCACCGTGTCCCTCCCTCCCCACGGCCTGAGTGAGCCAGAGCCCCCGAATCAGCAGCTCCTTTAACCCCGTCAGTTCTGAGCGAAGAACAGACGCCCTCCGGGACCTGCACGCAGAGGCGGGGACAAATCCAAAGCTGAGCCCC
The DNA here is from genome assembly GCF_963924675.1 of Phocoena phocoena. Taxonomy (NCBI): domain Eukaryota; kingdom Metazoa; phylum Chordata; class Mammalia; order Artiodactyla; family Phocoenidae; genus Phocoena; species Phocoena phocoena. Next base: position 45,647,964 of record NC_089227.1, on the reverse strand, counting down.
GGGAGCTGTGTGAACAAAGAAGAGAAAGGGAAATCTCTCCCAGCAGCCTCAGGAGCAGCGGATTAAACCTCCACAATCAACTTGATGTACCCTGCATCTGTGGAATACTTGAATAGACAACGAATCAACCCAAATCATCCCACCTTGAGAGCAAGATTTATTACTTTTTTCCCTTTTCCTCTTTTTGTCAAGAGTGTGTATGTTTCTGTGTGAGATTTTGTCTGTATAGCTTTGCTTTCACCATTTGTCCTAGGGTTCTACCTGTCCGTTTTTTTTTTCTTAATAATTATTTTTTATTTTAATAACTTTATTTTATTTTATCTTACTTTATTTTCTTTTATCCTCTTTCTTTCTTTCTTTCCTTCCTTCCTCCCTCCCTCCCTTCCTTTCTCTCTCTCTCTCTCTCTCTCTTTCTGCTTTTTCTCCCTTTTATTCTCAGCCGTGTGGATGAGAGGCTCTTGGTGCTGCAGCCAGGAGTCAGTGTTGTCTCTCTGAGGTGGGAGAGCCAACTTCAGGACACTGGTCCACAAGAGACCTCCCAGCTCCACATAATATCAAACCGTGAAAATCTCCCAGGGATCTCCATCTCAACACCAACACCCAGCTTCACTCAACGACCTGCAAGCTACAGTGCTATAGGGCACTGTAGCACTATAGCACTTGCACAGGGCAAGCTACCCTATGCCAAACAACTAGCAAGACAGGAACACAACCCCACCCATTAGCAGAGAGGCTGCCTTAAAACATAATAAGTCCACAGACACCCCAAAACACACCACCAGACGTGGACCTGCCCACCAGAGAGACAAGATCCAGCCTCATCCACCAGAACACAGGCACTAGTCCCCTCCACAAGGAAGCCTACACAACCCACTGAACTAAATTGAGCCACTGGGGACAGACACCAAAAACAACGGGAACTACAATCCTACAGCCTGAAAAAAGGAGACCCCAAACACAGTAAGATAAGCAAAATGAGAAGACAGAAAAACACAGCAGATGAAGGAGCAAGGTAAAAATCCACCAGACCTAACAAATGAAGAGGAAATAGGCAGTCAACGTGAAAATAATTCAGAAAAATGATGGTAAAGATGATCCAAAATCGTGGAAATAGAGAAAATGCAAGAAACATTTATTAAGGACCTAGAAGAACTAAAGATGAAACAAGCAATGATGAACAACACAATAAATGAAATGAAAAATATTCTAGAAGGGAACAACAGCAGAATAACTGAGGCAGAAGAACGGATAAGTGACCCAGAAGATAAAATAGTGGAAATAACTACTGCAGAGCAGAATAAAGAAAAAAGAATGAAAAGAACTGAGGACAGTCTCAGAGACCTCTGGGACAACATTAAATGCACCAACATTCGAATTATAGGGGTTCAAGAAGAAGAAGAGAAAAAGAAAGGGACTGAGAAAATATTTGAAGAGGTTATAGTTGAAAACTTCCCTAATATGGGAAAGGAAATAGTTAATCAAGTCCAGGAAGCGCAGAGAATCCCATACAGGATAAATCCAAGGAGAAACACACCAAGACACATATTAATCAAACTGTCAAAAATTAAATACAAAGAAAACATATTAAAAGCAAAAGTGAAAAACAACAAATAACACACAAGGGAATCCCCATAAGGTTAACAGTTGATCTTTCAGCAGAAACTCTGCAAGACAGAAGGGAGTGGCAGGACATATTGAAAGTGATGAAGGAGAAAAACCTACAACCAAGATTACTCTACCCAGCAAGGATCTCATTCAGATTTTTTTTTTTTTTTTTATAAATTTATTTATTTATGCTGTGTTGGGTCTTTGTTTCTGTGTGAGGGCTTCCTCTAGTTGCGGCGAGCGGGAGCCACTCTTCATCGTGCACCATCGTGGTGCGCGGGCCTCTCACTATCGTGGCCTCTCCTGCCGCGGAGCACAGGCTCCAGACGCACAGGCTCAGTAGCTGTGGCTCACGGGCTCAGGTGCTCCGTGGCATGTGGGATCTTCCCAGACCAGGGCCCGAACCCGTGTTCCCTGCATTGGCAGGCAGACTCTCAACCACTGGGCCACCAGGGAAGCCCCTCATTCAGATTTGATGGAGAATTAAAAACCTTTACAGACAAGCAACAGCTGAGAGAGTTCAGCACCACCAAACCAGATTTACAACAAATGCTAAAGGAACTTCTCTAGGCAAGAAACACAAGAGAAGGAAAAGACCTACAATAACAAATCCAAAACAATTAAGAAAATGGGAACAGGAACATAGATATCGATAATTACCTTAAATGTAAATGGATTAAATGCTCCCACCAAAAGACACCAACTGGCTGAATGGATACAAAAACAAGACCCATATATATGCTGTCTAAAAGAGACCAACTTCAGACCTAGAGACACATACAGACTGAAAGTGAGGGGATGGAAAAAGATATTCCATGCAAATGGAAACCAAAAGAAAACTGGAGTAGCAATTCTCATATCAGACAAAATAGACTTTAAAATAAAGACTATTAGAAGAGACAAAGAAAGACACTACATAATGATCAAGGGATCGATCCGAGAAGAAGATATAACAATTGTAAATATTTATGCACCCAACACAGGAACACCTCAATACATAAGGCAAATACTAACAGCCATAAAAGGGGAAATCGACAGTAACACATTCATAGTAGGGGACTTTAACACCCCACTTTCACCAAGGGAAAGATCATCCAAAATGAAAATAAAAAAGGAAACACAAGCTTTAAATGATACATTAAACAAGATGGACTTAACTGATATTTATAGGACATTTCATCCAAAAACAACAGAATACACATTTTTCTCAATTGCTCATGGAACACTGTCCAGGATAGATCATATCTTGGGCATAAATCAAGCCTTGGTAAATTTAAAACACTGAAATTGTATCAAGTATCTTTTCCGACCACAACGCTATGAGACTAGATATCAATTACAGGAAAAGATCTGTAAAAAATACAAACACATGGAGGCTAAACAATACACTACTTAATAACGAAGTGATCACTGAAGAAATCAAAAAATACCTAGAAACAAATGACAATGGAGACACGAGGACCCAAAACCTATGGGATGCAGCAAAAGCAGTTCTAAGAGGGAAGTTTATAGCAATACAATCCTACCTTAAGAAACAGGAAACATCTCAAATAAACAACCTAACCTTGCACCTAAAGCAATTAGAGAAAGAAGAACAAAAAAACCCCAAAGTTAGCAGAAGGAAAGAAATCATAAAGATCAGATCAGAAATAAATGAAAAAGAAGTGAAGGAAACGATAGCAAAGATCAATAAAACTAAAAGCTGGTTACTTGAGAAGATAAACAAAATAGATAAACCATTAGCCAGACTCCTCAAGAAAAAAAGGGAGAAGACTCACATCAATAGAATTAGAAATGAAAAAGGGGAAGTAACAACCGACACTGCAGAAATACAAAAGATCATGAGAGATTACTACAAGCAACTCTATGCCAATAAAATGGACAACCTGGAAGAAATGAATAAATTCTTAGAAACACACAACCTGCCAAGACTGAACCAGAAAGAAATAGAAAATATGAACAGACCAATCACAAGCACTGAAATTGAAACTGTGATTAAAAATCTTCCAACAAACAAAAGCCCAGGACCAGATGGCTTCACAGGCGAATTCTATCACACATTTGGAGAAGAGGTAACACCTATCCTTCTCAAACTCTTCCAAAATATAGCAGAGGGAGGAACACTCCCAAACTCATTCTATGAGGCCACCATCACCCTGACACCAAAACCAGACAAGGATGTCACAAAGAAAGAAAACTACAGGCCAATATCACTGATGAACATAGATGCAAAAATCCTCAAAAAATACTAGCAAACAGAATCCAACAGCACATTAAGAGGATCATACACCATGATCAAGTGGGGTTTACTGCAGGAATGCAAGGATTCATCAATATACAGAAATCAATCAATGTGATACACTGTATTAACAAATTGAAGGAGAAAAACCTTATGGTCATCTCTGTAGTTGCAGAGAAAACTTTCGACAAAATTCAACACCCATTTATGATAAAAACCCTGCAGAAAGTAGGCATAGAGGGAACTTTCCTCAACATAATAAAGGCCATAAATGAGAAACCCACAGCCAACATCATCCTTAATGGTGAAAAACTGAAAGCATTTCCGCTATGATCAGGAACAAGACAAGGTTGCCCACTCTCACCACTCTTATTCAACATAGTTTTGGAAGTTTTAGCCACAGCAATCAGAGAAGAAAAGGAAATAAAAGGAATCCAAATCGGAATAGAAAAAGTAAACCTGTAACTGTTTGCCAATGACATGATACTATACATAGAGAATCCTAAAGATGCTACCAGAAAACTACAAGAGCTAATCAATGAATTTGGTAATGTAGCAGGATACAAAATTAATGCACAGAAATCTCTGGCATTCCTATACATTAATAATGAAAAATCTGAAAATGAAATCAAGAAAACACTCACATTTACCACTGCAACACAAACAATAATGTACCTAGGAATAAACCTACCTAAGGAGACAAAAGACCTGTATGCAGAAAACTATAAGACACTGATGAAAGAAATTAAAGATGATACAAAGAGATGGAGAATTATACCATGCTCCTGGATTGGAAGAATCAACATTGTGAAATTGACTATACTACCAAAAGCAATCTACAGATTCAATGCAATCCCTATCAAACTATCAGTGGCATTCTTCACAGAACTAGAACAAAAAATTTCACAATTTGTATGGAAACACAAAAGACCCTGAATAGCCAAAGCAATCTTGAGAACGAAAAATGGAGCTGGTGGAATCAGGCTCCCTGACTTCAGACTATACGATGAAGCTACAGTAATCAAGATGATATGGTACTGGCACAAAAACAGAAATATAGGTCAATGGAACAGGATAGAAAGCCCAGAGATAAACCCACACACATATGGTCACCTTATCTTTGATAAAGGAGGCAGGAATGTACAGTGGAGAAGGGACAGCCTCTTCAATAAGTGGTGCTGGGAAAACTGGACAGGTACATGTAAAAGTATGAGATTAGAACACTCCCTAACACCATACACAAAACTAAGCTCAAAATAGATTAAAGACCTAGATGTAAGGCCAGAAACTATCAAACTCTTAGAGGAAAACATAGGCAGAACACTCTATGATAAATCACAGCAAGATCCTTTTTGACCCACCTCCTAGAGAAATGGAAATAAAAACAAAAATAAACAAATGAGACCTAATGAAACTTAAAAGCTTTTGCACAGCAAAGGAAACCATAAACAAGATCAAAAGACAACACGCAGAATGGGAGAAAATATTTACAAATGAAGCAACTGACAAAGCATTAATCTCCAAAACTTACAAGCAGCTCATGCAGCTCAATATCAAAAAAATCAAACAACCCAATCCAAAAATGGGCAGAAGATCTAAATAGACATTTCTCCAAAGAAGATACACAGAGTGCCAACAAACACATGAAAGAATGCTCAACATCATTAATCATTAGAGAAATGCAAATCAGAACTACAATGAGATATCATCTCACACCGGTCAGAAAGGCCATCATCAAAAAATCTAGAAACAATAAATGCTGGTGAGGATTTGGAGAAAGGAGAACACTCTTGCACTGCTGGTGGGAATGTGAATTGGTACAGCCACTATGGAGAACAGTATGGAGGTTCCTTAAAAATCTACAAATAGAACTACCATGTGACCCAGCAATCCCACTACTGAGCATATACCCTGAGAAAGCCATAATTCAAAAAAGTAATGTACCAAAATGTTCATTGCAGCTCTATTTACAATAGCCAGGAGATGGCAACAACCTAAGTGTCCATCATCGGATGAATGGAAAAAGAAGATGTGGCACATATATACAATGGAAATATTACTCAGCCATAAAAAGAAATGAAATTGAGTTATTTGTAGTGAGGTGGATTGACCTAGAGTCTGTCATACAGAGTGAAGTAAGTCAGAAAGAGCAAGACAAATACCATATGCTGACACATATATATGGAATCTAAGGGGAAAAAAAAAAAAAGGTTCTGATGAATCTAGGGCCAGGACAGGAATAATGGCGCAGACGTAGAGAATGGAGTTGAGTATGTGGGGAGGGGGAAGGGTAAGCTGGGACAAAGTGAGAGAGTGACATGGACATATATACACTACCAAATGTAAAATAGATAGCTAGTGGGAAGCAGCCGCATAGCACAGGGAGATCAGCTGGGTGCTTTCTGCCCACCTAGAGGGGTGGGATAGGGAGGGTGGGAGGCAGACGCAAGAGGGAGGAGATATGGGAATATATGTATATGCATAGCTGATTCACTTTGTTATACAGCAGAAACTAACACAACAATGTAAAGCAATTATACTCCATTAAGGATGTTAATTTTTTTTTAATTAAAAAAACCCTCCATAATTTTTAAAATTTAAATATGCCTATCAAGCATATTCGGTGATATTTAAGTGATAAAAATTTGCACCCAATTGACTATGATTATTCATTTCTTAATGTTGATCCTTGACAATGGACTTTGCAAATTATAGTTTATTTACTATGCTCAGAGCAGGGATCCCTACAAGTAATTCCATTTTGCAGGAAAATGTTTGCTATTCTTTAAAGAAGGTAGGACAAGGGAGAAAAACTCCTAGATTAATATGATTCTCTGATTCACTTTTTTTTTGTTTTTTTTGTGGTACGCGGGCCTCTCACTGTTGTGGCCTCTCCCATTGCAGAGCACAGGCTCCGGACGTGCAGGCTCAGCAGCCATGGCTCACGGGCCCAACTGCTCTGCGGCATGTGGGATCTTCCCGGACCGGGGCATGAACCCGTGTCCCCTGCATCAGCAGGCGGACTCTCAACCACTGCGCCACCAGGGAAGCCCTGATTCACTTTTTAAAGGGAAATTTTCCCAAATTTACGCTCTCTTTCCACACCTAGTTAGACTTTTACAAAGTTAATATTCTTAAGGGCAAAGTTTTAAGTAATTTGGAAATGAACATGATATGAGTGGATGGCAATGTATTAAATAGAAATCCTCAACCTAGAATTTTTAAGTTGTCCAATATATACTAGCTGAATTAAGAGCAAGCAAACCTTTCTATGCTGTGTTGTGTGCAGATGGGTATATTTGACTGAGAAGATAGACATAATGTGATTCTTCTTAATGAGCCAAGGAGGGGAATATGGCCTAAGACCTTCCTGCCAGTCTTTCCTGTGCTCCTTTATGTATAAGCTTGTACCCAAAAGAATGCCCATGTACTATTTACAAATGGACTTTGTCTATATGACTAGCAGAAGGAGTACCTTCCAAACTGACATTTCGTAAGTCTCAATGGAAGGACACTGGCATTTCTTTTGAGTAGCACTGGGATGTTACCACTGTGCCTCCTTATTTTTTTTGTGGTGCGTGGGCCTCTCACTGTCGTGGCCTCTCCCGTTGCGGAGCACAGGCTCCAGACGCGCAGGCTCAGCGGCCATGGCTCACGGGCCCAGCCGCTCCGTGGCATGTGGGATCCTCCCGGACCGGGGCACGAACCCGCGTCCCCTGCATCAGCAGGCGGACTCTCAACCACTGCGCCACCAGGGAAGCCCCGCCACTGTGCCTCTTTGGTTTATCTAGTGAGAGAATCAGGCTAAATCTATGAGTTTCCTCCTCATTAAGCCCCAGAAAGACTTTTAAGGTGTTTCTTCTCAATCTTGACACTTAACTCACCCATATAGGCTCAGACCAAAGAATTTAGCAAGAGGTAGTTTGCTCAAATCTCTCTCAATCAGGAGTGATCTTGTCCGCCAGAGAATATTTAGCAATGTCTGTAGAAAAAACTGAGGAGGGGGAGTGCTACTGACATCTAGGGATAGAAACTGGGGGTACTGCTACACATCTTACAGGGCACAGGACAGCTCCCACCACGAAGAGTTAGCAGGCCTGAAATGTCAGTAGTACAGAGGTTAAACTAGCTTGATGTAGACCGAATGTGGGGGAGAAATGTCAATACAATACCACATTACCTCACATAACTAAGGAAAAATAATTTAACGCAAATTCTACTTGTCCAGATACACAGACAGCTCTCCTCCTGCCATACTGGGTGAGTACTTAAAAGGATGTTGGGCACTTAAAATGCTGTGATAACTTCTTTTAATGACCTCATATTTTGAAGGGAAACATCCCCAAATGAAGGTACAATTTAAAAAAGCCATTAGCATCTTTGTCGTAAATGTCTTCATTACCACGCCATACAGAGGAGTCATGGTGAGAGTCTGTTTTAAAAAGCAGTGGTTGCTTTGTTTTAAGAAAAATTGCCAACACAACAAAACAATGTCTCATTTTTTTCTACCATGACTTGGCAATGATTGCTTCTACTCTGAGGCCGAATATCTTCTCTAAAATATTCAAAGCACAGAATGTAATTTATGAATATAAAATATCTCTGCTGTCTCTAAAGTTTAGCTTTTGAAGCTACCTTCTTTAAAATCTTTTGTTGCTGTTGCTCTTCATGCCAAATTAGAATGAGTTGCCCACTGACTGTCTTTAAGCTAATGGTAACCTTGGTTCTGACATATAGGTTCACAAATAGGTTAAAATAATGTGTCATACCCATATGGACATATGTCCAAGTGATTTTTTTAGCTTTAATATTTAAATTATAAACATAGCATATAATCACATTTATTAGAAAAATTCAAACATCACCAAATACATAGCGGAAAAGTGAAAATCCATCCCCAAATCTCATGCTCTACCTTATATATAGCATGTCAGGCAGTTTGATGGGTTTATAATTTTTCATTTCTACAATAATTTTTGAATAGGGAATATATGCAAATAGTTCAAAATTCAGAAGTTACCAAGGAGTTTACAGGAAAAATTTTCTCTTTCCTTCTGTGTTTCCAGCAATTAAATTCCCCTCCCTTGAAACAAATCCTGCTAAGAGTACATATATTTGTGATATGTATCCTTCACATAGTATTTTATGCATTTATGGACATATATGTTAATAATGTGAAACTACCATTTATTGTTAACTACATGTCCAAACTGATAAGATCTTTACATATATTATTTCATTTAATCCTTGTATCAACCCTGAGGGGTAGAAAATACTTAATTTAAATATTTAAGAATTATGATATTATGAAACATAAAATCGTATTGGTCAAATATCAACAAGTCATATAATTGGACCTAATATTAGGAAGTGGGAGATTTCCATTTTTTGCAGCAAGGAAAATACCCTGAGAACTTCCCCTCAACAAAACGAACTGTGCGTAGCTGAGTTTTCTATAAGAGGAAATCCCCAGAAGGCAAGTACAAATTTGGAAATGAAAACAGCAAGAAACCCCGGGAGGTTAGAGGTATAACATCCAGGAAAGACCATGAGATAAAGCCTTTGAGCTCATAGTGAAAATGGAGGGTTCACAGGACATGGAATTGAAACTCTTACAAAAAGTAGGGACCTTTGAGTAACTACATCCTCAGTTAAAGGGAAATTTAGGGGAAAAAAATCTGCCCTTCAGCACAGATAGGCAAGGAAAGAACTTGTCTTCCTTTGCCCTGGGTCCGGGTAGAGGAAACAAAAAGGGCTTCCCTGAGAATTCATTACACTTGGGAGCATTTTTTCCCTAGAGTTTGCAATTCTTATCGATGCTACCATGTAGAGTATGAAATTCCAGCTAAGGAAGTAGCATGAAAGGGGTTTGGGCTAGGAATATGCCTGATAGATCTGTCAGAAACAAATGTACAACTATTTTAGAGAGAAACCTCTTCAGCTCAGACCAGAAAAGATTCCCACAGGCCAAGTCCCACTTATCATGAAATAAATAGAAACAGAATAACAAGACACAAGGGGAAAAAGAGATTTAAGATTTAAGACAAAAAACAGAATTTCTAGACTTGAAATATATGATCATTGAGATTAAAGTCTCAATGGGAAACTCAAACAGCCGTTCAGACAAAACACAGAAAATCATTGAAATCAAAGATGTAGCAGAGAAAAGATAAAAGCAGGGAAAATGTAAAAGAGTTTAAGACATGGAGGAGAGAAAGAGAAGGCTCACTATGTGTCTAAAATCAATTTTAGATCAAAAGAAGAGTCAGTATTTAAAGAAATATTAGCTGAGAATCTCCAGAATTGATGAAAGACAGGAATATTCATGCTCAGAAAATGTGAGTCCCAAGCAGAACAGAACCCTACATTTCATCTTAGTGAAAATGCTGAAGATGAAAGACAAAGACCTTAAAAACAGCCTGTAATTGATTGGGATTGACAAATACACATTACTATATATAAAACAGATAACTAATAAGGACCTATTCTATAGCACAGGGAACTCTTCTCAATATTCTGTAATGACCTATATGGGAAAAGAATCTAAAAAAGAGTGAATATGTGTATATGTATGAATGATACACTTTGCTGTACAGCAGAAACTAGCACAACATTTTAAATCAACTATACTCCAATAAAATTTTTAAAAAACACATGCAGGAAAACCAAACTAAACCCCAATATCAGCCAGTAAAACAACAGAGAAGCTTTATGTGAGATTACAAACCCAGTAGCCAGCAAAGAGTTTTGAACTCACACCTTTCAGACTCCAAATCCCATGTACCTTGCAGTCACTGTGTTCTGCTCCCTAGCATTCCTAATTGCTGTTTTTCATCTCCTGCTATTACTCTCAGGCTACATGAAATGGCTTTATAAATATTTACTCTGTTCTAACAGCTTTTATAGTTTTTACTCTCTGCTTTTAAAATTTTAAACATGTCATTCATTCAACAAATATTTATTCAGCAACTACTGTGTGCAAGGCACTATTCTAGGATAAAAAACAGACACCACTTCGATAAAACAAATTAAAAGGTCGACAAATACCAGTCTTGATATTAGGCTGCACTGATAACAGCTTAAAGGCTTGCTAGCATAATTTGTGAATGGTCATGCACTGAGCTGATTGTTAAATACCTTGCATACCATCTTGGATGTATCAGTTTTCACCAAAGTGTGGCGCTTTTTCTTGGAATGATCTCCTGAACTCTTATACACCCAGCCTGATAAATCCTATTTTTGGTGGGAATGGGGAGGTATAGAGACTAAGGTGGGAGGACTTCTGACTTTTTAGTGAGACGTACTTTAACTACTTCATTTCTTTTGGTGAAAACGGTTTCTCTTCTCCTCCTTCCACATTTATGTCATGTATCAGGAACTTCCCCCTAGTTTATTCTGCAAAGATACAGGAGGTTCTGTTCCCATCTCTGCTCTTCTCAAATGTGGACAAAGAATGTCACCTGCTATTTCAGTAAACAAAGGATGTTTGGGCCATAAAGCCACCAGTCACTGCATCAGCCCCCCACCCCATGCACCCTGAGGGGACTTCAGGATGGAGGAAAACATGATACTGGCCCTATAAAGTTAAGGAGCATATCAAAGGAATGATATCAGTAAGCCCAGACTATTGCATCTTCCTATACATAGAAAATCATTAAAATCATTAAATTGAGATGTCTGCTTTTTGTGATTAGCAGTAATCTTTTGATGTTCTACTACATGTTTCCCCAATCCCACCCCAGCTAAAACTCCTATATACCCTGGCTTCTCTCATACCTCTTGGGAACCGTTCCTCAGAGCTATCTGAGAGGCTGCTTCCCATGTTACAGTCCTCAGTAAAGCCACCTAATAAAACATAATTCTGAACTTTTAAGGTTGTGCATTTTTTTCAGTCAGCAAAGCCATCTTGTCTTTATACCATTAAAACAAAAACAAGAAAGAGGTTTACCCGATATTTCAGTGTATAAACATCTAATTTGATCTTTAGCCACATGCTGCTTAGTCCAAAAACAATAGTGATTCTACCTATCCTTTAAAACATGCACCATGCCGAAAAAATATGTTCAAGATGGCGGCATAGAAGGATGTGCGCTCACTCCCTCTTGTGAGAGCACCAGAATCACAACTAACTGCCGAACAATCATCAACAGGAAGACACTGCAACTCACCAAAAAAGATACCACACATTCACAGACAAAGGAGAAGCTACAATGAGACAGTAGGAGGGTCGCCATCACAATAAAATCAAATCCCATAACTGCTGGGTGGGTGACTAACAGACTGGAGAACATTTATGCAACAGAAGTCCACCCACTGGAGTGAAGGTTCTGAGCCTCACGTCAGGCTTCCAACCTGGGGGTTGGGCAACGGGAGGAGGAATTCCTAGAAAATCAGACTTTGGAGGCTAGTGGGATTTGATTGCAGGACTTTGACAGGACTGGGGGAAACAGAGACTCCACTCTTGGAGGGCACACAAAAAGTAGTGTGTGCATCAAGACGAAGGGAAAGGAGCAGTGACCCCACAGGAGACGGAACCAGACCTAACTGCTAGTGTTGGAGGATCTCCTGAAGAGGCAAGGGGTGGCTGTGATTCACCGTGAGGACAAGAACACAGGCAGCAGCAGTTCTGGAAAGTACACCTTGGCATGAGCCCTCGCAGAGTGCACCAAATTAACACCACCAAAGAGCCAGGTAGGCTCCAGTGTTGGGTCACCTTAGGTCAAACAACCAACAGGGAGGGAACCCAGCCCCACCCATCAGCAGACAAGCGGATTAAAGTTTTCCTGCATTCTGCCCAACAGAGCAACAGTCAGCTCTACCCACCACCACTCCCTCCCATCAGGAAACGTGCACAAGCCTCTTAGATAGCCTAATCCACCAGAAGGCAGACAGCAGAAGCAGGAAAAGTACGATCCTGCAGCCTGTGGAACAAAAACCACATTCACAAAAAGACAGACAAGATGAAAAGGCAGAGGGCCATGTATCAGATAAAGGAACAAGATAAAACCCCAGAAAAACAACTAAATGAAGTGGAGATAGGCAACCTTCCAGAAAAAGAATTCAGAATAATAATAGTGAAGATGATCCAGGACCACAGAAAAAAAATGGAGGCAAAGATCGAGAAGATGCAAGAAATGCTTAACAGAGACCTAGAAGAATTAAAAAACAAAAAAGATGAACAATACAATAACTGAAATGAAAACTACACTAGAAGGAATCAATAGCAGAATAACTCGTGTTTGGTAATTGCAATCATTGTTGCTTTTGTTTTGCTCCTCCATTTACAATGCTTGGTTGTGCATTTTTGCACATCTTGGTGTCAGTTTATTTATCTCTTGCAAAAATAAAGTACAGTGTGTGTGTGTGAAAAAAAAAGAAAGTTGTGAATATGGACCTACTTGGAATGATGTACAAGATATATTGTCTAATGAAATGAGGAAAAAAATAGCAGAATAACTGAGGCAGAATAACGGATAAATGACCTGGTAGACAGAATGGTGGAATTCACTGCTGCAGAACAGAATAAAGAAAAACGAATGAAAAAAAATGAAGACAGACTAAGAGACCACTGGGACAGCATTAAATGCAACAACATTCACATTATAGGGGTCCCAGAAGGAGAAGAGAGAGAGAAAGGACTCGAGAAAATATTTGAAGAGATTGTAGTCAAAAACTTCCCTAACATGGGAAAGGAAATAGCCACCCAAGTCCAGGAAGCACAGAGAGTCCCATACAGGATAAACCCAAGGAGAATCACGTTAAGACACATAGTAATCCAACTGACAAAAATTAAAGAGAAGGAAAAATTACTGAAAGCAACAAGGGAAAAACAACAAATAATATACAAGGGAACTCCCATAAGGGTAACAGTCGATTTCTCAGCAGAAACTCTACAAGCCAGAAGGAAGTGGCATGATATATTTAAAATGATGAAAGGGAAGAACCTACAACCAAGATTACCCAGCAAGGATCTCACTGAGATTCAATGGAGAAATCAAAAGCTTTACAGACAAGCAAAAGCTAAAAGAATTCAGCACCACAAAACCAGCTCTACAACAAATGCTAAAGGGACTTCTCTAAGTGGGAAACACAAGAGAAGAAAAGGACCTACAGAAACAAACTGGTAACAATTAAGAAAATGGTAACAGGAACATACATATCAATAATTACCCTAAACATAAATGGATTAAATGCTCCAACCAAAAGACACTGGCTCACTGAATGGATACAAAAACAAGACCCATATATATGCTGTCTACAAGAGACCCATTTCAGACCTAGGGACACATACAGACCAAAAGTGAAGGCACAGAAAAAGATATTCCATACAAAGGGAAATAAAAAGAAAGCTGGAGTAGCAATACTCATATCAGATAAAGTAGACATTAAAATAAAGAATGTTACAAGAGACAAGGAAGGACACTACATAATGATCAAGGGATCAAACCAAGAAGAAGACATAACAATTATATATGCACTCAACATAGGAGCACCTCAATAGATAAGGCAACTGCTAACAGCTATAAAAGAGGAAATCAACAGTAACACAAAAACAGTGGGGGACTTTAACACCTCACTTACACCAATGGACAGATCATCCAGACAGAAAATTAATCAGGAAACACAAGCTTTAAATGGCACAATAGACCAGGTAGTTTTAATTGATATTTATAGGACATTCCATCCAAAAACAGCAGATTACACTTTCTTCTCAAGTGCACATGGAACATTCTCATGGATAGATCATATCTTGGCTCACAAATGAAACCTCAGTAAATTTAAGAAAATTGGAATCATATCAAGCATCTTTTCTGACCACAACACTATGAGATTAGAAATCAATTACAGGGAAAAAAACACAAACACATGGAGGCTAAACAATACATTACCAAATAACAAAGAGATCACTGAAGAAATCAAAGAGGAAATAAAAAAATACATAGAGGCAAATGACAATGAAATCACGATGATCCAAAACCTATGGGATGCAACAAAAGCAGTTCTAAGAGGGAAGTTGATAGCAATACAATCCTACCTTAAGAAACAAGAAAAATCTCAGATAAACAACCTAACCTTACACCTAAAGCAATTAGAAAAAGAAGAACAAAAACCCCCCAAACTTAACAGAAGGAAAGAAATCATAAAGATCAGATCAGAAATAAATGAAAGAGAAATGAAGGAAACAATAGCAAAGATCAATAAAACTGAAAGCTGGTTCTTTGAGAAGATCAACAAAATTGAAAAACCATTAGCTAGACTCATCAGGAAAAAAAGGGAGAGGACTCAAATCAACAGAATTAGAAATGAAAAAGGAGAAGTAACAACTGACACTGCAGAAATACAAAGCACTCTAAGAGACTACTACAAGCAACTCTATGCCAATAAAATGGACAACCTGGAAGAAATGGACAAATTCTTAGAAAGGTATAACCTTCCAAGACTGAACCAGGAAGAAATAGACAATATGAACAGACCCATCACAAGTAATGAAATTGAAACTGTGATTAGAAAGAGCCAGTAATTTATGTAGTGCTCGCCACAATTCTACGGTATTTGTACTTTTGCCTATTTTACTGATGAGGAAGCAAGAGCTAAGAGATGTTAAGTAAGTTCACCCAAGGCCACAGAGGTAGTGAACCATGGAGCTAAGTTTAGAAACAAGAAAGTTTGGTTCCAGAGCCTGTGCTCTTAAATCACTATCCTTTCTGCCTCAAAAAGTTTCACTCTGAATATCAGATGCTTGTTTAGAGTTTCAAAGTTAAAACTATGGGGAAACTCTAGCATTCTTATTTCAAGTAAGAAAGCACACTGAATGAGCCAACATTCATTTCTTATTTTACAAATGTAAAATTGTACAGACAGACGTTACTAAATAACCAAAAGATCACTGAAGAAATCAAAGAGGAAATCAAAAAATACCTAGAGACAAATGACAATGAAAACACGACGATCCAAAACCTATGGGATGCAGCAAAAGCAGTTCTAAGAGGGAAGTTTAGAGCAATACAATCCTACCTCAAGAAACAAGAAAAATCTCAAATAAACAATCTAACCTTACACCTAAAGGAACCAGAGAAAGAATAACAAACAAAACCCAAAGTCAGTAGAAGGAAAGAAATCATAAAGATCAGAGCAGAAATAAATGAAATAGAAACAAGGAAAACAATAGGAAAGATGAATAAAACTAAAACCTGGTTCTTTGAGAAGGTAAATAAAATTGATAAAACATTAGCCAGACTCATCGAGAAAAAGAGGGAGAGGACTCAAATCAATAAAATTAGAAATGAAAAAGGAGAACTTACAACAGATACCTCAGAAATACAAAGCATCCTAAGAGACTACTACAAGTAATGCTATGCCAATAAAATGGACAACCTGGAAGAAATGGACAAATTCTTAGAAAGGTATAAACTTCCAAGCCTGAACCAGGAAGAAATAGAAAATATGAACAGACCCATCACAAGTAATGAAATGGAAACTGTGATTAAAAATTTTCCAACAAACAAAAGTCCAGGACCAGATGGCTTCACAGGTAAATTCTATCAAACATTTAGAGAAGAGATAACACCCATCCTTCTCAAACTCTTTTTAAAAATTGCAGAGGAAGGAACACTCCCAAACTCATTCTATGAGGCCACCATCACCCTGATACGAAAACCAGACAAAGATATTACAAAAAAAGAAAGTTATAGACCAATATCACTGATGAATATAGATGCAAAAATGCTCAAGAAAATACTAGCAAACAGAATCCAACAACACATTAAAAGGATTGTACACTATGATCAGGTGGGATTTATCCCAGGGATGCCAGGATTCTTCAGTATATGCAAGTCAATCAATGTGATACACCATATTAACAAACTGAAGAAGAAAAACCATATGATCATCTCAATAGATGCAGAAAAAGCTTTTGACAAAATTCAACAATGATTTATGATAAAAACTCTCCAGAAAGTGGGCGTAGAGGGAACCTACCTCAACATAATAAAGGCTATATACAACAAACCCTCAGCCAACATCATTCTCAATGGTGAAAAATTGAAAGCATTTCCTCTAAGATCAGGAACAAGACAAGGGTGTCCACTCTCACCACTATTATTCAACATAGTTTTGGAAGTCCTAGCCACGGCAGTCAGAGAAGAAAAAGAAATAAAAAGCATACAAATTGGAAAACAAGAAGTAAAACTGTCACTGTTTGCAGATGATATGATAGTATACATAGAGAATCCTAAAGATGCCACCAGAGAACTACTAGAGCTAATCAATGAATTTGGTGAAGTTGCAGGATAGAAGTTTCTGTAATGCACAGAAATCTCTTACATTCCTATACAGTAATGATGAAAAATATGAAAGAGAAATTAAGGAAACACTCCCATTTACCATTGCAATAAAAAGAATAAAATATCTAGGAATAAACCTACCAATTACCAATGGCATTTCTTTTTTTTTTTTTTTTTTTTTTTTTTTGCAGTACACAGGCCTCTCACTGCTGTGGCCTCTACCTTGCGGAGCACAGGCTCGGAACACGCAGGCTCAGCGGCCACGGCTCACGGGCCCAGCCGCTCCACGGCATGTGGGATCCTCCCGGACCGGGGCACAAACCCGTGTCCCCTGCATCGGCAGGCAGACTCTCAACCACTGTGCCACCAGGGAAGCCCACCAATGGCATTTCTTACAGAACTAGAACAAAAAATCTTAAAATTTGTATGGAGACACAGAAGACCCTGAATAGCCAATGCGGTCTTGAGGAAAAAAAACGGAACTGGAGGAATCAGATTCCCTGACTTCAGACAATACTACAAAGTGACAGTAATCAAGACAATATGGTACTGGCACAAAAACAGAAATATAGGTCAATAGAATGGGATAGAAAATCCAGAGATAAACCCACGCACCTATGGTCAACTAGTATATGACAAAGGAGGCAAGGATATACAGTGGAGAAAAGACAGTCTCTTCAATAAGTGGTGCTGGGAGAAATGGACAGCTACGTGTAAAAGAACGAAATTAGAACACTCCCTAACACCATACACAAAAATAAACTCGAAATGGATTAAAGACCTAAATGTAAGACTGGACAGTATAAAACTCTTAGAGGAAAACCTAGGTAGAACAATTTTTGACATAAATCACAGCAAGATTTTTTTTGATCCACCTCCTAGAGTAATGGAAATAAAAACAAAAATAAACAAATGGGACCTAATGAAACTTAAAAGCTTTTGCACAGCAAAGGAAACGATAAACAAGACGAAAAGACAACCCTCAGAATGGGAGAAAATATTTGCAAATGAATCAATGGACAAAGGATTAATCTCCAAAATATATAAACAGCTCATGCAGCTCAATATTAAAAATACAAACAACCCAATCCAAAAATGGGCAGAAGAGCTAAATAGACATGTCTCCAAAGAAGACATACAGATGCCCAAGAAGCACATGAAAAGCTGCTCAACATCACTAATTATTAGAGAAATGCAAATCAAAACTACAATGAGGTATCACCTCACACCAGTTAGAATGGGTATCATCAGAAAACCTACAAACAACAAATGCTGGAGAGGGTGTGGGGAAAAGGGAACCCTCTTGCACTGTTTGTGGGAATGTAAATTGATACAGCTACTATGGAGAGCAGTATGGAGGTTCATTAAAAGACTAAAAATAGAATTGCCATATGACCCAGCAATCCCACTACTGGGCATATACCCTGAGAAAACCATAATTCAAAAAGACACATGCACCCCAATGTTCACTGCAGTACTATTTACAATAGCCAGGACATGGAAGCAACCTAAATGCCCATTGACAGACAAATGGATAAAGAAGATGTGGTACATATATACAATGGAATATTACTCAGCCATAAAAAGGAACGAAACTGGGTCATTTGTAGGGTCATGGATGGATCTAGACACTGTCATACAGAGTAAAGTAAGTCAGAAAGAGAAAAACAAAAATCATATATTAATGCATATATGTGGAACCTAGAAAAATGGTACAGATGAACCAGTTTGCAGGGCAGAAATTGAGACACAGATGTAGAGAACAATTGTAAGGACACCAAGGGGGGAAAGCTGGGTGGGGGTGGTGGTGGTGTGATGAATTGGAAGATTGGGATTGACATATATATATATATATATATATATATATATATATATATATATATATATATACTAATATGTATGAAATGGTTAACTAATAAGAGCCTGCTGTATAAAGAAATATATATAATAAAATTCAAAAAAAAAATACATGCACCATGTCTATATTAGCTTGCATTTGGATAGGTATGTATGTTTTTAAACTCTTTCACAGGTGTCATCTTAAAATTCATATATATGTGTATACATACATGTTTGTAAAAAATCAAAAAGTTAAATAGTTCAGTCAAAATTATTTAGACTTTTTTTTTTTGAGGATGGTGGTTTAAAATGCTTAATTTTGTAACCCAAGGAGGCAGTGGAATTTATCAGACTAGGATAAAGAAAAATATTAAACTAATCCATTGGTTACTTTATAAAGCCAAACCAAACAATATAAAAGTAAAATTTTTTAAATTTTATAAAATATTTCATTTTGAGTGTATCATACAGAGTAAAAGTGTATAACTGTATAAAATAACAAAAATAAAAGGAACAAACCTTGCTTATCAGCCAGCTTAAAAAACAGAACGTTACTAATATTTTTGAAGGCTACTGTGTACCCTTCCATGATAGCAACACTACTCTCTCCTTCCCAGATGCAATCACTATACTAAGTTTTGTGATAAGCTCCCTGTACCTTTTCTTCATATTTTAATCGCATGTATGTGTCCCTGAACAATATATTGTTTAGCTATGCCTATTTTTGAACTTCATATGAATGGAACTGTACTTCTGTATTCTGCAATTTGCTTTTTGAGCTCAAATTTTCTTCTGAAATTCATTTATGTTGGTGCCTATAGCTGTAATTCATTTTTACTACAGCACGGTATTTCATTATGTGATTATACTACAATTTATCCATTCTAATTTCAATGGACAATTGAGCTGTTTCTAGTGTTTGTTGCTATTATGAGCAATGCTACTATAAACATTTTCATCATGTTTCTTGGTGCACATGTTCAAAGATTTGGATTAGAATTGCTGGGGCAAGGGGTTTATGCACATGGAAGTTGAATGGTAGGTAAATTATTCCCCAAGATCATTGTCCCAATTTGTGTTCTTACCTGCTCCGATAAATTCTACTGTTCTATGCTCCTCTCGTCACTTGGTTTTGTCAGACTTTAATTTTTTTCTAGTCTGGCAGCTGTGAAATGGTATATCATTATTTAAATGTTCACTGATTGTAATGAGGTAGAGAATCTTTTGATATTTATTGGCTATTCGTGTCACCCAATAAATAAATAAATTATTGTTTATATTCTTCTACTGACACATGAGGTTTTTATATATTGTAGACACTAGTTCTTTTTATATTTTTTATGTGTATCACAAATATATTTTCTCAGTTTGTGGTTTGTCTTTTACACCCTTCACAGGGTCTTTTTTTTTTAATTGAAGTATAGTTGATTTACAATGTTGTGTCAGTATCTGCTGCCCAGCAAAGTAATTCAGTTATACATATATACACATTATTTTTTCGTATTCTTTTCCATTGTGGGTTATCACAGGATATTGAATATAGTTCCCTGTGCTGTACAGTAGAACCTTGTTGTTTATCTATTCTACATATATTAGTTTGCATCTGCTAATCCCAAACTCCCAATCCATTCCTTCCCCAATCCCCTCCCCCTCTGGCAACCACAGGTCTTTACAAGGGTCATTTTTTTTTTTTTCTTTAAATTTACTTATTCATTTATTTATTTTTGGCTGTGTTGGGTCTTCGTTTCTGTGCGAGGGCTTTCTCCAGTGGCGGCAAGCGGGGGCCACTCTTCATCGCGGTGCGCGGGCCTCTCACTGTCGCGGCCTCTCTTGCTGCGGAGCACAGGCTCCAGACGCGCAGAGCTCAGTATCTGTAGCTCACGGGCCCAGCTGCTCCGTGGCACGTGGGATCTTCCCAGACCAGGGCTCGAACCCGTGTCCCCTGCATTGGCAGGCAGACTCTCAACCACTGTGCCACCAGGGAAGCCCTACAAGGGTCTTTTAATGCATGGTTCTGAATTGTGATGAAGCTGAATTTCTTAATACTTGGCATAGTTTACATATTTTTTGTTTAAAAATCCCTAAGGATATAGAGGTTTTTCTTTTTTATTTTCTTCTAGAATTTCTAATGCTTTGCCTTTTGTACTTACAGCTTGATACGTTAGAAACTGATTTTTTTGTGTAAGGTATGAGGTAAGGATCAGTTTACAGTTTTGTCCTTATAGATGAGCAATTATTTTAGAACCATTTATTGAATAATCTGTCGTTTCCCACTAATACTGAATTTAGTTGTGCCTTATGTCAAGTTTTCTATGTGCAGAGACCATTTTCTTATTTTTCCATTCTATTCCATTGCTCTATCTCTGCACCAGTTACAGTTTTAATTATTATGAATTTTTCTGGCAGGAAAATTCTCTCTACTTGATTCTCTAGGACTGTCTTGGCTCTTTGCTCTTCCATCTAAATTTTTAAATCTTTTTTAAAAATCTGTGATTCCAGTAAATATGAATAACGAGTAAGCACTTATATCTTTACAATATTAACTCTTCAATAGATGAACATAACATGTATCTCTCTTTATTTAGAACTTTTTAAATGTCTTTTGATTCAGTTTTATTATTTTCCCTGTAGAAAGCTTGTTTATTGTTTGGTATATGTATTCCTAAATACCATCTATTTTCAGTTGCTGTGTAAATAGTAACTTCAAAAAAACCTGAATTTGGGCTTCCCTGGTGGCGCAGTGGTTGAGAGTCTGCCTGCCGATGCAGGGGACATGGGTTCGTGCCCCGGTCCGGGAGGATCCCACATGCCGTGGAGCGGCTGGGTCCGTGAGCCACGGCCGCTGAGCCTGCGCGTCTGGGGCCTGCGCATCTGGAGCCTGTGCTCCGCAACAGAAGAGGCCACAACGGTGAGAGGCCCACGTACCGCAAACAAACAAAAAACAAAAAAACCCTGAATTTTCTGTTTGTTGCTGGTGTATAGAAATGCAGCTGTTTTTTGTGTATTAATCTTATGTATTGCCACCTTGACAGGTTTCCATAATAATTTCAGTAATTTGTATATCCCCCTTTGTGTTGTCTATGTAGATGATCATATCATCTATAGATGACATTTTCCCCCTTCCATTACTTTTCTACCATTTTCTCCTTGTCACATTATTTTAAGACCTCCAGTACAATGTTGAATACCCATGATGATAGTATGTTTATACCGTTCCTTAAGCAGAACACTTGTAGCATTTCACTATTGAATACATCTTGTGTTTTTATATACACTGACAAATTTGTTCTTTGAACTAGCCTATATCTTTTCTTTTACTAATTGTGGTTTTGGTATTAAGTTGTAACTTTTAGAAGAAATATTCCACTCTGGTTTTTGTTATAGGCCCTAAAGAGTTTGTGGAAAATTCTTCTTCTTTTCCTTGAAAGAAGTAGAATTGTCCTATAAAACCATCTGAGCCTGGTGTTTGATTTGTGGGAGAAAAATGACTACAAGTCTAATTTCTTCAATGGCCATAGGCTGGAGTTTCTACTTATTGAGACTGTTTTAATAATTTGACCATTTCACGTATTTCAAAAGTTTTTGCCATACAGTTGTTCATAATATCCTCTGCTTGATTTCTGCAGTATTTGTATGTCTTCCTTTTCCTTTTCCCAAATTATTTACCTATGCCTTTTTCTTTTTCAGTTTTGTTTGTCAATTTTCTTATTCTTTTTGAAGAACTATATTTTGGCTTTGCTCATTCTGTCTACTGAATCTTTATTTTCTATTTCACTTATGTTTATCTTTATTAATTAGACCTGCCTAATTTCCTTAGAGTTATTCTGTTTTCCTAACTTCTTAAAGTTGTATATTTAGCTCATTTATTTTCAGAATTTCTTCTTCTCTACCACAAGTACCCGGGACTATGCTCAAAAGTAACAGTTCTCACACATGAAAAGATGGTCAACATCACTAATTATAATATTAGAGAAATGCAAATCAGAACTACAATGAGGTATCACCTCACACCAGTCAGAATGGCCATTATCAAAAAGTCTACAAACAATAAATGCTGGAGAGGGTGAGGAGAAAAGGGAACCCTCTTACACTGTTGGTGGGAATGTAAATTGGTACAACCACTATGGAAAACAGTATGGAGGTTCCCTAAAAAGCTAAAAATAGAACTAGCATATGATCCAGCAATCCCACTCCAGGCGTTTATCTGGAAAAAATTTAAAAAGATACAGAGTGTTCATTGCAACATTATTTGCAATAGCTAAGACATGGATGCAACCTAAATATCCATCAACAGATGAATAGATAAAGAAGATATGGTACCTATATACAATGGAATATTACTCAGCCATAAAAAAGAATGGAATAGACTGGAGCCTCAAGGCTCTTTGGTGGGTCTAATGGCAGACTCCAGGAAGGCTCATGCCAAGGGATACTTCCCAGAACTTCTGCTGCCAGCGTCCTTGTCCCCGCAGTGAGCCACAGCCACCCCCTGCCTCTGCAGGAGACCCTCCAACACCAGCAGGATACTGAATCCCTGACAGGAGGGCTGACTGGTTCTAAGGGGGTTGATCCACCGGAATTTGCTGCACTGACAAAAGAATTAAATGCCGGCAGGGAACAACTTCTAAAAAAGGAAGAAGAAATTTCTGAACTTAAAGCTGAAAGAAACAATACAAGACTGTTACTGAAGCATTTGGAGTGCCTTGTGTCACGATATGAAAGGTCACTAAGAATGGCAGTGGTGAAGTGACAAGCCCTGTCCCCCTATGGAATGTCCAGCGAAGTTGAGGTTCTCAGGTCACTGAAATCTTTATTTGAGCACCTCAAGGCCTTGGATGAAAGGTAAGGGAGTGACTGAGGGTTTCTTTAGAAAGAGTCTCTGCACTGGAAGAAGAACTAGCTGCTGCTAATCAGGAGACTGCTGCTTTGCATAAACAAAATGTTCATATACAAAGAAAAATGGCATCAAGTGAGGGATCCACAGAGTCAGAACATCTTGAAGGGATGGAAAAAAAGTCAGAAAGTCCATGAAAAGCGTTTGTCCAATGGCTCTATAGACTCAACTGATGAAACAAGTCTTGTAGTTGAACTACAAGAATTGCTTGAAAAACTATGAAATGGCCCAAATGAAAGAATGCTTAGCAACCCTTTCTTCTCAAGCTGGAGAGTTAGAACAGGAAGTAGAGACAGCAAGAAAGGGTCTCATTAAAACAGAAGAAATGGAACACTAAGTATCAAAGGGACATTAGGGAGGCCGTGGCACAGAAGGAAGATATGGAAGAAAGAATCATGACCCTTGAGAAGCGTTACCTCAGTGCTCAGAGAGAATCTACCTCCATACATGACATGAATGACAAACTAGAAAATAAGTTAGCAAATAAAGAGGCCATCCTATGGCAGATGGAAGAGAAGAACAGACAGTTACAAGAGCGTCTTGAGCTGGCTGAGCTAAAGTTACAGCGAACTATGGGAAAAGCTGAGAGCTTACCTGAAGTAGAGGCTGAACTGGCTCAGAGAATTGCAGCCCTAACAAAGGCTGAAGAAAGACATGGAAACATTGAAGAATTTATGAGGCATCTAGAAGGTCAAATTGAAGAGAAAAATCAAGAACTTCAAAGAGCTAGGCAAAGAGAGAAAATGAATGAGGAGTACAACAAAAGATTATCCGATACTGTGGATAGACTTCTGACTGAATCCAACAAACGCTTACAGCTACACTTAAAGGAACGAATGGCTGCTCTAGAAGAGAGGAATGTTTTAATTCAAGAATCAGAAACTTTCAGAAAGAATCTGGAAGAATCTTTACATGATAAGGAAAGATTAGCAGAAGAAATTGAAAAGCTGAGATCTGAACTTGACCAGATGAAAATGAGAACTGACTCTTTAATTGAACCCACAATATCAAGAACTCATCTAGACACCTCAGCTGAGCTGCGGTATTCTGTTGGATCCCTAGCGGACAGCCAGTCTGATTACAGAACAACCAAAGTAATAAGAAGACCAAGGAGAGGTCACATGGGTGTGCGGAGAGATGAGCCAAAGGTGAAATCTCTTGGGGATCATGAATGGAATAGAACACAACAAATTGGAGTGCTAAGCAGCCACCCTTTTGAAAGTGACACAGAAACGTCTGACATTGATGATGATGAAAGAGAAACGATTTTTAGCTCAATGGATCTTCACTCTCCACGTGGTCATTCTGATGCCCAGACTCTAGCCATGATGCTTCAGGAACAACTGGACGAAAGTGACACAGAAACGTCTGACATTGATGATGATGAAAGAGAAACGATTTTTAGCTCAATGGATCTTCACTCTCCACGTGGTCATTCTGATGCCCAGACTCTAGCCATGATGCTTCAGGAACAACTGGACGCTATCAGCAAAGAAATCAGACTAATTCAGGAAGAAAAACAATGTAGAGTTACATGCTGAAGAAATTGAGAACAGAGTGGCTAGTGTGAGTCTGGAAGGCCTGAATTTAGCAAGGGTCCTTCCAGGTACCTCCATCACTGCCTCGATTACAGCTTCTTCACTGGCCAGTTCATCTCCCCCCAGTGGACACTCAACACCAAGGCTCACCCCTCGAAGTCCTGCCAGGGAAATGGATCGGATGGGAGTCACGACACTGCCAAGTGATCTAAGGAAACATCGGAGAAAGATTGCAGTGGTAGAAGAAGATGGTCGGGAGGATAAATCAACAATTAAATGTGAAACTTCTCCTCCCCCTCCCCCTAGAGCCAAAAGGATGACTCACACCCTCCCTTCTTCCTACCGCAATGATGCCCTAAGTAGTTTAACTGCCTCCCTCAAGCCTGAAAGCCTTGGGCTTGGCAGTGCCAACAGCCACCAAGACTCTCTTCACAAAGCCCCCAAGAAGAAAGGAATCAAGTCTTCAATAGGACGTTTGTTTTGGTAAAAAAGAAAAACCTTGACCTGGGCAGCTCCGAGGCTTTATGGAGACTGAAGCTGCAGCTCAGGAGTCCCTGGGGATAGGCAAACTTGGAATTCAAACTGAGGCTAGAAGACTGAGGAAAAAGCAAGAACCTCTAGAAGAAGCTTGGAGAAAGGGATTACCTTTTGCCCAGTGGAATGGGCCCACTGTAGTCGTGTGGTTAGAGCTCTGGTTGGGAATGCCTGCTTGGTAAGTGGCAGCCTGCGGAGCCAATATGAAGAGTGGTGCCATTATGTCTGCTTTATCAGACACTGAGATCCAGAGAGAAATTGGAATCAGCAATCCTCTGCATCGCTTAAAGCTCCAATTAGCAATCCAGGAGATGGTTTCCCTAACCAGTCCTTCAGCTCCTCTGACATCCAAAACTGTGAGTCCATTTGTGCGCCTTCCCTCTCCCAGTGCTGGGTGAATAGCAGCATCTCCAAGTCCACAGAGCAAATCTGTGGCAGCATGAATTATTCTGAGGAGATTTAGCTTGCTCTTCATTAACCTTGCTGCTACTCTTAATAGGTTTTCAACTGAGCAGCTGTGATTCCTACCAGACTTGAAGCCTGCAACCAAGATAGACTTTTGAGCTAGCCTCTAAAGTTTAGATTTTTCTCCCAAGCAACAAGACCAAGAGTTTACTCTTTTTCAGAATTTTTCTTTTTAATTTAATCTAACATCTCAGGAGATGAGCTATAGGCATTAGTACTTTTTGTACTTGTAATGCTAAACTCACTACTTCTTAAGCAGTTTTCATAATTATGAAAGTTCCTCAGTATTTAATGCTTTATAAATACCAAGTGGATTACCTTCCTTCAAAAAAAAAAAAAAAGAATGAAATGATTCCATTTGCAGCAACATGGATGAAACTAGAGATTATCATACTAAGTAAATCAGACAGAGAAAGGTAAGTATCATATGATATCGCTATATGTGGAATCTAAAAAATGATACAAGTGAACTTATTTACAAAACAGAAACAGACTCACAGAACTTGAAAGCAAACTTACGGTTACCAAAGGGGATAGGGAGGGGAGGAGGGATAAATAAGGAGCTTGGGATTAACATACACACACTACTATATATAAAATAGAGAACAAACAAGAACCTACTGTACAGCACAGGGAACTCTACTCAATGTTCTGTAATAACCTATATGGGAAAAGAATCTGAAAAAGAATGAATATATGTATATGAATAACTGAATCACTATGCTATATCCCTGAAACTAACACAACCTTGGAAATCAACTATACTCCAATAAAATTTTAAAAAACCTGTTCTCTATTTTGTCTTGCAATACTGGAAATGACACTCTTCAAACCACATTTTTCCTTTCCTTAGGGTTGCCTGTTAGTTTCTTCCAATAGCTGCTAAAGGGAGACTAGGAGACCGGAGGAAGGAGAAGGAACCTGTCCCTTCTGTGTTTGCTTCCTGTTAATCGCACCCCAGAAATGTTTCTTTACTTTGGCAGTGACATTTTTTGTTCCAGTTTTCTCTATAGTCCCATAACCAGCATCACTGTCTCTCCTTAGAGACACCAGCACCAGGTGGCCAGTGCTTCCTTCCTCAGTGGTTTGACTCGAAGATCTGCAGGGACGGGGGGCTTCCTCTGAACCCCTGAACATCAGCACCTGCTGGACAGCACCCTCTCATCAGAGATCTGGGTCCCAGCTCTGAGGAGTCTCTTTTCCAAGCTGTTAAATTCTAAAAATAGTAACCTCTTCCTTTTTTCCCACAGCTCTAGAAGTAACAGATACTGCCTGCAGTTACTATCCCTGTTGCCTCAGTTGTCCTAAAACCTCTTTACACAGTTCCTATATTAGTTTTTTCTGTTTCCCTGAACGAACCCTGACTGATATAGTCATAGACTATATGGATTAACTAATTCTTCATGAGTCAGTTTTAGTATGTTCTATCATTTTAGAGTTTGAACCATTACATCTGCTTCAAAATAACTTCTGCTTGTTTTCTGCAGCCTATATATATATATAGCACCCTTTTTCACTTTCAGACTTCTAAAAGTAAGCTATAAAGTATTCTTTTAACATGAAGATGCTCTAGTTGCATCTTGGAAATTTTTATATATAGTTTTTCATTCACATTTGGTTCTAAGTATTTTAAATTTTTGTGTGGTTTCTTTTACCCACGGGTAATTAAAGCATGTGTTTAAATTTCAAATGCATGAAATTTAAAAATTCCCCTTTTGGTAATAATATCTACCTTAATTTCCTTGAGTTCAGAGATTAGGATATGTATGATATAGATTTTTGAAATTAAGGAGTTGCTTTATGTCCAGTTCATAATGCATTTCAAAAAACATGTTCCATGTGTACTTGAAAATGTATTCTGATAGTGAGCTCAGAATTCTATATATATACACATTAGATCAAGCTTTTTAATTGTGTTCAAATCCTCATCCTTAGTGATTTTTTTTTTTTTTTGCCTACTTTTAAAATCAATTACTGAAAGTGGTGTGATATAATCTAACTGTGCTGGTGGATTTTTCTATCCTTGTAATTTTTCCTAATTTTACTCTCTATATTTAAAGCTATGTTTTAGGTATATATAACTTCAGAATTATATATATTCTTTTCTTGGTGAATTGGGAATTGTATGTACCTGTGACCCTCTTTATTTTGAACATTGTTTTTGTCTTAAAGCCTGTTTTATTTGGTATCACTTTAGCTCTATCAACTTTGCTTTGGTTAGTATTTGCCTAGTGGGTATTTTCCCACCTTTTCACTCACTACCTTTCGGTGTCCTTATTATGAATTTTTTAATGTATACTGGTAAATAATATATAGTTAATTTAAAAATAATCTAAAGATCTCAGCTTTTAACTGGAACCCTAGTCAAATTATATAGATTGTGAGGACTGATATATTTGTATTCATTTGTATTTTCTTATTTTGCAGTATTTTTTCCACTTCTATGCTTCTCTTTTTCCCTTGCCTCCTTGTATGTTGGATGATTATTTTCCCTCATCAATTTTTTTCCTCTAGTTTAGAAAGCATGTTTTAGTTGTTTTTAAAATTCTCTCTCTCACACACCGACACACACAGTATTAGTGTATGATTTCTGTGTGAATTTGTGACATAAAACATTTAAATGATACGAATCATTTGAAATGTTAAAATATTCTGGTCAGTGTTTTTTTTATGTTCGATAAATATAAATGTTTAATGTAATAAAATAACATTTTAGGCTTGAATAAATTCATATTATAGCATGAAAGTTCAAATATTTCTCTAAAGAAAATCCAGAGAGAGAGAATAACAGTGAGTCAAAAATTGCTCTTACAAACCTGACAGCTATTTCTCATCACGTTTGCATTAGTTCTTACATGTCGTAATAAAGGATATTAAGATAATTTGCCGTTTTTAAGTCTCATTTAACCTTTTTTTTTTGCAATATACTCTACTGAATAAGTTTTTTATACTTAATTCGTTGGATGGGTATCTCTAAAGAAAGTTTTGTTATCTGAATTATTTTCATCTTGTTTAATAATGTAATTAGAGCGGTCCCTAAAGACTGAGTTAGGAAAACATTCAAAGCCAAACCCCTGGCACTTAAGGGAAAAGAAGTGTCAACAGGACTCATGTATGAACTGACAACAGGGCAAATTTCAGCTGCAGCACTGTGGAAAATAAAACTATATAATTGAAGAAAATTTCTGTTCTGTCATATGTCTTACATCTTTGAACTTGTCAAGAAAAGTTATTTTAAAGATAGAAAGGCTATATATACACCCATAGTTTTTCAAGACAAAATGAATTTGACTAGTACACTTAGGGAGAGGGCTGTGACAAGGGTTATGTCTGAGGGAAAAAATTGAAAATCAGAATGTGTACCCATTTCTCCCCAGTGTAGACACACTCTCAACAAGAGATTGAACAAGCTTTCTTCACAACTTCTTAGGGATTTACTTCTTCATGCACATCCCCTTATAACCATGGATTTCCTTCACTTTTCAAGTCTAGGATAAAACTTTAACATTTCCTACCTAAAGACAAACACTTAATTCAAGTGAGTGAAGCTTGGGTAACTGATAAGGTACATAACAAACCCTGACTTTCCCAATACTCTAGCCATACATGATGCTTTTTGGTGACTGTCATATGAAAACAATGTAAAGCAACAGTATTTGTCTTGTGATCATTCTAGTACACTTAGCTGATTCTAAAAATTCAAAATGGGATACATACCTGGACACACACACACACACACACACACACACAAACACACACACACCATCACAGCCCTGCTTGTAGCTTCATCATGGATATCAAAATCTGCAAATATGTTTTGTTTGGCTAATAAGAAGTAGGAGAAATAACTCCTCCATCCTTTGGACACATAGTTCATACTTGACCCAGGCAGCCAATTAATTATGAAGGAGTTTATTTTATAAGTAGGATGTATGAGGACAAGGAAGAAAATCTTACTTTATATCTACAGAAAAATAAAGCTTCAAGGACATATGCAGCAATAACCAGAAGGGGGAGGGACACAGCTGTCTGTCGGAAAGCAGAACAGATTTATGTCAACTCACGGTCTCCAGGCATAAACCCTCCTACCATGATCATATTGTAAGACACCAGTGCATGTTTTTACTACATTAAAAGATGTTTTTCCTAAAAGATGTTTTTACTACATTAAAAGATGTTTTTCCTAAAAGATGTTTTTACTACATTAAAAGATATTTTTCCTAAAAACAAACAAAAAAATAACATCGAATTTCTAAAATGCACATTTCCAGACACTTCAACTAACAATGGCTTAGTAACACCTTGTGCTAAACTAATAGAAATTCTAGTCACTTTAAACTCTGATTTTTCTGATTTATTTTGCCAAGGTTTTTTATACTTAATTCGTTGGATGGGTATCTTAATTTTAGGTTTTGTTTTGTTATCTGAATTATTTTCATCTTGTTTAATAATGTAATTAGAGTGGTCATAAAAAATATTTCAATAGTTAGATATTTTAACTACCTATGTATATATAGCATTAATCCTTAGTTTTGAAAAATAAAAATGGTTTTGTTTATGGCTCTGCATACTTAAACCTTTGTATCTCATGTTTTCTGTTCACTCTGAATCCCTAGATTCACATGAAAGACATCTAAAAACTATCCATGGTATTGAATTTACATGCTCAAGGTATTTTCACTTGGATTCTTTCTTTTAAAACTTTGCCTGCATTTTGCTGGTATCAACAGGAAGCTTTAGGATAAACCCACTCAACTGGGATTGTACACACACTAAAAAAAAAAAAAATCACTAAAGTTTAACTTTTTTCTGAGGTATGTTGTCCATGGTTTGGGCTGTATATCTCTCCTAAATATTAAACATCTACCTACTGATTTGTGACATGCAAGGAGAAGATGGGGTGCAACGTCCTTTGAACAAAGGAGCTATATGGGGCATTATTTTAGGCAACTGCTTTACGGCCCTATAAAGGGCATAAACATACCTCCTAACATTCACTAAACATTAGGGCCTCTTTTTTCCCTCTCATGAAAAACAATTGTGGGTTTAGCAATTGTGGTTATCCTCTGTTTGGACAGTCACACACAAAAATATTTGGCATCTTTCTCAGAGGAAAATGTTTGCATGATGCGACACATGGGCATGTAATGCTGGTAAAATTCCTGGGAGACTTACTCCTATCTAAGAATTATGTTGCCTGTCGGTGTACAGTGGCATAACTTCCAGTGAACCTAGCTGAATGAGATATCATGGTGGACTGTTCTCATGGCCCTGCATTTCCACCCTAGGGATTATTACGGTGCCCCTTCCTTCCTCTTGTTCCCAACCTCCAAGTCCAGAGCTGCTCATATATTTCAAAGAAAGAAAACCTTCCAGCGAGAGCGAAATCCAAATGGGGATTCCTAAAAAGTTCGTTAATGTTATTTTGAACAGAGAATAAAAAGGTACTAGAAAAGCCCTTTGCTCTTTGTCTCTCAGTTTCTAGAATTTTGTGCCTTACTCTTTTCAAAGGAACCAAATTCCAACCAGGATTTGGCAAATGCCTTAAGCAGGCGTGTCTACTTCCCCCAGTGAACGCTCAAGTCCTTGAAGTACCTAATTCACTTTTCTATCTGCCTGGAGCTGAGTCTTGGTCAGGAAGCACTTGGCAGGTGGGCTGATGGGTAAAATGCATTTTGTACTTTACTCATCTACATAGTGAAAACCTCTATTTGTGGCATCATCTTGAATCCAAAGAGCAAGGCAGAAGGACTTGTCTACCCCAAGAGGGTGAAAAAAGAGCAATTCTCATAGAGAGTCAAGGAGAAATACAGAGGGGTATTTATTAATTTCCAGGTGACTGGCTTAAGTCCTTTGTTGGTTTTAAAACAGCCAAATGCTTCTGAGATTCCATATTTCAAATGAGTGTCGGAACCCTGCCAGCAGGTTTCAAAGACTGCTGATTTATTTAACTTTTTAGTCTTGGAGAAAACAAGAATAAAATCCAGCAGGAGCCTTCTGCTGCAAGTTGTATTGTAAAGCGCTAACTTGACAACAAAGAAGAATAGTTCTCTAACCTGCCTCACCTTAGTGTTGGAAGTATGGAGGAATTTACTCATACAATCATCTTGAAATAATCAATAGATGTAAAAGATGCATCCTGGGCTTCCCTGGTGGCGCAGTGGTTGAGAGTCCGCCTGCCGATGCAGGGGACACGGGTTCGTGCCCCGGTCCGGGAAGATCCCACATGCCGCGGAGTGGCTGGGCCCCGTGAGCCATGGCCGCTGAGCCTGCGCGTCTGGAGCCTGTGCTCCGCAACGGGAGAGGCCACAACAGTGAGAGGCCCGCGTACCGCAAAAAAAAAAGAAAGAAAGAAAGAAAAGATATATCCTAACAAAGGGAAACAGCCCAGCTGTTATTCATATTCTGATAATCATGCAGCTTCCAAAGGCAGGAGGTAAATATCCTCCCTGCTCACTTTGGACAAATACACAATTTTGCCAATAGATTTCACCTAATTGTATCTTTTCATCTCAATGGGAACCAGGGGTTATTAGAACTAATATTTCTTCACCCACACAGTATCTAAAAGATGGCAAATAACTAGAAAAGAGCTAAATAGAGAGATGGCAAGGAAAAAAAGTCTGTGGGGAAATATCAGCCTTTGCTGGTGTCTGCTATCACTAAAATAGACCTACAATTATGACACTCAAACAATGGAGCACAACCTTCAATGGCACACTTGTCAGAGAGGAAAATGCATTAAGTGGATGGTGGGAGAGGGCTACCAACATTTTACCTAATTTTAATTTGCTCTGAAATCTTGGCCCACTCCCTGAACTTGTGTTTTACTTCTAAATTGCAGATGATCGGGTTTGCCCGGTAGAGCTGTCAAATCCAAACTTCAACCTGGTTGCACCACTTAGTGGTCTGCCACTGAGTCTTCGTTGAGACTTGGAATAAAGTTCACAGTAAGGTGTCAAACTTCCCACACTCCCAGAATTCTGCACGTAGTCACTCACCCTCACACCCGCTTCCACTAGAGAAGTGGGTGGAGCCATATCCAAGGAGAGCCTTCTGGTCTAGTGCCTGAGCCACTGGGCAGGACAGATGCTTCCCCTTAGGATCATCTGCTCCCTGTTGGGGACACCCAGTGTTTTGCCTTAATCATCCATAAGCCCCAGACTAGTTATCTAGTTTCTAGATTTTGCTCCGTTTTGGGTCCAGTCCTGGATTCACCTTTCCCACAAACCATTATCTACCTACGTGATGCCTTCAAAAGCATTTCCGGAACATATTTGTCACCCCCAAGGCACTTTTTACTTACTTCCTCACATCAGAGACCTACACACACGTCTTAGCTTTAAACCCACTGAAGACGGGTCTTTGGTTTCTTAAAGTTCCTATATCCTTACCACCTAGTAGATTTCTTAAACATAAAACAACAAAATCAATGTGGGATAAATATTCATGGATTTCACTTTAGAGAATATTTTTCAAGGTAATTTAGATTTCCTTTAAAATGCACTGTGAACACTGACTTTAATGAGGTCCTCTGTTCAGTACTTTTATAAAAAGGATAATTATCCTCTAATAGTTTCCTTGGTAAATTCAGACTTTTTATACAAAATTTCAAGGCAAACTCATGGAGGATTTGGAACCCTCTGGAAGGCATCCAAATGCTATAATAATAATTCATACTACAGCAAAAAGTTTGCCAAAGAAGTAATGCCTTTCCACGTGTTAGTCTTCTGTTTTGAAATAGAAATCACAATGTTTTACAACTTCTAAGTATATCTTAGCCGTGCAGTTTGTTCTATATTTCAATTTTTTATTTTTTTTTTGCATTACGGGGGCCTCTCACTGTTGTGGCCTCTCCCGTTGCGGAGCACAGGCTCCGGACGCGCAGGCTCAGCTGCCATGGCTCACGGGTCCAGCCGCTCCGCGGCACGTGGGATCCTCCCAGACCGGGGCACGAACCCATGTTCCCTGCATCGGCAGGCGGACTCTCAAACACTGCGCCACCAGAGAAGCCCTGTTCTATATTTCAATTTTAAAGACGATACTGATCCAAGAGTTCTAGATCTTTTTCTCCAAATCTGTGTTCAAATTATCTGGTTTATAATGACCTAAACATTCCTCTAAAGTCTAGAGCAGCGTTTCTCAACTTTGGCACTACTAACATTTGAACTAGATAATTGTTTTACTGGGGTCTCTTCTGTGCATTGTAGGATGTTTAGCAGCACTTCTGGCCTCTGCACACTAGAAGCCAATAGCACTCTTCCCTAACCTCCATGGGGACAATAGAAAATGCATCCACACATTGACTAATGTCCCTGGGGAGAAAATTCCATTTCCCTGTGATCCCCAGACCGTCATCTGCGAGCTTACTAAAAATGCAAATTTTAAGCCCACCCTGACCTGCTGAAGCAGAATTTCTGGGGTTGTACACAGGAAATGGTCATTTAACAAGCTCTCCAGATGATTTTGATGTACAATAAAGTTTGAGATACACAGAGGCCAAGGCCCAACTAAGTAGGATAGGGCCTGGCATTTGTACTCTAATAAAGTTCTTCCAATGATTCTGATACTGGTCAGAATTTGAGAGTCACTAGAGCTGAGGTTCCTGAACTTGTCTGTGTATTAGAATCACCTGGGGCAGCATGGGGTGGGGGGGCAGAGATCTTCTAGAAATCCCAAAGCCCAAGTCATATTCCAGACCAATTACATTACAACCTTGGGGGTGGGGAGGGTAGGACCCAGGCATCAGTATATTTGAAGCTCAAGTATTGGCTGTGTATTATTAGACTCACCCGGGAGCTTTTGAAAACACTTGTGACTAACCCCACCTTCCATCAATTAAATCAGAACTCTTAAGGCAGGCTTCAAGCATCAGATGTTTTTTTCTCCAAAATGCAATGTCCCAGATGATTCCCATGTGCATCCAGGGTTGAGAACTACTGCTCCAGGTTTGCATAAATATTGATAGGCAGAATGGTGTAATTAGGGATGCAGACCCTGGATTCCCACTGCCCGAGTTTGAATCCCAGCCTTGCCACTTCCCGTTGGACATTGGATATGTTACTACTAAGCCCCCATATCCTCATTTGTCAAATAGGGAAGATAATAATGGCACTTATCTAGGGGGTTGTTGTGAGAATTAAATGAAATGACCCATTTAAAGCACTCTGCATGGTATCCCTGGAACAAATAAAGTACTTTCTAAAATTCATAATAAATCAAAAGCTTATGGGGAGACTAAACATTAAGAAAGAGATCTCTTCAGAGATAAATATTTATAGGCAAATGTGTAATTCCTATTCCAAGCGAGACAAATCTGTTGGTATCCAGAGTTGTGTTTCTAGCAAATGGAGCTTGGCTACAAATTCTGGAAGCTGTCAGTTTCAAACAAGCTATTTTAATATTGCCGACCACCCAGGTATTCATATACAGAAGGCATGTGATGAAAACATCCTTGCTTTGCTCCTGCCTTTTATGGGTTTGCTGGAGTCTACAGAGAATATGACCATGGCTCCTTTGAGGCTGTATGATTGGCATTAGCTGCAACTTCCCCTATGTACCCCCCATTAGCCTTCTTAGAGCACACTCCCTTTAGCTCCCTCTACCCTACGCCCAGCAGTCCCTGTACCTTGAGTCTTTGGAGCCTCTCCCATTTTCATGAACTTCTGGATGCAGAGGAGAAGGTTGACCTTTTAGCAGAGGATCGTGACATTCACAGAAACGTCTCTCCATGGTAAATATAGCTCAGAATCAGCATATTCGAAGACATTTCTAGAGACATTGATGATTTTCATCACTGCCTGCACAGGAAGTTTTACATGTTCTAACAACGAATTGAACCTCAGAATTTTAAAATACCCACAAAAATAGATTTGTTGATGTATGGGTGCAGGTCTTAAAAATCAAGGCAATTCAAATAAAATCAAGGAAAGTTCTGATAAGAAATTAAGAAGATTTTGTGTCACTTTCTAGTTCTCTTTTGGCTTGTTATTATTTTCAACAGATTGTGTATTTGCCAGTGCACTCTGAATCTAGGTATCAGCAAGGCATGGTAGAACCTGATAGAACTATGTGTAAATCCTGATCCACAAATTATTGCTTATGTTTCCTTGGGAGAATTCATCTTAGTTTTCTCACCATTTTCCTCATAGTTATTGTGGGTGTTAAATGAGATAAACAGTAGGTAACTCAGATGTCACTCAACTCATCCCCTAGTTCCTGCAGGCAACAAGTCTATGTTTGAGACAAACAAGAGCAGGTACAGAGAAGTAGCCATCATGATGGTTCAAATTCTGGAAATTGTTTTCAACATTTAATCCATGCACTGAAGGAGAGAAAATCTTAATGATCCCAATGAATCCTCAAAGGATATGAAAATAATGACCTATATTGAGGCTTTTGTTTTATGGAAAGATTTGTCACTTTGGTCTTCTATTTACACAGAAATTAAATAAAGTCTAATTTGCTACCACCCTTTGCTTCTGAGTAACCCCAAAGCCGTCTCTAGGAGGTGATAGAACTCAAATGCCTCAAACAAGAGCAAATGCCTATGGACACATTTCACCTCCAGAGTGTTCTGATCAGACTAGCTATGAGAGTCATTTACATGATGTCATGGCGCTTTGCTAAGTGCATATTCTGTTAACTGAATGTTTAAGCAACAGAAGTCCAGCTTTTGGTGTTTATCTTTAGGAACTATTTGGTGGGCTTGATGGTTGGTATAAGGCTTTATATGTTTACAATTGCAGATGAAACTTTTAAGAAGTAGTTCAAAGCTGGAGCCTGGGCTAAGGATAAGTGGTTAGTTGGAGACAGGAGCGTCGGTCATACAACCTGAAGCAATTCTCAATAAACGTAATCTTCAGACCAGCAGCGCCTGAGGATTTGTTAAAAAACACATATGCTTAAGTCCCATTACAGACCCACAGGAGTAGAGCCCAGAAATCTGTTTTAATAAGCTCTCTAGATCATTCTGATGTTCATTCAAGTTTTAGAGCCACCGCTCTACCGCAATTCTTCCTAAATCTTGGCGTTCATCACCAAGAATCACTTGCAGAGCTTGTAACAAAACAAAAACAGAAAAACAAAACCCAAACCAACAGACGTTCTCATGCTTTCAGTGACCCACACAGATGGGGAGAGGAGGAAAAATGGGGATAAAAGGAGGAAGAAGGAAAGAATAGAGGGAGAGGGAAGAACAGGAGGAGAAGGGGGGAGGAGGAAATGAAACAGCTTTTGCTTTTTTAAGTCAAAATAGAATACTTCTTCGATATATCTATATTTAATACCATTTTCAGAACTAGGCTTAAAGGATTTGCGTTAACAGCAAGCCTTTAAGGAGACCTAAGGTAAAAAAAAAAAAAAAAATTCCCCTTCCCCCTAATTTTTGACTGTTACTGTGATTATTTAATTTAGCCCTAGTTAACTACAGGATTTGATTAGCGTATCTCTTTCTAACACACTTGAAATATTTACCTTGGAGTCAGACCCTTTAAGGACTTGTCCTAAGCTCCAGAATCTTAGGCTTGGAATCAAAAATAAATCCTGCTAACAGTTTGGCCTCAGCATTCTGACCACTGCCTAATTTTCTCCATCTTGAACACTGGGAAACTATCTGCCTATGGAGAGTAATTGAAGACAGAGCCCTTTATGATTCTTCCTCAGCTGGAATCCTCTGCCATTGCCTCTGACTCTCCCACATCTGATCTCCTTGTGTGTCTGAATAAGAAAAACTATCATAGAAAATACCTGCAAATGAGAGCCCCAAAAGTTTCTGTGACAAATTTTCAAATATTGTAAGGGGGAAAACACTATTCCCCTCTCTTAAAGGAGAGGGGCATCACCCTTTTATAACAGTAACTCTAGCATTGGCACCTAACTATGGAACAAAGGCCTCTTTCCAACTCCCTAGACCAGAGAAGTGGCAAACTCTGACCTGCCACTTATTTTTCTAAAACCCATGAACTGAGAAATTTTTCAACATGTTTCAATCGTTTAAAAATGTAATCAGAGCCCAAGCACATTCATTCATTTATTTATTGCCTATGGCAGCTTTTGTTCCACAAAGTACAAAGGCAGTATTGAGTGCCACTGTAGTTCTGAGTATCCATGCTACACAGACTATAGAGGTCATTTAACCCACAAAGCTGAGAATATTTCCTAGTGGCCCTTTTCAGAAAAAATATGTTGACCTTTGTTCTAGACCCCCTGCTATTCATCCCTGGCAGTTGTCTCCCACCTTAAATACCTAATTTGTTTTTTATTTCATAGACACAGTTTTTACAATCCACTTTCCTTCTGAAAGAACTTATTCCCCATTATCTTGTATCTTATTATTTTATAGTTTAAACAACATTTAGAATAGGGGCTTTAGTAAGGATATAAATTAGAGACTTCCAGGGTTTGACCCACCTGGGACATAGGAAGTCGAGGCTTAAGGCTTGACGAGAAGTGGAACTCATTTTTCTCCAGGGCCATTTTCTGCCCTGAAACAAGAACAATGTTTCCTCCAACAACTTTTTTTTTTCTATCATGAATAAATATATGAACAGACTTCTCTATACAAAGCTACAATGGTTTTAAAAATTCCACTTTCAGCTATTTTGACTCATTTTCCACTTATACGTCATAGTAAGTTCTTAATTTTTCCCTTCAAAGAATCCAACAAGAACATTCCTTGAAACAGGTGACTGATAAATGAGTATTGACATTTGAATTACATTTAAAAATAGAAGGAGAGAGGATGAAGGGGAGAGTATGAATCAGTCTTAGAAAAACAATGGTAATTCCAAGTTCTAAAATCACATAAGAAAAAAGATCAAGAAATAACTGAAAACCAACAGCAACTACTTTTCAACATTGCAGCCAAGCAAAGTCTAAAAACAGACAGACTTTCTTAAATTCAGCTGCTACTGACCAACATTTTGGTTCCCTTGCTTTCTGAATGTAATGGAAAATCAGCAAAGAAGTACAGAGTTCACTGTCACCATTGATTTCAGGTTAGCTCTCATAAACCTCTCTACTTTTCATTGCCAATGTTATTGGCATCTTTGAGCAGTTACATGATAACTCACAAGCACGCAGAGCTGCTGGTTCTTTTGCAAACTAAATTGCTAAAGAATGCACTAGTTTTATAGGCAAATCACATTTTCTTTGCACTATTTTTTGGTGTAAATGCCTTTTTTTATGCTTGACAGAAATCCACTGCTCCCATCTCAAATTATGTCACAATCCCAATAATTAAATGCCAGAGAGAATTGCTACTCAGAATACCATTTACATGTTACTTTTAATAGTTTGCATTTCTTTAAATGTAGGCATTCAAATAGTTATTAATCTTATTTTTAGTGGCAGGGCAAATGAATATATGTAAAAACATGGTAGGAACTTGTGCTGGGCTCCATAGTGAACAAGTAGATGAAATGTCTACATCTGTGGATTTTGGATGAATGTTTCATGGCCTGCACACCGAACAAATTTTAGCTGGAGGTAGAACAGCAAGAACGGTTAAAGGAAAATGCTACTTTCATTGTTGAAAAAGACAGAACAGCCCAAATTCACTAGGTGAATAGTGT
Source organism: Phocoena phocoena (assembly GCF_963924675.1). NCBI lineage: Eukaryota > Metazoa > Chordata > Mammalia > Artiodactyla > Phocoenidae > Phocoena > Phocoena phocoena. The sequence goes on along the minus strand of NC_089227.1, from coordinate 45,607,993 downwards.
AAGGCACCGCGCTCATTGCCTTACACGTTTTATCTTGTTTCTCTCTCTGATGACTTTTTCTAATTTTCAGCACTTTTGATCCAGTGTTCTATCAAGCAGCATCTCATGGCGGGTGGAACCAGGTTAAACAGGCATGAAGAGGCAGGGAGGATATAGTCTGCCCTAGTGTAGCTTTTCACTCTCACAGCACCCAGTCACCTGGGGAGAAGATGTGTCTCTCACGTCTAGGTTCTCAGAGTAAAGGCTAATAACATCACAGAAGTAGGTACAAACATTTTTCTGTGTTCTGGGTATTTTTCCTTTCTGAGGCATGATGACATCTCATGTTGAATTGGTTAACGTTGTGAAGGCATAGGGATGTCAAGTTACTGATTCTCAGAGAAGGTTGAGAAGCCAGGAGACATCACTTCCACATTTTCATGGACTGTATCAGCTGCTCCACCGTCTACACACACACACACACACACACACAGACACACACAGACACACACAGTTCCAACTTTAAAGTAATGAAAAAAGGAAAATTCCAAGTTGGGACTGTAGCAATCACTAAAATAGGAAGTGAAAGCTGGTTTTAGAATCTGATACAGTTGAGGTGGCTTCAAGTTTGTTTCTGCTGTTTAAGGCTGAGCTCCTGAGGGAAGACAAACAAAAATTCCTCTATTTACCTATTCTTAAAGAAAACAACAAAACATTAAACTCATCTTTTGGTATACCCCATAATGAGTGATATGAAGCAAAGTCTTACATTAATTTTGAACTTCTTTTTTCAATAATAGAGGCATGGAAAAATCCTGATGGATATTTTAGACTAGTCTTCGTCATGTGTGCCTGTGCTGCTAGAAACTCATCAAGAATAAGTAAATCATTACAGTCAGAACCCATGTGGAATATTCTTATATATCAGTTGCTGAGTGACATTCCTTGATTAGCCTAAAACCCAAAGGGAGGACAAGTCAACATTAAAGGTCCTCGGTTTGTCTATTATCCATAAATTTTAGGCTCAAACTGTCTTCTTTTACTATTGTCTGTTTTATTTTAAAATATTTAATATGTAGGCAATTACCCCACTACTAAAAGGTCATATATTCATGACAGGTATTTTGTTTATTTATTATTATTATTATTTTTGCGGTACGAGGGCCTCTCACTGTTGTGGCCTCTCCCGTTGCGGAGCACAGGCTCCGGACGCGCAGGCTCAGAGGCCATGGCTCACGGGCCCAGCTGCTCCGCGGCATGTGGGATCTTCCCAGACCGGGGCACAAACCCGTGTCCCCTGCATCGGCAGGCGGACTCTCAACCACTGCGCCACCAGGGAAGCCCCATGACAGGTATTTTGAATAAGAGACTTAGTAAATAAAATTTATGCCTAGAGTTCCTGAGAATTAAGTAACTGGTATGGTATCTGAAGTCAGCTGTGAACCAATACTGACTAGTCCCTTTCTTTAAAAAGCAGACATCCAATCACTGAGGAATAAAAACTGTGATTTACAGACAAACTATCTATGAAAGACCAAATACATCTACCAAATCAAGACAATTAAAAAAAAATCCAAAATGGAAAACTCTGTTCAAAGTATTTGTTTGTGAAAATGCATTTGCAGATATTATTAGCACAGCTCCCATGTGAAGATTATAGACTTCGGCATTTTGTGTTTTTTTGAAGTGTCATTAAACATGGGATAGTGCACAGCTTTAATGTACAATGTGTATTCAAGAGTGTGTGGGTTTCAAAAATGGGAAGAAGCCCTAAACACACATTTCTCCAAAGAAGACATACAGATGGCCAACAGGCACATGAAAAGATGCTCAACATCGCTAATTACTAGAGAAATTCAAATCAAAATGACAATGAGGTATCACCTCACACCAGTCAGAATGACCATCGTTAAAAAATCTACAAATAACAAAGGCTGGAGAGGGTGTGGAGAAAAGGGAACCCTCCTACACTGTTGGTGGGAATGTAAATTGGTGCAGCCACTATGGAGAACAGTATTGAGGGTCCTTAAAAAACTAAAAATAGAGCTACCATATGATCCAGCAATCCCACTCCTAGGCATATATCCAGAGGAAACTGATTCTAAAAGATACATGCACCCCAATATTCACAGTAGCACTATTTACAATAGCCAAGACATGGAAACAACCTAAATGTGTCCATCAAAAGATGAATGGATAAAGAAGATACAATGGAATATTCCTAGCCGTAAAAAAAGAATAAAATAATGCCACTTGCAGCAATATGGATGGACCTAGAAATTATCATACTAAGTGAGGTAAGTCTGACAGAGAAAGACAAATATTATGATATCACTTACATGTGGAATCTAAAAAAATGATACAAGTGAACTTATTTCAAAACAGAAACAGACTCACAGAACCCTAAAAAAAACTTATGTTTACCAAAGGGGACAGGGAGGGAGAGGGGGATAAGTTAGAAGTAGGGGATTCACAGATACACAGAACTATATATAAAATAGATAACAAGGACCAACGTTATAGCACAGGGAACTATATTCAATAACTTATAATAATCTATAATGGAAAAGAATCTTAAAAAGTGTGTATATATCTGAATCACCTTGCTGTACACCAGAAACACAACATTGTAAATCAACTATACATCAAAAAAAAAAAAAAAGTGTGGGTTTCAATGTTCCTGCACTTCATGTGGTCTGTAGTGTTTAAAGCTTTCAAAAACTGTTCATGTTCTTGAATCCTTTTAGTCTGTACCACAGCATTATTGAGGAGACAAGAAGTATCACTCATCAGAGAGAAGGCCTCAGGGTAAAGGATATTATCAAGGTCACAGGACTATAAATGTTGGAGCCATTACAAGAAGTGAAGTCATACTCAATTCATTTTCCTCCCCAGCACCTCTTTTGTACAGTGAGAAGAGCATTGGAGTCATTTAAGTGTCTCTTCTAAAGCTAAGACTTTCTGATTCTGCACCTTAGTTTCCTTGTCTCTATAATGGAGTGAACACTATACTACCTAAGTAGGTATATGTTAAGAGTCTTCAATGCAAAAGTGCACACCTGTGTGGCCAGAGTTCCAAGTGTGCAGTGAGGACTCCCCCAGACCTCACTGACTTCAGTTTGCATGACAGTGGATAAGGCTCAGGGGATTGGGGGGCTGCTGGGAAATTTGCAGTACTATTCAAGTCACGGGAGAGAGTGGAGCCCTCATCTCCCAAAGGTTAGGAGAGACTTATGTTAGGAGTGATAAGGACTTGTAGTAGGAAGTCAGTGGGTAAAAAGGAATATTCTTTGGGGGCTTGTGTCAGGTTTGGAGGCTGGGGCGGAAGTGAAAGATGTCATAAATACATCAAGTCTGATGAAAGTTGTAACATGTTATAATCACATATACACATTCATAATAAACTCAGAAGGTCTGGACGCATAGTTTTGAAGCTAAAAATATTAACCCTTCCTTCCTCTTTCCATTTCTCCCTTTCCCTTTCCTTCTCTTCTCCTTTAATATTGGATGAAGGAGAGCCTCTCCCTTAACTCACCTTAACAATTATTGGAGCAAAAGAAGAGTTAGAACCATCACATTTGGGAGCATGTCTTGAGGCAGTTATGCAAATAGCTGCTACAACCAGAGAATTATCATGAACAAGAGGAAGGCTCTACTCAGAGCTGAGAAAACAATTTGGGCTACAAGCCATCTTGTACCAATAAGGATTGCTTTTAAGTCCAAGCCTCAGAAAACGTGCGAAACAGAAGAGTTTAAGTTCATAGGTGTTTATTTATCCCATTCAATAAAAATCCAGAATAGGCAGTCCAGAGGTGGGGTACCAGTGGTAAGTGCCTTCAAGGAATTAGGACTCTCTATCCTCTCCTTCACCTTTGGTGTATTAGTTGTCTATTGCTGTACAACAACGTTACCACAGACTTAACAACTTAAAATGACCACCTCTATTATCTTACAGCTTCTGTAGGTCAGGAGTCTGGGAATGGCTTAGCTGGGTCCTCTGCAAGACTGTAATCAAGATGTTGGCCAGGGCTGGGTTCTCATCTGAAAGTTCGAGTAAGGAAAGGATGGCTTCTGAGCTTGCATCATTGGCAGCATTCAGTTCCTTGTGGAATGTTAGACTGAGGGCCTCAGTATTTTGCTAGCTGTTGGCTGGAGGCCACTACAATTTTTAGCTGGTCACTGGTCAGAGGCTCCCTCTAATTCCTCGCCACATGTAGGTCCCCCATCAGGGCCATTTTCTTCATCGAAGCTGGCAGGAGAGTCTCTCAGAAAGATGTTACCCTCATATGTAACACAATCACAGGAGAGACATCCCATCACCTTTGCTGTAATCTATTGGTTAGAAGCAAGGTACCTCCCATACTCAAGGGGAGGGCATGAACATCAGGAAGTAAGGATCTTGGGAGCCACCTTATAATCTGCCTGCTGCATCTAGCATGGGCACAAGATGACTACTGCATCTCAAAACATCCTGTCTATGTCCCAGGCAGAAAGGAGAAAGGGAAAATGTGGCACCGGGAGACATCCTCTTACATATCATTGATCAGAATGTGTTGCACATCCACACCAATGCAAAGGCAGGCCAGGAACTCTAGAGTTTAGCTTCTTCATCTTCTATAATACAGACAACCAAAAGGGTTGTGTTATGTTAATTACCTAGGGTCTACCACCTACTCCTAAGTAGCAAAGGAAGGCTATAATGGCCTGGAATAGTTTGGATGAGGACCTATGGTTTTTGAACAAGAAAGGAAATATTGGCGTGACTAGGGTTTACTGATTTCCCAGACGAGGTCAACAAGACATGAGATGATCATGGTTGTGACATGATTTATTTTTCCTACCTCTCAGGCAGATGTGGCCTAGGGAAATGGCGGGGGTAGGGGGAAACTACACATATATGTATGGAATAAGGATGTAAAAGAGTGATATAGATTTCCAGAGCACAGAAAGAAAGCAGCCTCTTATTTTCTATTCAAAGCTCCAAAAATAGTGCAAATGGACCTTCATTGTATCACTGCATCAGTCTTGCTGCTTTGCAAATCTAACGATAGGATCCTAGCCTTTTTCTAATGTTCTGAAGAACTTTAAAATTCTCGTACAAAAGGAGAATGGCATAAAAATGGAAAAGTTAATTATTTTCAAAATTGTTTTCAGCAATTATAATTTATGTGAACTTTGTTTTCATATGCGTGGCCTTGACACTTCACTTTAAAACTACTTATTTACTTTAACCTTTGGAGTGAATAGCTCTTAATTTAAATGGATGACCTTGAAAAAAATCAACTCTGGCTCCGCTTTATACCAGAAAGAAATTAACTTGGCTGGAACTTTTCACCAGGGTGGTGGCACTGCCTCAAGACAAAGTTTCCTGGGAACTAAATACTTTATAATCATGAAAGAAAATCAAAGTATTGTCTCATTGTGTGCTCTTTGGATGTGAAAATTGTTTACACAAAAACCAGGCTCAACCTTGCCTGTAATATTTTTTTCTCATCACTGTATATTTTATTATTTTTTGATGGAATCAAGTCAAACTCTAGCCGTATCAAGGTCCTTTATGAAACACAAGTATATTCTGTCAGTTTGAGAGATGAGTGGCAACACGAAAGACTCTTTAATTTGCTTCTCTGCCTTCTTTTTTATTAACTTTCCCAAAACAGCATAACAATTTTAAACGAAGTTCTTTAGCTTTTCGTTCTGTTGAAATATTTCTGGTTTATCATTATTTGGGCCAACAGACTGGAATATATTTATATGTTCTCTGTCTTTGTTTATCTAACACGTTTCTTCTGAAAGTTCAACGCTGATTAAAACCCTATTGCTAACGCTCTGGGAAACATCCAGACGGTACTATCCTGGATTTGTTAAACCAGCTAACATCTTTCTCCCAGGTAGAAACAACGCAACACTTTGATGTGAATACTAAGACTGCCCACCGTGAGAATATGTAAATATAAAATATTTATTTACATAAATATAAAATAAGAGAAGAACACTCATTCATGGAGTTCTTTGGGGGTGGTATAATGGAAGATTTTAGAGTTGGAGGCATAGATGCACTTACTCATTTGGAGTTCATGTTTTGTACAGGGTAAGAGATTTAGTTGCAATAAATTTCTGTTTCATACCTTGATGGCTTTTCTCAACTCCCAATTTGACATAAACAAGTCGAAAGGATTCAAGGGTAAGCCGAGCTGTGTTTTGATGTTACCTAGTATCAGTTTTCAGCTGGACCCTGGAGGACTTTGCTTCTTTAGCTACTAGAGAAGCTCTGTGTTTAAAAAGGTAGTCAAAATCACATCTCAGGTACAACAGGATGGAGTGATTATCTCGGCAAGTTTAGGAAACATTTCTGACAGTGGTAGCACCTCGTGGGCAAATCTCCTGTATGAGTATGGCTTACGGGGTCAGCCTCCTCTGCTGGGCAGCCCTTCTAGTGACCAGTGTTTCTGTAGGCTCCCTCTCATTCTCATATGTTTTATATGGGTGACGACCTATTACAGTTTCTGCTGTAACAAATTATTACAAATTTAGTGGCTTAAAACAACACAAATTCATCATCTTTAGGTCAGAAGTCTGACATGGATCTTAATGGATTAAAAATCAAGGTGTCAGCAGGGCTGTTCATCAGTCTGGAGGCTCTAGGGGTGAATTCATTTCTTTGCCTCTTCCAGCTTCTAGAGGCTGCCCACGTTCCTTCCATCATGCCCCCCTTCTTCCATTTTCAGTGCCAGCAATGGTGGGTCAAGTCCTCCTCCGCTGGCATCACTCTGACCTCCTGCCCCTCTTCCACTGTCATAGATCCTTGTGATTATATTGGGCCCACGTGGATAATCCAGGATAATCTCCCAATATTAAATGCAGCTGATTAGCAACCTTAATTCCATCTGTAACCTTAACCCCGTTGCCATGTAAAGTAACATATTCACAGATTCTGGAAATTAGGATGTGAACATCTTTTGGGACCATTATTCTGCCTACCAGAGTTCCTAGTGTTTGAAATCGAGTGGTTTTGATCAGCTAGTCACACTGAAAAGCAAAACTCACAGGTATTATACTGAGGAAATGAGAATTTATCTGTGTCAGCCAGCCCTGCCCCACAGAGAGGGTTAAGAGTACAGAGGGCAGCCAACTGTCCTTGTCTCTTCTTTCCCCATTTTAATTAATGTATCAGAGAGCTCCCTCTGCATTTACTCTCTCCTATGTTGTTGCTAAGAGTCTCTGTGAATCCATGTGACAGTGACTATGAGCTGTCAACCAAAATCTGTCATCTTCTTTCTTGATCCTCAGACTACATTTTGCAGAGCCTCTTTTGAAGTTAAGTGTGGTCATGTGACTGGGTTCCAGCCAGTGGAAGTCAGCCAATTCCTGAGTCAAAATCCCTTCTGGTTACCAAAGGGGAAAGGCGGGGGGAGGGATAAATTAGGAGTTCGGGATTAACAGATACACACTACTATATATAAATTAGATAACCGACAAGGACCCACTGTAGAGCACCGGAAACTATACTCAATATTCTGTAAAGACCTGTAAGGGAAAAGACTCTGAAAACAATATATAGAACTGTTTTGCTGTACACCTGGAACTAACACAACATTGAAACTCAACTATACTTCAAAAACAAAAAATACTCCTCTGTGAGGTCTTCCATGATATCTCCCCTGTCCTGACTGGGTTGGGCATGACCATGGTGACCTTCAAATCCAGTGGTTCATCTACTGAAAGCTTCTTGTTTTATAAGCCATTGGATTTGGGGGTCTCTGTTACTGCCACTCAACCTATATGAATTGTTTTCTCCTGCACTCTTGCTTTGCTGCACTCTTTTCTTCTTTGCATCTTATGCCTTCTGCAGCCAGATGCTCCCCGGGCTGGATTTTAGGGTGTTGCTTCCACTGTTGACTTCCAGGCTGCTCTCATTTTCTCATTTACTGAACTTAGGGTTCAGTGTCACTCACTAGCCTATATGATGTCTTCGTGAATATTAGGAAAAGATGCCTTTTTCTCTGGGTGGCCCCAAAAGAAGGGCACCCCTTTGTGCTATGGGATCCAGAAACCTGTGTTTGCTTTCAGGATAAAAAATACAGATATTTAAAACCAGCCCTGTATCTCCTTATATTCTCTCTTCCCTGTCTTCTGGCTTCCCTGTCATCTGGCTGGAGGCAGGTGTCCAGTGGAAGGTTCAGAGACCTTAGGGTAAATCTGAGTTACTAGATAGGGTGAGTCTGTCTTTGAACACGTGCATGAAGAAGATACCCCTGTTGGCCCACATTAGACTGTGATGTGAGCAAGAAATCTTCCCTCAACATTTTAAGCCATTGGGATTTTCCTGGTTGGTTATAAGAGCTGACCTCTCAGATTCCATAGTAACTTGACATCAAAAGCACTGAGATAATAGAAAACCAAATTTATATAAATGCTACAAATCAACAAATACAATAATTTCTATCCTTAAGGTTATTTCCAGATATTTTATAAAAATTGTAATGATCTTTAAAATGTTACTCAAAATAGCATAATGTCTATAAACAGTAGAAGACATGCTATATAATAATAATACTGTTATCATCTAGGACATTGAGATAATAGGCCTATCCCTACTTCATTTAAATTTAAGTGTGCACATGTTCCTTTTGATGGACAGGTTTAGCATATTATGTTGTAATGACATTTAGCCTCACTTCAAAATCTAGCTAATTTAGATCATTTCAGAGAAAATGACAACTGTTCCCTTGTTACAAAGAACATAAATGAGATGATTTATAATTTTCACTGACTAAAGTTAATCACTGATGTTAATACTTTATACTTACATAACACTTTGCTTCCATATATTTAATGCTTATTATTACAAATACTCAAAATATCTGTGTTTTGAGCCAGGCAGGAGACAAGGTTTAGTGGCTGTGTGTGTGTGTGTGTGTGTGTACATGCATTTCCCCACAAGCTCTGTAGAAACTGTGGTGCAGGCATGGGAACGAAACGAAGGTACATGGATAGAGTTTACCCATGTCGGCATGGCTGAAGTAAGAGTCTAACGGTAAGTGCAGCAGAGTCCAGACATGGCCACAAATGAACTCTGAGGATGGTACTAGAATTCAATGTAGACTAGTCTTGTTGGGTCATCTTGGCCATCTTTGCTTCCCTTCATTCCTATTTTTTTTTTTTTAGGACTTCATGTTTCTTCATCAATGCTATGAGCTACCCAATATTCTAAAGCATATTTGTTTCCTCGAAGTTAACCTAAGTTGATTTTTATTTTGGTGACCAAAACCTTGACTGTGGCCACAAAGTATTTAGAGTTATCATCTTTTGTCTAAAAGTGCTGTTGAAAGGGAAGGTTGGTGCCAGAAGCAAAGGAAGCTCTAGAGCTAGTCTGTTTGAGCCTGAGACTTGCTTGCCTTTGGGGACACCAGCCCCAGCTGTGGATATTCTGCCTCCTTGCGTGGACTTCTGGTGTAAAGCTCTGTTGCTCTTTAAAACACAAGGTATCTGATTTCTAGTCACTCTTTAAACCTCAGTTGACCTGTCACTTCATCCGGGAAGTCTTCAAAGGCTTCCTTCCCTCTACTCTGGAATGAGTCTACTCTTTTTGTTGCTCCCATAGCATGCCTTACATACACATCATTGTGCTTAACAAACTGCTCTATAACAGCCAGGTCCCCTACAGACTGGGGAGGGAGCCTGTGTTACTAACTCTGCATCCCCAGGCCTGGTACAGTGCTTGGAACATAGCAGATGCTCAATGAATATCAGTCGAGTGAATGATGCAGACTAATGTCCTTAATAAGCTCAGAGCAATACATTACACATTTTTGGACTTCTACTTCTTCCCAGTTAGAAAGCTACATTCATAAGCTGGAGAGCTACAGCCACTGTGCCACTGTTTCATGTTGCTTTTTTCTCAGGCTGGACTGGCACTAAATTCTTTCACATGCTTGTTCTCTTTGTATGTTAGTAACAAAATAAGGGAAGGAACTGAATGTAGGATGTTAGAGCTATAAGGGAACTTAGGGATCATCTATTACAAACTCAAAATTATTAGAATGAGAAAACTGAATCTAACAATATTGAATCACATGCTTGTGGTCATACAGTTGGCTAGAACCCACATCTGCAATCCCAAATCTGGACTCTAACTTCTAGCCCAGTGCTCTTGTGTGTGGAGTTTTCAGCAGGATGTTTGGTTTGTCCTGGGGAGGGAAGGGTGGTGACTAACATCTGTTGTTCTCCTACTGCAATTTCAGGCATGATGCTAGACACACTGTACATCTTATATTGTTTAATTTTTCAATAACCTAATAGAGGTAAGTTTTATTATCCATATTTTACAGGTAAGAAATCTGTAGCCCTCTCAGGGAAATTCCTCAAGGATACAGAGCTGACACTCAAATTCGAACATGTGTGATACCAAAGCTATGGCACAATTACATATTTACACACACGCTGTCCTTCCTAAGGTAGAGGAATGTTGTAGAAGTGATTTGATCTCCCTCTGGGCTTTTCCACCCTCCCCTTACCATATCCTATATTTGCCTGGCTGAGTCATACTTTTTCTTGGTAACATGCTCCCTTCTCTAGTCCTTTCCAGCAGGTCTCCTAAATTAGCTCAGAGCTTACCTCCTCTTGGAAGCCTTCCCAGATTGCCATCAGGTTTTCACCTATTCCTACGCACTCCATATGTGTTAGAGAGAACATTTAGATGCCATGGACTCTATTATCAAACCTTCAGGCGACACTCTATGCAATGCATCTCAAAAAAATAGTCATCATTATTGCTTAAAAATCTCCAGTAAAAGGGCCTTCATAAATTTTCTGCCACCTACTCTAAAATCTCAAATTACAAATTAGACATGGAAGTAATCTTGGGGATCAGTCTACTCTTAACCTTGTACAGATGAGGAAACAGATCTGGAGTGGTTAAGATGACTTCTATAGGGTCTGTGTTATACTTCAATTTAGTAAGTGGTTGAATTGATTCAGGTTCATTTTCTCCTATTTTTAGTAGAAAACGGGGGGAAAGAAAACCCCACTAGTGGTCTAATGGTCAGTCCTGTAATATTCCTCCATAGGAATAAGGACAAGTAAAATCTCCTTTTAGCTTCTTCTTATTTAAGCCAAATAGTTTTTGCCTCTCTCTTGCTGTCTTTTCCTCTCCCCTCCCCACTCTTCTAACTTCTCGTCATGCCTTATTTCCTAAAGGATTTTAGGTAAGTACCAAATAGTCACTGTTTCTCCAAGTTTTCCCCCAAAGCAGATATTTCTCAGAAGATATCTTTTGACCCTATTGGGATTTGGGACAAAAGCTCTAGTTAGCAGTATCTATATGGACATCTGGAATATAAATGCAAAAATCCTCAAGAAAATATTAGCAAACTGAATCCAACAACACATAAAAAGAATCATACACCATAATCAAGTTGAATTCATTCCAGAGTCACAAGGATGGTTCAACGTATGCAAATCAATCAATGTGATATACATTAACAAAAGGACAAAAACCCCATGAACATCTCAATAGATGAACAAAAAGCATTTGATAAAATTCAATGTCCATTCATGATAAAACTCTTGCCAAAGTGGATATAAAGGGAACACATCTCAATATAATAAAACCATTTATGACAAACTGACAGCCAACATAATAATCAATGCTGAAAAGCCAAAAGCCTTCCCACCAAATTCTAGAAAAAGATGAGGATGCCCACTCTCACCACTTCCATTCAACATAGTAATGGAAGTCCTAGCCACAGCAATCAGGCAAGAAAAAGAAAGAAAAGTTATCTGAATTGGAAGAGAAGAGGTAAAGTTGTCATTATACACAGATGACATTATACGCAGATGACATTATACTCTACATAGAAAACTCTTAAGACTCCACACAAAAACTCCCAGAACTGACAGATGAATGCAGCAAGATACCAGGTTACAAGATTAACATACAGAAATCTTGATTTCTTCACACTAACAGTGAAATATCAGAAAGGGAAAGAAAAAAAATTCCTTTAAAAATTGCATCAAAAAATAAAATACTTAGGAATAAAACTGACCAAGAAGGTGAAAGACCTGTATGCTGGGAACTATAAAACATTGATAAAGAAAACTGAAGATGATTCAAGGAATGGAAAGACATCCCATGCTCTTGAATTAGAAGAATATTGTTAAAATGGCCATATTACCCAAAGCAATCTACAGTTTCAATGTGACCCCTGTCAAAATGCCCAAGACATTTTTCACAGAAGCAGAACAAATAATCCTAAAATTTATGTGGAACCATAAAGACCCAGAATTGCCAGAGCAATCCTGAGGAAAAAAACAAAGCTGGAGGCACAACCTTTCCAAGACTTCAGACAACACTATAAAGCTACAATATTCAAAAGAGCATGGTATTGGCACAAAAACACATATAGATCAATGGAACAGAGTAGGGAGCCCAGAAATAAACCCACACACCTATGGACAATCTTTGACAAAGGAGGCAAAAAAAAAAATACAATGGAGAAAAGACAGTCACTTCAGCAAGTGGTGTTGGGAAAGCTGGACAGCCTCATGTAAATCAGTGAAGACAGAACACTTTCGCACACCATACACAAAAGTAAACTCAAAATGGTTCAAGACTTAAATGTAAGACAGGACACCATAAAACTCCTAGAAGAGAACATACACAAAATATTCTCTGACATAAATGGTAGTAATGTTTTCTTGGTCAGTCTCCCAAAAGAAATAAAAACAAAAATAAACAAATGGGACCTTATCAAACTTATAAACTTCTGCACAGCCAAGGAAACCATAAGCAAAATGAAAAGACAACCTACAGACTGGGAGAAAATATTTGTAAATGATGCAACCAACGAGGGCTTAATTTCAAAATATAAAGATAGCTCATACAACTCAATATACAAAAAACAAACAACCCAATCAAAAAATGGGCAGAAGACCTAAGTAGACATTTCTCCAAAGAAGACATACAGATGGCCAATAGACACATGAAAAGGTGCTCAACATCACTAATTATTAGGGAAATGTAAATCAAGACTACAGTGAGGTACCACCTCACACTGGTCAGAATAGCCATCGTCAAAAAGTCTACAAATAATAAATACTTGAGAGGGTGTGAAGAAAAGGGAACCCTCTTACACTGTTGGTGGGACTGTAAATTGATGCAGCCACTGTGGAATAGAGTATGGGAGTTCCTTAAGAAACTAAAAATAGTTACCATATGATCCAGCAATCCCACTCCTGGGCATGTACTTGGAAAAGATGAAAACTCTTATTAGAAATGATGTATGCACTCCAGTGTTCATGGCAGCAGTATTTACAGTAGCCAAGACATGGAAGCAACCTAAATGTCTACTGACGGATGAATGCATAAAGAAGTTGTGGTATATGTATACAATGGAATACTACTCAGTCATAGAAAAGAATGAAATAACGCTATTTGCAGCCACATGGATGGATGTAGAGATTATTATACTAAGTGAAGTAAGACAAAGACAAATATCACATGATATCACTTATATGTGGAATCTAAAAAAATAGTACAAATGAATTTATTTACAAAACAGAAACAGACATAGAAAACAAACTTATGGTTACCAAAGGGGAGGGATAAACTAGGAGTATGGGATTAACAGACACAAACTACTATATATAAAATAGATAAATAACAAGGATTTACTGTATAGCACAGGGAACTATATTCATTATCTTGTAATAAACTATAATGGAAAAAAATTATATATAACCGAATCACTTTGCCATACACCTGAAACTAACAGTATTGTAAACCAACTATGTGTCAAAAATATATATCTATGTATCAGTAGGTTCCCTAAAATAAATTTTAATGGCAATGATAAACCTAAACCCATTAGAGCAGATTTCTAAATGTCTGAATAAAGATATAGATTTCAGAGCCTATGATTTCCAGCTTGGTTTTCCAAATATGTACTTTGTGCTTGGTATCCAATCTATTAACATTTTTTCTCCCTGCTTACATCATTTATAAATTTTATAATTTTTATAAAAGTACTTTAGTGACAGACAAAATGACTAGTGTATAATCTTCAGTTTATATTCAATACAGCTACTAAATTTTATGGAAAAAAATATGGACATCTGCCCAGAGCGCCCTCTGGGATATAAATTCAACATAGTAATGGAAGTCCAACGAGGGCTTAATATATAAATATTAAGGGGATATAAATACCCCTCAGAAAGTCTTGACCACAGTAGGGGCTGGTTCAAGATTCGTTTTCTATTTTTTTTTCTTTTTAATGGATCATGATTTGCTGCCATATCTAAGAAATCTTTGCCTAATCTAAGATTTCAACAAATATTTTTCCCGGCAAGTTTTTTTTTATTTATTTATTTTATTTATTTTTGGCTGCGTTGGGTCTTCGTTGCTGTGCATGGGCTTTCTCTAGCTGCAGTGAGTGGTGGCTACTCTTCGTTGTGGTGCGCGGGCTTCTCACTGCGGTGGCTTCTCTCGTTGCAGAGAATGGGCTCTAGGCGCACCAGCTTCAGTAGTTGTGGCTCGTGGGCTGTAGAGCGCAGGCTCAGTAGTTGTGGCACATGGGCTTAGTTGCTCCGTGGCACGTGGGATCTCCCCAGATGAGGGCTCGAACCCGTGTCTCCTGCATTGGCAGGTGGATTCTTAACCTCTGCGCCACCAGGGAAGCCCTCAAGATTCATTTTCTTCCACATATTCCACCTGGCATATAATTTCTTGTTCTTCTTTGGATTCTCTTGATGTCCTTTCTAGGAAGATTTAGGGAGAGTCTCAGGGAGTCTCCTTTAAGGTTCCTATATGTATTGTTTCAGGTATAGACACAAAAAACGAGAGCTCTTGGTAGTATCCACAACAAAAATCAGTCAAATGAGCTCTTCTTTTATGGTTTTCAAAAATCCCAACTGTGAATTCCTAATCACTTTCCAAATTCAAAATACAGAGGTGCCCCATGACCTATATTATTCCCACAGAAATGGGATGCCCAGTAAATTCTTCCAACATTAGGGCCCCTGGCCCTAATGATACAAATCTAAAAGATACAAATCATTCATGCCATATATGAAGTTGATGTTATCCTTGTTTTAAAAACAGAGCAAGTGAAGCTTACCTAAGTTGCGTAACCTGTCTGAGGTCACACAGCTAGTGAAAGCTGGGATGTGAACCGAGGTGCATCCGATTCCCACCCTCACGCTCTTTCCCACTCCACCATCTGCCTCAGCTGTTGAACGTGTTGGGTCACTGAGGCTTCTAATTTTGGTCAGTCCTGGATGGGAGCCGCCCTGGATCTCAGATGACACATGCCTCCTAAGCAACTGTCCTCCTTTTTTCCCAAAACTGAAATGATACCATGCAAGCAACAGCATTAGGCCTAGGTAATATAGATAGCCCAAGTTCTGGTGAAAACAAGGACTCCCACAATTTGATTTAGGGCTCTTGTAGTTTGGGGATGGTCTATTTCTTTAGAGGAGTCCTTCCTTAATCTCTCATGACAAGGGTGTCCTAGATTTGCTATTTCCTTCTTCTTGGAAGTTTGTAAGGTCCTGAAACGGGATAAAATGAGATGGAAAGTTGGGAAGAGAGGCATTTTTCTACGCAATCTTTCCTGAACTTTTACATAATTTTACTATTTTTGGAAAGATAAAATGGTTTCAGAAGACCTTCTTTGTGCCCTCCCCCCAAACAGCCCCTCCTCCAAAAAGGAAAATAACATATATAAAAATGGAGGGAGGGAAGTTATTCCCATTTTCTAATTTTTTAATCATCTTGAACCCCAAGAAGAGTTGCTTCTGGGTATAGTTTTGCTAGAAATAAGGCCACCTGATGATTTTGTTCTCCTGCTAAAAAATGGCAATTCCTTTTGCCCAAGCAGTTTCTGCGAAACATATGAATAGTAAACAGAAAAAAAAAAAGATTTGGCAACTCTTCTATGACAGCTCAAATAAGCAATTTGAGTGTAAGTAGTGACAAGTGACAATGATGTGAGATCTCTGCACGGGCAAGTTAGCAGCAGAGGACTTTTCTATGCACACTCATCCAACATGAAAGAATTAGATGAGTGCCTTTGAAACTGACTTCATGTATCTTAATGAGAAGTAGAGATTGTTGTCAAAGTCCAGATGATTGGTCTACATGGGGTGGAGAGATCTTTTCATTAATTCCTAACCTGCATATCTAAGGGAAAAAGTCCCATGAGAGTAGTCTATACAGAACTGTGGCTAAGAATATATAGAAAATTCAATACAAATAATTAAACCAAGTAAAGATTTTTCTCTAAGTCATACCTGATCCTTACATAAAATTCTTCTGTACTTTAAGATTTACAATCCTTCGTGACTATTGCCTTTCCTTTTTAGTACACTTCTAACTCATGTTTAGTACACTTCTAACTCATCTTTAGTATACTTCTAACTCATCTTTAGTATACTTCTAACTCATCTTTAGTATACTTCTAACTCATCTTTAGTATACTTCTAACTCATCTTGCCAAAGTCTCGTGTATTATTCAGTGCACGCACACTTTGAGTCAAAGCATGTTTATCGTGTGGAATACCAATAGCAGTGAAGTTCCAGGGCAAATAAAATCAGAAGAAGTTGGTCAAGTTAGAAAATAAGTAGCTTCTTTAAATTCTGTTGGTGAGCCATCCAGTGTGTCTGGAATCCTACATAAGATGACTATATTTCCTTTTAAAGATACAAGGGTTTAGTATTGATAGGAAGTGCTCGTGTTTAAAAAGCATGCTTTTTTTCCTTCAGCTTGGAAAGGATCCTGGACAAACAGCAGAGGCAACTGTAGTCTTGCAAAAACACAGCCAGATGAATCCTGAGTTGGGGTTATAGTGTATTCCAGGACACTCCATCCCAGAATGGGGTCGGCTAAATCAGGCCTCACAGCTGCCGACCCCCCTACCCACCCCAGTATTTCCCTACATATAGACCCAGCTAGGAGAAACTGCTCCTCAGTGAGAGGCTTGCCAGAAGCTCAGCATCAACCCCATTTGGGCCTTTGCAAAGGTCCTGTGAGGCTTCTTATATGTGTGAAGAAGAATCAGTGACATCATAAGCAGAGTAGTGAGATAGTAATAAAGCTGAAATATCGGGTGGGGCTCGATGTTCTAGTAAAGTATGAAGGCAGTATATCTCAATATTATAAGTTTGTATAATCGTCTTAAGTTCTTGCTTCCTTATTACCATGGAAGTATCTTCAAGAGTCCAAATAGGAAACTAAAGGTTCAGAAATATCGGTGACATGGTCCCTTCCATCAGGAAACCTATCCAGGGAGAGGGGCACAAGTATGAAGGATATAAATATTCTAATCAGAATAAGTCTAAATTTAAAACTTTGCTTTAAAGGTATTCTAAATTGACATCAAACAATACTCAATAATTGTAACCAGGGCTTCCCTGGTGGCGCAGTGGTTAAGAATCTGCCTGCCAATGCAGGGGACACGGGTTCAAGCCCTGGCCCAGGAAGATCCCACATGCCGTGGAGCAACTAAGCCAGTGCGCCACAACTACTGAGCCTGCACTCTAGAGCCCACGAGGCACAACTACTGAGCCCACGTGCCCATGCTCTGCAACCAGAGAAGCCACCACAATGAGAAGCCTGCACACCACAATGAAGAGTAGCCCCCACTCGCCACAACTAGAGAAAGCCCACGTGCAGCAACAAAGACTGTGGATTGGATTCTTAAGTCTGTGGATTGGACGCAGTCCAAAGTTAGTCATTTTGTACCCTGTTTTAGACCTTGACTCCATCTGAATATGACTAACGTCCAGAAATTTAACTGCCCTTTAAACATTATACATATTGCTTAGACCCAAATCTACACTTGCTGGTTAAGAGCAGAGAAAAAACCTTTGTTACCCTGCCATCCTGTTCGAAAGCCATCTTTTCTTCAGCACATAATTCACCTTGAATGCAACATCATTACTTTTGATAGAGCCCTTTTCATCTCCCTCTCTTTCTTAATACTTCCCTGTAGTAGGGAGACAATGAATGGTCTCTTCCAAGAGGAATGCAGATGTTTTCACATAAAAACAGATGAACCAAAAGTGTGCATGAAGGGCTTAAAACAGCAAGGTATGAAGACTACTTGGGAAGAAAAGTGGAAGAAAGAATTTAGGGGTGATGGTCATGTAGGTGAGCATGAATTCACCTACTTGACACCCATTAGCGACGCCTTACAGGGCAATTCAAAGCTGACCTCCCCATGCAAAGCTTCCCAAACAAGCTCTAATCCCAGTGTCCTCACAGATTTTGATTTGAGGTTATGGGAAACCCGAACAAACGTTTTGGCCAACCCAATAGATACATCGATTCTCTTCACATTTTCCAGGGTCACCCTTTACCATCCAAACTTCATTTTACATATAGTTTACTACGAACATCTGACATTTCTATATTCTTAATCTTTTTTGATCATGGGTCTGAAGGAAGTTAAGTTTTTCCTAGAAAAAATATATGCAAACATAATTTTGTACAATTTACCTATCAGTTTCAGTTTGTCCACAGCATCAACCCCCTAAGCTATCCTACATAAGGACTCTTATCTACAGAATACCCTGATTTATCCCCCAAACAATGATTCCCTATGAAAAAACCCTAGTGAACAAAAATGCAAGCATTTCTTATTTTGTCTCCCTCACTTAGACAGCATCTAAGTAGGTCAAGCACTGCTGAGCTTCACAGCATATCTTATTTTCAGATGTTTCCAGAAACAAAGATCTCTTGTTTGTAGATTCTTGTCCAAAGTTTCTGGTTTAGAAAAACCTGTACTGATAATTTAGATGCCTCCATCACACATTTCTCGAGAGGAAACATGGTATCTTTCATCAGGTGGTTCCTGAATTGACCCCGTCACACTTCCCATGGAGATATGAAAAAGAGAGGCTGAATGATCATCTGGAAGAAAAGTCTCAGACTTTTGGCACTTTGCTGTAGAACCCCCAGCTCAAGAGTCTGGAGCTCAGTGGTAGAGATGCAGAAAACTGCTTTTATCAGTTCACCCAACAATGTCAGACCTAGGGAATTAGTCATATATTCCACAAAGACAGATTAACACATCACAGAATGCTAGGCATATCGGTCAAGTGGATTAGAATGCTGTGTCCTCTTCCCACAAGATAGCCAACTTGAGAAACCAAATGAAGACAAGAAAGTTGCATGGGAAACACAGTGAAGGTGAAAGAGCTGGATGGCCTGATGGGTGGGCCAGGATGCCTCACCTGCCCGTATTCTCCCCCCTACACCACTATGGGAAGATGGTCACCCGGGAGAAGCCAGCCACGGAAATATGTTCATTAAAGCATGAAATTTGTTTTGTTTTTTAATGTTTCCAATATAACCATGTAAGAACATCATTGATGACATAACCATAATAGTAATTAATATTTTGCTATGTATCTTCAGTCTTTTTTTCTTGTTATAGACATTTGTATTCCAGATATCAGCTCTATTTGCATCGTCCTCTCTGAGCTCCCCCAAGGAAAGTATCTACTTGCCCAGCTAGATTAAAGAATGATGTAAAATTGATGGTCTTTTAGAGATGGAGTGGGACTGCCTTTAAAACTCTCTATATCCTTGTTTAAAAGGAAAACCTGGTTCAGATCAGGCCTCTGGTTCTAACTCAGTTTGCATAAAATATAGATATAGAGAAACATGTTGAATATCAGAGAAGGAATCAAATTCCAGCATGTAAATAATTCTATGAGACAATTGTCTCAGTTTCAACAAATGGAAATTTAGAAAGAAAAAGAGGGGAAACAAATGAAAAGCAGTTTAAGAGGTATATTGTAGGGGTTCAGACTGAGCCTCCTCAAAGTGTGGAGGCTTTTCCATGAAGGTTATTTTGAGGTAAAGGCAATCAAGATCCTCTGGGTTCTAGAGAAGCTACTGCCCCTCCCTCAATTACTTACAAGAATTTAAGTCGGGGATTTTCCCAGGAAAGAGTTATTACTGAAGAAATTTTATCTAAGTAGCTTTATTTGTATGGCAGGGTAAAGGTCTAATTACCAAACATCTTCTCCTACCATCCTTCTGAATGACTCTCATGTCCTTGGAAGCCCTAGGCCCCTATCCCATTCCTTAGCTCAGGATGGTTCATACACCTCGTTTTCCTTTCTGTCTCTGACCCTCTCATGTGAGGTTCCTGTATATATGAAATTAGATTTTCTTCCTTTAATCTGTCTCATGTCAATTCTTAGACCAGCTAGAAGAACCTAAAAGGGTAGAGAAATGTTTTCTTCCTCCCCAACAGTACCAGCCAAGAACAATGCACAGATCTTGTTTCAAATACACTTCGAGATGTATCAATATTATGTAAGCCTTATGGAAACTACAAAGCAAAATCTAGAGCAGATGTGCCAAAGATAAATGGAAAATAAAGCACACCACCATAAATATCACCAATTCACAAAAATGGGCAGAGACGGGGGGCAAAGCAATGGAAATACAAAACAACCAGAAAACAATAAGATGGCATTAATAAGTTTTCATATGTCAATAACTCTAAACGTAAATAAATTGAATTCACCAATGAAAAGGCAGAGTGCCTATATGACTAAAAAAAAAAAAAACCCAAAACAAACAAAAAACCAAGACCCAAATATATGCTGCCTATAAGAGACTCACTTTAAAGACACACACACATAGGCTCAAAGTGAAGGGATGGAAAGAGATATTCCATGCAAGTGGAAACTAAAAGAAAACAGGGGTAGCTATACTTATATCACACAAAATAGACTAAGCCAAAAACGGTAACAAGAGACAAAGAGGTCACTATATATTGATAAAGGGGTCAATTCATCAAGACAAGACGACTGTAAATGTATATATACCCATTATCGGAGGACCTGAATATATTAAGCAAATACTAACAGATCAAGGGAGCAAAGGACAACAACACAATGATATTAGGGGACTTCAATACCCTGATTTCAGCAATCAGTAGATCATCCAGACAGAAAAATCAATAAGGAAATGGACTTGAACCATATATTAGACCAAATGGATCTAACATATTTATAAAACATTCCATCCATCGGAAGCTGGATACATGTTCTTCTCAAGTGCATGTAGAATATTAAGTGCACTTTAATAAATTTAATCTTACAGACATAATGTTCAGCCAAACACAGAAAGTAAATATTGTACCATTCCACTTATGTAAAACTTCGAATTCAGTACAGGGTTACCTTTGGATGGGATAGTCACTGGAGGGGCCATGCTTCTTGAATGCTGGTGCTATTCTGCTTCTTCAAAAGCATCCTTGTTACATAGATACATTTATTTGTGAGAGTTCAACCTGTAAACTTATGATTTGGCTATCTTTATGCTATACAATAAATAGGTAATGAGATAATCTGAATATATTTGATGATACTAAGGAATTGCTGGAAATTCTTTTGTTGATAATACTGGGGTTTGTCAAAAAATCTTATATCTTAGAAATATGTATTGAAATGTTTGTGGATGAAATGTGATGTTCAGATATGCTTTAAAAAGTGAGGAAGGAGTGAAGGGGAGAGGTTGGAGTTTAGATTGGCCATGTGTTGGTAATTGAAAGCAGATGATTACATGTTGTACATTAAGCTATTCCCTTATGTATATTTGACAACTTCCTGACAAAGACTTAACCGTAAGATCCCTTGAGACACCTCCCCTTGCCCAATTCCCTCTCTCTGTACTGCCTGGGACTTTCACCTCTCTCCCTTCTCCCACCATGGCCCCACCTTGCAGACTAGACCTCTTAACATATTTTCCTTCTGATGCAATGAAGCTCACCTGGGCTCTCTTCATCTGAGCTCATCCTACAGCCCCCTTCAGGGCTCAGTCTCCAACAGAAATTTTAAAAATTAGCAAAAAAGATGGGTCATTTCCAGCAAGGAGGGTCCTAGTCTAACCGCTAAGAAAAACAATCTCCCATATTCATTCATTTTTTCCTTCCTTTGTGTGGGTAGGATTTAAGATAGTCTCGTCTCTTTTTTTTTTTTTTTTCCGTACGCGGGCCTCTCACTGTTGTGGCCTCTCCCGTTGCGGAGCACAGGCTCCAGACACGCAGGCTCAGCAGCCATGGCGCACGGGCCCAGCCGCTCCGCGGCATGTGGGATCTTCCCGGACCGGGGCACAAACCCGTGTCCCCTGCATCGGCAGGTGGACTCTCAACCACTGTGCCACCAGGGAAGCCCAATACTCTAGTCTCTTGAAACATTTGAAAAGTACTGTTAATAGCATCAGGAACACGGTTGGTAACCTTTTCCCAGGGTGAGCTACTTCTACCTACCACTGGTCTAAACCATTTTGTGAAGATCCTCACAAACATTGATCTGAAATTGTTCCCCATTCTGACAGTGCATTTTTTGGAGCCTTTAATCCCCTCCACACTGGCTGTAGTTGTTGAATTTCCCTCTGAGAAATTTTGCATGTGTGGGAGGAGGGAAGAAGAGAAAGCACTTAAAAATAGTCCATGGACTGATAGGGAATTTCTATGAAGAGCTGGCCACATAGGAACACCAGAAAGCAGGTTTAAGACCAAATGCAAGGGAGGCAAAACATTCATCCAAATGAGACTCTATTTGTTTTCCAGGAATGGGGGTGGTACAGGATAATTTACCCGAATTGGTCTCAAAGCATACATTTTCAGCCTAGAAATGGAGCACACACTGGAATTTGATTTAGGAATTAATAAAGAGATGTGACTTGGGGAAAATTAAAACATTTATCAACCTCTGTGCAACTCAGGACTGGCTGTGTGAACCTAAACTACCAGGCACCGCACCACATCCTCCCAGCTTACAAGCCTCTGCCCCAGTGTCACACTGACAGCCACTCACTCAACCGGGAGACTTCAGTTCTCTCCCAGTTCCCGTAAGGTCTGTACCCCACCTCCGCCATGTACACGTCTGCTGTTCCTCCCACCCTCCAGATCACCTTCACTCGTACGGACTCTTGACTTTTCTGAGCAAACATCCGCACAGCCATCTGCATCCACTGCCAAAACTATATCACAAGTTAAGAAACCCCCGAAAATAAGAAAACTTCCTAATATCCAAGCGAGGCACCAGCTTAGGTGACTGCAGGATTCTTTGGAAAAATTCATTTGCCTCTAGGAAATCTGGACAGAAATCACTGTAAAGCAGGTAAACTCGAGAGTTGAGGACAGGCGCTGAGACCGAAAGGACAACCTTCAGATTCTTGAATCTTCTTACACCTCTGTACTACCTACAATTACGCTTCCACACAAAGCCACTGGCATCTGACTGGGAATAATCCAACTGTTTTAGACAAATTTATAGCAGCCCAGGGTCTTGTAAGACATCTGATCACCCATTCACGCCACCTTGAATCATCATGCAAAAAGACTTCCCTTGAAGGTGAAAGAGAACTAACCTGGTTAGTTCTCACTAGCAACTGTGCTTTGGGACAATCTGAGTTTCTACGTGCAAGCCAAGAGGTGATCGGCTCACATCAAAAGTCTTAATGGCCCTTGAAGAAGAGTAAGGGCTTAGTGCATGGCCACACAGTGGGAAGGATTAGCCCATAGAGTTCTGTGTTGCCTCTGATGACGTAGGTGTACATGCAGTATGGGTATTGTGTCCAGAGCATGCGTTCTGGTCAGCTTGACAGAGTCCGCCAAACCTTTAGAAGACAGATAAAACAGTGCCTGTGGCATTAAAAGTGTTAAATATGCATAAACTCTCAGAACAGGGCCTCCTGCTTCATGGTCAGCACTCTGTAAATGTCAGCTATTTCAGATTGAGGGTGTAAATACCCAAGAATGATGATGATCCTGGTGTGGTGCTTAAAGATATTTAAAGGTTCCAGGGAAGCATGGTAGAGTCGCCTTCAACTTGTGGATCAGAACTTACTATGATGGAGCATGATGATAAAGTCTCAAATGGCAGAGGAAGAGTTGTATGGCATGATAGTAACAGCACTGGACCTGAGGGAAAGAGGTCTGGGTTTAAGTGCTGGGTCACTGCCAGCTCTGTGACCTGGAATCAAGCAACTCATCCTTTTGGACTTAGGAGAATTATGGTTGCTTCTAGCTTAGAACTACGATTTGATGCCAAGTAGTGCTTTTATCACTGCTTCTTTGATTAGATGCATATTAGGACTTTAAAGACGTGTCACTTTGGCCCCCCATGCCTCCATTATCCTCTTTTTAAATCACCTGGACTGATTTAACCATACTTACGATAGACTCAAATCAGAAGTTCAAGAACTCCCAAAAAAGAAACTGACACTAAGGTAGAATTTGACAAGTTATTTCTCTTAAGATATCCAGATATCTGTCTTTCATCTTCTTTAATAATGTTTACAGTGATGACTATATCCTGAGTGGGTTTTTGTTTTCCTCTCTTAGAAAATTTTTGTAGAGACCCAGTCACACTGCTGACTAGTTTCCCTTCTTCCAACCACCGACACTTCCAGACAGCTGGTCAGGGTTGTGGCTGCAGGCTGTGGACACGAAACAGAAATACGCTGACCTCCGTGAGCACTAGAGATACAATTTTGGCTTCCTGAGCACCAGGTTGCCACCTGCTAAGCAAAAGCCCAACCGTTAAAAGGAATTACTTAACCCAACATCAGGGCTGGCAGATCTAAGAAAAGATTTAAACTGATGAGCTAAATTTCACATAAAACACGCCTTCAACAATAACCTCAATAAACCTCAACAATAACAATAAAGGGCTTTTATAATATCTTTCTGAAATCATTAAAAAAAAAAACAACCCAACCCTGACATACGTGGGTATTTTCTCCAGCTAATTCCTTTGAAGAGGCGGGGCTCATTATCAATTCAAAACTTAAACTGATGTACTTGCCAGGAAGGAAAAATGAAATTCCACAGACATTATCATGCAAATTCAGTCTTAAGTGCTCAGTTGTAAAAAAAAAAAAAAAAATGTTCAGTTGTGTATAACCATCTTGGCATTTCCATGTAAGTCACAGATTTACAGAACAGGGCTGATGTGGAAAAAATAAGATCAAGCAGGGCTATGATTTTTTCCAATAACATAAATGGATACTGAAACTTTTAAGAGCTGACCTACTATCCACAAGTCAAAACCTAAGGTATGCATGGCATCTATTCTTCAGGATTTCATACATATGATTTCAGGGAAAATGGTTTAGGAAACCCCATATCCTTTATTCACAAAGGTTTCACATACTTGGTAGGAAAAATCCAAACCAAATCAACAGATCTAGGTAGGATCTAAATAGTGCTAGGTATTGTAAAGACATCAAAGATAAATAAGGCAAAGATTCTGCTATTGCCATATTGAGGAGAGGAAGAAGACAGACAAATAACTGAAATGTGTTACTGAGTCCAAGCTTATACTGCAGGCTGCACCACAGGCCAATAAATCAAGGGAGGAGTTGTTGGGGGAAGGAACAGCAACTTTATTCAGAAAGCCAGAAGACCAAGAAGACGGTGGACTAGTCTCCCAAAGAACCATCTTGCCTGAATTAGAATTCAGGCTTCTTTTATACTAAAAGGGGAGGAAGTAAAGTCAAACATTTCCTGGTTCAAGTCAGCCTCTGGAGGGGATGTGTTACTTTCTTCCTGCCTGCACTTATTCACAGGTGGGCCTAGTCAGGATGTTTCCTGTGAGCTACACAAAGGTATTTGAGCTTAATGCTCATTACCTGGGAGCAGGGTTCCCAGAGATGGGCCATTATGTATAATTCAAGCTTATAGGCAACATCTTTTTTGGTGATTAAGTTGTAATAGAATACAAAGGTTCTTCCCTCTTACAAAGTAGAAAGTGATAAATCTCATAAGAAGTACCAATAAAACGCTACAGGTGATGGTGTTAGAAGAGAGATTAGATTTGGAAAAACCACAGATTTTATGTGAGAAAAGGTGTTTTATCGAGCTCAGTTTGGAAAATTGGTTAGCAAAGCAAGCAAGTGGATGGAAAGAGGCTTTTTCAGGTGATTGGCATAAGTAACACATGGAGGTGTTGGATGAAATATTATCCCACTTGGCTTGAGGGTGGGAATATCTTGGGCACCTCAGCTCAAGGGCTGAATACCTGGGTTAGACATGTTCTGCAGAGCGCTGGCTATTAGACACAGCCTGAAGTTATTCTTTATTCTATAGACACTGTTCCTCCAGGAGTTTTTATGTCACTGTTAAGAACTGCACCACCTTTAATTAA
Source organism: Phocoena phocoena (assembly GCF_963924675.1). NCBI lineage: Eukaryota > Metazoa > Chordata > Mammalia > Artiodactyla > Phocoenidae > Phocoena > Phocoena phocoena. The sequence continues at coordinate 45,581,838 of NC_089227.1, read as the reverse complement.
AGTAACCCAAGTTGAACACTGGAAGAAGAATGACTAGAAAAGAGGAAGTTGAAGATGTGAGGAGAGAGGGAATTGATACAGACAGATAACAGAGGAGTCAGGAGGAGGTGGGATCCATAGGCTGGGAAGGGGGGTTCCTATAAGGAAGACCGCCACTGTTTCCTCAGAGAAGGAGCTGGCAAACTTTCTGTCAAGGGCCAGCTGGTAATCATTTCAGGTTTTGCAGGCCACTGTTTTCTGTCCCATCTACTCAACTTTGCTATTGTATCACAGAAACAGACACACAATACATAAATGAAAAAACATGACCAGGTTCTAATAAAATTTTATTAATAAAATGGGTGGCAGGTCAGATTTGGCTCATGGGCCACCATTTGCTGACCTTTGTTTTAGGTGATTGGCAAGAAGGAGGAATAAGCATACTATGATATTTGATAGAGATTAAAAGAATTAAAGGCTTTCTCTGACTTTTTAGTAAAGTAGGAGGCTAGGGTATCTGTTAAGATATGCAGTTAGAGAACAGAAAGAAACAGAGATATTTTAGAACAGTCATCACGGGGCCAGCTAGGGATGAAACACCCTGAGCAGCAGTCTGAATTCTTAATGGAGCCAGTTAACAGTTCTACAACCAGAGTAGACAAAGTCTACAAAAGCATCGACCAGTGTGGGACCTTGGCTAGTTCTTAAACGTTTTCTGTATGTCTTGTATAAGCTAAACGCAAAGAATATGCTATTTATTTCAGTGAACGGACAAGAATTTACTATCCTAAAGTCTTTAGGTTTTAAGAAGGGTTTCTTTCTATTTCGACTACTAAGTTTCATTCCACAGCCCACATCAGTGTCATCCACGTAAATACTGTATTCCTGAGACAAGCAGTCAAGCACTGGCTGTGACCCAAAGAGGGAATGACAAGGTAGTGAATAAACTAATGAGTATCTCAGCCATCAAGTCACCAGCAATCAGAGCCAAGATTGACACTAAGACACTCAATTTTCTTTTCTTTTCTTTTTTCCTCTACAGTCTCAGATGTAGAGATACCCAAGGCACAGGAAACACAGGAGGCTGTTTCCCCAACAGTTAACTCAAAAGTTTCAGAAGATATCTGACACTGAGCATTCCAGGAACGTAATGAAATTGAAAAGAGCTAGCAGCAGGCTCTCTCATTTAGGAAAATGGCTTCCTTTTTAAAATGACTTGAGCTCTTCACGTTTCCTGGAAAGGCCAGAAGCTAGCTCTGGGCTTCCCACATACTGTGAAGAAGAGTGTCACCTCCCAGGCAAACACCGCCTGTGATGGGGCAGAATGGCAGGCCCCGGTGCATACACTTCCATTTCCTTTTAATGATACTCCGGAGAGATGGACACAGCTTTCAGGCATTTTGATCAGGGAAGGAGGTCAAAGTATCACACTGAGCCCGAGAATCACCACAGCTGGCAAGACAGGAATAGTTGCCACCTATTTGAACTTGCTAATTTGCCTAAAACTGACAGAGTACGACTTGTCAAGGAGGCTTACTTGGCACTGTCAGTCTCTCCCTAAGGGAATTTCTGTCATTTAGTCTTTTGTCCCTGTTGATTAAGAGCAGTGTGGAGCACAGCTCTCATACACTTGTCACGTCAAACCATTTCTTTGTTTCACTGACTAATCATTCACATCTCAACTCCACTGTACGAAGTGGGATTCGAGCTTGCTATGGTAACGGTTGTGGTAGATACTGTTAAATTTTCAGAGTTGCTGCTGAATCCAAAGAGGCTGAAAATCCCAGCTCAGGACCCCAGGACTGGTCAATGTCAACATGCCCTGTATCTTTCCCATTATCATCAAGGACGAAACTCAGGCTTAAGGCCTGGGAATGCCCATCTCCATGGGGAACAGAGAACCACGGTAAACAGCCCAGGACAGAAAGGGATCAGAAATTTAGACACTGGGGCTTGAAATACAGTTTCTGATTGACTGAATAAGGTTTTCAGCAAGCCTACCTTTCTGGGCCTTATTCCAGGGCCTCACTTGTTAATTACTTGTTTTTGCCATGTATTAAAACATGGCAATATTGTTACAACTTGTTCAATGTCATGACTATGGAACACTATGAGTTGGACACAGTGTCTCAAGACCCGTAAAAAAACAACTGCCCCAGTTTTACAGATGATAGAACTCAACCCTGGAGAACTTGGGGAGCTTTGCCCAAGATCAAACACTGTGGGCAGGTCAGGCCTCAGGCCCAGGTGTGTCTTGTCCCAAAGGCTGGGCTCTTATCTAGACATGGGTTAATGGGCTCTGAGGAGTCCACTCAGTGACCTCAGTTTTCCTCCCAGGAAGGGAGAAGCCGCAGTGTGTGTGCACCCACAGAAACCTAGCCACGTGGTGGGGCATCAGAGTGAAGAAAGCAGGCGCCATGGAAAAGTGTTAACATTCATAACATAATCAAATATGTGCTAGCTAGCTCTTGATTAAAAGAGAATAAACTTTCCATCTGTACAGTTTACACTGAGAGAAACATTTGCAGTTTGCAAATTGTTTTCATTCACACCTCTTTTGATTGGCATAGCAAACTCGAGAGGATAGCAGGTCAAGCACTATTTCCACATGGAACAAAAAAATTTCTAAAATGTTAGGACACCTAATGTTACATGCCTAATATGTGGAAAAACCAGGATTAAAGGACTCTTTCTGGTTCGGATCCTAAATTTTCCCTCTAATATCAGGATGCTTCTTGTTGTATGTGTCGTTCAATCATAGATCTTCAAAGAAATTTCTGCAGACTTCAAGTTTTCACCTCTGGTTCCTGAGAGATGGCATTTGCTAGTACCAGAGTCCTACATCCAAGGAAGCTAGCACAACTTAAAAACTGGAGTATAAATGTGTTGTTTACTAGTAAGCAGTAGCTGGATTTAACGGTTAAAGTGGGAAATCTGACTATACCATACGTTGTAAAAGGCAACTCTAATGCTGTAATAAAAAATAGAAATAGTGCACAATAAGTTAAAAAAAAAAAAAAAGGCAGTGGAGGGGAGCAGTGGGTTTAGCCAGAGGCTCTGGAGGGGAATATAGTGATATATATCTGTAGTGACTAGAGTCATAGAGAAAAGCAGGGGGACCCAGAAAGCACAAATAAGGGTGGTGAGCTTGCATAGTTACTAAGTTAAAAAGGACCAGAGTAAACTGAAGGAACCAGAACCTGACATAGTGAGAACTGAATCTGAATCACTAATCATAGCAACAATGTATAAGAGAAGAAAATAAGTCATTGAATGTAGACCATCATATAATCTTGTTATTCTCCTGGCTTAAAGATATGGCACCAAAGAGGAAAAGAAGCCAAGTAGAGCAGAGAGGGGCAAGAGGAATAAGAAAAAGGAGAGTTGAACCCTGGAAGCTCAGGGAAAAGACAAGAGTATTCAGTTCAAAGGAGCAACTCTCCTGAAAGATGGGACATTATTTCTTCATTGCTTTCTGTATTATTTTTATTGGGTAAGCTTGGTATGAAGGGCTGGGGGAGGACTTTTGACAATCCTAGCTGTCAGTCCCCCTGTTGACAGTTGCTATTTCTTCGTATTGCTATTTCATTCCCTCCCAGCGTCTCCCTCTATCTCGTAGGTGAATGAGCTGAGCGGTTCCACCCACACAGGGCAGCTGCTCCCTGCTCACACTTAAGCTGCTGCTCTTGGGAAGTGTCTGCTGCAGCTCTGGTGGAGGAACAAGTCCTGACGGAAGAGAGGCCAGGGTCAGAGTTTTCACATGGCCTGTTTAGGGATGGCAGGCTGCCGTCTAAAGTAACCAGTGTGAACGCAGATAATTATTGCAGAAACTGGCGACAAACTGTAAAATGAAACATTGAGTGGGGACTCTTTACTACCCTGGGTTTTGAGAGCAAAGACTAACACCTGCCTTGTGCGTTTAAACTTTCTTTTTTATAGAGAATCCAGATCAGTGTAGTAACAAACAGTGACATACTGGGTTCTCCCCTATAATTACCAAAGTCACTCAATTTCAAAACATTTTAGGTTTCGAAACGCAAAAGAAATCACACACCTGTCAAAGGTTTTCAATGATCTAGCCTCACTAAATCCAGTGTATTTTCGTTTAACCTGAAATTCCTTTTTTAGGCTCTCTCCCCACAACCGCACAATCCAGTTAAGGAATTGACATGGATATTGTCATTCCTTCCTCAATCTTCGAGTAAATAGTTGTAGAAGATGCTTCAAGTCAGGGCATTGATAGCTTCATGCTAGTTCTCTTAAGTAGGTGCTCATTCTGACCCCCCTCCCCCACACCCTCCACACACAAGCAAAATCACAAACAAGACAAATCCAGGTCTTTGCTGTGAACCCTCCAACATTTGTCAAACTCATAAGCCTTCCTACATTCCTCTTTCTGAATTCATCCTGACGACAAAAATTGCAAGCAAAAACATCCAAACATAGAATTCCTCCCCCCCCTTTTTTTAGTTTAAGAACGTGCACTTTTTAGGTGACAAATTCCAAATTCCCCTTATGATTTTTATTGCATTCTCGAAGACTTGCAGGTAAAGCTGCACTTCATTTGGAAGTTCCCACTTTCTTGTTGTAAATAACTTCCCAAAACCAAAAGAGATACTAAGAACAGCATTTCCTGATTACCAAAAACCTACACAGGATAAAAAAACGTCAACTGGAATTATGCTAAATGATTACACACCAGTTATTATAGCATCAACACTTTGAGTACTAAAGGAGAAGATACATTCAAATAAAGCCACCTTACCTTGTTCGCCGACGAAGACACACGAGCAAAAACTTGCTTTGAATTCTGGGACTGACTTTATATAGCAGTGGGTTTGGTCTGTGGCCCAGCAACATAAGAATCACCTGGGAACTTGTTAGAAATGCAAATCCTCAAGCCCTACCCGTACTGGGGTAAGGTGGGGCTCGCAATCTATTTAACAAGCCGTCCAGGTGATTGTGATATACACTCAAGTTTGAAACCACTGGTGTAACTGCATTGGGTTGAAACTGAAGTTAAATAGAAATATCTGTCTCTTAAAAGTTCTACCATTCCATGACTTTCACAGCTGTGCCAGATTTTTTCAATGAAGTTTTTAATTTCAGAACAGTTTTATATTTACAAAATGTTGTAAAGATGGTATAGAGAGTTCCCACCCCCGTTTCCCCTATTGTTATATCTTGCATTAGTGTAGTACAATTGTCGCAATTAATGAACATATATTCACCCATTATTGATGAACTAAAGCCTATACTTTAACTGGATTTTCTTAGATTTTGCCTAATGTCTTTTTTTCTGATCTACAGTCCCATCCTGGATACCAGATTACATTTAGTTATCATGTCCCCTTAGGCTCCTCTTGGCTGTGATAGTTCCTTAAACTTTCTTTCTGATGACCTTGACCTTGACTGTTTTGAGGAGTACTGGCTAAATATATGAAAAATGTACTTCAGTTGGGATTCATCTGATGTTTTCCTTGTGATTAGATTGGGGTTATGGATTTTGGGGAGGAAGACCACAGTGATAATTTCGTCACATCTTGTCAAAGATACAAATTACCAATACAAATCGCCTTATCATCGATAATGTTAATTTTTTTTTTTTTTTTTTTTGCGGTACGCGGGCCTCTCACTGTTGTGGCCTCTCCCGTTGCAGAGCACAGGCTCTGGACGCGCAGGCTCAGCGGCCATGGCTCACGGGCCCAGCCGCTCCGTGGCATGTGGGATCTTCCTGGACCGGGGCACGAACCCGTGTCCCCCACATCGGCAGGCGGGCTCTCAACCACTGTGCCACCAGGGAAGCCTCGATAATGTTAATTTTGATCACCTGGCTGAGATAGTATTTGTCGGGTTTCTCCACTATAAAGTTATTCAGTTTTCCTCCTTTCCATACTATATGCCTTGGAAGTATTGATAAATCACGATGGGCAGCCTGCATTTAGGAGTGGGGGATTATGCTCCATCTCCTTGAGAGTGGAATATCTCCATAAACCAGCAACAGAATTTTGCAACTGAAAAATGAATAAGACCAATTTTGATATTTGAGATGTTTCTAAGAAGAATTAGAATCACAAACTGGGTGAGTAATCAACATAAGAAATAAAATGACATGGTAATTGTGGCTGCCAACAGAGGTGAACTACACAATGGCAGACATGCAGAAAAATTGCGACATGGCCTTTCAGCACGTGGCACTCGGAGTGGCGGTACAAATGTTCACCACTGAGACTTCATGTCTTTTGCAAATGTATATCCGGGGTCTCTTTCCAGTCTCAAATATTCCTGGTCTCTTCCACCAGTAGTCCTCAACCCTGGCTGCACATCTGTTGGTTGAGCTTTCTGGGTGAGACTTGGGCATTGGCATGTAAAAATCTCCCCAGATGATTCAGATGTGCAACCAAGATTGGAAAATCACTGCTTTCAGCACTGTCGTCCTCAGGTGGTAGCTTTAAACTAATGAGTAGAGTGGGGAACCAGGAGCCAGGAGAACGTGGCAGAGCGCAAGTTTTCGTAGCACTCTGATGATAGCACAGTGGTGGTGGCAATTAACTCCACCAGACTGTGACATTCTCAGAAAAGAGACCACACTGAGGAGGGGAAAGGAGAGAAAGCAAATGATGTTCAAAGATACAAAATGCATGGCTCTGCCTCAAAGGTCTCACCAAATATAATTAAACATGAGAAACAGAATAGGGATGTTAATGGTGGTAGTACTTACGGTAGAATAGTAGTAGTAGTAATAGCAGCTAATGTTTATTGCGTTCTTACTTTAGGCCAGGCCTAAATTCTATTTTACTCTATTTGCAACCAAGCGAGATAGGTACTATTATCTCCATTTTACAGACAAGGAAACTTGCCCAAGGTCATCTAGCTAAGAAGTGGCCAAAGATGGATTTAAAACTTGCCAGTCCAACTCCAGAGCCTTTGCTCTACATCATTTTCTCCTCCCTCTCTTTATTGCATCCCAGATCTGTGGACCACACAGAGAGGAGAAGTGATTCTTCAGAGAGGGAAGTTAAGGGAAGGCTCTGAAGAGATGGGTTATAGAAAATGAGTAGGAGAGTGGAAGTTTAATCTGGAGTTGCTGTGAAGCACAGTTTGGTTGGGGCAGATGAGACAAAGGCCACTTAATTCAATTGGTCAGTGCCAGGATCAAGGCCTGAGGTAGGAGAGTTCGAAGTAGACTGGGAGAGTGCTTGGGCATGTTTGAAAAGTTAACAGAGGCACATCTGGTGAAGGAAGGAACTGATCCCCAGCAGCACATGCTGGCTGTCTCCGAGCACCTTCTAGCCAACCTTCTTTGCCTTGCTCATTGCACTAGAAGGTCTGTCTGGCCAACATGGAATAAATACATCAACGACCTCCCTTGACTACTGGACAGTAGTGGAGGCTGAGCAAGAGATCAGTGGGAGGGAAGAGAGTGAGATCAAGGTATTCTTTTCCCAGCTCCCTTTCTGAAGCTTGCCTAGGTCTGCCTCTCTTCTCAAATGAAAACTGCTGCTTTTCTGCTGGCCTCCTCCACATGGCTCTTGCCTTCTAGTTCCTTCTGATTTCTTCCAGTTTCTTCAGGTCTGTGGTTGGTGGTAATTGCTCTCCTGCCCCTAGCCCAGAGTTTCTTGCCCACACTTTCAAAATAGTTCCTTTGTAAATAACTCCTCCTCTGATTTTCCTAATTTGATTGTGTCATGTGTTTACTGTTGAGATCCTGACCAACACCCAGGGCTAGGTACAGATTCTCTTCCACTCTCCCTCTCCGATTTGTCAGCAGTGGTGCCTAGAGGGGTTCTTCCAAACCCATGTGGAAACATGTCGAATGACCCCGTGTTTCTGTAGTGCTGACGGCCACTCTGTCCACTGGGTTTCCATATTTCCAGAATGACGGGGCACAGCTAAGCAGCCCTAAAGCATCTACCTGTGCAGTCTCCTCATTCCAGCTCTGATCCCTGCTTACCTAGAAATAAACAGTAACGATACTAAACCAACTACTGTAAATGGGCAAGATTCTGCTCCCTAAGCTTAAATTCACTTTCTCTCCTCTTGACTGTTTAATGCTCTACCTTAGTCTTCTCTATCATTCATCAACTTCCTCCTGGTCCTACCTACCTATATGTTTTTGGTAAATCTTTTCCTCAAATCCTTAAAATATAGACATGTTTAGCTCATATGACTAACAATACCATTATTTTATAAAGAATCAGATTAAAATAGTGTTCAAAATCCCTAACAGTCATTGAAGGTAATGTGCTGGGCATCATGATTTCATGACTTATTTAATCCTTACAGGAGACAGTGGTGTAGGTAATATCATTGTCCCTATTCACAGATGGAAGAAAGGATGCTAAGTGAGAATAGCTGATTCACATAAGAAGTAGTGGTGGAGGTGTAAGCTGGGCTATAGGTGGGCAGATTATGTATGTCTGCCTACATATCACCTTCTTCCTTGCTTTTGTTTCTTTTCTTCTTTCTCTGTCTTTTCTTCTTCTCCTTCTTCTTCCCCTTCCCCTTCTTCTTCTTCCCCTTCTCCCTCCCATCCCCTTTCTTCTTCTCCTCCTCCCATCTACATCCTCCCTCTCCACTTTCTCATAATTAACAAACACAAACATCTTTCTGAACACTTTCCATGCCCAGGGCCATGTTCTGTTAGCTCGGGGTAGGGGAATTTCAAAGATATGACTCTTGACTTCAATGGGCTTATATTCTAGCTGGGCTGTAGATCAAGCTGTTTGCCTTTTTATTATTTATAATTCTCTTTTTAAAAAGAAGGCATAGGCAGCACATACCATGTACCCATAAAAGAGGTATAAACAGTGAATGATCCAGGAGTTCAGAAGACAGGCCTCTTGTCGGGGTGGTGAGAAAATGTTTCTTGTAGGAAGTACAATTTGAGATGAGCTTTGAAAGAGGGTAGGGTTTACAGAAAGGAGATGTGATGGTGTCCTTCACAGTTACCTATTTAGGGTCTGCATTCTTGGAGTAAAGTTTCTTGAGAAACTTTAGTAAAATTTTCAGGACTTCCTCCTCTTCCTCGTATCCTCTCAATAGGGTAAAGGGGTGGTAGGTACTGCTTATGGTTGGAGGTTGGAGGTTGGGTATTTGTGGCCAGAAAATAATTTGCTTTTAAATCTTCAGGAATCTTCGAATAAGAATAAACTCAGAGTGAAAATAAAGACTTCACCCACTACCATAGATTTTTTTTTCTAATATGAAAAGTCCTAATAATTTAGTGTAGGCTTTAACAAATATACAATTACTTTTCTCCTTGCATGCATAGGTTTGACACTGTCCAAATAACAACTCCTTTGCCTTTTTATCTTGTGATGTAGGGACAGAAAGAGGAGGAGCCCCAACAAAAACACTTTACCATGTGTCCTGGAGCTAACCAAATGGATTCTTTGATAACAGATATAAAAACTTCGTGTAAAATGAGCTGTTAGGTAGGAAAATGAGATATCTCTATAATTGCTCTTGTATATACAAGAAAATGGCAGCCTTTAACCTTTTCTATCCTATCATACCTGATTAGAAGTTTCGATTTCAAGATGTTAATTAGAATGTGCCACACATCAGTACTTAATGGATCTGAAATCTTGGGCAAAGGCTGCTTTACTAATCATTATTTTCCTGTGCTGTTTCTAAAGCTGTTGAATTTTCCCCATTATGCCAAATTCCCTTTGCAATTAAATAATTTAGAGAAAAAAAACTCTCAGTGAAGTCACATGGACATCCGAGTCCACATAAGACCTGATGTTTATAGAAGTGTTCTATTACTGATACGAATTTATACATTCTAAAAAACCTTTTTCTTTCACTGTTGTCTTGGTTCAACACATTGTTCTTAACATGATATTGCAATTTTAAATGTGGATGTGTAATCCCAGGATTAATATCTCTGTCTCTCCCACTAAACTGTCAGAACTGTGAGAACAGGGCTCTACCCGGTTTGCCTGCCATTGTATCCCTAGAGCTTAGCACAATACCTGACCCAAAGTATTCAACAACTATTTGTTGAGTGAATGAGAAACAACTAGAAGGATCACATGCAATGAATATTAAAGATATTTAAATATTACAGAAATATAAACTAAATAACCTATAATGAGACACTGCTGTGAGGGAACAAGACACCTGGTGTTGGGTCTTGCTGGAGAGACAGAATTGTCACAGTTTGGTTGTTTAAATTGCGAATTCCAAGTGAACACAGTAATTATCTTAGAAAGAGGTTAATGGCTAAGATCCTGGTCACAACTCCAATGTGTGGAGGTTTCCGTCACACATTCTCCAACTCCAGCTGGGTGTCCTACAATTCAACACAATTCTGACACTATCTACCCAGAAAGATTACACAGGTTAAGAGCTCAGTCCCACCAGGCTGCCCTCCACTTCAGATGCCAATTGCAAGTCCAAGTTGTTACCTGTACTTCTGACCAATTGGAGGAGGTTCCCAGGACCACCCCTGCTTGGGTTTGATTAACTCACTAGAGCAGCTCACAGAACTCAGGAAATCAGTTTACTCAGTAGATTATTACCAGCTTATTACAACGGATATTAAAGGATACATACAAACAGTCAGACAAAGAGATGCATAATGTGAAGTTCCAAACAAAGGAGCTTCTATCCTGGTGGAGTTTGAGACCTGGCATGGTGGCATGTGAAAGCATTCTGGTCCACTGACCCGGAGGCTCTCCCAAACTTATTCTTTTGGGTTTTTATGCAGGCTTCATTACACAGGCATCACCGATTAAACCATTGGCCATTGGCAATTGATTCAACCTCTAGTCCCTCTCCCAACTCTGGAGATCAGGGGAGTGGAATTGAAAGTTCCAACCCTCTAATCACATGGTTGGTTCTTTTGGCAGTCAGACCCATCTTTAGGTGGGTTCCAAGAGTTACCTAATGAACACAACAAAAGACCTTTGTGGTGCTTATCACTTAGGAATTACCAAGGATTTTAGGAGCTTTGTGCCAAGAAAAGTGAACAAAGACCAAATATATGTATCTTATTACAAATCCTAATACTACAATGGTGCATGGCTGCCAACAGGTAGTAACACAAATGAGAAAGAAGGTGCCGTAGAGTACCAGTATCTTTACACAGATCAGTGCTCAGGCCAGTTGTTTAAATTCATGATCAGATTTCTTATGCATCATATTATCAGATCATTTTAGACATGTTCCAAATAAAGTTGAGAATAATGCACAATAAACAACAAAAGATAGATTTAGTGGCTCTAATGAATTCTGATGTCTACTTACTAGTTTTAGACTAATAGCTTGAGATTTCAAGTAGCAAGCGCCCATAAAGATATTTTTCTCCACTCTAATCCCTTGCTCAATAAAACAAACAAAAAACTCCTACATATAAAAAGTTTGCCTCCTTTAGTATTTCATTTTAAATGATTTCCAGGAAGTATTAAATACTGAACAATCACTTGAAACTTAGTCTTTCCAATGAAATATGACATTATGGAAAACAGGAAAGCAAGAAAACATTTTGGATGATGATTCATGCCCTTAGGATTTATGCAAATATAGCATCTCTTATTACCCACCATAAGTGATAGGTGTAGCATTATTTGCTATGAAAACAGCCCAAGAGAGCTGTTATTAAGTTAGTTACAAAGTTTGTGCTCGTTATTTATGAGCATATATGGGTAAAATTGAGTTATGCATTGTTTTCTAGTCCCAAATGACAAACTCTGTTAGGCTGCTTTAGGCACATAGAACAGAGCAAAAACCAAATCAAAAACAAAGTCTGGCATTTGCTGCTCTGGGCAGAAACCAGAACTTCTGCTGGTTTTCAAAATGTAATTCTGAATGTAAAGTAGAATAACAGAAAAGAGTACAGACAAGGTTCTAGCTGAATGGGGCCTCAGAGATGGGTCAATTCAACTCCCTTATCTTATACAGGAGGAAACTGAGGATCTGAGAAGTCTGACCTCTTCAATTTCATACAATTTAGTTAATGTGAAAATGAAGGGAAAAGAGTTGGTCGCTATAAGTCAAATGCCAATATGATAAATATTGATGAAACTAAAGCTTTAGCTCTAAAACAATATTTCAATCCTAGAAAATGGTTTACTTACTTGTAATTTTTCAAGTATATCGATATAATTTAATTTTAATACAATACAAAATTTACATGTTTTCTCATCAGTCTTTAAAATAAGATTTTACCCATGTAGGTTGGTGTGGTAGACAGAATCCCTGAAACCAGGATCTGTGATGATGTTACCTTACGTGGTAAACGGGACTTTGTAAATCAAGGATCTTGAGATGGGGAGGTTATCCTGGGTCATTATTATCTGCGTGGGTGCAATGTAATCACGAGAAACCTTAGGAGAGGGAAGCAGGAGGGTAAAAGTCAGAAGAGAAGATATGACAATAGTAGCAGAGAGGAGAGGGAGAGGGAGAGGGAGAGAGAGAGAGAAGAAAAGGGGAAGGGAAGGGAAGGGGATTTGAAGATGTTAAGCTTCTGGCCACAAGCCAAAGAATGAAGGTGGACTCTAGAGCCTGGAAAAAGCAAGGACACAGATTCTCCCTAGTTCCTCCAGAAAAAATGCAGCCCTGCCAACTCACTTTGGAGCTCTATGCTGAACTTGGAAGTAGGGGTCTTTACTGAAGCTGAGTGCACTGGGGCCTGACGTCCACCTCCTTGGACACACTTACCATCTCCTCCTGTGAGGCCCTGCTGCTCTCCAGAGCGCTCTGAAAGAGCAGGAGCTGAGGGCTGTCCCTGTGGGACTCATACAGCCCTAGCCCAGTTCCCTTCATGGTCTCAGAGAAGCTATAAACTGTTCTCTACTCTCAATGGGCCCCCTTTTCTCCCTCTCCTAACCTTTGGAGACAAAGTATGCAAATCCTTAGAGGAAGGCTTAACCTTTTCCTCTCCCTTACCTATTTACTTTAAAGAGAAGAAAATCTGGTATTAACCAGCCCAGGAGAGATTTAATTTTTAGCAATTTTTTCTCTCCATGTCTAATCAATCCCTTCGACACTGATTTCTTATACTGACTGCATTGGTTATTGAGCCCAGGAACTGGGGGTGCAAGTCTGTCTCACAAGGTACCCTGTCCTTTATTTCTCAGCTGCCATTACCTTTCTCTAGTCCTCAACAGTATAGCTTCCTGGACTTTTTTTTTAGGGTTTTCTTGGTTTAGGTCATATCTATAATCTATCCTTAAATATGGCCAAGATGTATCTTTTAAAAACTGCACTGTCCGATACGATAGCCCCTAGCCACATACAGTTTGTAAACACACATTTAATCAAATTAAAAACTCATTTTCTCAGTCTCACGCCAAGCACTCAGTAGCCACATGTGGCTGGTGACCACCATAATGAACAGTGCAGACACACAACAGTCTCCATCATCACAGAAAGTTGTTCTGGACAGCCCCATTCTCAAACAGAAACCTGTTTATGTCTCTGCTTCTCAGGTTAATATTTCTATTTGCCTAAAAGAAAACCTACACACTTTGTAGGTAGTATAAAGCCTTTATGCACTGGCCCTTACCTCTTTGTTTAGTGTCACTCTCCCTCAAACACACTGCTCTCTTTCTGGACGCCATCCTCTTTCCCTGCTCCTGCCCTGCCACTTAGCATCCAAGTCTCAGCTCACGTTTCGTTCCCCATGAAGCCTTTGCTGAGACTAACTTTTATGTCCACTCTTCTCCTACTGGGAGTTATGCTAATTGACTTTAAATAACATTTTTACTCTGTTTGTTTGAACATTTGTCTCTCAGGGGCTTGTAAGCTCCTTGATGACAGGAATATGTCTTATTTGTGTGCATACACTTATATAGTCAAATATCACAAGGTGCTGAGAAATACTATATCTCTTTATTTAGAATTCTTTTAAACTAGATTTGCTCTATCTTTGCAATTGGTAGGGTGCAAGCCTTCTGACAGGCTGCCCAGTCACTTATGGAATATAAGCTTGGATTCTGAAGAAAGGGTAGACATATACATATATGTATATACGTGTATGTATATCTATGTAAATTATACTGTAAATTGTAATCCTTTTCAGCAAGGTTATATTGACATAGAGTCACTGGCTAGATCACTAGGTTTCCAACTATATTGAGAGACAAGCTTGGTGCCACAAACATAACTTTATGTAGCAGTCATGCAAAGAACCTATCAGGAAACTTTTAGATAAACCAGTTAATAGGGTTCAATTCTCTCATCTTTCCTCAACCAAATTGCTTCCCTATTTATAGAGAACCACTGAGTTTAACTTATTAATGCAAATATCAGCTTTGTTCACCAAGAAATCTTGGTAAAATGCCTAGCCCCCAAGGAATGATATTTTCATGGCTAACTTTTATATGAAACAGGGTGCATTATACACTGGAGAAAGTGGAGAAGTTGATGCGAATTTTCTTTATATCCAAGGAATTTAACTTGAACATATCCAGAATTTAGAACTAAGTGTTGAATGGTTGAATCATGCTGAATACCACATTTAATGCTGGATTTGCTCTTTATATTAATTTGAAATAAATGGAATTATATAAAAATAATAGCTGCATTTTATTAGAGGCCTCCTGCGTGTCCAGCACTCTGCTAGATGCCTCATTTACACTTCTCACGTAATCTCCACAAACCATTTTAAACATAGGTACTATTACCTGCATTTTCACATGGTAGAATTGAGGCTCCATAAAGGAAAGTAACTCACATAAGATCACACTGTTGGAACATGACAGAGCCAGGATTTGTCTTGTCTTGACAGAGCCAGACAAGTCTGAAGCTAAAAGCCGAATTTCATCATCCACTCTGCATTTCCTCACAAGACAGTAACCTGTCTATTGTATGTTAGAATAGATGAAATTAGGAATTGATGTGCCAGATTTTTGATGATAAGAAGAGAAGAAGTTCTCTTAGAGTGAAAAACAAAGAAATATCAGATAATAGGGAAGAATATAAGGCCCCTGTTCACACATGCTAAATTCCATGCATCCCCAGAGAGTTTGCCTTCTCTTGGCCTTTCCTCCTCAGTGTATGAGATCCTGCAAAGAGCAGGGGAAGAAGTGAAAGCAGAAGATAAAGCTTTGAACCTTCCTCCTCCTCTGACTCCTGTGTGACTTCCTTTGAAGTCTTGAAATGTACATGGAAGGACTTAAAAAATAGAATTATACTTCATTACAACATGCTATCCTACTGAAATATTAAAATCTCCATTCTATACATATGGAAAAAAGTCTGGAAGGATATAAACAAAAATGACAATATTAAAGAGGAGTTCAACTTTATTGTCCTTAAATTCTGTAATGAAAAATGTATTTTCATATAATAAAGGTTATTTTTGTAAAGTAAATCAAGGATACAAATTAAAGAATTTGATTGGTTAATCCAAATTAAGCTAATGATTCCTACCTCACCGGATTCTAGGAAGGTCAAATTTCTAGGGTTTACAAGTAAGGATTTGAAGTATACTGTTTTTTGAGGGGGAGGAAAAGACCAAAGCAAGGGGAGAGAACTGAGGAAAGTTAGCAAACACTGGAGAAGAGGGAAAAGGACTGAGACCCTCGGTAGCAAAGGGACAGATAATAAACAGCGTGGAATGTTGTTTGAAGGATTAATGATGCTACACATAAACACACAGTACAGCGCATGACACGAGCTGCTCCCTGAATGGCAGCCATTATTGAACAGCACTCATGCTGTAGGCAGAGTATAGAGTGATGAGATGCAAGCACCGCTAAGCAAAAGGCCAAGCTAAGTCCAAGATCTTAGACTTCTACGCAAGCCAACCAGGCCAAGTAATGGACAGAGTCCATGAAGGTGCACAAAGCCTTGAGTATGCAATAGTGGGACAGGGGATCCCCCACTGAGAAAGTGAAGTTCATGAGAGAAAATCTGTGTCCTGAGGGACTTGCAGGGAAATTGATGTTGGGAGCAAGGCTGATATAATGCTTGTCTGGTAAAAAACTGAACAAAACTCCTTGCATTGCCTCTTTCTAAGACCCAAAACTAAGGGTAGAATAGAACTCCAAGGGCCACTGAAGTGTCTTGAGCTGCCAAACTGAGAGGATACCTTGAGCTGGTAGCCAAGAAGACCGATGTCGACCAATGAAACACCCATCCAGACAAACAGTTATGGAAGCTAATGCTGCTGGTATGGCTTCTAAAATTTAGGCCAACCCTGCCTACACTTCTGGTCCGACTCCTCCAAGACAGATGCATGGTGCCCCCATTTATTTCAGGCAAACTAGTGGGTGTTGAAATGTTTATGTTTTTCTTTTCTTTTCTTTTCTTTTTTGCTTTGTAAGAAACCAGCATTAATGCAAACACTTTTAGATCTCCTTTGGTGCAGCTTCATTTGATTTCCCAATAACAGGGGCTGGGAACAAGGCCATTTTACAAAGGACGAAAGAAACTGAGTCCCAGGAAAGCACTTAAGTGGCAGATAAATCTAAGAGCAAGTTTCACTGTTCCTCAAGTGACAGGTCCTGCTATAAATTCTGTTTGCAAAACAGTGACTCTGGAGCCTTTGGGACCTGCTGCAAAGGCTCTGCCTCTCTCCGGGGGCTTCTTCTTGCCTCCCCCTTCCCCAAATCGCTAATATTAGTATTAGAAAAACACAAAAATTGATTTTATTTTATTTTGTATAAATTTTTATAAATTTTATTTATTTATTTTTGGCTGCGTTGGGTCTTCGTTGCTGCGCGCAGGCTTTCTCTAGTTGCAGCAAGCAGGGGCTACTCTTCGTTGAGGTGCGTGGGCTTCTCACTGCGGTGGTTTCTCTTGTTGCGGAGCATGGGCTCTAGGTGCGTGGGCTTCAGTAGTTGTGGCACACGGACTCAGTAGTTGTGGCTCGCGGGCTCTAGAGCCCAGGCTCAGTAGTTGTGGCGCATGGGCTTAGTTGCTCCACAGTGTGTGGGATCTTCCCAGACCAGAGCTCGAACCCGTGTCGCCTGCGTTGGCAGGTGGATTCTTAACCACTGTGCCACCAGGGAAGCCCCCAAAATTGATTTTAAATTTAAACTTTTGCCAACAAAAATGACCAGGATAGGGCTTCCCTGGTGGCGCAGTGGTTGGGAGTCCGCCTGCTGATGCAGGGGACGCGGGTTCGTGCCCCGGTCCGGGAGGATCCCACGTGCCGCGGAGCGGCTGGGCCCGTGAGCCATGGCCGCTGAGCCTGCGCATCCGGAGCCTGTGCTCCGCGGCGGCAGGGGCCGCAGCGGTGGGAGGCCCGCGTACGGCAAAAAAAAAAAAAAAAAAGACCAGGATAAAGGAATTACTTACTTTTAATCATCATAAAATCAACTCGCATATGTTAAGTACTTGTATACAAACCATTCTCTATCCGCTCCTTTAACAAATATTTACTGAGGTTCTCGAGGCACTATTCGGGGCCCTGGAAGGAATGCTATTGAACAAAACTGACTGGATTGCTGTTCTCCCAGAGCACTGTTTTCTACTGGGGGCGTGGATAATGGATAATGAATTAAATAAACAAGGTGAATTTAGATTCTGATAAGTAGAGTGAAGCAAATGTAGCAAATGAAATTCTAATGCTCTGCTTTAGACCGTGTAGTCAGGGAAGGCTTCTCTTAACAGGTAATAGCTGACCTGAGATCTGAATCACGCAGGGACACATCAGGTCGGAGGGGCTGCTCTATATATTCAGTGCGATGGTATTTGGAGGTGGGGCTTTTGGGAGGTGATGAGGTCATGAGGTAATTAGAGCCTTCATGAATGGGATTAATGCCCTTATAAAAGAGACCCCATGAGGATCCTCCATCATGTGAGGACACAAGGAGGAGATGGGACTTACGAACTAGGAAGTGAGCTTTCACCAAACTCTGAATCTATCAGCACGTTGATCTTGGACTCCCCCGACTCCAGAACTGTGGGAAATAAATGTCTGTTGTGTAAAAGCCATCCAGTCTGTGGTATTTTTGTTATAGCAGCCTGAATGCGCTAAGACAGGGACCAAAGATTAAGGCAGAGGAAAGCGCTGGTGTGAAGGCCCAAAGAAGGAAACAGGCCCACGTGCTCTAGGAATGGGGGAGGGCTGATGTGAGTGAGAAAAGGTTAGAGGGGAGGCAAGGGCCACGGTGAAGAGCTTGGCATGGATTTTCAGTGCAGTAGGAATCACTGGCAGTTTCTAAGCAAGGCAGTGGCATGATTTCCCTTTCCAAATGATCACACAGGCTGCTTAATGGTGACTAACCCCTGTAAAGGTGGCAAGAGAAGAAGCAGGGAGACGTGAGAAGGTGGGCCCTGCATAGACCAGGCCAGAAGGAACAGCCTGGATTAGGGCAGTGGCAGAGAAGCTGGAGAGGAGCTGGAGGGAGAAAATGCAAGCACCGTTGGCCAAGATGCCAGAGCAGTGGGGAGATGTTGGATTGGCTGTGGAGGTGGAATTAGATGTTATCACAAACTGGCTAGGGAGTGTGAAGGACAGAATGATTAAGGGGGACCTCCTGGCTTCTAGCTTGAGCAGCTTAATGGATGGGGTGCCATGTGCTAAGATGGAGAAAAGTGTGGGAGTCGGGGATCTTGGGAGGAAACAATTAATCTGCACAACAGCCCAGTGAGATAGGCGCTACTATTTCCTCCACGTTACAGATGAGAAAAGAGAGCCTTGAAGAGGTTGTTCAGAGTCCCACAGGGAGCAGCACGTGAGACGAAGCCCAGAAAGCTGGGCTCCAGAGCCTGCCCTTCCAACCACTGCTGCCTTGGCTCACCATTGCCACCCGTGTCCTACACAATCGGACAGAGACTCGGTCACAGCAGAAGAACCTGATGACTTGTACATTCCAGCAGTGAAAATTCTTGGTAAAATCTAGATGTCCGTAAGCTTCCTAGAAACGGAAAGATGACCTGGGAATTCTAACAAAGTGCTATGAATCCTTTTCTAGTGAATAATTTTCCAGCAGTTTTGGGCCTCACCACTGGTGATATTAATGCCAGCTGCCTCCCAGCCATTCCTTCTTCTATCTGAGACAGGTAACGTCATCCAAATGTGCCGAGATTCCCGATTCTCGATCAAAGAATTCCAGGAAAATACAAGCAAAGGGGAATGAAAAATACAAAACGTCTGCTTTGTTCTTAAGTTCAAGTGCTGGTTTTCCTTAAGGACTATCTAATTTCCATGGGGGCTAATACTTTTTCCCATTGTGATTCTTGCCCTGGACCTTTCCCCTTACAGGATATTAAACATGACAACACCTATCCTTCTGTGATAACAGGAGCTGGTGAGAGGCTCAATCAAGAACGCTTTCAGGGAAAGCGGTGTTCAGGGAAAATGCTGTGCTTGGGATTGTTTAAAGGCTGCTCTGAAGATTACCGACATTCACATCGGGCAGGAAGAGATTGCTTATCCTGCTTATTGAGACCCAGTGCCTCGGCTTGCAGCTCGGAAGGGATTCTGTGTGATCTCATGTGCTGTCACTAGCAGTTACTTTCACTTGGGTGTGGAGGTGGCATTTGACACGAGAACACTGCAGAACAAGAGAAAGTTAACCGCACAATTAATAAACCGGATCACCTTTTAAAAATAGGGTCTATTTTTGCATTTATTCCTGAGTTTCAAAAAGTTTCTAATTTGAGCTGTTGCTGTTTTTACTGATGAAAGACTAAAATTAAATCGCTGCTTCTCCTGGGGATACATTCCTTGTATGCTCCTTGGTGATTTAACCTGCCTCTCAGAGTTAAGCCTATTAAGCAGGGCTACACTGAAGAGCGATGCTTACGTGCTCTTGGTATGAAGTAAACCCTGGAGATCGGATGAAGTTAGTGGTATTTAGTCCATTAAAGCGTCTTACTTTTAGCAAACCCTGAGAATGTTGAACTTCAGCTTTTAAACTAGTTTGTAAAGGTTTGCATTAAAAGTGGAGACTGCGACAGAGATCACCTGTAAATGAGCTTTCCAGGTTTTCTTTTTATGCTATTCAGAGTGATGAATTCCAATCTCTTTGCCAAGAAATTAAGTCCAAATATCTGGGAGTGCTTCTGGCTCTAGAAAGATTGCTTCGCCATGCTGTCCTGGAGTTATTTGAGGAGCAAAAACGCTGATATAGGACTCATTTGTTTGTCCTGGATTTGGTCATTTGTAGCTAAAATAATTTCTTTAATTTTCTTCCTTTATTTTTATTTTATTTTATTTTTTGCGGTACGCGGGCCTCTCACTGTGTGGCCTCTCCCGTTGCGGAGCACAGGCTCCGGACGCGCAGGCTCAGCGGCCATGGCTCATGGGCCCAGCCGCTCTGCAGCATGTGGGATCTTCCTGGACTGGGGCACGAACCCATGTCCCCTGCATCGGCAGGCGGACTCTCAACTACTGCGCCACCAGGGAAGCCCTCTTCCTTTATTTTTCCTGTAATTTTTAGAGACTCTGGTGAAAGATAATTACATCTCTTAATTCCTTTCATTTTAAATTCATATCAAAGCCTTCAAAGAGACCAGTGTCCCTAAAGTGGGTCTTGCCAGCTGTGCAGCATGTGGGTCTCTGATCCTGTCAGCCTGCTCTGCGCGGATGAGGCCAAGCTGGGGCAGCAGCCATGGGGAACCAACGCTGTGGCAGCTGGTGGCAGCCAGGCAAGCAGCAAACCCAAGTCGCTGTGTTGCCGTGGTTTCTCTCAAGAGGCAGCAAGTGCATGGTAACAGCTTGGTACGGAGGATAAGAAACACAAGTGACTCGAATGAGATATGCAGGCAGGGCAAGGAGGAGAAATCGCACTGAAGACTCGAGCCAGATTTTGTGACTGTGGCAGGAACAGGGCCGGGAGAGCAGCAATCTCTACAAGTGGGCCATCTGTCGCGGAAATCCTTCCAACAGGGCTGTGGTGTTTATATTTTGAACACAAGATATTTTCTCTTGGCTCTCTCTCTGGAAGGTCTTTGGCATATGTCCCCACAGATACAGTGACAGAAATGTCATCAAAGAGTCTGAGCCACGGCAGCAGTGGCTTCTGGCTAAAAGGAAGAGCAACCTGAGTCCTGCCTGCAACATGGATGAGCTCGCCCTGGGTGGGATCAGTGGGGAAGATGATAACTGTGGGTCTGTTCAAACGTAGTGTAAGCCCAGAATTTCCAATGTTGGAAAGCAGAAGGTGAAATCTGTCATTTGAAAAGGTTAGTTTTGGGTAATAACTTTCAGAAGTCCACTTTGAACAAATCCTGAGAATGCTGAGCTTCAGCTCTTAATCTAGTTTGTAAAGGTTTGCATTAAAAGTGGGGAGTTTGGCAGAGATCACCTGTAAATGAGCTTTCCAGGTTTCCTTTCTATGCTATTCAGAGTGGTGAATTCCAATCTTTCTTCCAATCTGGAAGGTGATATGTGACCTTGGCCCCTAAGTTGGGGGTGGGAGAAAATCTCTTTGACAAATGGTGTCTATTAGTGGCGCCTTATGTGAAAGCCATCAAGGTCACCTTTCCAGAATCAGATGCATTGATTGAATGCTGAAAATACCACTTTCCACCTAGAAAAGTCAAATGGAACGTAGGCTTAGGTTGAATAACAGCTGGCTTCCAAACTTCTTGTCCAACATTTTGCCGACACGAATTGTCAAATCTCTCCCGACCACCTCATTGACAGCAATTCATAGAAATAAAAATCGATACAATTTATGTAGGCCTTGATTTACCATTAACTGCAAGCCACACAAAATGGTCTCAAACCAGATTTATCATAATTGTTCATTTGCAAAACTTGGCAAAAATGGGATGATAATAGTAAATTCTTTCTTTCTTTTTTTACCTGTTATGTAAACTTTCTTTTCTCATCTGTTGATCAAATAGCCAAGCAATTATCTCCAAAGCACAGAGTAGTCCCAGAACAATGGGAAAGATGGGAGACTCCAAAAGGAGGGCTGCCAGTACCTCCAACCTCTGGTGACCCACTTGGCTCTGGGCTTGAACTTACGGGATGCTCTTCTTTTTAACTCTCAATCATCATGTCAACTCACAGAAAAATCTGACTTCTTGGGAAGACTCATCATCTAATTAGAACTTTCTGTGTGCTGATATCAGCACAAAGTCAGTAGTAACTGAAGCTTCATCCATTCACATATATTTATGTGACAGGCACTGTGCTAAACTTTGGCGATCCAGTGATGATGATATACATAGAGTCCCTGCTCTCAAGGAGTGCCAGTTTAATGAAGGGTATGTATAAATGGATCATAATTATACATTGTTCTAAATACTACCTAGAGAGGTAGTTCTAAATTATCCTTTTTCTCAAAAGCCTGAGAAATTTGACACATTGTTGCTAGTAAATATTTTAGAATGTACACAATGCTGGTAGGGGACAGAAAAGAACATCCAGAAAGGGTAAGCAGAGGGCGTTCTGATGGCAAAAATGGTACCTAGCACTGACTTGGATGGTCAGGAGAAGCTCTCAGAGGAAGAGATCTCTAAATAGAAACCAAAAGGAACTAGCCAGAATTGGTAATCCCAGGTATCTTTGGAAGTGTGCGTGAAGGTAGAATTAAAGAAGACCAGGGCAGAAGATTTGAACTTTGTTCTCTAGTGAGAGTGAAAACAGAAGGTCCCTGGACTTGAAAATACCAGAGACATTTCACAGCAAGGATATCATAAATAAACAAAGATTAAGTGAAAGCTTCCATACCGCATATTGAGACCTTTAGTTCTCGTCCCCCACAAGACTGCCAGAATACCAACAGTCAAACATATACCTTCCAAGCAGGAGATAAGAAAAATGAGGACACTGACCAGCCCACCAAAAATGCCTGAAGATACTGAGATGACCCTCCAGGGATGACCATGTTCAACGCAACACACCCATTGGCATGACACACCTTGGAGCAATGTGATCTAAGTCAAAAACAGGTGGCACATGCTAAAAGGACTCACTTAAGAGACCTTAATGAAGGGATTCCTTACAGATGGGTGGGAAGATTGAAGGGAACCAAAAAAGAATGGTGAGCAGCCCAGCGATCAGCATGAGTGGAAAGACCTGGGAGAGCAAGAGGAGAGAATGGTATTACCAGAGTCCAGTCTGAGCTGGAACTGTGCAAGAGGGGCTGTTCCAGCCACGATGATAGAACAGTTCTCAACCAGGGACAATTTTCCCCTATGGATGTTAGCAATGTTTGGAAACATTTTTGGTTAAGACATTGGGGGAGATGGATTGCTACTGGTATCTAGAAGGTACAGGTCAGGGATGCCACCAAAAATCCTATGATGCACAGGACAGACCCCCAAACAAAGAACTATTTGGTCCCAAATATCAACAGTGTCAAGGTTAAGAAACCCTGTGATGAAGGAACACAGACAGTGAAAGAACAACGAGCAGAGAGTAAGTGAGAATAGATGACCAGTCTTCTCCTGATATATTTTGACCACTTGCCAGTGCCTCCATTAGTTGAAGCTAAGAGGGAGCTGGGGATCCCAGATGGTGTGATCCATAGCAGCCAGCCTCCAGGGCCTTGAAGGGTGGAGAATGGTTCTGGAGAGACACATGGAGAATAATGGCACTGCCTTTGATTAGCTTCTAAGTGTTCACACTTGAAAATGAGCAGAGTCGAGACCATAAACAAACAGAAAACAACTATCACTGATAATTTCTGAGTGATAAGAGAATATTTTTTATCCCAAGAATATGATTAAAAATGCTGAGAGAAAAAGGAAAATTCAGAGAGCAAAAAAGGAGCCTGGAAATTTAAAATGAAATAGCAAAAATGAAAACCTTTATGAGTGGTGGCATTTTTGGCCTGAAAACAAGTGAAAATATTGATTTTCATGTCTAGGTTTATGCTGAGCAAAACATACTGCATAGGGAACACACTAGGCTCAAAAGCTGGAGGCAGAGAGGACAGGAGGACATAATCCACATTAACAAAATACTGGGCAAGACCATTGGATTAATTCAAGTCATGTAATTGGAGGAGTGATTTTATCTTGCTCTTCAAATCCAGGGTGACCTCAATTCATCATTGGGTAATATATATCCTTGTATTGTAGAGGGTTTTTTGTTTATTTATTTATTTAGCCTCTAAATATATAAATATAAAAGAATACAGGAAGATTCTAAGAGCAGAAGGCTAAACTACCTATTCCTTTCAGTTCCCATATCTTTGAGAATGTCCTGACAGCTGGTATAAAAGGAAGGAAAGGATTTTCTTTGCCTGAGGACCTCATAAACTTCCTGGGAAGGACAGTGACTAGACAAGTTGAGATTCCTGACCCTCTGGACCAATATTCTCAATGACTCTGGGTGGGGTTGGGCTGGGGTGGGGGAAGACAAGACATTAGCTTCCCGAGTAGAATATATAAGGGGACAAGGTTGAGTTAAACAGCTGCATTCACTCAGATTTTCTCTTTATTGGGTCCTAAGGAACATATGTCATTTTCTTAAGGAGATAGAGCTACAACAAATGCACTGATCAAGAGAACGAGAAGATAAGCCACAGACTGCATAAAAATATTTGCAAAAGACATATCTGATAAAGGACTGTTATCCAAAATAGACACGAGAACTCTTAAAACTCAGCAATAAGAAAACAACCCGATTAAAGAATGAGGTGAAGACTTTAACGGACACCTCATCAAAGAGGTGGTAAATAAGCATATGAAAAGATGCTCCACAGCGTATATCATAAGGGAATTGTAAATTAAAATAACAGTGAGATGCCACTATGTACCTGTTAGAATGGCCAAAATGCAGAACACTGACAACACCAAATGCTGGTGAGGATGTGGAGAAACAGGAACTCTCATTCTTTGCTGATGGGAATGAAAATTAATACAGCCACGGTGGAAGACAGTTTGGTGATTTCTTATGAAACAAATACACTGATCCCCTCCAAAAAGCTATATCCCTTGAAGTCAACTAGAAATCTAGAATGCAGATTTGTTCCACTGTGTGGTTCTTGAAAAGGCATATAGCATGAATTGTGGGGGACTCATTCTTCCATACTTTTAGCATGGAAATTATTAACATTGAATAAGAGGACAGCTACGACCACCAGGGTAGAAAACAGCAGAAAGAGGTTTCACAGGGGCCATCACTACCACGGGTCACCCATCATTAATGTTCACATAGGCCTAAAGGAGATAGAGCATATATTGATGCTTCAGGTTGAAAGTAGAGGTGAGTTAGCAGGGTTGCCACACACAGTGTGCTGGTTGATCATGCCCAAAGACGTCCAGCCAAGGAATTAGAACAGGCTTGAAATCCAGTGCAGGTCTATTCTTCATCTGCCTGGAGAAAAGGTGTCTTTTCCTAATTTGCACAAAGATCCTAAATGGGATAGAGACACTGGCAGTGTCATGATCTTTCATGAACACCTTTCAGTCGGAGTAAGGGATCTAGGGCTGATGTTCTGGTAGTTTTGCTGGTGGGGAGAGACCAAACCTGAAACCAGAGATTTGGGGTTTGATAACTGTTACTGTGACTCTAGTGTAAGCCCTGACTGAGGAGGCCTGGTGAAATGTAGGTCACATACATTAGATATTAATTTAGTTAGAAGTCTTCATTTATACTTTTACAAAAGAACTTTAATATGTACAGAACTTACCTTTTTTTTTTAAGTATAAAGTTAATTTAAGGTGACTTTCCAGATAGGAATGTACATTTTTATTTCCCATCCTTAGTTCCATCCCCCCTTTTATTTAAGAGTACCATGACATTAACTGTATGTGGGAAGTTATTTAATCTGCTTTCAAAGAGCTTTTATTACATGGTTTTGAAGTGTGGAACAGTACCCTTTATTTAGAACATTCAGGACATCGTGTAGCTCTAGAAGAGAAAAGCACAGTTTTCTTTTAAAGCAGAGGTACTAAATATATCAGTTTACTTCCAACAATGTTACATGCTGCCTATTCAATTTGTTTTGCAAAACACACACACACATTAAATGTTATGTGTTAGTCAGACCCCTGTTCAATATGAAAATGATTAGGGCCTAAACATTTCATAACAGGAAGTTATGACTGAATGATAATCCCTGATTTGCTCTGTAGAACAGATAATCAAGTTGTCTTTCAAAGACTAAACCTGCAGTGAATGTTTTACTAGGGAAATAAATGAAATTGATAATATATTCCTGGTTAAAACACACACACACACACACACACACACACACACACACACACACTGTAATTACTTTCAATCTCTTTGTAAAATGTTTTTCCATTAGCAGAGATTTTCAAAATTGTTAGAAAATGCAAGAGGTTGGGAGCAAGAGCACATTAATCATAGAAATTAGAAGTGGAAGAGACCACTTGGGTTGGTCCACCGCTCTTCTCGCCAAGACGGTGCCTCATCCACTCTGCTCAGTCCAACTTAAAGGGACCGAAGTGATGGACTCCACCACTTCCCTGAAGGCAATCCTGCACTGCTTTCTCCACTGGGTTTCAGAAGACAATGCGGGCTTTAAGCAAGACTTGAAAATAATCATTTTCTAAAACTGCCAGTCTTCAAACTGTCTCTGGACTGAAAATCATTTTGATCCAATTCTTTTTTTAATGCTTCTTCTATCGCCACATCTGTCATCAGACCAAAGTGCAAGTATCTGCTTATGTCAAGCACTGCCCACAGGATAGAGCAGACCTGGGCAATCCTGTGTCAGAATCGAAGTTCTATATTCTCTGCCACTGCTCTTCCCACCTCATCCCAGGAGTGTCTTTCTTCCTTTCAAAAGACAATCTACACAGCAGGCCACTCAGGCCACCCATCTCCTCTTTGCCTCACGGCCCCTCACTGCTTTGCCCTTCTGCATCTCATTGTTAAACTCCCCAGAAACCTTTCCACTGAATGCTTTGGGGACAAATTCTCAAATCCTTCCTAAAAAGTATCCTTTCTCATTAAACTGATTAACTGTTTCTCAGTCTTCAGTCATTTGTTCCCATGTCCATGGTTTTTGCTATATCCACATGCCATTTGTGTTAAAATGAGACTCATTCTTAGTTTAAGCTGAGGCAGAAATAGTCCCATTTTAACAAATGGAATAAAGCAATAGGGGCCACGAACTTACATCTCAAAGTAGGGTAGGTGCTGCCTAAGACATGAGAGGATATTTTGAAATTAGATCATCCATCTTTAGCTCCCACCCTATTCAAAGGTATAAATTGGTTGAACAACCTGGACAAGAGATCACTTTTCCTCTCCTTCCTTATCCTCCCTCAGAGGGGCAGGTGGAGAAAGATGGAAGATATACTATTAGAAGCAAAAACTGAGGTTTGGAATGGGTGGAGGGGCAGCTAGAAGAGAGGTCTTCTGCCTGATTAAAGAAGGGACAGCTACATCTTCCTTTGTGAGGGAACTTTTGGAAAACTCTTGAAAACACATCCCAGTGAAAACACCTCTCGCTGGGAATCTGTCAAATCCCACAGGGTACAGTTGTTGGATATGACCTTTCCTCCCCATTTTTTTTCCTACATTCCCCACTTCCTTCCCAAAAAATCTAAGAAGAGTCGAAGGAAGCCTGCTGTGGGCTAGGAGGCGGAGAAGGAAACAAGCCAATGCTGGGGAGAGGCTAGAAAAGTCAGCCTCAGGCCCGCCCTGCTGAACACTTTTCAGTCTGAAGCAGCATCAAGGTGGCAGAGGGAAAGGCATTCCCTTTGAGGCAAGTTTGGAGCTTTGGTAATTAAACTCTGTTGATTCCTTTAATTACTGACCTGATGCTGCTTTTTGGACTATAAGGGACAGACAGTCTTTGAATTATGTAACAGTATCCAGAAAAAGTTATGGATTTGCCTAAGGGCAAAAGGTTTCCAGATCAGGTATTAAAGAACTATTGGATTGGGAGCAGAAGAGAAAAAAAGTTGTTTTCTTCTTTTACTCTATGAGATATCACTCTTCTGTTTGCATTTGTGATGGCTCTCTGAGACCCTTTATAGCTTGATGTCCAGGCTATACATATGTACAGGCTCATCAATTTTCCAGTAGAGAGAAATAAGGTCAAAATGTCCGAAGGTCAAAGCCACTCAGGAGGCATAAGAACATCCTGTCCATTGGTCATATTTAAAGATTAAGAGCTCAGGGTAGAATCTCACCAATGAACATGACTTTAGGTTTTTTCTTAAACCAGCTTATTTTTTAAAATCAGAGGTTCTGATTTGCATTCTGTAATAATTAGTGATATTGAGCATCTTTTCATGTGCCTGTTGGCCATCTGTATGCCTTCTTTGGAGAAATGTCTATTTAAGTCTTCTGCCCATTTTTTGATTGGGTTGTTTTTTTGCCTTTTTTTTTGTTTTTTGATATTGAGTTGTATGAGCTGTTTGTATATTTTGGAAATTAAGCCCTTGTCAGTCACATCATTTGCAAATATTTTCTCCAGTCCATAGCTTGTCTTTTTGTTTTATTTATGGTTTCCTTTGCTGTGCAAAATCTTATCAAAACTACAACGAGGTATCACCTCATTGGTTAGAATGGTCATCATCAAAGACTCTACAAATAATAAATGCCTGAGAGGGTGTGGAGAATACACTGTTGGTGGGAATGTAAATTGGTGCAGCCACTATGGAAGAGAATATGGAGGGTCCTTAAAAAACTAAAAATAGAGCTACCATATGATCCAGCAATCCCACTCCTGGGTGTACATCCAGAAAGATGAAAACTCTAATTTGAAAAGATACATGCACCCCAGTGTTCATAGCAGCAGTATTTACAACAGCCAAGACATGGAAGAAACCTAAGTGCCCATCAAAAGATGAATGGATTAAGAAAATATGGTACGTATTTCAATGGAATATTCCTCAGCCATAAAAAAGAATGAAATAATGTGGCAACATGGATGGACCTAGAGATTATCATACTAAGTGAAGTAAGTCAGAGGAAGACAAATATTATATGATATCACTTATATGTGGAATCTAAAATACAGTACAAATGAACTTATTTACAAAACAGAAACAGACTCATAGACATAGAAAACAAACTTATGGTTACCAAAGGGGAAGGGTGGGAGGGATAAATTGGGAGTATGGGATTAACAGATGCACACTACCATATACAAAATAAACAACAAGGATTTCCTGTATAGCACAGGGAACTATATTCAATGACTTGTAATAAACTATAATGGAAAAGAATAGAAAAAAAGAATATATATATATATGTATAACTGAATCACTTTGCTGTATACTTGAAACTAACATAATAATAAATCATCTATACTTCAATAAAAAGAGGAAAAAACACAGAGAAATTATAGTTATTGATGTTTCATTGTCTTAGGGACAGAATTCTGCCTTGAAAAGTCTAATGAATAAAACAAAGATAATAGTCACATAATCACCATAGACTTTGTTCCATCTCTTGCTATCTTTAGCTGCTTTATTGAATGAGAAGGCCAACTAGAAGAGCTTACTGCCCAAGGACTCCTTACAGAGCCAATTAAAAAAATATATATATTAAAGTTAATTGCTTTCAATTTTACAGCACAAACTTGGACCTTTCCAAAACATCTTCTTGTACAATAATTAATAGCTCATTAATTCCCACATCTCTCCAGGCAGGTGTCATACATTCACTCTGCAAATGAGGAAGAGAAGAGAAGGGATGTGCCTTGGGCAATGAGTTTAATTCTATCCAATATTTGAGGAGATGCAAAATTGCATATTCCTGGAAGGAACTAGATTGCAAGGAGAAATTCAAGGTCATGGTGGGCCAACAGAGAAACACGAGGCATTAGAGCAAGAAGGGCTGGGACTGCAGTCTTGGGGCTGGAGCTGCCAAGGAGCTAAGCTGAGGAGAGAAAATACAAAGCCAGAGAAGTGTCTGGGAAGCAGTAGCTACAAAGATGAAGCTGGGTACCACTGTGGACTCCAAATGCAAAGTCAGAGATGGGCAAGAGGAAGGAGGTTAGTGCCAAGGAAGAGCGTGTATAAGAGCTGGAGCATTAGTAGAGGCCTGGAAGGGGATATGCAGCCTCAGGCTCAGTGAGAATCCTGTTGGTCCTGCCCATAGACACTGAAAGAACCTAATGAGATTTGCTGGACATAGTGGTATGACCTCAGCTCTCCTTTATTTCTCATGGCTCCTTGTGGGCCATTCTGCTATCACTTCTTAAAGTCACTGATATGGGCTGAATTCTGTCTCCCCATCCCCCAAATTCATATATGAAGGTCCTAACCCCCAGTACCTCAGAATGTGACCATATTTGGAGATATGGCCTTTAAAGAGGTGTTCAATTTAAAATCAGGCTGTTAATGTGGGTTCTAATCCAACTGACTGATATCCCTATAAGAAGAGGAAATACTGACTGATATCCCTATAAGAAGAGGAAATTTGGACACACAAAGAGATCCCAGGGATGCACACACACACAAAGGAAAGGCTAAGTGAAGACACAGTGAAAAGATGGCCATTTGTAAGCCAAGAAGAGAGGCCTCAGAAGAAACTAAACCTGATGATATCTTGACTTGGACTTTTAGCCCTCCAGAGCTGTGAGAAGACAAATTTCTGTGGTACTGTGTTATGGCAGACCTAGCAAACTATTGATAATACAGTCATCATATGGATTCCTACATATATTATACAGAATCTGAAGAGGTTCATAGAAATCAGTTAATGGAAAGAATCCTGTGGATTTAGATTATCCCCTTAGCTCTTGTAAGAAGAAATAAATCAGGCTGCCTAAGGATGCCACTGCATGCTTACAGAGAAATCTGTGTGCAGACCTCTCCTAATACATAGGATGCTGCCTCCAAAGCTTCCTTCCTGTTTATACAGAAACACTGCCCAGACTCACCAAAGTCGACAATGACTACTCACTATGTCAAATTCATGTGGAATTGATCGACAAAGTCAGAAGATCTTTAAATATATATCTAATGTCTTTGGCTTTGTCTATAAAAAGTTGAAAGACAAGGTAGAATGAGCAATGTTTTTTTTTGCAGATTCCAGTTGAGTATAGTTACCCTTTGTATATTCTCTACATCCCTAGACTTCAGCCTCTCCTTTGAAAGAAAGAGAAGGATTGGAATAAAAAGCTATCTACTTTGTTAATACTGAAGAGGCAGATGTGACGTCCTAGACGTTGGTCATATAAAAATAATAGACTTCTAGCAAAGGCCAGAGAGAATTGAATGGGAAAAAATATGCTTGGCTATGACCTCTGAAACCTAATAGAGTTTTAAAATGAATTCATCATTAATGAGCTCTGAACAATTTATGGGAAGCGAAGGAATGATATCCGGGAAAATATGTGCCAAGGGATAGGTGATAACGCAGAGAAAAAGGGGTTTCTTAATTAACAGTTGAAAATAACTGAGCAAATAACTTATGGCTTGAGAGAACAAGTATCCTGTAACTACCACATGATCAATTTATAATCGAAATCTTGGAATATACTTTTTACTTAAGTTGGGGAGTGCCTATATTTATATTTATTTTATCTCTCTCCCTTCCCTCTCATTTATATACCAAATCAAATACCATGCTTTCCACCTTCTAGTTTATGGATTTCCTAAAGAAAGTATAACTCTGAAAAGCAGAGCATTTTATTAAATATATACTTAAATTGTTAATAAATTCACATCTTGGAAGACAACAATATATATAACTATTGATATGGATGGAGTGCTAAAGAGCTAAACTTATCTGGTTAAGTTGCATTAATGGAAATTTGTGGAAAAGAGGGTGGCCAAGCTATCACGAAATCTGTAATAATGAAGGAAGAAAATGTGAGGTAGATTCAAACTTTAGGATGGCAGATTTCAAAACATTCGAAGAAGTAAAGAATTTCTAAGAAATAAAGTTTTAACTACACAATAGTGGAAAACTCCAATAAGATAGCAAAGGAGAACATCAGAAAAAAGTTGACATAATGCACAGAATGGGAGACTTTAACACATGTCTCAGACACTCATAAGTCAAGTAGACAAAAATTGTTAGGCATATGGAAGCACTGAATAACATAAACTTCATATTATAAATGTACATATTGAATCTAAAACTAAATGACAGTGAATAAACATAACTTTCAAGCACATGGAATATTTACAAATATTGATATCACAAAAGAAGTCTTGACACATTTCAAAAGTTAATATACAGAATACTTTCTGTGACCTTAATGCAGCAAAATTAGAAACCAAAGACCTTAAAAATTACTCTTATTAAGACCCTCCCAAAAATTAAAACACCAAAAAAAAAAAAAAGAAAGAAAGAAAAAAGTGAGAAGGGGAGGAAACTTTTTACGGAGAGATTTGATATAGCTTCACTGAAGGAAATGAGAGACTACCTTGGTAATGGGAGATGCACTATGTTCATGGATGGGAAGCTTGGGTATTGTAAAGATGTTGATTCTCTTCACATCTGGAATATGTACAACTGGCTAGAGTTTGAAGTTCAGAGTATACAAAGAGCTCCTATTAACAAAAACAAAGACAGTCCGATAAAAAAAATAAGCAGAAAATATGAATAGATGAGTCAGAGAAGATAAAATGCAAATGGCCAAAAAACATCTAAAAGAAAAGCAATTTCACTAGTAATCAGAAAATTTCAACAATTGAAGATTTTTTTTTTTTTGCGGTACGCGGGCCTCTCACTGTTGTGGCCTCTCCCGTTGCAGAGCACAGGCTCCAGGTGCGCAGGCTCAGAGGCCATGGCTCACGGGCCCAGCCGCTCCGCGGCATGTGGGATCTTCCCGGACCGGGGCACGAACCCGTGTCCCCTGCATCGGCAGGCGGACTCTCAACCACTGCGCCACCAGGGAAGCCCTGAAGATTTTTTAACCATCTTTTTAAACAACAACGAACATCTGACAATACCAACCATTAGAGAGGTTGTGACAAAGTGGAAACATATGTTGTTGTAGCCCTTCTCTCAGGCAATTTGTTAGGATCAATTAAACCTGAATATGTGCCTTGCTTAACCCAGCCACACAACAACAGCAACGATACTATTGGTGATAGCTCACAAGCCTCGAGGGCCAACTCAGTGAAGATACTATTCTAAGTCCTTTTCCTGTATCAGTTCATCTGACTGCAAATACAACCTTAGGGTGTAGGAACTATTGTTATTTTCATTTTCTGAATGGAGAGACCAAGGTGCAGATAGATGAAACCTCAGCCAAAGTCACACAGTGGACAAGTGTCAGATCAGGGCTTGATTTACGACTGGCTCCTGAGCCCTTGCTTCTATTCATGGTCTGTGCTGCCTTTCTAGAACAACGTTAGTTTGTATACACAGTTATGTGTATCAAAATATTTTGCAGCAGTGTTTAGAATGAAAAAAAATAAACGTCCCCCAATATGGTATTAAGTAAATTACATAGCTCAGAATAACACTTTTTGCTGGTCATTAATGTATATTCTATGTGGCAATAATTTGAGATGCTGTGAATGTTCTCTCCCCAATAACTTTGACCCAATTGTTTTGGGAGTCATCAATCACCCTTGCCTATATCTAGTATTTTATTGTTGGATGTAAAATTGTAATATTTTAATTCTGCCCTTTCTTCTACTTTTATTATCTGGTATTCTTCTGTTAAGAAGAGTTTTCTTTCTTTTGCCTCCTGCTTGCCATAGTATTATTGTGTGTGTGTGTATATATATATATATATACATATATATATATATATATGTATATATATATATATATTCTTTCCCCTGAATGTAATATAATCCATTATTGTCTTCATTGTTTCTGACGCTTAGTTGTCCCTAATTCAGCCACAGCAGCTGCCTTCAAGCCAGCTGCCATGTCCTTTTCACAAGACCACCTTAGACTTTCTTGCTTCCCGGCACAAACTTTCCTAAACTCATCTTGTACTTTTTCTGTCCCAGAACTAGAATCAGGAAAGCTAAAAGAACAACAACAAAAAATGAGAATTATTTTATAGAAAGAAATTTACTACAAAAGTATATACTATTTTCCCCCTTATTGTAAGCTTAAAGAAAATGGGCTTAAAACTGCTTAGTCAAAATGTTTTTTTTGAAACACCAGTATATCTGAAATTGGTTTAGATTGACTGGTATTTCTCAAACTTGAATGTGCCTCAGAGTCACCTGGAGGGCTTGTCAAAACACAGATTGCTGGGCCCCATCCCTAGGGCTTCTGATCCAATAAAGACTGGGGTGGGGCCTGAAAATTTGCATTTCTAAAAATTCTCAGGTGATGCTGATGCTGCTGGCCTGGGAACGTCACTCGGAGAACCCTATAAAAGTTATCCCATAGTATTCTATCGCCTGTCCCTGGTATGTTTCTAAATGTTTAGAATGTACCTCTCCCAATGGAATTCAGTGATATACAGATTGTTAAAGCAGTCACGCTGATACATCTAGTGCCTATACACTTGTCTGGATAATTGTATATGGGTGAGAAGGGAAGCGGATTTGGGGATGGGTGGTGGATTGGGGTAAGAAGCCTGTATCTGTTCATCTGTGGGCCATGAGGGGGAATGCTGGTCAAGTTTGGTGCTGGTGCCCTCTGAGAGGTGTGTATTGGCTACTTATAGGTCAGTAAAATTTTCTTCTTTAATGGACCTTTACCATCAGCAAAATAAAT
Source organism: Phocoena phocoena (assembly GCF_963924675.1). NCBI lineage: Eukaryota > Metazoa > Chordata > Mammalia > Artiodactyla > Phocoenidae > Phocoena > Phocoena phocoena. The sequence goes on along the minus strand of NC_089227.1, from coordinate 45,547,415 downwards.
GTGTTATAAATGCTTCTATATTAAAAAAATCCCCTCTGACCCCATATCTGCTTCATTTCTCCATCCCCCTTTATAGCTAAATGGCAGGGAAGATTTGACTTTTCCCTGTTTTCTCTACCAGGAGTTCCCTCCCCTTCTCTTTTCTCTTCCCTTCCCCTCTGGGTCACTAACCACCAGCACATTGCCAAAACTATGGTCTGTTTTTGGTTCTCATTTTACTCAATCTCCCAGCAGTGTTTGATGTGATTTCTGCTCTCATCTGTTTTCCTCTACGTTTGATCTCCTCCCCGTCTCTCTTCTCCTTTGCTGAACTCTTCTCATACAGTCCCAAATACCCCACTTTCAGATCTGGAATCTCTTCTCTTCTCCTTCTATATGAGCTCCCATGTGATCTTATCTGGCTTTAAATATTATTACCATACATACCATACCGGATATACCATACCGTACCATACATACCATAAAGACCGTTTGATGGTGCCTGCCCCACCCTGTCTACGCTCTGCTCTTGGCCTAATGTGCCTGATGTGTTATTTACAATCTGATATACCTAGCTTCTTTGCAGAATCCCACCTAAACTTCTACAATCTGTATTCCTGTATTTACATGATTGTAAAATCCTGTATTCCTCTTTCCTGACTTCTCTGTAAAACTCAGTACCAAAATATCTTTTTACTTAATATCTCTTAATTTCCTTCCTTCACAAATGGTCCTGTGATTGAACCCTTTAATTTATCCACGTGCCTAAATGCATTTTCTACAATTATTCCCAGTGCTTCTCATTGCTTATTTTATTCTCTGAATCTTGTTGAGATAAACTGTATATAAAAGGTGATGTAACTTTTTATGGCATGAAGATAATCTTGAAATATGAACCAAATGGCAATAAAAGGAGCTTTTCAACAATAAAAAAGGTATGCATGTGTGTGAATATATATAAATATATATGTGTGTGTATATATATACATATGTTTGAAACCCAGAAGTTAATGAAATCTTCATTTAGAAAGATTTTTATCCTGAATTTGAGAGCTTGGATTTGATGATTTAAAATTCAATTCAGTGTGCCTCTTTAAAAAGATTCATCTTTTTACATAAAACTGTGTTTTTGTGTATATATATATATATATATATATATATATGACTAATGGATGAACATCATTGTCTATTTGAATGTTTACCAATGTAAGAGCTATTTCAGATCAGACTCATAGAAATTCCTAGGCCTCAGTTTGATTGAGGTTCTAGATAAATTTTAAAAATCTAATCCAAGTTTGTAGTGTTGACCCATAAACTAGTGCAATAACACTAGTCAAATCCACATTTGACTCCATTACTCTCTTCAGAAGTTCCTGTTTGAAAGTGGTCAAGAAACATTTACCAAATAACCTATGGTCAGTGTGGAACAGCAGTGACCAAGTTTCTCGCTTATGCTGCTTTCTTACATTAGATGCCAGGACCAATCCCTGATCTCTGAGAAATAAGGCAAGTTTAAGGCAAAGTGGGTACCAGGTGTATGGCCAGGTGGGTTCCAAGAACTGACAAGGAGAAGGCAGTGAGGTAAGGGAGAAGGAACCCAGGATTCTGCAGTAGAGGAGGCCTGGATTTCAATCTCATCTCTGTCACTGACTAGTTGGGTTATTTTGAAGATTTTATTTCACTTTGAACTTCACCTGAAAATAGGAAAACTAAGAGTTATCCCTTAAGGTGTATAAAAATGTAATGAGAAATTATGTAAAAGGTAAAAAGCTATATCTGTCTCTGTATCTACATCAAGCCATCCATCCATTTGCCTAACCTTCTAGAATCATCCCATTTCTACCCATTTCTAATAGTATAGGGTGAATTCTTAGGTTTTGTACACACTGAGTACATATACTATAAATATATAGGTAAACTAACAGGTAAGCAAAAACCTGCATAAGTGGTAATAGCTATTCTAATCCTTTATAGTATTTCCCATATACATTTTATCACTGCACTTTCTAAATGATCCTGTAGGGTTACAGATGGGGAAACTGAGGCTCAGAGGAATCAACTAAGTGATTAATGTCCACACCTCATGGCAGAGCCAGGAACTGGAAAACAGGTCCTCTTTCAATGCTTTGTTATTACATTTTTTGCTTAATTGCATGGATGTCACCAGTGTTTAGGTTTTCAAGGTTTTTTCCTCTTTTTATATTAACTTTAGAAAGACCTTGTCAAATATTTCAGCACAAACATAAGACTTTCAGGGGCAGAAGCCTGGCACTGAGGCAAGATAACATGATTCTCATCAATTTATTCATAAAAAATGTAAAATAGACTCGTATCAAATGCGTAAAAGAAATAATCATTTTGCCAACACATTTAAGTTAGGTGGAAAATATATGCTTTGCTGACTGGTTGATCAATCACTTCAAATGATTACAAGATTAAAATAATAATTTGTCAAAAAAGAGTGAGAGCTTCAAACAAATAAATTAAATTGCTTCTCATTAAATTATATATTAATTTTGCTTCTTACTAAATTATATATTAACACAACTCGTTTTGTTGAAAGAGTGAGCTGAGATTTGCTCTTTCTGTTACTATGTTTATCTGAGCTTATAGTCAGTTTAGCATGCATTTTAAATCACTGTTTTTAAGTGTTTCAAATAAATCCTGTATATTGCTGGCTTCCTAGCCTGTGACTACCAAGTGAGGTTAGACTTCTTTTTTATATGCAAAGTATTTTGGTGAGAACCCTCATTGTCTTCCTGGCAGAAATTAGCCTCCTTAAATGGTCATCTCAACCACTGATTTCCAGAAGTTTCCAAGGGCAGTGCCCTAAAAGTCCTTCATTTTTCCTCTTCTGTGGCTTGTCCACTTGCTGCCAAGCCACCTCTTCTGGGACAGTTGACCCCTGTGTTATCAACTCACTTCTAGGCCCATCTGTCTTCCCCTGATCACCACTGATAATTTCAATTCCCCTGCATCCCACATACAATTGAGACTAAACTATACTGTTAATAAGAGTTTACTAAAAGCTTAGGGACCAGAGAAACACAGCTTAGACTTGCTGCAAGAAGTCTTTATTCTAAGAGACCACCAGCCTCTCTTTGCGTTTCCTGGCAGGCCTCTGTGTGGTGGGGCTGTCAGCTCGATTCTCCCCAACAGAAGGCTCCAGGCATTTCTACACCTATATATGGCAGAATAGGCCCAATGGCCTCTGATGCAGAGATAAGCAGACAGTCTTTTGTTCTTAAGGCTCAGCTTATTTCCTGTCCTAGGGTGACTGACACTGGAAATATCCATTCCCTTCAAGGGAAAATATTCCAAACCCATGGGTAAGGAACAAAGTGTCATGGCCCACAGCATATTTCCCAAGTTGTGGCTCATTCAACCTTAAATTAGAAGGGACACCAACAATCCAGTGCTGGTGGTGCTTTGTCAGCTCAGTCCCATTCCTTTTCCCCAGTGCTTCCTATGGCATAAGTTGAAGAGGAGAGAAGAATTATCTGTCTCTTCTGCTAGAGTAGAGCCTCAGCTCCTGGGAGAAAATTCTTGCATAGCAATCATTCACATCTTCCAAGGACAAACAATGCATTTCAGGCTCAGGGAAATTTCTGATTTTTTTTGGCCTCATTTTACTATTAACTTCATTACTAAACAGAATTCTGAATACCAGCATCTACTTTTAGGTTAATTCCCAAGAATATTGAGTAGGTACTTCTTCATGTCTTCATGACTAAAAGGGCTTACCAATGAAGGATCTCCCCAGGGATGAATTCCAATATTTACTCTGGAATATTAAAATAGCCTGTATTCTCTTATACAGTTTTCCATCTTCAAATCTCTTAATTTTTATTTAGGTAGATAGGTCTTTTCATTCATTGTCTCAGTGCTGCTACTTTATATGGTTTGCCTAATTTATTCAATAACTATTTAAATTGAGACAGAAACCCTTTTGTGCTGTCAAGAAAAAAATTAATATAAGGCCACATGGGTCAGCCTTTTTTAAATTGAAGAATAGTTAATTTACAATGTTGTGTTAGTTTCTGGTGTATAGCAAAGTGATTCAGTTATACATGTATATATATTCTTTTTCATATTCTTTTCCATTAGAGTTTATTACAAAATATTGAATATAGTTCCCTGTGCTACACAGTAGGACCTTGTTGTTTAGGGTCAGCATTTTAAATACAGAGAAATATCAACTATTCTTTTCATAGGTTAAAGTAGGAATGGAGAATACATAATTTTATCAGAAAGAAATAAAACAGACTCCAGGTCTATATTGCAGGGGAAGAAGAGAAGAGAAATCAATGAGAAATAAAGTGAAAATAAGGAGAAAGAAAAAGTAAAAGGTAGTGATATTATTAAATAGAGATTGAGGCACAACGTGGGAGAAAATAACGCATATACTCACACACACACATTAAAACACGTCATATGTCCAAGACTCCCATAGGAGTAAAATGAGATGGGGAAGAGGACACGTCAAGACCAAGAAAAACACACAGGAGCTCAAGGATGACATGATGGGGATCTTGTTTTCTAGCGTGTGTCCACTAAAGACTTAGAGTTCCTTTTAAAAAAACAATAACAAAAAACTATAGGCACAAATATGAACAGTAAGCTGTATGAATTTAAATCACAATTGATATGATCCCAGACCCTAAACCAGTACTCATTGTATTTATAAAAAATTCTTTTAAAACTAAAATTGTATTTCTAAACCTATATTTTAGGCCTCTATCTGCCTCAGTGCAAGCTGATAAGATTTTACAATATCCTACAAGGGAAATTACTTTTTTCTCCAGAGAGATAATCTACTTATTTTGGGAAACCAAATTAGGTACTCTGCAGCCACTTTAACATTTTTAGCACTGAGGCCTATAGCTGAACATTTTCTAAACTTCAACTTTCTCTGAGTAGTTCTGCACTTAAACCATTAAAACAAAATAGGCTTCAGAATCTGACAAAGCCAGATTGAAATCTGGCTTTCATTTGTTAGGAATGAGAACTTATATATATTTAACGTAAGATTGTTTTTTCTTGTTTGTTTGTTTTGGTTTTGGTTTTGCTCTTGTTTTGTAAAGGGGAATGATGTGAAGATTAAATGAGGGAATGTATATAAAATACCTAGCCTAGCACTGGATGTGTCTTTATTAAGATCCTTTGTCCTCTGTCTCCTACACTATATGTCATTTAGTTCACGGGACCCTTTAAGAAGCACATTATCATTGAATGTTTAGCAAAGGACTCCGCATTTTATCACAGTAAGAGTAACTGACACTTGCATTTCTCTTCAGTATCTGAAAACCTGTTCTAAGTGCTCTATATATGTAGCTCATTTAATTCTCACAGCACACTATGGGACAGGCATTATTATGATTCCTATTTTATAGACGATGAAACCCTATGGGAGAGATTAAACAACTTGCCAAGACACAGTAAGGTAGCAAGAATGGGAAGCTAGAATTCCAACTCAGTTGTCTAGATTCAGAATCTGTGCTCTCATTTCACAAGCAAAATGCACAAGATCTAGTCCAAAGAGCTTACCATCTGCTGCTGATCTTAAGCATTCTTGAAAAATAAAACTAGAAATTCTATAGAATTCATTTTCCAATAACTTGCCTTAATTCAATACAAAGGCCATTATTTGGTCTCTGCCTCTGTGTGAGGACATGTCTGAAGAAATAGAGTTTTAATTATAGGAAGCCTGATATTTCACAGGGCTTACTTTTACCCTTCCAAATCTTTGGAAAAGTGTAGGAGGTTCTGTTGTGGGATAATATTACATAAACCAAAGAGTTCTTATAGGATTCTGTGCCCATAATTTTGAGCAAAAATATACATTAAAGTAGCCTAGGAAGTTAAGCAAGGCTGCAGCAAATGAGCACCAGAGAGAATTCTCATCTTCATTCCTTCATCTACTCAAAATTTTATATACCTCATTTATGCATTCAACACATATGTATTAGTTGCCTATGCTGATGCTGTGAGCCTGGGAGAGGTGTCTCTTATGATAGAACTTTCATTCTAGTTGGAAAAGACAGACAATAAGGATCTATTGTTGGGTTATATGTTGAAGTTTCCATCTTTTTTAAAAAAAATACTGTATATTAACCCTCCTCTCCCATTTCCTCTCTCATGGTACATGAATGCTGATTTTCCTCCACACAACCGTGACAAAGTAGAAACCAAGATGGAAGAAATCCCAGACCTACCAGCTAGATGAAGATCCTTAGATATTACTCCAGGAAACTAGATAATTTGAACTTGGAGAACAGAGAACGAGAAGTTTCAGTGGCTACTCAGATGAGAAAGGGTAGAGAGGACCTTGAAATGGGAACAGGAAGGAAAATCTTTGGTCATGAGACCCACATAGCATGGAAGAAAGGTCATAGAGAATATGTAAGTCCTCATAAAGTCCTCAACAACATGTACATACAGCCCTGCATGCCTGGCACATAGTAGGAATGGCACACAGTAGGAATGCAATAATCATTAGCTTGTGTAATTGTTGTCCTCTTTATTATTCTTCTATTTTAGTTATGACCTGTCCCTTTAGTACCAGGAACCCTGGTTCTCCTCCATGGCTGATTCTAGGCTGCAACTACATGTCCCTAGACCTCTCCCAATTGTCTCTTCCTGTCTTGCCCACTACCCTTCTGATAGTCACTACTCGAAGCTTCTAGGATAGCCTGCCAAGTCCTTGCCATTTTATCTCCTTTCTCGGATTCAGTAAGGACCTCAGTAATCTCCTTTATCCTGCTGTCACTAGAACTCTGGATCTCTTCTCATCATATGAATGATCTATGCTTATGTCTATACAAAAGTCAGTAGCTACGTCTTGAGTCAGGAATAAGAAGCCCCCATTTTAATATTTTGTCTACACAAATTTAAATCTACTTGTATAGATGCAAATTATATATAGTAGGGACAAAACCCACCACAAGGGTAAGGACTGCTTGATTCACAGGTCTGAGCTACAGGTTATAAGTAAAACCCAGAATAAGAACTGGCACCGTAAGCATTGCATTTATCCTTCATGGCAGCATTTGGAGTCCTCTGCTGGGTCTACAGGGAGGACCATGCAAAGCCCAGGAGAAAATGGTCTAATGCTTTTGATTATTATCTAAGTGGGTATTATGGGCTGAATTGTGTCCCCCTCTCCCAACTCATATATTGAAGCCCTAACTCCTAGCCCCTCAGAATGTGACTACACTTAGAGATAGGACCTATGAAGAGGTGATTAAGTTAACATGAGGCCATTAAAGTAGGCCCTGATCCAATCTGACTGTTGTCCCTAGAAGAAGAGAAAACTTGAATACAGAAAGACACACCACGGTTGTGCATGCACAGAGAAAAGACCATGTGTGGACACAGTAAGCAGGTGTCCATCTGCAAGCCAAGGAGGGAGGCCTCAGAAGAAATCAAACCTGCCAACACCATGATTTTGGACTTTTAGCCTCCTGTTGTTTAGGCCATCCAGTCTGTGGTATTTTGTTATGGCAGCTCTAGCAAACTAATACAGTGGGTTAGACAGTGAGTCTGATCAGTGCTGACAAAACCCATTGGTAAGAAGTGGATGTACAGAAATTTCTGGAAAACTCACTCAGAAAGGAAGCATGGTAGAGTAATACTAAAGTAAAATTTGGCAGACCAGAACTCAAGGGACAGGCCTTCCACTTTTCAGCTGTGGGACTAAGGATAGTATATTTAACTTTCATAAACTTCACCTCTCACATCTTTAAATAGGCATCAAACTTCCCAGGGAAGTTGTGAAGATTAAGTCAAATAGGAAAGTGCCCAGAACACTGTTCTACTGTTATTAGATACTCAATTAATAATGTCTCTTGTCTTTTCCTTAGAAGAGGCTCAGACATAGTTGGATGCCGGCTAAACAATAGCTAAGCCATGGTTGACATTGTTCACATGGATCTTATGGCTGTAACTAACTATACACTTGAAATCAGTTCACTGTATTCTACTTCAACAGCTTGACAGCTATTGGAGTCAAAAAAGTCTTTTCCCCAAGACTTATAAAATATAAAATATTGAAAGCTGGGAAAACATGTAATGTATCAAAAATAGTTCTGGCTTCCCTAAGTCACTGGAGGGACAGATGCACATCTCTTTTTGTTTGTGCTGGGAATTCTTCCAAACTGCGGTAGCACTAAATCTCAACCACTCAGAAGCTAACACCCAGCCCGGATGCATTGTTTTCTTGAGTCAATCATACAGCTTTACACCACGAGCCAATCAACGGGCTCATCCTTATTATTTAACTTCTGTCTTGGTCCATGGTAAGCAATTTGTTATATACCAACCAAGTACTGTAGTCTCCACTTCAAGTGCAAACTCCTTTCTCTTCCAATTTATAGAAAAAGTGAGAAAAATATTTAAAGCGTAATGGCTTTTTGGATTTAAACTTAATGTACTTAGGGTTTGGAGAGAGTACCTGTCAGGAAATCATTACTGTGCTGAGGTTTGACTCACACGTCTATTTCAGTACTAATCTCCCATCAAGGAACAAAATAGTCATTTCCTTACAGTGCCAATCAGCCTATCCCCCAAATCCATCAATCAGGTATCATTTTCCATTTATATCTTTATATAGGATTTCCTGTCATTGTTATATGATGGAACCCCAAATTACTGTCTAAAGGTACACATTTATATGTCATTGCTTTGCATCACTTTGATCATTGATGGAAAGTTGATCTTCAAGAGAAAAGAACTTATCCACAAACATGTGAATAAATGAAAACTATTTTAATTACATATTAAAGGATATGTATTTTAAAATAAGCTTTATGTCTTAGTTTCCCAGTTCATCCCAAGCCTAGAAAAAGTTTTAATAATAACTTTAAACAAACTAATGGAAGGCAATAAGATAAGAAATATTCCTTGTTATTCCAAGTTCTAAATCATCAGAATGATGGTCACTTAAACATGTGTAATTTTGCATGTTTAAATGGCTGTGGACTCAAGAAATCTTCTCAGGGTCCTTAACTGAACTTGCCAGGGAATGCGGTAATTGAGTAGCGAGGGAAAACATAGCACTCAGACTGGAACTTCATCAAAAGCAGCTCTCCCCTCTAGGATGCAGATAAGAAATAAAATGCAATACGACAGGAAGACTCGTTTAAAAGATGGCCACCAGGATGCTCACTGACTCAGAAGATTGAAATATACAGTATCCTGGAAAGGCAAAATAGAGCTCTAACTGAAAGATACTTTGACTAGCTAATTAAATTATGCTTTCAAAAGTGCAAAGAACCAGTCATTCACACAACATCAGAGCTGGATGAGTCTCCCTTACGTGCACACTTTACAAAAGAAGACTAGCACATAAAAAACAATGAAATTTGGGTGAGGTGGTGGAAGAAGATCCAATCTTAGAGGATTGGAAATATCCTCAAACCCTAAACTCCTGCTCACTGCGTGTTCATGGTGAACACTAGTGGTGTTTGTCCACACCTCTGACACCTGTCTCAAGGAGTAAGGTTCATGTACGATGAAACCATGCATAAGTACACAGAATGCAAGCATACATGCATGGTAAAATGGACAATCCCATTCATAAGCAGGGATAATATCTTTGTGAATATAAAGTCATTCCTTTTCATTCTTCCTGTAAATTTTTGTCCATTTGCAGCTTTATGTCTCTAAAGTTTATGTCCTCAGGACAATAGACATGGAGAGGAGAAACAGAGAACAGATTTGCTAAATTCCTTTATAACCTCCTTTAGCATATCAAGGTCCAAGACTCAGCTTATAAAATCTATCCAGCCCAGAAGCTAGAGAAAATATCCCCCTCACTTCTAGGCCATAAAACTTGCTTCTCACTGATAAAAAGGGGATAGGACTTGGAGTGAGAGCACAAGACTACTTTTTTTTTTCTATTCCTGGGAGATTGAAGGAAGTTAGAAAAATATGAGATGAGTAGAGATGAGATGAGATAAGATACAATAAGAGAAGATAAGGAACTGACAAGATAGGGTCCTCAGAAGTGAGGAAAAACTGAGAACAGAGGGGATCTCTTGTCCTGGTTCACCCTATCGCATTTAGGAATGAGTCTGTCAACCAGGAGCAGATCACATCAAAGTAAACTAGGTGGAACAGTATCATCTGACAGAAAAAAAGCATGCCCTGACAGTTGCCTTTCCTGCCCATTCTTGGGTTGAGCGTGGTAGGGGTGGGGTGCAGAAAGTCCTGCAGCCCATAGTGGAAGTAATGGACAGTGGAGCTGAGAGCTCTGGGCCTGTGATAGAGTTCACCACAGTGAATATGGAGCAGAATGAGGGGGAATCTCAGACACCCGTGAGAGCTGAGGTGAGGCTGCGTTGGCAAGGGAGGACCAGAGTGGCCAGCTACTGCTATGCCGGCCACAGACATAAACTGTGACAGTGAGCAGGACCAGCCCTTGCCAGGTGGACACAGGACATGTTTCCAGAGCCACAAGGTGCTGGAGGACACTATCCCCAAGGACCCAAATTCTTTCCATCCACCATGGGGCTGCAGTGCCACACACGTTCACATTTACCCAAGTATTTGTTGGAAAGAAGCTGGAGAAGGGGACAGAGAAAACAAAAATTTAAATCATTTTTTTCTCAGTGAAACTGAGTATATCCTAAATTAATGGCTTAAGTTATTTAAGCTTACAAGACTGCATTAGTCTGCTCAGGCTACCGTAACAAAATACCACAGGTAGGGTGGCCTAAATAACAGAATTTAATTTCTCACAGTGCCAGAGGCTGGGAAGTCCACGATCAGGGTGGTAGCCTGTTTGTTTCCTGATGAGAGCTGTCTCCCTGGCTTGCAGATGCCCACCTTCTGCCTGCGTGCTCACATGGCATACAGCCGGAGCTCTGGTGTCTCTCTGTCTTGGGAGGCCACCAATCCTATTGGATTAGGGGTCTAGCTTATGACCTCATTTAATCTTTATCACCTCCATTCAGACCCTATCTCCAGCTACTGAGGGTTAGGGCTTCAACACATGAATTTGAGGGGGAAGGGGGGACACAATTCAGTCCACTGCAAGGACTAAATGTTTGTTTTCTTCCTTCTACCCAGGGGACTGAAGTTTGTGAGGCAACAATTAAGTATAGACAAAATAAGGAAGACACATCTTCTCTGTATATTTGAGTAAAAACAATTGAAGTTGTGACTGTGCTGTCTCTTTGTGAGTCTCTACCAACGTACAAACACGAACATAGTATCAAAGTGACTAGCTGTTCCCTGAAAACAGGACAGGCTTTGGGTCACTGGTGTCTGGGGACAGCCTTAGACACACAAAAGTGCACTGAGTTTACTGTAGTTGATTTTTGGAATCCTCTCACGCTTTCAAAATATCAGCCCTGCCCTTCCCATGCTCCCTGTGTATGTATTATACATTTCCCAATACATCTGATTGGCTGGATAATTTTTACCAAATGAGTTGCTACATTTTGAAGTGTGTTTGCAGCCCAAGAAATTAATGACTCAGGCATTTTCTGAGTTCAAGGTTAAAGAAAAACACCCAATATTACTGCGTGACACAATGTAAACACAGGCAGGAAAAAAAAAATAGATCCCCCTGTTTTGAACTAAATATTCATGGTCCACAGCCCAATGTCCACTCTCATGTTCCCTGTTAAAGAAATCCTTCCTTCTTCAAAACATTTTGGCAAAACTGGTCTATAAACAAATCAATGTTCTCTGCAATGGGGATAAACAAAACCAAGGGTATTATCAACATAGCTTTGCTTTTTCCCCATGATATTGTGGGAAGATAGAAGGGAATGCTTATGGGTATCATGAGAAAGAAATCAGGAGTAAGAAATCAGATTTATTGTGGTCCCTCCAGATGGAAAATTTGGGGATTCTGTTAAAGATATAGTCTCTCTAGATTTTTTGCTGTGTTAGTGAGAAATGAATTCAAAACACCATCTTCTCAATTTTAGTACTTTTAAGAGTTTTTTCCTTCAAAATCATCTGAACCATCATTATGTATTTCTTAACAAAACTCCCTGAATCCCTGAAGGAAGCTCCATGTCATATGATGTGCTATAGTGAGTACCAAGACATATGTGTTCCAGACCACCTTTCTACTACTTGTAAGTCACTTTGCTAAGCCTCCTGAATTGTAAAATACTCCATTCACCTCAACAGGTCACCGTGAGGTTCTAAATAAAACTGAGAACTCAGACACAAATGTAGACTCCAAACAGGGTATCATGCTCATAGTAGTCTTTCAAAAGATTTTCTTAAATGGAAGAACACATAGGTTGGACTGAGTATGTTTAAGCGTTCTCCGTCCCTACATCAACAGTCTTCAAAAAAATCATCCCTTTTAGTACTACCTGCACTCACACACCAAAGCATAGAATAAGTCATTTCTAAGATGTGAAAATGTGAGCAAATGGGGCTAGCTTGGAAGTAAGACAGAAGAAAAGGAATTATCCATTTAGAGGGAATGGCACCTTTAGGATGCTCTCATTGTCCCCAGCATGCTCTCAAGTATTCTAAGAAGGCTGACTGGAGTTAAAAGTACAATTTAATTGAGTTTGATTTGGTTCAAGTTGCCATTTTGGTAGACTTACTGCTCAACAGCTGCTCGTCTAATCCAGAAAAAAAAGCCAAAACTCATTGAAGAGCCATTTCCTTGCTTCTTTTCATTCCTGTGCTGCTAGCAATTGAATTGCATTTTCAAAATGTTTCATGCACAGGAAAATTTAGAACATTCAGTAAAGCCAGCTGTAGAAGACTAGAAGTCAGATCAAAGCTGCACCAAGACATAAGAGATTTATTTTGATTGGAATGGTCAACTATGGCAATGGCATTTTTAAATTGATTTGTTCCTCATTGTTCCTTCTGTAAGTAAATGTGACATTCTGAGCAAGGCCACTGAATTTCTCCTAAGATCAGTGCCACCTGGAAATACTACCCCTCTACTGATTTAGATAGGCTTCAAGTCACTGCATTTCCATAGAAGTAGGGGGTACACTGGCCTAGATAAAAATAGAATCTTGCTTACTTGATTTCCAACTCAATTCGGCCAAAGATCACAGCAGAGAGTAAGCATGGCAGGGTTTCCTAATCTGGAGTCCCAAGGATAGGAAATATATGTATGTCAGCATTGCACAACTCCAGGGAGCATCAATCATATTCTTATATTCATATGCTATCCTTGTGCTGTCGCTATAATTGTGTATTTTTCTAGGAAGAGGGTCCATAACTTCCATCAGATTTCTAAAACTGTCCCTGACACCAAACGTTACGCATATTCTTCAGGTACCAAGAAACAGAATAGAAAGCATTTTGTCTTTATAACCGATTTCTATTTTTTCTGTATTATGCAAAAGAGACAATGCTGCAAAGTGGCTTCCTTGCATTTAGGTTAAAAGCTTTGATTTAGAGTTAATCAAGATTATTCAGAGGCAAATTATCCATGTCTTTGTCAGTCTTCTCTGCCTATTATGTTTCTGGCTATCTTCACTAATTGATTATAAGCTTGTCCACCAGAGGATGTACAGAAGGGCAATGAGGTGAACATATCACTTATTCATTTTGCTAAAAAGCTGAAGAAAATATATTAATATAATCTATTGATTTTCAATGAGAAACTGTTCTATTATTTATTTGACAATTTCAATTCCTCTTGTTACTTACATCTCCTTTACCCCTGATAATTGGAAGTCAACCTTGACTGACAGATAAATATTTGCTACCCCACACAAGGCATGTGTTGTTTCTCCTGCTTATCCAACAACGTGCTGTTTCAAAAACTTTTTGGAAAAAGAAAACACTAGCTATCAAATATACAGAAACATTAGAAGAGGTACATACAGTGAAATTGAGTACTAAAACAAATAGGGTGTGTGTGTGTGTGTATTTGGAGTAGGGGGGTCAGAAGACATCCAACATTCAGTCCAGAGATCAAGTGACCAGTAGTTATTCTATAGTAACCATCTTCCTGGTGGGTATGAGTGGTCTCTTCTCCACGTTCTGATACAAAAGAGATAGAGAACTTGCTCACTTGCACCAAACAAATAGCACTGGAATCCACACGCACTGTCACTTCCTGATGAAACAATTTAAAAGAGAATCTTGCTGCTCAGGCAGAAGGAATTCAATCACCTTGTGCAGATAATGAAAGAGTTGCACACTTTTAATCAGACATTGGTCAATTACTGTAATATTCTCCTGTAGCAATAGCTGTGGGCATAAGAAGTAGGGGGAGAATGGAAGAGATTTTCAGAAGGATATAAAATAAGTCTTTGAGACTTGAAAACTCTGCAAAACAACAGCAATTGATACTTTAAAACTTGGTTTCACTTTTGCAGCCTGTAATAAAGTCCACTCTTGTTTATCATTGGGTAGCCGACAGAGTATGAGAATGTGTGGATAGCTCTCCAGTGTTAATAAATGTCCTTGTTTACTGGATTTCCTGCCAGGTATCCCAACCAGTTAGTATTATCAGTGGCTCAAGCAGTAGAGTCCTAAAACGACAGGTTCCATTTTATTTTATATTCTAGGTTGCGTATAATTGTCATATAATTGTGTCACTGGACTTTAGATGAAATCTACATGGCTTGTTTTGTAGAACATGCAGCACAATGTGTATGGACTTGTAATAACCATCCTGGATGAAGAAAAAGTCCTGGAATGGTCTTTCATATCTCAGGATTCTGAGTCTTTGCTAGCTGGTAAGACTGCTCTGCATGTCTCTGAGGACAAGCGACTCAGCTTGACTATGTTAATAATGAGATCAATTCCATTTTGCAAACATTTATAGAACTCCTACCCTCTGCACAGCACTGTACCAGGTGTTAGAAGGGCTGATAGATGCTTTACTATTCTCAAAAAGATTACTATGAGTCAAGGAACAAGAAAAAATGATGTGACTTTTCCAACCTCCCTGTGTTCAAGGATTAAAAAGTATTTTTGTATTCTGGTTCTCTTGTTGATAATCCCTAAATAGAGAAATGTCACTAAGTAAATATAGAGTGTAAGAAAGAACATATCTAATGATAATACTTGGCATATTAAGCCAGTATGCTTATAAGTAGGTACCTGTGTGTACTGCTAAATACATCTGTGTATTACATTATTACATAATATAAAGACTACAATTCTACTTTAATGAATAAATGATAAAATAGACTATAAGTCTAATGTAATGGATAATTAATTTAACGAATAAATAGATATGCATAGAAAAATTTTGGTTATCAGGAAATATGCCTAAAGGTTAACCATTAGGTGATAATTTTTACATTCCTTTTTATGCTTTCTATATTTCCTAAATTCTGTGCTCAGAGTATATATTTCTTTACAGCCACAAAATAAGAAAATAATAATAGTTTAAAATTTTGCTGTGTTAGTCATAGAAATAGACCACTACATCCACAAACCATGGTGTTTCATCACATTTATAATAAATATTAGAAGAAAATAACTAAGTAATAAAAATGTAGAGATAGGTGAAGCAACTTCTTCCACAAAATCTATTACTTTCTGACATAGCAGACAAAAACTGCTCAGGTTACAAACACAGATTGTTTTTACATAATATTTTGAGGTATCCGTTAAGCTGGCTTGTATTGCAATCCTATTTGGGAATTCAGGCAAATTAGCTAAATTATTACAATATGTTTCATTTTCATAGAGTACTTCCTGAAATCAGTAACTGTCTTGTTTCCATAAAAGAGAGCCTTCAAAGTAGATTTGACTTTGTAAGTTCTGATCCACTCTTTATTGTCTGCACAGAAAGGGTGCTAAGGAAACCCTGTCAGCCAGGAGAGGAAGTCGTCACGGATAGAGCAATGGAGGCCAGGAAGAGTTAGGCTGCCCAGAAAGAGCCATGGGGAGGGGAGGTGGCCATGGGGACTGGGTGCCTTCCCAGTTATCATTCTGCTTCTCCACTCACCTGCCTTTCACGCCTATGTTTGTATTGTTTTTGGTAAATATTTTAGAGACAATAGAAGCTGTTACATTTAAAAGACAAACTACCTAGTAGGCTGCAGTTTGAAAACAAAACAGAACTAAACAGCAATATGGTAGCTCTGCAAGAGATTGGGGAAGCATTTGGATTGATTTTAGGAAGCATAACTCTGTGTCCAAAAGACTGATTAACTACCAATCACTAGTAGTGAATTAATCTACTTTCGTCCAGTGCCTCCAAAGACCTTCTGACAGGTGAAGAATAAGGAGCTCATATCCTATTCCAGAACAGGTCTCTGACAGGGCTCCAGATTATAGAAGGAAATCTTCCTTTTCAGGTTTTATTGCTGATCTTGGTATACAAAACCCATGATATTTTTGGTGACAGAACATCAAGTAAATTTCCTGGTGTCTTAGTCCATTTGGGCTATAATTACAAAATGCCACAGAATGGGTAGCCCATCAACAACAGAAATGTATTTCTCTAGGTTCTGAAGGCTGGCAAGTCCCAGATTGTGGCCCTGCATTGTTGGTGAGGGACTGCTCCCTCATTGATGGCTGTCTTCTCACTGTAACTTCACATGGCAGAGGGGGCAAGCAAGCTCTCTGGGGTCTCTTTTATAAGGGCATTAATTCCATGCAGAGGGCTCTACCCTCATGACCTAACCATACCCTAAGATCTCACCACCTAAAACCATCACATTGGAGGTTAGGATTTCAACATATGCACTTTGAAGGGACACAGACATTCAGAGCATAGCACAGGCAAGTTAAGATGGAAAAATGACCAATGCTAACAGGATAATCTTTAGCCCCTGTTGGATAAAGCAAACAGACAAATTGCATTGGGCATGAGTGCAACATTGTGAGTGTCCCGCAGGTGGTTCCAACAGAATAGGAGACGTTTTGAGGTAAATGTTGAAATTACATATTTATCTAAAAGCAACTCTAAGTCCTGTTAAAACTCTCTTATCATGTTGATATACTGGATGTAACTTACTTAAAACCACTCCAGCACAGACAGCCTGATATATTTGTGAACGAGTAAATTATGTCATTGTGGGCAGTTAGTTAGCTTTTGAGGTGTTCTAATCACAAATATACACAGCAGAGGTGATTAACAGGCCTTTGAAATGCCCTTATCAGAAGTCCTAACCCAACTACCATTAAGTTCTTCTAATCCTTCTATCTGGGTCCTCATTACCAAGTTGTAAATCGGCCTAAATGTGAGAATTAGGGTTTCAGTGGTGCAATAAACTATGTTTAAAGTATATAGGTTGATTTAAAATACTGTACTGATACTTTCACCATTGCATGAAGGTAAGCCTAAAAACCGAAGAGTCCACCAGCCTCCTACCTTAAGAATAATTCTTTAGGTCTCGAATTCCATTTGCTTCCACATCCACCCCTTAATGAAGTGTCTGTTTCCTGAGCCAATTGAAAGTTCACTTCAGCCTTCCTAAAATATCACCATTTTCCATTGGAGAGAACCTCTTAGCAACTGTTTAATGAAGTACTTAAAGGGACATGGAATAGAAATTTGCAGAAAATGTTGATTTTTACTCTGGGGCCTGTCATTTGCCTCTCTGATAGTAAATGTTTGTGCTGTAACAGAATTTGGTTGAGGACTAGCCTTCATTGTTAACATGCCACCTCATAGGAAAATTGTGGGAGGAGAGACCTGTAGCATTACCTACTTCACTTAATAGAAGGTACCTACATTTATAGACAAACACAAATCGGGACAATTGTGAAGAGCTAAAAAATACATGATTTGCTTCTTTTCAAAGCACATGTTCTCATCTCAAAAATACTGGCAGAACACTATGTACCATGCTAAATTTTGGCTTGTCCCCAAATTATATGATTTCCCCCTTGATGACTAATTTTGTACACATTTCTGACAACTATCCTAATAGCAATTGCCTTACAAATTTGTAAACCCAAATTCAATTTAGCATAACAATGAATGATTAAACCAAAAATTATAGAAGAAATTAACACTGATGATGACCCGGCACCCTCAATAACAATGTTCATATTTTCTTTAAAGCAAAGAATATGAATCACCTTTTTTGAAGACTTTTTTTTTTACAGGCTCCAGACGCGCAGGCTCAGCGGCCATGGCTCACGGGCCTAGCCGCTTCGCAGCATGTGGGATCTTCCCGGACCAGGGCACGAACCCGCGTTCCCTGCATCGGCAGGCGGACTCTCAACCACTATGCCACCAGGGAAGCCCTTGAAGACTTTTTATATCATTTTCACCTTACAGACAGGTTAACACAACATTGATTTTCCACATATCAGGTGCTGACTTGCAAGCCTACTTAAGACCATATTTTAAATTTTATTGAGTTTTCTCATTAAATTATCTACCCAGAGGCAAAGGCAATAATGGTCTAGTTATTTTCCAGAGCATGAGGTTGAAATGCTGTAAAGAGAATCAAAATTGATTTAGAAACTGGGGGAATAGAGGGGAGATGGGACCATGTCCATGCTTACTTTTACTCCATTATATGTGCTTGAATTTTACTTGCTTCAAAACTACAAAACTGCCTTAGAATATTGTGACATGATGCTTAATAAGAGGGTGGTAGAAGAAGACAATCAGCACATTTTTTTTTTTTTTTCAGTACGCGGGCCTCTCACTGTTGTGGCCTCTTCTGTTGCGGAGCACAGGCTCTGGACGCGCAGGCTCAGCGGTCACGGCTCGCGGGCCCAGCCGCTCTGCGGCATGTGGGATCCTCCCGGACCGGGGCATGAACCCGTGTCCCCTGCATCAGCAGGTGAACTCTCAACCACTGCGCCACCAGGGAGGCCCAGCACATTTTTGATGTATCTATCTGGAGTGCCTTTTTTAGAGCTGCCCCCAGACAAATTATGGATTAAAGTTTGTTTGGGGGTGGCTTTCCAACTTCCCTTTAAGTAGCCTCTAAGGGTGAGATGACAGATGTTCTCACAGTTTTGGTTGATAGAGGTCTATTAGTTGAGATACATAAACTGATATCTGTGAAATACTATATTCACCTCAACACAAGATCCTGAGGGCCATTTCTCTTAATTCTCTGAGTAATTTAAGCGAGTTTCAAGCTTTTAGGCTTACTAACTTGAAATCGAAAGCAAAAATATCTATCAATATTGACATCAGATTTGATGGATGCATTCAACGAACACTTAAAATACTTACTGGGTAATAACTATTTTTGAGGAATCTTGTTAAGGGCTAAAAGTATAAATGGTTGAAATCTACCAGATTTAGGATTAAACCTTAAGGGCATGTATAAGAAAAGAGAAGGATCTAATTCAAAGAAGGACAAATACAGCATCTGTCCATGAAATAACCCTATTTTGAGTGTGTATTTCTCCATTTCCCTGAACCTAACATGTAGGTCTTCACTTTGGCTGCTCAAGACAAATGCCTGTGAAGTGTTTGTTACAATGCTTATGGTGATCTCTTCTCCCCCTTCCAGAGCTACCTAATCAGAGTTTCAGAAGTAGGGAGCAGGCTTCTATACAGAAGAAAGCTCTACAAGTAATATGGTATGTGGTGGGTGTTGAGAACCACTGGTTCAGCCAAGCAGCTGGGAGAGGAATCTTAATTTGCCTTTTCCCCCTCCCATCTTCTGAGGCTTCATTACTAAGTTCAGTGTAAAGATGGTGGAAGAGCTACTTGTCAAACCATCCTTCTCACTTGGATGACTGGGCATGTTCTCCAAATCTTAGTCTCCCTCAAATGCTAATAATCATCATGGCAGTCAAGAAGAGCAGAAGACAAGAATTTGGACTACAGTACAAGCTGCCCGGAGAAATCTGATTAAAGGACAAATATTACAACTCCAGATCATAATTTGCTTTGGCTCTGTCTTAAAGGGACAATAGGATCTCCAACTATCCCGTGGCCGTCACCGCAGGAAGCACTGTACTTTCTGTGAAACACTTTATGAAATCTACATTCAAATTCTTTAGAGCATCATTTCTTCCACAGTCTAGTCTTACCCTGGGCATTGGTTTTCCCAGTTTATACTTCTTTGAAATCCATTGATACTTTGTGTTTTATTTGTTGTTATTTTAAATTTTGAAATGGTTAAAGTATACTTATATTGTATTATTGGAGGGAAACACACCTGGCCTGTTTCCTTATTCCCCTTACCACAAGAAATGTGGCCTCCCCTGGCCTTCCCCCCAGCTCTTCATGGCCTTCTTTGTTTTCCATAAGATAACACTTCTGTGTTCTCAGTCCATTGGATACAGTTTAGAATTTGCCATAAGAGCATGTGATTCTGAATGCATAATACATGCTGCCTATGACATTAATATTTTTACATGTTTATGCTTTGTTTTCTCAAGTAGATGTTAAATTCTTCTACTGCCAACTCATGGTTTTGCAAGTTCAAGAAGAGACTGTATCTGTGTAAATTTTTACTTACCAAAAACGCTGAAGTTGAATTTCCCTTGCCCAATGATACTTAATTACCATTGGTTTTGCAAGTAAATAAGGGAAAAGAAATCACCTTCTGAAATTGCTGCTTAAAAGCACAAAATATTCAGCTTTTTTCCAGGCATCAAAAGTTGCTGCATGAATCCTGTCATTTCCAAGAAGCGTATTTAAAAAAGTACAGCAGACTTATTCTGTACTCATTTAAAATAAAATAAAATCTCCCAATATTGCACTTTTTTTTTTTTTTTTTTTTTGCGGTACGCGGGCCTCTCACTGCTGTGGCCTCTCCCGTTGTGGATCAAAGGCTCCAGACGCGCAGGCCCAGCGGCCATGGCTCACGGGCCCAGCCGCTCCGCGGCATGTGTGATCCTCCCGGACTGGGGCACGAACCCACGTCCCCTGCATCGGCAGGCGGACTCTCAACCACTGCGCCACCAGGGAAGCCCTGCACTATTATTTTAGTACTTTTTCATAAGTCATAGGAAAACTCGACTTTAGAGAGATCTCTAAAATCCCTTAGTGGGACATTCTGAAAAGTGCTTTTGCAAGAAGATGATTCCATTACGGACTTCGTGACTTAGTTCCTTGTGTGTTTAATCACAAACAATGCAAAATGAATCAAGAACTCGAGATTTATGATGCTTCTTTTTCTTGGGATTTTTCAAAGGCATTTTATTGCCTTATGTGGGGCCTCTATCTGACAGTTTACCTTAGGAAAGATATCACATAATAGTATATGTCTGGAAAGGATTTTCTGAACTCAGTGAGTTGTTGACTCAAGCACTTTGTTTTATTTTTACCCCTAGTTCAAAGTATTCAATTATTTGTTAAGTACTCTAGCCTACTGTGTTATAGACACTTATAAAATGATTTTCTATGTACTGTAATTCCAAGTACCTTAAATCTCACATAAATTAAAGTTGGTGATGAAAAAAGAGTTGCAATAAACTACCAGTTATTTATGCAGATAGAGATAAAAATAAATCAAATGACCAAAAAGTGATTTATGAAATGATCTTGTCCTGGTGAAAAATTATTTAAATTATAAGGAACAGAACTCACTCATACTAGTCTTTGCCCCCCCCCCTCAACAAAAGCAGGGGGTGGGGTATGAGGGAGGAGATTTAATGGAAGAATTAAAACATATCTCATAATGCCCTGTTCTGTTAGGTGTCACGGTTAACAAAAACAAGCTCAGAAAATGAACAGGGGAGCTCCATTTCAGGTGCAGCATGGCCTCTCTTTGCTTGTCTCATGGTATCTATCCCATTTTTCTCACTCCTCCTCTACAGACTGACTTTTTATGTCTACTGTAGACATGTCTGCTTTAGTACTTTTCAGTTCTGCCATTTAACAAAATGGATTAGAACCCACATCATAAGTCTCTGAAGAGAGTATCTGTTTGGCTCAATGTGCTCCATGTGTCCTTAGGTGTTCTCAGGTCCAATGAGCAATGACCATCGCTCAGGAAATGTCCAGGAGTTGAGCTTTCCAGCTCTGCCAGAGGCCTAGGAGTAGACCTATTGCCGGAGCTGATCCAGGTCTTTGTTCAAAACCCATTAGCCCTTCCACTTTACAGGAGTGTCCTTGCTCAAAACCTGAAAACTCCCCTCCACCTTTAGCAGGAGTTAACGGTTAACATAAATCTTTGAGTTAAAGGGTCCAGAGATAGGAAAGGAAGCTACAAGCAAAAAAAAAAAAAAAAACAAAACAAAAAACAGATGGAACCAGCTGAGACCAAGATGGCAATGAATCTGACCTCCGACAGACCCTAAGTCTTATTATATGTTAATTTTACTATATTTGCACGTTAAATAACACACCTACTGGTGGCCTTGACCAGGCATTAAGGACCAAAAAAGGAAATAAAGGTGGGGGCTCCCCTCCCTCAAAAAAGCCCTGCCCCTTCCCTGTAGATTAATGAATATGCCTCCCCATAACTAGCTTCACTCCTCCTCCCTTTGTCTTTACACCTTAAAATTAAATCACTCTCACCAGGTGGGTTGATCTGTGAACTTAGTTCCTGATTCTCCATTCTTTGGCCACTAAATAAAGCTTGTGCTATGTTGGTCTTATCTTCGGTTTCATTATTTGCCTACTTGGACCCAAACAGAAAAAGAACCCTCCCCCACTGAGGCAGAGACTTCGGTAACAGACCCACCGAAAAGAAACATAGGCAGGACAGGCAAATTGACCAATATAAACAATTTATCAAGTGAAGATACCAGAAAGGTATGGTATGGACAAGGGACAAGAGAGGCAGCTGATTACAATGTGCAAAACAGCTAAGAACAGCAATAATAAAAACAATAGTAATAAATAACAAAAGAGAATTACCTAATTAACCTCTACCATAATAATTTATTTTAAATAAGAACAAAGCCAATTACTTCCTATGTCAATTGACTACAATTTATAATATGAAGCTAGTGAGTATATAACTGTGTTTATTTACATTTCATCTCTGAGTTAGCATTTTGGGTATAAGGAGAGTGATGTGTATATGGAAAAATACATTAAATGGCCCCTGCTTGCAAAAAGCTTAGTTTCACTGGGGAAACAAAAGTTACCAGTGTGAAACAAGTGTAGAAAAACACAATTTATATTATCCATATTATGTATTATCCATAGTAGAGGATATAAACTGTAAGATCTACATGAGAATGAAAAGGATAATGAGACTTCCACTGAAGGAAAGCCAGATAATTCAGACCAACACTCATTCAGATGACATCTAGAAAAGAACAAAGTTAAAACAAACAAACAAAAATTGTTGGCATCATAGAGATAAGAAGATATTGAAGAATTTCCAGGTCAAGATTCAGGAGAAGATGGAAACGCAGAGACATGAGCATTTGGAACTGCTTCCTTGTTGATTCCCAAAGAGACTGCTCAGTCACCAAGCAGCTTTTGTCATCCTTATGTGTCTTATAGGACAGAAGATAAAACAGTGCCCATAGGTGAGGACTCTGGTACAATCCTGTACTTGGGTTAGGACTCAAAATAGCTTAACCATAGAAGTAAGGATGAACCAGAAGTAAGCTCTCCCCTGCAAGGACTATGGCCCAATGTTAAGTCATCAAGTTTGATAAAATTCTGAAATTGGATTAAAGTAATATCAGACTAGAGATTACAGGGCCACAGGTGCATGGCAGAAGTAAACAAAAATATTTTTGAGAGACATATAACATTAGCCAGGCCTCAAATTATTTTTACAAGCAATGTTTGAAATAAAGTGGCTGGAATGCAACAGAAGATAACCAGGCAATGATAATGCAACCAGTGATAACACAGAGAAACAGAAAAATATGCATATGAACAAGAAGAAATAATACAGTTAATGAGACCCATTGAAACTGGTCCATATATCTGAACTAATAAACACACTTTAAATAGTAGACTTTAATATAACTATGTTGGTTATGTTCAATGAGATACTAATGTGAATCTAAAAAAAAATTACATAGCATATTTGAAAAAGAACAAAATAGAAATATTAGGGCTAAAAATTCTAGCAATTAAAATTGAGAACCCAATGGATGAGTGTAACAACAGATTAGGTACAGCTAAAAAAAGAATCAGTTAACTGGAGAGGTAGATCAAAAGAAATTATGCAGAGAAAGAACACAGATAAGTGAAAGTAATGTACCTAAGAAGGGTAAGAGACATGGATAATATAGTAAAAAGTGCAAACGTATATTTAATTCCTTTTGCAGATGAAACGGAGAAAAAGTGGAAGAAGCAATTTTTAAAAAGATAGTAACTATGAATTTCCTAAAACCAATGAAAGACATCATCCACAAATTTAAGACATCCAAGTGTGAAAAATGCTGCATATGCCACACCTATACATATCATAGCAAAACTTCAGAAAACAAAATATAAAGAGAAAATCTTAAAAGCAGCCAGAGAAAAATAGATGCTATTTTCAAATGAGTAATAATTAAAATAAGAGATGACTCCTTTTCAGAAAAAAATATAGTGATATCTTCAATGGACTGAAAGAAAATAATTGATTTCTATGTCAGTGAAAATATCATTCAGAATTGCTCTGGAGTGATCCATAGGTCAGGACCTGCCTCACCAGTTATCCTTAAGAGAAATCTGTTCAAGAGAGAAGGCTGAAGTGTTTTATTTTGAAGCTTATGAAGCTTGTTGCTAAAATGTATCTTTCCTCACTCCATGTTTCCCACACCTCCACAAGAAACAGAAGGAATTGACCAAAGCAATCAGGACTGACTGGCATGTCTCATTCTTCCCAATACATGTACAAATGTAAATTCCTGGGAAATGGGCTCTGAGTACTAACCCCGTTTCCCTAGCCCAGCTGGCAGTAAGCCACAGTGGGAGAGCTAGCTATCAATGAGACGTGGGCAGGGGAACCCCTGAAGGTTTCCTGAATTCTCTATTGACAGCCCAAGTTGGTCAGGACCAACCTTACACAAAAAAGCTCCAGAAAAAGAGTATATAGCATTGTTTTTAACAATTAAAAATGGAAGTATAAATGATTACCTGGAAGTGTTTACCAGTTTTAGAAGAGGAAATATACATATCTACATTTAAGTTTATAAAATTTTGTCTGTGAGACCACTAAAACAATATGGGTTTTTTAACCATAGTTTATGTGGCTCAAGCAGAAATATAAATTTTTCATATTGCAATATGCTTATCATAAAACAGCCCTAAAGTCCATCTGCAAAGGAATAATAGTTATAACTGGGCTTATATTACTTTCTCCTCTCAGAAATTTCATTTTTCAAAATAAAATATTATAATCATTACAGCAAAAACATAAAGAGAAAAATATAAACACTTAGTTGAACCTACAACTTTCTGATTAATCTTTCTGATTAATTTCTACCACCTTTCTGATTAATTTCTCCCATTCTAAAATTGGGTTGATGTAATCATTTTTAAAGAGACATTATGGGAAGTACTCAAAGTTAGAGGAAATATCATGATTGTTTAATAGGAGTTTACAGATGTTGAATACTAAATCATAGGTGATATAACAAGCATAATTCTTCAGAAATACTTCAAAATAATTTTGGCCTAACACATACTTTCAGATGAATTAATTCAAAAGTTTTCACATAAAGAGAAATAGAGTTGGACTAATCATATAAAAGCTGATTGCATTTTTAAATTTGTTAAACACCCCAGGTAGATAAACTTGATTGAATTCTACATAATAAGTAGAGAAAGCACCTGTTACCTAAGAAATATGCATATATAAAAGCTAAGGGGATAAATTGGTTAACAGTGCACTATTTCAGTGAATGCTACATTTTTGTAAAGCATATTAGTGTTTAAATAATGATAACTGGGTATTAATTGAACTCCCGCAGGAAATATTTACTGAAATATATAATGTTTTCTGAAGGATAGCACTAAAATTTGGTACTTACTAAAGAGAACAAATAGAGACAATTACATTCTCAAACAATTGAATTGTATACCTCTCTTGATCATCTGACACTTCATAATCACTTTAAGAAAACTGAATTAGACACTTGGATATAGACATAGACTTCCTTCTGCAGAGCTATCAATGACAAGGACAGTGTTAGAGATTGCAGAAAAGCTCTCATCAACTAAAACGTATCACAATTTAAAATCCCAGCACTGACATATTGTAACCATGACAGCATAGAAACCCTCCTCCAATTGTACAATAAAAAGATAAGATCCTTCAGCATGATAACCATTGAAAAGATTAAATAATGAAACAGGACACATTTTTGTCACTTTGACATCTGCCTGCTGTGCAAGTACACAAAGAGAGAAAGTAGCCATCACTTTGAGTAGCATTTTCCAATCTGGAAGCTTTTAGGAAAATTACAGGGCACCAAAGAATTACAGTTCACAGAACTGATTGGTGTCACAGTCAAAAGAGGGAAAGATTTCTTGTCCTTTTGCAATAGGGATTTGTCTTACATGAGCAAAGATAATCACCTTCCGTAGTCACAAAACTAAAGTTATAGCTAATCGGAAGAAATCATCCATTGAGGTAAAACCTTCATTGGTTCTTGATTTAGTACTAAATTGATTTTGATCTTTATAAATGCCAGGCAGCTTTGACTGTGTTGTCAACATCTGTACAGAAATAATGTTGCTGGACCAAGGTTTTTCCAAGGTTCTATCCTAGAAAGATGCTTGGCTCCTATTAATATTGGTAGTGGCTCTGATTCCAAATAAAGTATAATTTTTCAATATCCAGGGTAGCATCATTAGGGTAATCATATTAAACAGGACTGGCTTCCCATCTTTCCCAGTCAAGGAGGAAATGTTTGACAATAGCAGCCTCTTCACTTGGAATCACTAATCACAGGCCTTGGCCCTGCTTCCTTCTGAATTTTAGCTCAGAGCTAACAGAGGACAACAAACATATAACTGTGTTATTCAGCAAAGGAAGGGGAAGAGAAAGTAATTGGGTGATTTAATGTTTTTAACAATATCTAAATCAATTGTTTACTGAGTACAAGATGTTTTAGCAGCAAACTCATTCAAAAAAGGCTTGAGGAAAACTGACAAAGCTAGATAAGGCAGATTTATACCTAATAAACATATTTAAGAAAACTGCCACCTGTTTTTTGAAATAAATAAAACTGGTGGTGAACTTAGCAAGCTAGCCAGTCTAAGTTTTATGAAAGTGCTAAACGATAAGTACATAAACCTACAGGGATTCATGAACCACAAAGCTGAATTCTATATTACTCTTGGTAAAGGAAGAGAAATAGAAAAGTCAAACTCACAATTAAAACAGGCCAAAAAGCTGTACAAAATATATTTGAATGATTAAGTTAAATTTCATTCAGTATTAGAAATATACTTAGCATTCTGAAGATATCCTCAAAAAGTAAAAATAAAATGTCTAAAACAATTCTATGTATATTGCTTGATGGAAAATGGTTAAATGATAGCAACTGAAAAATCTGTTTTCAGATATTTTAGCCTAATTCATTTTGTTTTGATCGTTTTAATATTAGCAAGGCAAAAGTGTTGTATACAATGGGGATTACTGCACAAAGACCAGGGTGGACCTGTCTTGGCAGGAAACAGATTTTCATTAAGATGGAGCAATTCAAGAGACCTTAATAAAGGAACTATTTACAGAGTGTCGACAGAGTTAATGAAAACAGTAAGACAGAGTTAATGAAAACAGTAAGAGATGTTGAAGTACCCAGAGAGAGCAGAGCAGGAATCTGTTACCACCCTAAGCTGGAAAGAAATAAAAGAGTAAATAATGTTATCAGAGCTGGAGTTATAGAGGAGAGATTGCCCAACAGAAGAAGTTGTAGTCTTGAGTGCCCAGAGGCACAACCAGAATGCTGAAGCAAAGCAGGGAAGAAATGGTGAAGAAATATGACTATCTCTTCTTTCTTTCTCATTTCAATGTTATGTTAATGGCTTTCATTGGCTAAACTCAACGAGTTTATCCAGGTGACAAGGGAATCTGGCAATCAATGCTAGCCCTAAGGGTTAGACATGCAGCAACAAGTGAAGAACAGAATGCTAGAGAATGAGGATGAGTGAAGCAAATATGGAATAACCAGCATACAATGTATGTCTATTGGTTGTTAAATGGCCACATTACGAGCTGTGAAATAATGAGGAGACACTTTTTGCTGATTTGTAGTAATTTCAATTATTTCTTCCTTTGATCTTTTATGGCTGTGGTTTATTTAACTCTTCTCATCTTGTTAGATTATTTCCAGTTTTTTACTGTTATAAACAATATTGCAATAAACATTCATTACTGACAGGTGATAGAGTTATAGAAAAGTTGTTTTAACTATTATATATAGGATGGATAAACAACAAGGTCCTACTGTATATAGCACAGGGAACTATATTCAATACCCTGTGATAAATCATATGGAAAAGAATATGAAAAAGAATGTATATATGTCTAACTGAATCACTTTGCTGTACAGTAGAAATTAACACAACGTTGTAAATCAACTATACTTCAATAAATTTTTTTTTAAAAGTTATTTTTAAAATAAGTTTGATTGAGGTGTAATATACTTACAATAAAAACATCCCATTTGAAGTGTACAGTTTGGTGACATTTGACAACTGACACCCTTGTAAACACCATACCAATCAAGATACAGAACATTTACATTCCCCCAAAAAATGTTTCCTTGTGTCCATTTGTAGTCATTCTCCCTCAACTATTACTCATATTTCTAATAAACTAGACTTGCCTATTCTAGAAGTTTATAAAATGGCCTGTTTGCTCAAATGTCTATGAAATGCAGCCTTTTGTTGCATATACCAGTAGATTTCTCTTTTTTATTGCTGACAAGTATTTCATCACAGGAATAAACCATAATTTGTTCATACATTCACCTATCAATGTCTTCAGTTTGGGGCTATCATGAATGAAGGTGTTATAAATATTTATGTTTAAAAGTATTCAGGTTAAAATATAGGCATATTTTTTTTCTCATGGATAAGTACCTATGAGAAAAAGGAGTGTATTATATGGTAAGAATATACTCTATAAAAATGGCCAAACTGTTTTCAAAATTGTTGTACCATTTTACACAGTCACCAGGGATGTGTGGTAGTTTCAGTTGCTTTACATCCTCACCAATACTTACTCTTCGGTACGCGGGCCTCTCACTGTTGTGGCCTCTCCTGTTGCAGGGCACAGGCTCCAGACGCGCAGGCTCAGAGGCCATGGCTCATAGGCCCAGCCACTCTGCGGCATGTGGGATCTTCCCAGACCGGGGCACGAACCCGTGTCCCCTGCATCGGCAGGCAGACTCTCAACCCCTGCGCCACCAGGGAAGCCCACCAATACTTACTCTTGCCAGTCTTTTCCATTTAGCTATTCTAATGAGTATATAGTGGTACCTTATTTTAATTTGCATTTCCCTAATGACTAATGATGTTGAGCATCTTTTCATGCACTTTTTGTCCATTTATATATCTTCTTTACTGAAAGGTCAGTTCACATTTTTGTCTTTTTAAAAAATATCAAGTTTATCTTCTATTATTGCAAGATTTCTTTTGTCAGATGCAAGATATATTTACGTGAGCATAAGTTTTCAATTTTGATGAAATACAGCTTAATGGTTTTTGTTTTATTTTATGGCTAGTGATTTATTTGGTACACATTGTCTTAAAACTCTTTGCCTACTTAGTGTCATGAAGATTTCATTCCATCTTTTCCTCTATATGTTTTATATTTTAGCTTTTATGCTTAGGTCTATGATCTATTTTAAATTAATTTTTGTGTGGTCTGAGGTAGAAGTTGAAGTTTTAAAAAATTTTCCATACATTTCCCATACACTGAAAACACTATTTTCCCTGTCAAATTACTTTTATGTCTTTGACAGAAATCAATGTGTGTGTGCATGTGTGTGTGTGTGTGTGTGTGTGTGTGTGTGTGTTTAGCACTATTTTTGGACTCTATTCTATTCCATTGACTTGTATGTCTATTGTAAGACATATGATTCTACACTCTGATTATTGTAGTTTTATAGTAAGTCTTAAAATCAATCAGCATAGGGGCTTCCCTGGTGGCACAGTGGTTGAGAGTCCGCCTGATGATGCAGGGGACATGGGTTCGTGCCCCGGTCCAGGAGGATCCCACATGCAGCGGAGTGGCTGGGCCCATGAGCCATGGCCACTGGGCCTGCGTGTCCGGAGCCTGTACTCCACAACGGGAGAGGCCACAACAGTGAGAGGCCCGCATCAGTCAGTGTAATTTCTCCCACTTTGTTTCCTTTTTAAAAAGTTATTTTGGCTATTCTCAGTCATTT
The DNA here is from genome assembly GCF_963924675.1 of Phocoena phocoena. Classification (NCBI taxonomy): domain Eukaryota; kingdom Metazoa; phylum Chordata; class Mammalia; order Artiodactyla; family Phocoenidae; genus Phocoena; species Phocoena phocoena. The sequence goes on along the minus strand of NC_089227.1, from coordinate 45,517,298 downwards.
GCATTTCTATGTAATTTTTGGTATTAGCTTGTCAATTTTTAAAAACCTCTGCTGAAATTTTGATTGGGATTACACTGCATTTACAGATAAATTTAGGAAGGCTGTATACCTTAACATTACTTGCTCTTCCAATACATGAATACCATGCACCTTCCTAGTGATTTAGATCATCTTTAATTTCTTTCATCAATGTTTTGTAGTTTTCAATGTATATGTCTTTCACAGATCTTATTAAATTTATTTTGAAATATTTTATGGTTATTTTGATACTATAATAAATTATATTGTTTTAAAATCTTCATATTCCAATTTTTGTGATATCCATATAAAAATACAGATGAAATTTTGTAAATTGAGCCTTGTATCCTGAAATTCATTTATTATTGTCACAAATTTATTTATTTATTTACTTATTTATTTACTTACTTACTTACTTTTGGCTGCATTGAGTCTTTGTTGCTGTGCATGGGCTTTCTCTAGTTGCAGTGAGCAGAGGCTACTCTTCTTTGCCGTGTGTGGGCTTCAGTAGTTGTTGCTCACGGGCTCTAGAGCACAGGCTCAGTAGTTGTGACGCACGGGCTTAGTTGCTCTGCAGCATGTGGGATCTTCCTGGACCAGGGATCAAACCTATGTCCCCTGAAATGGCAGGCGAATTCTCAACCACTGTGCCACCACGGAAGCCCACAAATTTATTTATTATTCTAACAGCTTTTTAGTGTCCTCAGGATTTTCTATTTTGCTATTTATGCTCTCTGTGAATAAAAAGTTTTATTTCTTCCCTTCCAATTTTTATATCTTTCATTTATTTCTCTTGCCTTATTGCAGTGGCTAGAATAGGCAGTAAAATATTGAATACAAATAGTGATAAAGGGCATCCTCTCACTGTTCCTCATCTTAGGGAGAAAGAATTCAGAGTATCACCATTAAGTATGAAGTTAGCTACAGAATTTTCATTAATACATTTTACCAACATGAGGCAGTTTCCTTTTACTCCTATTTTACTGAGAATTTTTACCATACATTGGTCTTAAATTTCGTTAAGTGCTTCTTTTGCATTGATTGAGATGGTATGTTTCTCCTTTATTTTCTTAGTGTATATCAAGTGAGTTTTGAATGATGAACCAATCTTTATTTCCTGGGATAAACCTGACTTAGTCATGTGGTATTATCCTTGTTTATATATTGCTGGATTCTATTTACTACTATTGCTGAGGGTTTGGTCTATGCTTATGAAAATTATTGGTCTGTGACTTTTTCCTGTATTGTCATTGTAAGATTTTTAAATAAATGTTAGCCAGCCTCATAAGAGTATTTGAGAAATTTTCCCTCCTACTCTATTTTCTGAAAGAATTTGTATAATATTGATATTAATTCTTCCTTGAATGTTTGATAACTTTCACCAGTGAAACCATCTGGGCATGGAGTTTTCTTCATAGGGGATTTTTTAAATTAAAATTCAATTTCCTTAGTAAATATAAATCCATTCAAAATTTCATTTTCTTCTTGAGTTCATTTAGGAAAATTTTGTTTTTCAAAAAATTTGTCTGTTTTATCAAAGTTGTTGTATTTATTGAAATAAAGGTGGTTATAATACTTCCTTATTATTCTCTTAAGTTCTGTATGATCTGTAGTGATCTGTATGATCATTTTTGATTTAGGTAATTTGTGTTCTTCTCCTCTTCATTACTGATTATTTTTGATAGGGAGTTTACCAATCTTATTAATTTATTCAAGTAACTAACTTTTGGTTTTATAAATTTTATTTATTACCTGTTTTCTATTACAAGGATTTCTGCCACCAATGAACCTTACAGTTTTCATTTATCTGAAATGAATCATTTTATTTTATTTTATCCTTGCTATTAAAGGATATTATTAGTTACCACAGAATTCTAGGTAAACAATTTATTTTTCTTTCAACACTTTAAGGATGAATGTCTATTTTCCCTTCTCCTCCACTATTTCTGAAGAGGAGTTGCCATAATTCTTATCCTGTTCCCATTTGTATACTATGTCTTTTTTTCTCTATATGCTTTCATGATTTTCTCTGCATCTTCAGTTTTTAGCAGTTTGACTACGACGTGCATAGGTATGGTTGTTTTCCTTATACTTATCCTGCTTTGTGTTTGGTGAGTTCTTTGGATCTATATACCAGGGATTTTCCCCCATGAAAATTTACACAGTTTTCAGCCACTATTTTCTGAAGTTTTTTTTTTTTCTGCTCAATCTTACTCTCTTTTGATTCTGACATTCCAGTTGCACATATTTTAGACCATATGGTATTATTCTACAAAACACTGAGTCTCTGTTTATTTTTCTTCCATTTTTAAATTATTCTCCCATATTCAGATTGAATAATTCCTTTTTATTTGGTGGAAGAACTGATATCTTTACAACTGAATATTTTCATCCAAAAATATGGTATCTCTCCTCATTTATTCAGACATTTGTTACACCCTTAAATATTTTTATGGGTTTTATTCTGTAAAGACCTTGATTCCTATTAGTGTATATCTTCATTCATTCACAGTAACTATATATCTCCACAATTTCACAGTATATTAATCATTATTTTAAACACAACTATTTTTCAAGCCAGTTACTCTGTACTCTTTCCTGATAACTGGGCATTGATTGTAATAAAAATTCTGTGGCAAACAATTTCATGGCAACCAAATTAAAATGCCAAAAGACAAGCAACAAACTGAGAAAAATATTTGCTGTTCTATCACAGAAAAAGAATGATATCTATAAAATACAAAGAGTTCTTAAAAACTGAAGAAGAATAAGACAAACTGTAAATATAGGCTAGAGAAATACACAAATATTGCACAACAAAAAGAGACACAAATAGTTTTAGCCACGAGAAGATGGTCTACTTTTTTCCATAATAGAAAATGCAAATTAGGAGAGGAGAGCAAGATGGTGGAGTAGGAGGATGTGGCATTCACATTGCCCCATTAACACATCAAAATGTACATCTACATGTGGAGCAATTCTCACTGAAAACTAACTGGAGACTGGCAGAAAGACTTTTGTACAACCAAGGCTGTAAGAAAGATCCACACAGAATTGGGTAGAAAGGGAAGAGAAGTGATCAGGCCAGGACCTGATCCCCTGAGAGGGGACACAGAAGGAGGAGGGCAGAGATCCTCCCTGGAGAGTGAGTGGTTTGAGTCACATATTGAGTGCCCCAGCGATGGGGTCTGACACTGGGAAGATGAGTCCCCTGAGCTGGTTAGAAAATCAGGGAAACTAACAGGAGGGCTGTAATAAACTGAGACTCTGCTCATGAAGAGCACACACACACTTGCTTATTCCTGGAACAAGGTAGAGAAAAAAAGAATGACACAGCACAGGATTCTGGCTGGTTCCTGCAACCACCTGAAAAAAAAAGACTAACAAAACAGAAATATATTAGTTCAAAGAGTTCAAAGCATTAGTAATAAGAATGTTAACTAAATTATGGGGGAAAAAAACAGGTAAACACAGTGAGAATTTTAACAAGGACCTAGGATATATATAAAAAAGAATCGGTCAAAATTGAGGAATAAAATAACTGAAATGAAAAATACATTAGAAGGAATTAACAGCAGACAACATGATACAGAAGAACACATAAGTAATCTGGAAAATAGAATAATGGAAATCACTCAATGGGAACAGCAAAAAGAAAAACAAATAAAATGAAAGTGAGAACAGTTTAAGGGACCTCTGAGACAATATTAAGTATACTGACATCTGCATTATAGGGGTCACAGAAGGAGAAGAGAGGGAGAAAGGGGTTAAAAATTTATTTGATAAAATTATGGCTGAAAACACCCCAAACTAGAAGGAAACAGATATCTAAGTACAAGAAGCACAGAGGGTCCCAAAGATGATGAACCCAAAAAGATGCATACCAAGACATATGATAATTAAAATGACAAAAGTTAAAGATAGACTTCTAAAGGCAGCAAGAGAAAAACAAAGAGTCATATAAAAGGGAATCCCTATAAAGCCATCAGCTAATTTCTCTGCAGAAACTTTGCAGGCCAGAAAGGAGTGGCATGATATATAAAAAGACCTGAAAGAGGAAAACCTACAACTTAGGATACTCTAGCAAGATTATCATTTGGAATTGAAGGATATATAAGGAGCTTCTCAATCAAAAACTAAGAGTTCATCAATACTAAACCTAACCTAAAAGAAAAGTTACAGGGTCTTCTCTAAGTGAAAAGAAAAGGACACAACAATAAGTATCTATAATCTCACTAGTAAAGGCAAACATATGTAAAAGCAAGGATCAACAACTTAGGTAATTTTTTATAAAAATCAAAAACCAAAAAAAAAAATAAAAAGAAATATAACTACAATAAGCAGTTAAGGGATAAACATGAAGATGTAAAATATGACATCAAAAATGAAACGTGGGGGAGGGGAGTAAAAAATGTAGATCTACAAGAATGTGTTTGAACTTAAATGACTACCAGTTTAAAACAAGTAGATATAGTGATATGTCTACAGATAAGAACCTCATGGTAACCACAAAGCAAAAACCAGCAATAGATACACAAAATCTAGAGAGAAAGGAACACAAGCATATGAATAAATCAAATCACCAAACCACAGGGAAGAAACTAAAAGAAGAAAAGAACACAGAAGAGTGACAAAAACAACCAGAAAACAAGGAATAAAATGGCAGTAATCAATAATCACTTTAAAAGTCAATGGATTAAATGCTCTAATCAAAGATATAGGGTGGGTGACTGGATAAAAAAAAACAAGACTCATCTATATGCTGCTTACAAGAGACTCACTTCAGAGCTAAAGACACACATGCAGACTGAGAGCAAAAGGATGGAAAAAGATATTTCATGCAAATGGAAATAACAAGAAAGCAGGGGTAGCAATACTCATTTCATAAAAAAAATAAACTTTAAAATAAAGTCTGTAACAAAGAGGGCATTATATAATGACAAAGGAGTCAGTAGAGGAAGATAAAATAACACTCATTAACATATATACAGCAAATATGGGAGCACTTAATGCAATTATGAATGGATATAAAAAGAGAAATTGACAATAATAAAGTAATAGTATGGGATGTTAATGGTCCACTTACATCCATGGACAGAGCATCCAGACATAAAATCAGTAAGAAAACATAGTCTTAAATGACACCTTAGACCAGTTGGGTTTGATAGGTATCTCCAGGACATTCCATCCAAAAATAGCAGAATAACATTCTTTTCAAGTGTACATGGACTATTCTCCAGGATAAATCACATGCCAGGCCACAAAACAATAGAACAGAAATTATATCAAACAGTATTTCCAACTATGACTGTATGAAACTAGAAATTATTTTCAGAAAGAAAAATGGGAAAAACACCAACACATGGAGACTAAACAATATGCTACTAAAAAAACAATGGATCAATGAAAAAATTTTACAAATCAGAAAATACCTGGAGACAAATGAAAATGGAAATACAACTTTCCAAAATCTAGGGCATACAACAAAAGTAGTTCTAAGAGGGAAGTTCAGAGTGATACAGACCTATATCAAGAAACAAGAAAAAATCTCAAATAAATAACCTAACAAACCATTTAAAGGAATTAGAAAATGAACAAACAAAGCCCAAAGTCAGCAAAAGGAAGGAAATAATAAAAATCAGAGAAGATACAAATAAAACAGAGACCAAAAAACAATAGAAAAGATCAATGAAACCAAGCCTGGCTTTTTGAAGAGTTAAACAAAATTGATAAAACTTTTTGCCAGGCTCATCAAGAAAAGAAGAGAAAGGACCCAAATAAACAAAATAAGAAATGAAAGTAGAGAACTAACAACCAATATCACAGAGACACAAAAAATCGTAAGAGAATACTACAAACAGTTATATGCCAACAAATTAAACAACCTAGAAGAAATAGACAAATTTCTAGAAACATACAACCTTCCAAGACTAAATTAGGAAGAAATAGACAATCTGAACATACTGTTCACTAGTAGTTAGATCTAATCTGTAATCAAAATACTACCAGCAAACAAAAGACCAGGAGTACATGGTTTCACAGAGGAATTCAACCAAACATATAAAGAAAAGCTAATACCTATCACTCTCAAACTATTCCAAAAAAATTGGCAGAGGAAATACTCCCAGATTCATTCTATGAGGCCACCATAATCTTGATATCAAAACCAAGATAAAGACACTCCAAAAAAAGAAAATTACAGGCCAGTATCTTTGATGAACATAGATGCAAAAATCCTCAACAAAATATTTGCAAGCCAAATTCAACAATACATAAAAAGGACCATACACCATCATCAAGTAGGATTTATTTCAGGAATACAAGGATGGTTCAATATTTGCAAATCAATCATATGTGATACACCACATTAACAAAAGGAAAGACAAATATCACATGATAATCTCAATAGATGGAGAAAAAGCATTTGACAAAATTCAACATCCATTCATGATAAACACTTTCATCAAAGTTTTTACAGAGGGAACATATCTTGACATAATAAAGGCCATTTATGACAAACCCACAGCTGACATCATACTCAAATGTGAAAATGAAAGCTTTTCCTCTAAAATGAGGAAAAAGCCAGTGATACCCCCTCTCACCATTTCTATTTAACACAGTATTGGAAGTCCTAGACACAGCAATCAGACAAGGAAAAGAAATAAAAGGCATTTAAACTGGAAGGAAAGAAAAAACTGTCACTATTTGTAGATCACATGATACTATATATATATATATATAGACAAACCTAAAGTCTTCACACAAAAAATTACTGAACTAATAAATGAATTCAGTAAAATTACAGTATACAGGATTAATCTACTGAAATCTGGTTTTTGTCTACAATGCTAACAATGAACTATCAGAAAGAGAAAGCAAGGAAACAATCTCACTTAAAATTGCTTCAAAAAGAATAAAATACCTAGCAATAAACTTAACCAAGGAGAAGACTTTTACTCTGAAAACTATAAAATACTGATGAAGGAAATTGAAGATGACACAAATAAATGGAAAGATAGCCCATGTTCATGGATTGAAAGAATTAGTATTGTTAAAATGTTCATACTCCCCAAAGCAATCTATAGATTTAATGCAATCCCTATCAAAATACTCATAGCATTTTTCAACAATTTAGAACAAACAATTTAGAACAAGCAATACTAAAATTTATATAAAACCACAGAAGACCCTTAATTGCCAAAGAAATCTTGAGCAAAAAGAACAAAGCTGGAGGTATCACTCTCTCTGATTTCAAACTATACTACAAAGCTACAGTAATCAAAATAGTATGGTACTGATGCAAAAACAGACACAGCTCAATGGAACCGAATAGAGGACCTTGAAATAAACCCATGGACTTATAGTCAATTAATCTATGACCAAGGAGGCAAGAATATACAATGGAGAAAAGACAGTCACTTCAATAAGTGGTGGTGGGAAAAACTGGACAGCCACATGTAAAAGAATGAAATTAGAACATTTCCTTGCATCATATACAAAAATAAACTCAAAATGGATTAAAGACCCAATGTAAGACCTGAATCCATAAAACTCCTAGATATAAGCAGAACACTCTGTGACATAAATCTTTTAGATCTGTCTACTAAGAAACAAAAGCAAAAATAAACAAATGGGACCTATTTAAACTTAAAAGCTTTTGCACAGCAAAGGAAACCATAAACAAAACAAAAAGACAAGCCACTGATTGGGAGAAAATATTTGCAAATGATATGACTAATAAGGAGTTAATATCCAAAATACATTATAAACAGCTCATAAAACTCAATATAAAAAACCAAACAACCTCATTACAAATGGGCAAAAGATTTAAATGGACAGTTTTCTAAAGAAAACAAACAGATGGCTAACAGGCACATGAAAAGATGCTCAACATTGCTAATTATCAGAGAAATGCAAATCAAAACCACAATGACATATTACCTCAAAAATGTCAGAATGGCTTTCATCAAAATGTTTACAAATAGCAAATGTTGGTGAGGATGTAGAGTAAAGGGAATGCTAGTACACTGTTTGTGGAAATGTAAATTGGTGAAGCCACTATGGAAAACAGTATAGAGGTTTCTCAAAAAAACAAAAATAGAACTACCATATGATCAAGCATTTCCACCCTCGGAAATATATCTGAAGAAAAAAAAACACTGATCTGAAAAGATACATGAACCCCAATGTTTATAGCAGCACTATTTACAATAGCCAAGATATGGAAGCAATCTAAGTGTCCATCAACAGAAGAATGAATAAAGATGTGAGATTATATATATATAATGAAATATTACTCAGTCATAAAAAAGAATGAAATTCTGCCATTTGCAACAATGTGGATGGACCTAGAGGGTATTATGCTTAGTGAAATAAGTTAGAGAAAGACAAATACTGTATGTTTTCACTTATATATGGAACCTAAAAAATAAAACAAATGAAAGAATATAACAAAACAGAGACAGAGACACAGATAAAGAGAACAAACCAGTGGTAAAAGATTAAGTAAATCTAAAAGATTTATGTCAAAGAGTGTTCTGCTTAAGTTCTCTTCTAGGAGTTTTATGGATTCAGGTCTTGCATTAGGTCTTTAATCCATTTTGAGTTTATTTTTGTATATGATGCAAGGAAATGTTTCCCCCTTTTCAGAAGGAAAAGCTAAGGGGCAAGACAGGGATATGGGATTAAGATATATAAACTGCTATGTATAAGATAAGCAACTAGGATGTATTGTACAGCATAAGGAAATATAGTCAATATTTTGTAATAATATTAAATGGAGTATACTCTATAAAAATGCTGATTCACTATGTTATACACCTTATACTAATGTAATATTGTAAATCAACTAACTTCAACTTAAAAATGAAAATTAACACTACATGGGAATACCTTTTTCTCACTTAACAGTTTGATTAAAATCCAAATTTGATAAATATCTGTTAGCAATGCTGTGGAGGAAATGTACTCTTGAATTGCTGATTGGGATTGTAAATTAATACAACTATTATAGAATAGAATTTAACTACATGTACCAAATTATATACACCTTTAGCTTCCTAAAAATACTACTTCTATGAATCTATCCTAAAGATGCATGACAAAAGGACAAAAAGGGGTATACAAAAAAATATAAAAATATATAAGGTTATCTATTCTTTGTAACAGTATTTTCAACAAAGTAAGGCTTGAAAACAACCCGAATGTCTATCCAGTGGAGCTGGCAAATGAACTGTAGTACATGCACCCAGTATAATGCTATGGAGTTGTAAAAGGAATAGAGAATATGTCTATGTATATCCTTGGAGTAATTTCCAGAAAGTACGTCTGAGTAAAAAAGTAAGGTGGAGAAAAGTACACAGTGGTATATTGTACTACTGTTTATGAAAGAAAGGGAGAGGAACACATACATTTGCTTATACATATATTTTTAACTGAAATGTAATAAAATAAAAATCAATAGTTACTTCTAGGAAGAGGGATGAAATATGGTAAAGAAGATAGAGTAGAAGCTACATTTTCCCGGGAGTCATTCTACCCTATGTGCAAATTCTTATTCCACCAACACTGTGGGTTCAAAAAAGAAGGGGGTATTTGAGATCCACGTCTTAAAGAAGGCATCATAGCATAGGAGGGGAAGGTCATGTACTTTGGTCATTGATACCAGGGTTGGGATGCTGGCTTTTCCTTTATTGGCCAGTGGGACTTTAGGCAAGTTACTTAACTTCTCTGAGCTTCACATTTCTCATGTATAAAATGGAGATAAAATTAGTGCCTACCACAGAAGATTGTGCAAGGGATTAAATCAAACTGAAGTGACTTCACAAAGCAACACTTACCAATGGGAATATCAATGCCCACAGTCATCATCAGTTTGGAGCTGCGGCTAAAAATAGTTTCAAGTATGAAAAACGTGAATGATTTAATTTAAAATTTTTTGAGTAGATTTAAGATTTTCTCTGTGAAAGATGTCACTGTTGTAGTCAGTTCTTTCTTGAGTAGAAGGGAAAGCAGTGCAGTTACAGTCCATTGGGAATGTGAGCCCATGACCAGTTATATGTCATGTATATGCAAACTTAACATGCATACTCATGTTTATCAGAGAAGAAAAGTTGAGAATAGATGCTCTATAGGCTAGAATTCAATGGTAAAGAATGTATGAATGCTGGACACTGGTTAGCAATCAGAATGGGTCTATGGATATATTGTGACTACCTCAGTATTTTAACCTAATCATGAAAGTCTCCAAAGAAAAAGGAAATTCAGTGAGGATGGATGGAGAGACATAAGGGTGATCATAAAAACAATTAAACCATATAAAGGAACTGTTTTGTAATTAGAAAACTGGTTTTTTGTGTGACCTAAGAATTTCTTCAATTTTCTCTCTCTTCTCTCCCTCTCTGATGTTCCTCTTCCAAGAAAAAGAAAAAAATAGTTAAAAGGCAGTTGAACTAGAGGTTCTTTAAAGACTTTCTCAGTTCTGACATCTTGATGTTGATGATGCAATAACCCCAAACTTTTAAATTCCCATCTAGCACAGTCCTCAGAATGACAGAGGAACAGGCATTACTTACTGATGCAGTAATTTGCTTTCATGTGGAAGTGAGGCTGTGTGATTTGCCATCTGGGGTGAAATCCTATGGGCTTGGTTGTTATATAATCTTATCTGTGCAGAATTTTCATTTATGTTACTGACATGTGCTGTTACTTTCTCTTGGCCTTTAAATTTGAGATCATTGGGTTTTTGTTATGTTTTTCCCTAAAGAGTCAAACCAGTCAACTCTTCACAGCTTTACATACATACAAGTAAAAGGCTTAATATAAGCACTTAATATTCTTAATGAAAAAGAAATATCCAAAAAACAAACAAACAAATTAATTTCTCAGTGGTGGCATTCCACATCATCAACTATCAACTTTGTTTCAGGATAAAAGGATAGGAGACATTAAAGCATTTTTGATGTAGTTTCATTTAAAAAATTTATACTTATATTAGTCACCCAAATTTCACTTCCATTTAATACTGGTTCAGATTATGAATAAATGTGGTGTTGGGTCCTCCTGAGCATTCAATGGCAAAGATATTTTTCCTTTAAAATCCAAGCTAGTGCTTCAGAAAATATATAGGCCAAAGAGCTCCAGAGGAAATCAGCTGTGTAATATTCTATATAGTTCAAACTCTCTTTAAGATTGGGTTCAATAGTCTCTATCTTGATTTTTTCAAATGACTAGGATATTCTGTCCTCTACAGAGGAGACAACAATCCACTTACAATGGGAACTGGTCAAAACATAATCCACATTGGCCCAGGTGCTGCGGAGTGCCTCAAGGACCTCTGCACACAGGCTGAAGAAGTTTGACAGGCTTTCTCCACTGTTGCGGGGTGGGGGTGGGGGTCTCAATCACCCCAAATTTGAGGGCTCTTCATGCCTTCAATATGATTCCATTCATCTTAGAGTTTTACTTTGCAAGGAAGTCACTGGAAAGGTAGTTATATTGCAGCTTCTCCCATATCATTGTTCTTGTAACACTTCCTTCAGTTTTACAAAGTAAACCTAACCATGGTTCACATTGCCTCATTTTTAAGAACTATGATGTCACTGAAAAGGCACGGTTCATGGAGTAAGCATCTTAAATGAAATTATTTACATTTCCATTGACAAAGCAAATATTTTACTTAAGTAATCCACAAAGCACCCTTCCATTCCAGTTTAAGGTGCTATTCCATTAGTGCTTAAAATAGGAAGATTTTTGTGGGAAATTATTCTACTTTCACTGCCAACACTCTCTATACTCAATTGTATCAGCAGTCCTATTGGCAGAGTTCCCCCACACACATATATAACATTTTTCTTGTGATTATAAAAGTGATACATGCTTATTGTAGGATCTTTGGAACATACAGAAAAGACAAGAGAAAATAATAAAAAGTGCTTATAATCCCTCTGCCCAGAGACCATAAACTTTGACATTTGGTGTATTTCTTACTTTAATTGCCTATCATTTTACAAGGTTTCAAATATATTCTTTAGAACAATCATGGTTTCCAAAACCTCCCTTGTCAGCTCTTGAATTTATGTCAGGAGACCAATACATTTTCCTTAGCTGAAGCAGACTCAGGAGGTGAAGTTTCAAGAATGAGAGGAGAGAGAAAATAGAGCTCAGAATCTGTTTCAGTTATGAACTTATTACAGTAAGGAATTAAATGGCCACCTTCAAAGTTATTCCCTGAAGCTTCTGCTCTCACGACCTCATTATTGCCTTAATCTGCCCTTTTATCATGAGAGTTCAACTATTAATACCATTGTCAAGTTCTTTTTTATTTTGCATTTGGCTAAAATGCCACCTCCCGTTTTATTTTGTGGTACCCAGGCTAATCCCTCATTACTTTCCCTGATTCTGAGCCCTCTGGGCATCCTCTCCTTGCTACTCAAATCTCCTCCTACACTGTTGATTAGTTATGTCAGCCTTGGGCAGCCCTGGAGACAAGGAACAATATGGATTGATGCTTGTTAAAAGAATAACTGAATACAAAATATGCTCACGAGAGGGACTAACCTCAACTATAGAAAAATCTACAGATATATTCCAAGTGTAACTCTCACATAGTTATACACACAGCATAATATGATCTACGAGATCCTGCTAAAACCACTTTAATAAACAGAATAGTGTGTGTTTGGTATAGTAATAGTTGTATATTAATAAAAGTTATCTCAATTGAATCCATGTTTTATGGGATCCATGTTTTTGAGAAGAGTTGAAAAACATGCTGTATAAGCAATATCATGGTAAATTTTACTATACTAAGTAAACTTGTCCTGGTTGCCTTTTCTTTTTTTTTTTCTTTCTTTTTTCAGTACGCGGGCCTCTCACTGTTGTGGCCTCTTCCTTTGCGGAGCACAGGCTCCAGACGCGCAGGCTCAGCGGCCATGGCTCATGGGTCCAGCCGCTCCGCGGCACGTGGGACCTTCCCAGACCGGGGCACGAACCTGTGTCCCTTGCATCAGCAGGCGGACTCCCAACCACTGCGCCACCAGGGAAGCCCGGTTGCCTTTATTTTTAAACTTAGTGAGTTTCCCAGTGATTTGTCCATGGTAAGTTTCCCATCATTTGAGAAATTTGAGCACTGGATGAATTTTCACCTGCCAATGGGCATAGACATCAGCAACTGCCAATTGTACCATGACAAATATTCAATCGTCTGACAAAAAATAGAAAATATAAATAATGCAATAAGATGTCTTTTTTTATAAAGATTAGGTATTAAAATATCTTTTATTTTAAGAACTCAATTTAACAGTAGATGGTAGTAGTTATTTGATATTTTTATCTTCTAACACGAATAAATGAAAAGTTGCTAATCTTTTGTCAGTCTCTCATTTTTATTTCTTTTTTCTAAAAATTTACTGATCTGTGAAATCCCCAAGTCTGGAACCACTGGACTGGCTGACTTCTATGATTTCTCTGAATTCTCAAAGTATACAATTGTATATATGTAGATATTAAATGTAATTGGGATAAAACTTTATTTTTTCTATAAAATTCAACACTATTAAAGTGGTCTTAATATCTCTTAAAAGTTGTCTCCCAAATGGCTAACAGGTACATGAAAGGTGCTCGGTGTTATTAAACATCGGTAAATGAGCAAATAAAAACCACAATGAGATATCACTCATACCTGTTGGGATGGCTTTTATAAAAATAATAAGCAATAAGTGTTGGAGAGGATGTAGAAAAAAAGGGAACTTTTGTACACTGTGGGTGGGAATGTAAATAGGTACAGTCATTATGGAAAACTGTATGGAGATTCCTCAAGAAGTTAAAAATAGAACTGCCATATGGTCCAACAATCCCAATTCTGGGTATACATCTGAAAGAAATGAAATCACTATCTTGAAGAGAGATCTTCACTCCCATGTTCATTGCAGCTTTATTCACAATAGCCAAGATATAGGAACAACCTAAGTGTCCATCAACAGATAAATGGATAAAGAAGATGTCACACACACACACAAACACCCAACATGAACTAGATTATTCCACCATTAGGAAGGTAATCCTGCCATTTACAACAACATGGATAAATCTGGAGGACATTATGCTAAGTGAAATAAGTCAGAGAGAGAAAAATACATACTGTATGATCTCAGTTATATGTGAAATCTTTTTTTAAAAAAAATGTCCATCTCATAGAAACAGTGACTAGAATGGTAGTTACCAGGGGTTGTGGGGTAGGGGAAACGGGGAGATGCCCATCAAAGGGTACAAGCCTTCAATTATAAGATGACTAAATTCAGGGGATGTAATATATTAATACAACATGGTGACTATAGTTAATAATGCTGTATTGTACACTTGACATTTGCTAAGGGAGTAAATCTTAAGCACTTTCACCACACACATACACCAAAGACTGTGAGGTGATGGATATGTTAGCTAACCTGACTGTGGTAATCATTTCACAAAGGATTTGTATATCAAATCATCACATTGTACACTTTAAATATATACAATTTTATTTGTCAGTTATACCCCAACCAAGCTGGAAAAAGAAAGTTGTTTGCTTTCATTGGTAGCCAAAATTTTTAGCCTGCAATCTGCTTTATCGTACTAATTCAATTAAAAGACTACTTGGATTAAAATTGGCTTTATAATTAGTTAAAAATTTTGAGACCACATCTCTGAAAAGTAATACTTCCATTTATATAGCAGACTATGATATCTGTTTTATACATCATTTTATTTAATCTTACACTATGAGTAGAGCATTATTACATTTCAGGAATCAGAGGCTCGGAGAGGTTAAACAACTTCTGAAGTGCATTGTGGCCTCCCCCAGATGATTCTCATGGTTCCCTCACATATAAGATTGTGTTAATTTAAACATTGTTTAATCCATTCTTTTTCAATTAATTTTTACATAATGGATTCAAATTATAATATTTAATAGAGGAATTATTTCAATTTTTTATGAAATAGTCATTAAAATTGTCTTGTTTCTATTTATATATTACTTTCATTTGTTTTTGTGTACTCTTTATTTAAAATTGGGCTTTCAGAAGATAGCGGAAGAGTAAGACGCAGAGATCACGTTCCTCCCCACAGATACACCAGAAATACATCTACACGTGGAATAACTTCTACAGAGCACCTACTGAACGCTGGCAGAAGATCTCAGACCTCCCAAAAGGCAAGAAACTCCCCACGTACCTGGGTAGGGCAAAAGAAAAAATAAACAGAGACAAAAGGATAGGGACGGTACCTGCACCAGTGGGAGGGAGCTGCGAAGGAGGAAAGTTTTCCACACACTAAGAAGCCCCTTCGCGGGCGGAGACTGCGGGTGGCGGAGGGGGAGAGCGTCGAAGCCGTGGAGGAGAGCACAGCAATAGGGGTGCGGAGGGCAAAGCAGGGAGATTCCCGCACAGAGGATCAGGGCCGACCAGCACTCACCAGCCCGAGAGGCTTGTCGGCTCACCCGCCGGGGCGGGCGGGGCTGGGAGTTGAGGCTCCAGCTTTGGTCGGAGCGCCGGGAGAGGACTGGGGTTGGCGGCGTGAACACAACTTGCAGGGGGTTAGTGCGCCACGGCTAGCCGGGAGGCAGTTCGGGAAAAAGTCTGGACCTGCTGAAGAGGCAACAGACTTTTCCTTCCCTCTTTGTTTCCTGGTGCGTGAGGAGAGGGGTTTAAGAGCGCTGCTTAAAGGAACTCCAGAGATGGGCGCGAGCCACAGCTAAAAGCGCGGACCCCAGAGATGGGCATAAGACTCTAAGGCTGTTGCTGCCGCCACCAAGAAGCCTGTGTGCGAGCACAGGTCACTATCCACACCCCCCTTCCAGGGAGCCTGTGCAGCCCACCACTGCCAGGGTCCTGGGATCCAGGGACAACTTTCCAGGGAGAACCCACAGCGTGCCTCAGGCTGGTGCAATGTCATGCTGGCCTCTGCAGCCGCAGGCTCCCGCCGCACTCCATGTACTTCCCTCCCCCCGGCCTGAGTGATCCAGAGCCCCCGAATCAGCCGCTCCTTTAACCCCGTCCTGTCTAAGCAAAGAACAGACGCCCTCCAGCGACCTACATGCAGAGGTGGGGCCAAATCCAAAGCTGAGCCCTGCGAGCTGTGAGAACAAAGAAGAGAAAGGGAAATCTCTCCCAGCAGCCTCAGGAGCAGCAGATTAAAGCTCCACAATCAACTTGATGTACCCTGCATCTGTGGAATACCTGAATAGACAACGAATCATCCCAAATTGAGGAGGTGGACTTTGAGAGCAAGATTTATGATTTTTTACCCTTTTCCTCTTTTTGTGAGTGTGTATGTGTATGTTTCTATGTGAGATTGTGTCTGTATAGCTTTGCTTCCACCATTTGTCCTAGGGTTCTACCCGTCCGTTTTTTTCTTAATAATTATTTTTTATTTTAATAACTTTTATTTTATCTTACTTTATTTTATTTTACTTTATCTTCTTTCTTTTTTTCCCTTCCTTCCCTCCTTCCTTCCTTCCTCCCTCCCTCCCACCCTCCTTTCTTTCTTTCTTTCTACTTCTACTAATGATTTCTTTCTACTTTTTCTCCCTTTTATTCTGAGCTGTGGGGATGAAAGACTCTCGGTGCTGCAGCCAGGAGTCAGTGCTGTGCCTCTGAGGTGATAGAGCCAACTTCAGGACACTGGTCCACAAGAGACCTCCAAGCTCCACGTAATATCAAACGGCAAAAATCTCCCAGAGATCTCTATCTCAACACCAGCAGCCAGCTTCACTCAACGACCAGCAAGCTACAGTGCTGGACACCCTATGCCAAACAACTAGCAAGACAGGAACACAACCCCACCCATTAGCAGAGAGGCTGCCTAATATCATAATAAGTCCACAGACACCCCGAAACACACCACCAGATGTGGACCTGCCCACCAGAAAGACAAGATCCAGCCTCATCCATCAGAACACAAGCACTAGTCCCCTCCACCAGGAAGCCTACACAACCCACTGAACCACCCTTAGCCACTGGGGACAGACACCAAAAACAATGGGAACTATGAACCTGCAGCCTGAGAAAAGGACACCACAAACACAGTAAGATAAGCAAAATGAGAAGACAGAAAAACACACAACAGTTGAAGGAGCAAGATAAAAACCCACCAGACCTAACAAGTGAAGAGGAAATAGGCAGTCTACCTGAAAAAAAATTCAGAATAATGATAGTAAATATGATCCAAAATCTTGGAAATAGAACAGACAAAACACAGGAAACAGTTAACAAGGACCTAGAAGAACTAAAGATGAAACAAGCAATGATGAACAACACAATAAATGAAATTAAAAATACTCTAGATGGGATCAATAGCAGAATAACTGAGGCATAAGAACGGATACGTGACCTGGAAGATAAAATAGTGGAAATAACTACTGCAGAGCAGAATAAAGAAAAAAGAATGAAAAGAACTGAGGACAGTCTCAGAGACCTCTGGGACAGCATTAAATGCACCAACATTCGAATTATAGGGGTCCCAGAAGAAGAAGAGAAAAAGGAAGGGACTGAGAAAATATTTGAAGAGATTATACTTGAAAACTTCCCTAATACGGGAAAGGAAATAGTTAATCAAGTCTGGGAAGCACAGAGAGTCCCATACTGGATAAATCCAACGAGAAATACGCCAAGACACATATTAATCAAACTGTTAAAAATTAAATACAAAGAAAATATATTAAAACCAGCAAGGGAAAAACAGCAAATAACACACAAGGGAATCCCCATAAGGTTAACCACTGAACTTTCAGCAGAAACTCTGCAAGCCAGAGGGGACTGGCAGGACATATTTAAAGTGATGAAGGAGAAAAACCTGCAACCAAGATTACTCTACCCAGCAAGGATCTCATTCAGATTTGATGGAGAAATTAAAACCTTTACAGACAAGCAAAAGCTGAGACAGTTCAGCACCACCAAACCAGCTTTACAACAAATGCTAAAGGAACTTCTCTAGGCAAGAAACACAAGAAAAGGAAAAGACCTACAATAACAAACCCAAAACAATTTAGAAAATGGAAATAGGAACATACATATCGATAATTACCTTAAATGTAAATGGACTAAATACTCCCACCAAAAGACACAGATTAGCTGAATGGATACAAAAACAAGACCCATATATATGCTGTCTACAAGAGACCAACTTCAGACCTAGAGACACATACAGACTGAAAGTAAGGGGATGGAAAAAGATATTCCATGCAAATGGAAACCAAAAGAAAGCTGGAGTAGCAATTCTCATATCAGACAAAATAGACTTTAAAATAAAGACTATTAGAAGAGACAAAGAAGGACAATACATAATGATCTAGGGATTGATCCAAGAAAAAGAGATAACAATTGTAAATATTTATGCACCCAAAATAGGAGCACCTCAATACATAAGGGAAATACTAACAGCCAAAAAAGGGGAAATCAACAGAAACACATTCATAGTAGGGGACTTTAACACCCCACTTTCACCAATGGACAGATCATCTAAAATGAAAATAAATAAGGAAACACAAGCTTTAAATGATACATTAAACAGGATGGACTTAATTGATATTTATAGGACACTCCATCCAAAAACAACAGAATACACATTTTTCTCAAGTGCTCGTGGAACATTCTCCAGGATAGATCATATCTTGGGCACAAATCAAGCCTTGGTAAATTTAACAAAATTGAAATTGTATCAACTATATTTTCCGACCACAATGCTATGAGGCTAGATATCAATTACAGGAAAAGATCTGTAAAAAATACAAACACATGGAGGCTAAACAATACACTACTTAATAACGAAGTGATCACTGAAGTAATCAAAGAGGAAGTCAAAAAATACCTAGAAACAAATGACAATGGAGACACGACGAACCACAATCTATGGGATGCAGCAAAAGCAGTTCTAAGAGGGAAGTTTATAGCAATACAATCTTACCTTAAGAAACAGGAAACATCTCGAATAAAAAACCTAACCTTGCACGTAAAGCAATTAGAGAAAGAAGAACAAAAAAACCCCAAAGTTAGCAGAAGGAAAGAAATCATAAAAATCAGATCAGAAATAAATGAAAAAGAAATGAAGGAAATGACAGCAAAGATCAATAAAAGTAAAAGCTGGTTCTTTGAGAAGATAAACAAAATTGATAAATCATTAGCCAGACTCATCAAGAAAGAAAGGGAGAAGACTCAAATCAATAGAATTAGAAATGAAGAAGGAGAAGTAACAATTGACACTGCAGAAATACAAAATATCATGAGAGATTACTACAAGCAACTCTATGCCAATAAAATGGACAACCTGGAAGAAATGGACAAATTCTTAGAAAGGCACAGCCTGCCAAGACTGAATCAGGAAGAAATAGAAAATATGAACAGACCAATCACAAGCACTGAAATTGAAACTGTGATTAAAAATCTTCCAACAAACAAAAGCCCAGGACAAGATGGCTTCACAGGCGAATTCTATCAAACATTTAGAGAAGAGCTAAAACCTATCCTTCTCAAACTCTTCCAAAATATAGCAGAGGGAGGAACACTCCCAAACTCATTCTACGAGGCCACAATCACCCTGATACCAAAACCAGACAAGGATGTCACAAAGAAAGAAAACTACAGGCCAATATCACTGATGAACATAGATGCAAAAATCCTCAACAGAGTACTAGCAAACAGAATCCAACAGCACATTCAACGGATCATACACCATGATCAAGTGGGGTTTATTCCAAGAATGCAAGGATTCTTCAATATACGCAAATCAATCAACGTGATACACCATATTAACAAATTAAAGGAGAAAAACCATATTATCATCTCAATAGATGCAGAGAAAGCTTTCGACAAAATTCAACACCCATTTATGATAAAAACCCTGCAGAAAGTAGGCATAGAGGAAACTTTCCTCAACATAATAAAGGCCATATATAACAAACCCACAGCCAACAGCATCCTGAATGTTGAAAAATTGAAAGCATTTCCACTAAGATCAGGAACAAGACAAGGTTGCCCACTCTCACCACTCTTATTCAACATAGTTTTGGAAGTTTTAGCCACAGCAATCAGAGAAGAAAAGGAAATAAAAGGAATCCAAATCAGAAAAGAAGAAGTAAAGTTGTCACTATTTACAGATGACATGATACTATACATAGAGAATCCTAAAGATGCTACCAGAAAACTACTAGAGCTAATCAATGAATTTGGTAAAGTTGCAGGATACAAAAGTAATGCACAGAAATCTCTGGCATTCCTATACACTAATGATGAAAAATCTGAAAGTGAAATCAAGAAAACACTCCCATTTACCACTGCAATAAAAAGAATAAAATATCTAGGAATAATCCTACCTATGGAGACAAAAGACCTGTATGCAGAAAATTATAAGACACTGATGAAAGAAATTAAAGATGATACAAATAGATGGAGAGATATACCATGCTCTTGGATTGGAAGAATCAACATTGTGAAAATGACTACTACCCAAAGCAATCTACAGATTCAATGCAATTCCTATCAAACTACCACTGGCATTTTTCACAGAACTAGAACAAAAATTTTCACAATTTGTATGGAAACACAAAAGACCCCGAATAGCCACAGCAATCTTGAGAGCAAAAAACAGAGCTGGAGGAATCAGGGTCCCTGACTTCAGACTATACTACAAAGCTGAAGTAATCAAGACAGTGTGGTACTGGCAGAAAAACAGAAATATAGATCAATGGAACAGGATAGAAAGCCCAGAGATAAACCCATGCACATATGGTCACCTTATCTTTGATAAAGGAGGCAGGAATGTACAGTGGAGAAAGGACAGCCTCTTCAATAAGTGGTGCTGGGAAAACTAGGCAGGTACATGTAAAACTATGAGATTAGATCACTCCCTAACACCATACACAAAAATAAGCTCAAAATGGATTAAAGACCTAAATGTAAGGCCAGAAACTATCAAACTCTTAGAGGAAAACATAGGTAGGACACTCTATGACATAAATCACAGCAAGATCCTTTTTGACCCACCTCCTAGAGAAATGAAAATAAAAACAAAAATAAACAAATGGGACCTAATGAAACTTCAAAGCTTTTGCACAGCAAAGGAAACCATAAACAACACCAAAAGACAACCCTCAGAATGGGAGAAAATATTTGCAAATGAAGCAACTGACAAAGGATTAATCTCCAAAATTTATAAGCAGCTCATGCAGCTTAATAACAAAAAAACAAACAACCCAATCCAAAAATGGGCAGAAGACCTAAATAGACATTTCTCCAAAAAAGATATACAGACTTCCAACAAACACATGAAAGAATGCTCAACATCATTAATCATTAGAGAAATGCAAATCAAAACTACAATGAGATATCATCTCACACCAGTCAGAATGGCCATCATCAAAAAATCTAGAAACAATAAATGCTAGAGAGGGTGTAGAGAAAAGGGAACCCTCTTGCACTGTTGGTGGGAATGTAAATTGATACAGCCACTGTTGAGAACAGTATGGAGGTTCCTTAAAAAACTACAAATAGGACTACCATATGACCCAGCAATCCCACCACTGGGCATATACCCTGAGAAAACCATAATTCAAAAAGAGTCATGTACCAAAATATTCATTGCAGCTCTATTTACAATAGCCCAGAGATGGAAACAACCTAAGTGTGCATCATCAGATGAATGGATAAAGAAGATGTGGCACATATATACAATGGAATATTAGTCAGCCATAAAAAGAAATGAAATTGAGCTATTTGTAATGAGGTGAATAGACCTAGAGTGTGTCATACAGAGTGAAGTAAGTCAGAACAAGAGAGACAAATACCGTATGCTAACACATATATATGGAACTTAAGAAAAAAAAATGTCATGAATAACCTAGGGGTAAAACAGGAATAAAGACACAGACCTACTAGAGAATGGACTTGAGGATATGGGGAGGGGGAAGGGTAAGCTGTGACAAAGCGAGAGAGAGGCATGGACATATATATACACTACCAAACTTAAGGTAGATAGCTAGTGGGAAGCAGCCACATAGCACAGGGAGATCAGCTCGGTGCTTTGTGACCGCCTGGAGGGGTGTGATAGAGAGGGTGGGAGGGAGGGAGACACAAGAGGGAAGAGATATGGGAACATATGTATATGTATAACTGATTCATTTTGTTGTAAAGCAGAAACTAACACACCATTGTAAAGCAATTATACTCTAATAAAGATGTTTAAATTTTTTAAAAATTAAAAAAAAGTGCTGTGTGAGCAATAAAAGGAGTGAAAAAAGACTGAGTGAAGAAAAGAGTGATGTGAGTCCAGAGAGAACAACCAAATACATGCTCTAAAGATATGAAGGGAAGAAAATGGTGGAGTTTTTTAGAAGACAGACAGACATGAGGTAACTTTGGGAAGTCCACAGAGAAGGAAAGCACAGGAAATTATAGTGGAAGAAGAAAAATAACACAAAAACTAAGATTCTCCCTCTTAACTGTAGGTTGGTGAAAAGTGAGTGCTGGAAGGGAAAAAAAATGTAGGAAAAGGGAGGCTTGTTCACCATCCCAGACAAACTGCCATGAATTCACCTTCAGTAGATGAAGTCCTGTTATCTCTCCTCAGACCTGCTACAGAGCTCACAGCACCAAAGGACCAGTGTTATTCTCCCCATAACCCCCTCTGCAGCTTCATTCTACAAACATTAAGAGGGCTTCTCTTGAAGTTTAAACGAGAGCTTGTGATTCTGTATCCCAGTGGCAGCTCGAGAGAGAAGAGAAACCTGTTGCACACTACAGTCTCGGGCCAGCCCTGACATACCTCAACCTCCTGGTGAGCCCCAAGAATTAGACACTGTGGAATCTTCATTACAACACAGCTCACGAGTAAATAAAATCAAGAGGGAAAAAGATAATTTGGTTAAATATGCACTAGGGATGGAAAAACAGATGGGGGCATTAATCCTACTTACAAGATTTGGCTTCAAATCAAGTCACATCATGACTAGTTAGGAGCAGCTGTTAGGCATAACCATCAAAGGTTTCACTAGAAAACTCTTCAATTTGATAAGATGCTGAGAGAACCAAACCATGAGGGAATTTCTGTATCATCCATGCCAGTTTTTGGTAAAATTTTCACTAGAGGCAAGTCCTTTATAGGTTTCTCCATAGGCTTTAATTTTAAGTGGAAATCCAACCATTATAGTCAGCAAACATGGGTTGACCCAGTTGCCTACTTCAAAACCTTCAATGGGTTTTCTGCAGGGACTCCTTCTCGAGGGGTCTAAACTCAAAGGGCACTCTTTCAGGGCAGTTGTGTTCCGCAAGAAAAGAAGTATATGGCATACTCTGAATGGACAATTCTCAGCAGCATAAAATTCAGTGTTTTATAACCCTGAATTGTCATTGAAGGTGTTCTAAGCAGTGAAAGGGGGCTGTTCTCCCCCGTCTCCTCATACCTCCTTCAGGTAAGACATTTGACCTTTTGAAATATAACTGTTCAGTTAGGACAGCTCTAGCCTTCCACAAAGAGGTTCAGAGAGAGGAGGAGGAGATATACATGAAGGCATAGATACAAGATAATGGATCCAAGTGGGACGCAAGGCCAAGTAGCAGCAAAGAGCCAGAAAGACAATAAATTCATGTATCAAGAGTCTAGGTGAAGCTACGGGTCTAGAACAGGGCTAGCAGTCAGCAGCAGTGGAATTCACAGGCACCAAATAGCTTGGCAAAATGATGGACCAGGAATCTCTCAGTTGGAAGAACAGGTGTAAGAAAAAGAAGTAAAACAAAATATGAAATGTATGCTTTTGGTACATTAGCCGCATAGCAGACATCTGCTCTTTTGGCTGCCCAGCACCCTTCCACGGAATTTACTCTGGAGAATCCATCCCTCTCCCATTATTAATCTTGTGATTTGGGTGGGATTAGCTTTACACCAATTTCCACAGATGAACCCAGATTGGTTTAATCCAATTATCATATCTCATCCTCCTAGTCACATTGATTGAGTTATGGATGTGCGTTTAATAAAATCAAAGCCAATCAGTGTCAACCATCTATATGCTGAGGCCTCTGGGAAACAGACACAGTCTAGAAGAAACCCTCTTTTGGACCCCTGGACAACCTGGACCATGAAGTGTGAGAATGTGTTGTGTGAAGCTGCTAAGACCTTTGCTCTCCTCCCATAAAGTGAGAGCCTGGAAGAGCAAGGGGGCAATCATTTGGAGTTGATGCATGAAAACAAGACCACAGAAAGCAGAGCAGAGGGACACGGACAAAACGGATTCTTAGTGATATTATCTGAATCTCTGGTTCAAAAGTACCCAAAGCCAACATCACCTCTCAACTTTTCAGTTATGTAAGCCAGTGAATTCCCCTTCTGGCTTAAGCCAGTTTGAGTTGGGTTTTTCTGTCTTTTGTAAATGAAGCACATAACTGATATGAGAATCTGCTTATTTATTAGTGAACACTTCCTGTGTGACAGGCACTGCACTAAATGCTGTAGGTTCTGTGATAGATGAAACAGGCTTGGCTCAGGCTCTCATGGATTTATCGTGTATAGTGAAGGAGGCAGTACACAAATAAGCATCCCAGTAAACATGTAAGTATAAATTGTGATAAGTCCTAGTAAAGTTAAGACCTGAGTGATATTACTAAGAATAATGGGTGGGTGAGAAACAATGACTGGGAAGACACAGAGAGGTACTGCAGCCTAGTACTTCCCTTGGGTTGGCCAGGTGAAATGAGAAGAAAGAGCATCCCAGGCAGAAGGCATGTTGTCCATTTTCTCTCCTCTTACCTACCCTAACTGCTTTAGTTACAGCAACAAACTTGTCACAGGGCTAGGAGTCCAATCTAATGAACAAAAGTCACCATATCAGACCGACAAATTTTGCTATTTCCGAGTCCTAACGTTACCACCTACCAGCAGTGCCACGATTAGAACCAGTTAGGCAATATGGATACCCCAGCAACACGTTTACTCATTGATGACCACCACATCAGTAAAAGATCCTACAGTTTTTTTTTAATATTATTGTGTTATTTCATGTATTTTTAATTTTTAATTTTATATTTTTATTGAAGTATAATTGATTTACAATGTTGTGTTAGTTTCCAGTGTACAGCAAAGTGATTCAGTTATATATACATATATATTCTTTTCCAGAATCTTCTCCCTTACAGTTTATTACAAAATATTGAGTAGAGTCCCCTGTGCTATACAGTAGGTCCTTGTTGGTTATCTATTTTATATACAGTAGTGTGTATATGTTAATCCCAAACTCCTAATTTATCCTACAGTTTTCGAAGTTATGTCTCAGGCTCATAAGTTTGTTGTTCAATTTCTGGTTTCCTCATTTGCATATGGGTTTTCTAATTATGATATCACTAACATAAGGAGACAGTAATAACTCAGGACAGCAGAAGTAGCCTCCGAGCTGTTCGGTCTAAGCCAACTCACTGCTCCAATTAGGTTGAACACCAGCTGTTGTCCTGGCTCTTCTCACTCCAGTAGTTGCCAAAACATTAATATTCTGCAGTATCCTTTTCCTCATTTTAACTATTTTTTGTTCTTTTTCCCAGCATGTTCCTGGAGTTCAGTAAACGTAGCCTATACTTCTCTCTTCCAATATGATAAATGACCTTCTGGTCTATACTTCTCAGCAGATAGCACATGTGAAAGCCCCGATGTAAGGCAGAGTTTGACTTTCCAGGAAACAGAAAACTCAGTGTGTCCAGTGGGTGATGAGACTGGAGAGACCAGCCAGATACTGTCCAGCCTTAGAGGCCACACTCGGGATTCCATATCTTATTCTAATGCCAGTAAGAAGCCAGTGAAGGGTGTTAAACAGAAAATGAAATGAGCAATCTTGCCTTCAAAAAAATCACTGATACAGTCTTTCTGCTAAATTGAAAACCAATCAGGGTGTTTGCTCCTGTGAGCTACTTTGAGAGATGATAAATAGATTGTACAAACTGAAGGGAGGAGTAAAAGGACCAGAAAATGGAGGATATTTCTTACACCTCTAAACAGTTGAAAAGTGCTTTCACCTCTCTCTCTCTCTCTACCTGCAATCTTGCTGTGTGGCCCCAGGTGTGCCATATAATTTCCAGGTCCTGTAAGTAATAAACCTTACCCACCCCCCACCCACTCCCAAAAGAAGAAAAGAATATGTCTTACAAGGAAAAAAATCCTTGTCTTGGAGCTTTGGGACAACATTGCCATAAAAGACTCAAATTCCAGTTGCAGTTTTACAACTGCAGGCATCAATCTTCAGTTTCCTGGTACTTGTCATGTGAGGAACGAAAATAAGTTGACAATAAGATCAAAAGTATGAATCAGAACTTGTCACACATCTCAAAGAAAATATCAGGCAGATGTCATTTTCCATAGGTAGGAATACTTCTGGACTGCAGGAAGTTAAATTTCATCCCAGCATTATTTTCTAAATGTCACATCTCATTGTCCAGTCCATTTTATGGCTATAGGCACAAATCATTTTTAATAATGAGTAATATGCAGGGTAAAGGACAATTATAGTCCAGAGGTCTTACAAATCAACAGAATTACACAGATAAAATCCCTGAAGCAAGTCCATGAATCCATAAGTTATGAAATTCAATTTGCTTAAAATGTCACCAATTCATCATCTCCAGCTTCTGAGCTGAGTAAGAGCAGCTCTAGAACATAATTCTGATCCCAGGCACCACTTCACCCAGCATGTAATTCTGAGACCCTTTCCCCACCAGATCAGTTGTCACTGTTCTTTAAAGTCCCCCAGGTGCAGTGTAAATGCATTAGTAACAAGCCAACAACTTCCCCAACAAAGCCTTGTTTGAAGTGCAACAGACTTTGTGGCTTCAGAGTCTTAAACCAACTGTATTTAATTTCCGGGGAATAACACAGAAAGTAGCAGCCTCTGACTGAGGCACTTTTTTACTGAGTAGCAGCCCTTTTCAAAGAGTCTAATGTATCTAACCACAGCCCTTTAGCTTCGCATATTTCCATTACTGTACTTTCAAAATAACACTGTGATGACCCACAGAATCATTAAAATGCCCTCTTGTGAAGCAGGTTACTGAAAGCCATTACTGTAATGTGTTTTTTCTTACCGCCCTCCCCATATAGATTGCAATCCCTTGGGCCAGGATTTAAGAGTATTGTGTGCACACACAAATAATCCATTAAAAATTGTGACTTAATGAATGAATTAGTCTTCCATTTTAAAGGAAAAACATTAATGCCATTTTTTTAAAAAAAAAGCAGCTAAATTTTATGTCTTACAATCATATAATTTATTGCTATACATTAGGTTTTAGAGGTGACTGTTTTCCTATTTCCTAGAACAAGGGATATCCGAAAACCCATCCAGGACGAAAGTCAATTTTTACGTTTTTTTTTTTCCACTGGTCTAGAGCCTAACAGGATGCCAAGGAGAATCTCCCAACAAGAGTCATATCAGTTCAGGGAAAACATATTCCTATTTCATGTCCTGAGAGTTATTTCCCTGGTTAAGATACACGGACCTCATTAATTACTTTACATGATGTAAATCTACAGATTACATCCTAGGATCTGTGTTTCCTAGCATGTGCCAAACATTGCTTTTATCCCACTCACATCCTGCCTTCTGCATAAGATACCAGATCACCTCTAGAGATACCAGGGTCTCTTCCAGTCACCAAGTTTTGGGGTGAATCCTTTAAAGTTCCCATGAAATTAGGATTTCTAATTTTCTCTCAAAAATACACAATAATCATAAACTTAATCATAAATCAATTTTGACTTCTAATGTCAGCCAAGAATGTTCACAAGTGTCAAAAGTGTTTGGATTCTCTTTTTATTTTAGCTTTTTAATTAAAAGACATTGTGATTCAGGATTCTGAGTCCCTTGTAGAAGAAGGGAATAGACTTGTAGAGAGGCACACGGGGGGTTTCAAAGATAATGATAAAGAAGTGCTATTTCTTAAACTGGGTACTGGATATATGATTATTTCTTATACCATTAATCTTATTTATAAAGATTATTTTGTATCTACTCAATATTTTATAAAACCTGTTTTGAAAACAAACTACACAGAAATAATCCGTTTCCCTGTTTCCAATTTCCACATTTAAATTATTGCCACCTAATTGAAGCAAATGAAAGGCATCTGTGAAATTTGACAAGTTTACTGATACTTTCAGGAAAACCCTATGGGGATAATTCTGCCTCTGAAAAGACTTTTATCCAAAGTTGCTTTAAGATGCTATTCTAATAATACTATGATATAATACCATCAACATTAGAAGGAAAAAAACCCAGAAAGCTTCATCCCCCCAAAAAACTTCAAAAACAAGTAGGCATCATCTACCCCACAAGTGTGTTTGTTGCACTTGTACTATTGCGAATACAGAGACAAACACAGTCTCTGTCTTCAGGGAGTTTACAGTATAACAGGGAAGGAAAACAGACATATAAACAATTGATCTAATGCAAGATAACTTTAAATAAGTGCTGAACAGGGGTGTAAACAGCATGCTATGAAGTTGAGTTTGAGAAGTGAGCTGAGGCTACCCTTAGCAAACAGCATTTACTATGATTAATTTGCAATGGTCTACGGTCAGCCCTTCACCCTTGCAGCTCCAGAATTTGATTTTATCAATGCCCCAGAGCTGATCAGATTCAGAGATGATGACTCATACCTACCAACTCCCAAACATCTAAAGAATATAAGTCAAAATGCCAATATATAAATTTACAATAAGAATTATAACTGCTGGGAAGAGCAGATGTCCATGCTGTCTGACACACACCTCTCTCCCTCTAGACAAGTTAAATGGAAAGCCCTATAGTGAGAAAGGTGCTTGGGATACAAGAATTCATAAAAAGATCAGCTTGTGATATGGTTATGTTTTTAAAAAGCGTCATTTTGGTAGCTTGACAGGTCCAACTGCACAAAAGGGACATACTTCAGGGAAGACCACACATTCCCAGAGTCTTAACAGGAAACCTTATCCTCTACATTGGACCAGGTGAACATGGTCAAAGTCTGCCTTCCAGCTCCTTGTTTTTGTGTGTTTCTAGGGCTGACCACATGCCCTTAGGTCATGTTCTAAAGTTGTGTTCTTTCTTCGGTTACATTATAAACTTTAACCAGGTTAGAGTCAAGTCTTCCAGTGGGGGATTACTTAGCACCTTTGCATAGCTGTACACTCTTCCAAAACTTAGTTTATAAGGTAATTCTCAGACTGCTCTCTCACATGCACATGGAGAGTGGCTAGCTTTAGGGTCTATGTAGAGGTACAACAGGAGATGAGTCTGGCTATGGAAGTCTGGGGAAGACCACAAAGTTCTTTAATACCTTGAATACTGTTCTAGAGAATGGCAAGCCATTGAAGATTTTCAGGAAGAAGAACGATCTAGTTCACTCTAGAATGCAACAGTCTTTACAAACTCCTTTGAAAAACCACCCTGTGGGGAAAATATTTTGTAATAGCTATGACATATCAGATGTACTTCATTCTAACCCTTGAACAAGAACAAACTCAAAGGATATCATTTCTTCTTAGAGAGGAGCTAAAACTCACAAAGAAAACACAACCAAATTATGCCAAACAGCACTTAGAAAATTAATGCGTCAATTGTCTATTAGATTTTTCTCATTGTTTTGGGTTTGGTGACTAAACCTTAGTTTCTAGACCAGTGGACAAGCCACATACGTAATTTAAAATTTTCTAGTAGCCACATTAAAAAAATGCAAAAAGAAACTGGTGAAATTAATTTAAATTGTAAATTTTGTTTAATCCAATGTATCCAAAATATTATTTCCATGTCAAGTTTTTGAAATCCAAGTGCATTTTGTACTTACAGAACATCTCCATTCAGACCAATATATTTCAAGTGCTCAGTAACCACATGTGGCTAGTGGCTAATATTGTATAGCATAGCCTTATACTACCTACTGTCAGCTCCAGGGTGTTCTGTATTATCAGAGAGAACTGGCTTTCAGAGAGACCAAATTGTTCACGGGTATAGAGAATTGAAGGATTATAACATTTAATATGAATCTATTTTCACCTGTAGGATGGTGTGTGTCTGTGTGTGTGTGCATGGGAAAGAGAGAGAGAGAGAGCAAGAGAGAAAATATGAGATTATCTTTGAGCAGCTAAATGGTTCACTTGGAGGTAATTAGGAAAGCCAGATCTCTAGAAATTCTTTTTTTTTTTTTTTCCCTTTGGAAGGGTTTTAAAAACACAAACACCAGAACTTTCTTCTTTGGGTTTCTATAACTTACTTGTGACATTCAGCTTCAAAAGGTAACCTATGCATTTTATCTATTTATTTGTTTATTTTTTATTTATGTGGCTGCATCGGGTCTTAGTTGCAGCACACAGGATCTTCGTTGTGGCACACAGGCTTCTCTCTAGTTGTGGCACGCGGGCTCCAGAGTGCACGGGCTCAGTAGTTGCGGCACTTGGGCTTAGTTGCCCCACAGCATGTGAGATCCTAGTTCCCTGATCAGGAATCAAACCCGTATCCCCTGCACTGGAAGGCAGATTCTTAACCACTGGACCACCAGGGAAGTCCCAATCTATGCATGTTGAATTATCCTGACATTGCTAACTGAAAAATCCCCAGTGCAAAAAAAAAAAATTCATTCTTCCATATCCTATTGACTCCGAACCCTGAATAGAGATAAGAGAAATAATGTTTAAGTCTCACAGATTCCACCCATACTGCAGTTATTTTAGACAATCTGATTACATGTATATCTTCATATACCTTCACATAGTAGCTCCATTTCTTTTCAGCTGCAAAGAAAACTAGCATTCCAGTTAGTTCCACTCTCCTAGGAGAGAAGAGTTGGAGTGAAAGATGACTCACCTTACTGTTTCTCTAACTGGATCATCATCTGTGAGTAGATAGTCCATGCCCACCACTGAGGTCCTGCCAGCATCCATTGTTCATGGAAAGAAGGGCCAATCCTTGGATATCACTTTGCCAGCCTTTACTGAAGAAATTTAGGTGTTAACCTAAAACAACAAAACAGCCAGTTATTGTACCAGAAAAATCGGTTTATTCTGGAGCAGCAAAGAATTGTAGTTCAGGACATGCAACTATGCTGAACCACACATGAGTCACATAAAGCAAAGAGGAAACTTTTAGAGAGAAGAAGGTGAAGTTGGGAGGGGCTGTTATAAACAAAAAATCATCTGGAGGAAACTGGAAGTTAGAAGTATAGTGGCTTCTCATTGGCTGAGTTGTGGCAGACCCTCATTGGCTGATCTGTTGCCAAGCAAGGAGAACATTTTCTTCCCTGGCTGGTGGTAGGAAAGTAGTGTCACTTCCTGCTGGAGATGCAAAGTATGTCTCTTCCTGTTGAGAGGGAGTGGTAGGAGCATGACAACTCCCTCTTCTGGCCCCTTTACCCCACTTTAGTGAGGTTTTCTTTTATTCATTTTCACAAAGGTAACTGTTCTGAAGTCATACAGGGCATGTGATTTGGGGGAATGGGAAGGAAGGGAGGGAAGAATAGATAATCTACCTTTTTCCCTTATTCTTTGACTCTGTAGGAGAGGGAAAATAATTTTCCTTCTACCCTTATAGGCTCTTGACTTAGACCCCCTGTAATAAAAGACAGATTAACAGGAGAAGAACAAACGGAAGTTTAATAATTTGTATATCTCCTGCATACATGGGAGATACCCAGGAAAAGTGAGTAATTCTCCCAAATGGCCAAGCCATCACCTTAAATACCATCTCCAGCTGAAGACAAAATATGATATTGGGGTCAGGGAGGCCAATTACAAGGGGTTACCAGGCAAAGCATAGTAAACAAGAGTAATGCTGTTGTGCAGGTTTAAGTCATTGCCTTCTCTTATTGATAAGAGTTTCTAGAGTTTTAGAGTCTTTTTTCTCTTTCTACAGAGAGGAAGTCACCCTTGCAAATGGAAGATTTCCCTTATAAATGTAAATATCCTTTTCAAAAGGGTTAATTTCTATTCTGGTTTCAGAGCTTTTCCTGTGTCTGCTGTTTCTCGAAAAATAAGAACTAAACCTCAGCCTAAGAAGAGGTATATTTTGGGGTGGCAAATTCTGCTCCCCTTCAACTCTTTGTCCCTTATTTCCCAAAACTCTCTTCCTTGATCCTTTCCCTTTCTTGCCTCCTGACCCCACTTTATGTCCTCTGGGATTCTCCCTACTGACCTATCTGAATCTCAGAGTCATCTTAAGGCTTGAAAATTTCATACCCTTTGGAGCTGTCTATGTCACTGGCTTTTCCCTTCTGGTTGGTGACCACTGCTCTTTCTCAATGTCTACTGGCTCTCCTTGGGAGGTAGAAAGTAGGAGAGAACTCTGACCTCATGGATGTGATGATGGAGAAGGGGAGTGTTCCACTCTAGACTGGAGCTAACTGTATACTAAAGGAGCATTAATGTCAACAGGATTTTACCATCATGAGGATTTGTTATTTTCCCCATATCTCTAGATCGTGCACATGAGGAACGTTTCTTCTTTCTATTAACATATTTGACTCTTACAAAGTAAAACCCTGCTCTTTCCTGCCCTGAATTATACAACACACGTGTCCACTTTTCTTTTAATCCATGTTGCCAAATGACTTTTCTCTAATCACTATTTTTCTCCCCTCAAATTGGTCTGGAAAGCTTAGAGA
This sequence comes from Phocoena phocoena, assembly GCF_963924675.1. Classification (NCBI taxonomy): domain Eukaryota; kingdom Metazoa; phylum Chordata; class Mammalia; order Artiodactyla; family Phocoenidae; genus Phocoena; species Phocoena phocoena. The sequence goes on along the minus strand of NC_089227.1, from coordinate 45,484,644 downwards.
TTTTCAGCTCACTCTGCCACACTTCCAAAAACAAAACAAAACAAAACGCTTCTTTTTAATTGAGATAGTTTTAGTATAGTTTTTTTTCCTGTAATCGAAAGAGACTTGACTACAATACTCTATATTAAAATCCACTTGTTTTTCTTCCTTCTAGGAAATATCCATTGCAATCTAATGATTCACTTTCAAAGCCACGTGATAAAATAGCAGAAGAATAAAGTAAGACCTTTTGAAATTTTCACAAGTACAGTGTCATGGCCAAATAATGAACAGTAATAGTTGGTTTGTCCAATATTTCTGTGGAATTAATTTTTTGGTTAGCTGGAAATTACCCCTAACTACTAAAACCTTGCTCTTTAAACCAAACATCTATACCAAGGTCTAATCCAGTAAGGCCCTAAAGAGCTAGAAAAGTGAGGGCTTTTTCGTTTTTTGTGTGTTTTTCGGCAGCCTTGAGTCTGATTTTTTTAAGTATTCCCATTTCCTGTTCTATTATCAAGTCATCCCAACTTGTGCCTATCATCCTTTTCAACTCTCTATATATCTTGTAGCCTCTAATTTGTGCCAAGTGTGAAACCGAGCAGGACACTGTGGGGCCTTTCCAGAGACAGACCCCCCCCATGTCCCCTTCCTCTTGTTTGTACAAAAGCTTTAGCCTCCTAGACCTTCCCCAAGTTCCAAAGAGCAAATTTGGAGAGGTGAGAAAATGCAGTAACAAAGGAAAACAGTTAAGCAAGATGAAATAATAATAAAAGCAAAATCAAGAGCTTTTAGTTCCTCCTCAAGGGCTATAGATAATATCCTGAACCATAACCTTGAGTTGTTTTACAGATACTAAAAAAACCCTCACCAGGTGGAGGAAGGTAACTGTGTGCTGATCACAAGAATGTAGACCCCAGACTGGCTGGAACCAGAAGGTTGATTATTAAGAGTCCCAAAACATCACCCTGTTACCTCACCATCAACCAATAAGAGAATTGTGCATGAGCTAATCACACACCCTGTGATGCTCTCCCTCACACTGTCTTTAAAAATCCTTCCCTGAAAGCCATCAGGGAGTTCAGAACTTTTGAGCATGAGCTGCCCATCCTCCTTGCTTGGCCCCATGTTGGGGGCCTTGCAATAAACAATCTACTTTCCTTCACCACAACCCAGTGACAGTAGATTGGCTTTGCTGTGTCAGGTGAGTGGACCCAACTTCGGTTCTGTAATAGGTGGAAGAGCCTCACAACCAAATTGGTTAGAATTCTGTATAAATTAACCAAACTAGTAAATGAAATTGAGGGACTGAACCGTGAATAAGCAGCATGAGCTTAGGGAGTGGGAGATTTTTGTGGTATCAGAACTATGTGGCACCTAGTTTGGCCTACAAGGATTTTTTACTTTGATTTTATTTTTTTTCTAGATGGTGAATATTGCTATTGTACCTAGAAGGTGTTAAATAAGTGACACATTGCTATTATTATTCACCAAAACGACCTTTGTTATTTTACCTTATCTTAAGATGCTAAGTCTCTCACCCTTTGTAAACTGCCAGAAATAATTTGGGGATGTACATGGAGTTTGTATATTAATGAGAGTTAGTCATTCACATTTCTGAGTAATATATCCTAATAAGCAAAACGGAAATTGTTAAATACAATACTCATGAAGTGGTTTGTTCCAGTTAATTACTTTTATTTATATTATGTACTAAGCATTTTCTTACTGTGATAAATAGAGCAGACTGGGGATAGCAACCTTTAATGACCAAAGATGGTTTATTGGAAACATCTGTTTTCATGACACGGTCCATTGCCATAGATAAAAGAGGATTAGGAGGTGGGGCTGGATGTGTATTGGCATCATAACTCTGGAGGCTGTAAAGGAATGTTAAAATAAGCCCCTTCCAACAGTTGACTTACTAATTACATCTTTTTTACCAGAGGAATTTGCTTAGTATGAGTTTTCTTTCCTCTTATTGTTGGTCCAGGCAAATCAATGTTTTACTGTGACTGAAAACAAGCCTGTACATTCTCTAGGTACCAGAAAAGGTAGACTGAATCCTGTTGCTAGATACAAACTAAAGTTAGACAAAGTCTACTTTTATGCACAATCTGAGAGCGAAAAGGGGCATGAGGAAGGAGGGGAAGTTAATCACACTACCAGTAAACTCTCTAATATCTACACAGTGAGCTGATAGAATCTAATTATATCAGTGTCCCCAGATTTTATCAGCTAAAAAACAAAGTTAAGAAAGATTTTAAAAATAAAAATCTAGGGTTGGCCAAAAATTTCATTTGGGTCCTACAGACAATTAGATGGTACAGAAAAACCTGAACGAACTTTTTGGCCAACCCAGTAGCTTCCTTTCTAATTACAAAAGTAAAATGTGACTATTATAAAAGATTCACTGGGAGGAGCCAAGATGGCAGTGTGGGAAGATGCAGAGTTAGCATCTCCCCACAACTAGGGCACCTGCCAGCCACTGGTGGGGTCTCTAACCCCCAAGGAGATGTGAGAAACCCCAGAGTGAACAGGTAGGACATAGGGGGACAAAGGAGGGAAGAGAAGTGGAGGCCAGACAAGATTGGCACCCCTGAGGCCGGGGAGATCAGGAGAGGCAGGTGGGAGGGACTCTCTGGGAAGAGTGGGAGAGGAGCAGAGGGCGATTGCACCACCCACTCGGGTCCAGAGAGCCTGCTGAGCTCCCAGGCCAATCCCCTGCCTTCCAAGCCCCCTCCAGGCTGTGTGGGTCCTTGTGGGCATAGGAGGGAGGCCAGGGAGATCAGGAGAGGCAGGTGGGAGGGGCCCTCCAGGAGGAGTGGGTGAGGAGCGGAGGGCATTGTGCTGCCCACTTGAGCTCAGGAAGCCTGCTGGGCTCCCAGGGGAGGCCTCCTGCCCTCTGAGACTAGGGGTGGGGGGCATGCCTGGGGCCCTTATTTTCCTGGAGCCTAAGCCCCACCCCCCACAGCCCCCAGGGCCTTTCCATGGGTCCTGAGCATTGACCCCATGCACTGCCAAAACCTCACCCCTGCTTAGGCCCCGCCCTCCACAGCCAATGCCTTCCCCCCTCCTTTTTTTTTTCCCCTTTTCCCTCCTCCTCTTTTTTACTATTGTGGTACTGATGTACCTTCCAGTTGTGGATTCAGCTATATTTTATTTTTACATTCTTTCTAACATATCTGTTAGTTTCCTACTCTAGTTTTATTTTTTACTTTGTTATTGTTCTCCTTATTTATTTATTTATTTTTACCACCCCACATGGCTTGCGGGATGGTGATTTGTGAGGCTGGGGTCAGGCAGAAGGTCCTGTGGTGGGAGCGCCGAGTTGAAACCACTGGATTAACAGAGAACCTCAGACCCCAGGGAATATACATCAGAGTGAGGTCTCACAGAGTTCCTCATCTCAGCACCAAGACCCAGCTCTGCCCAATAGCCTACAAACTCCAGTGTTGGAAGCCTCAGGTCAAACAACCAGTAAAACAGGAACACAATCCCACTTATTAAAAAAACAAAACAAAACAAAACATGAGACAGCAAAAAAACATGTCACAGATTAAGGAGTAAGGTAGCAACCTACAAGACCAAATAAATGAAGAGGAAATAGGCACTCTACCTGGAAAAGAATTCAGAGTAATGATAGTAAAGATGATCCAGAATCTTGGAAATACCATGGAAGCATGGGTCGAGAAAATACAAGAAATGTTTAACAAAGATCTAGAAGAACTAAAGAACAAACAAACAGAGATGAACAACAAAATAACTGAAGTGAAAAATATACTAGAAGGAATCAATAACAGAATAACAGAGGCAGAAGAACAAATAAGTGAGGTGGAAGATAACATGGTAGAAATAACTGCCAAGGAGCAGAATAAACAAAAAAGAAATGAAAAGAATTGAAGAGAATCTCAGAGACCTCTGGGACAACACTAAACACACCAACATTTGAAGTATAGGGATCCCAGAAGAAGTGAAAAAGAAAGGGTCTGAGAAAATATTTGAAGAGATTAGAGTGGAAAACTTCCCTAACATGGGAGAGGAAATAGTCACCCAAGTCCAAGAAGCACAGAGAGTCCCATACAGGATAAATCCTAGGAAAAACACACCAAATCACATATTAATCAAACTAACAAAAATTAAATTCAAAGAAAAAAATATTAAAAGCAGAAAGGGAAAAACAAAAAATAACATACAAAGGAATCCCCATGAGGTTATCAGCTGACTTTTCAGTGGAAACTCTCCTGGCCAGAAGAGAGTGGTAGGATATACTTAAAGTGATGAAAGAGAAAAATCTACAACTAAGATTACTCTACCTAGAAAGGATCTCATTCAAATTCGATGGAGAAGTCAAAATCTTTTCAAACAAAAGCTAAGAGAATTCAGCACCACCAAACCAGCTTTACAAAAACTGCTAAAGAAAGTTCTCTAAGTGGAAAACACAAGAGAAAAAAAATACCCACATAAACAAACCCAAAACAATTAAGAAAATGGTAATAGGAACATACATATTGATAATAACCTTGAATGTAAATGGATTAAATGCCCCAACCAAAAGACACAGACTGGCTGAATGGATACAAAAACAACCCATATATATGCTGTCTACAAGAAACCCACTTCAGACCTAGGGACACATACAGACTGAAAGTGAAGGGATGGAAAAAGATATTCCATGCAAATGGAAATCAAAAGAAAGCTGGAGTAGCAATATTCGTATCAGATAAAACAGACTTTAAAATAAAGACTATCACAGGAGATAAGGATTGATCAAAGGATCAATCCAAGAAGAAGATATAACAATTATAAATGTTTATGCACCCAGCATAGGAGCACCTCAATATATAAGGCAAATGCTAACAACCATGAAAGGAGAAATCAACAGTAACACAATAATAGTAGGGAACTTTAACACCCCAATTTCATCAATGGATAGACCATCCTAACAGAAAATAAATAAGGAAACACAAGTTTTAATGACACAACAGACCAGATAGATGTAATTGATATTTATAGAACATTCCACCCAAAAGTGGCAGAATACACTTTCTTCTCAAGAGCACATGGAACATTCTCCAGGATAGATCACATCTTGGGTCACAAATCAAGCCTCGGAAAATTTCAGAAAATTGAAATCGTATCAAGCCTCTTTTCCGACCACAACACTATGAGAATGGAAATCAATTATAGGAAAAAATAATATAAAACACAAATACATGGAGGCTAAACAGTGTGCTACTAAATAACCAAGAGATCACTGAAGAAATCAAAGAAGAAACAAAAAAATACCAAGAGACAAATGATAACGAAAACATGATGATCCAAAACCTATGGGATGCAGCAAAAGCAGTTCTAAGAGGGAAGTTTATAGCAACTCAATCTCACCTCAAGAAATAAGAAAAATCTCAAATAAACAATCTAACCCTAAACTTAAAACTAGAGAAAGAAGAACAAAGAAAACCCAAAGTTAGTAGAAGGAAAGGAATCATAAAGATCAGAGCAGAAATAAATGAAATAGAAACAAAGAAAACAATAGCAAAGATCAATAAAACTAAAAGCTGGTTCTTTGAGAAGTTAAACAAAATTGATAAACCCTTAGTCAGACTCATCAAGAAAAAAAGGGAGAAGACGCAAATCAATAGAATTGAAAATGAAAAAGGAGAAATCACAACTGACTCCGCACAAATGCAAAGGATTATAAGAGACTACTACAAACAACTATATGCCAATAAAATGGACAACCACGAAGAAATGGACAAGTCCTTGGAAAGGTACAATTTTCCAAGACTTAACCAGGAAGAATTAGAAAATATAAACAGACCTATCACAAGTAATGAAATTGAAACTGTGATTAAAAATCTTCCAACAAACAAAAGTCCAGGGTCAGATGGTTTCACAGGTGAATTCTATCAAACATTTAGAGAAGAGCTAACACCTATCCTTCTCAAACTCTTCCAAAAAATTCCAGAGGGAGAAACACTCCCAAATTCATTCTAGAAAGCCACAATCACCCTGATACCAAAACCAGAAAAAAATCACAAAAAAAGAAAATTATAGGCCAATATCACTGATGAACATAGATGCAAAATTCCTCAACAAAACACTAGCAAACAGAATCCAACAGCACTTTAAAAGGATGATACATCATGATCAAGTGGGATTTATCCCAGTGATGCAAGGATTCTTCAATATATGCAAATCAATTAATGTGATACACCACATTAACAAATTAAGGAGTAATAACCATATGATCATCTCAATAGATGCAGAAAAAGCTTTTGACAAAATTCAACACCCATTTATGATAAAAACTCTCCAGAAAATGTGCACAGAGGGAACCTACCTCGACATAATAAAGGCCATATATGACAATCCCACAGCAAGCCTCACACTCAATGGTGAAAAACTGAAAGCATTTCTTCTAAGATCAGGAAAAAGACAAGGATGTCCACTCTCACCACTCTTATTCAACATAGTTTGGGAAGTCCTAGCCACAGCAATCAGAGAAGAAAAAGAAATAAAAAGAATACAAATTGGAAAAGAAGAAGTAAAACTGTCACTGTTTGCAGATGACATGATACTATACATAGAAAATCCTAAAGATGCCACCAGAAAACTACTAGAACAAATCAATGAATTTGGTAAAATAGCAGGATACAAAATTAATGCACAGAAATATCTTGCATACCTATACACCAACAACAAAAAATCAGAAAGAGAAATTAAGGAAACACTCCCATTTACCATTGCAAGAAAAAGAATAAAATACCTAAGAATAAACCTGCCTAAGGAGGCAAAAGACTTGTACTCAGAAAACTATAAAACACTTATGAAAGAAATCAAAGATGACATAAACAGATGGAGAAATATACCATGTTCTTGGGTTGGAAGAATCAATATTGTAAAAATGACTATAGTACCCAAAGCAATCTACAGATTCAATGCAATGCCTATCAAACTACCAATGGCATTCTTCACAGAATTAGAACAAAAAATCTTACAATTCATATGGAAACACAAAAGACCCAAAATAGCAAAAGCAATCTTGAGAAAGAAAAACGGAGTTGGAGGAATCAGGCTCCCAGACTTCAAACTATACCACAAAACTACAGTAATCAAGATAGTATGGTACTGGCACAAAAACAGAAATATAGATCAATGGTAGAGGATACAATGCCCAGAGATAAACCCACACACATATGGGTACCTAATTTATGACAAAGGAGGCAAGAACATACAATGGAGAAAAGACAGCCTCTTCAATAAGTGGTGCTGGGAAAACTGGACAGCTACATGTAAAAGAATGAAATTAGAACACTACCTAACACCATACAGAAAAATAAACCCCAAATGGATTAAACACTTAAATGTAAAACCAGACACAATAAAACTTTTAGAGGAAAACATAGGAAAAACACTCTTTGACATAAACCACAGGAAGATCTTTTCTGACCTACCTCCTAGAGTAACAGAAATAAAAACAAAAATAAACAAATAGGACTTAATTAAACTTAAAACCTTTTGCACAGCAAAGGAAACCACAAACAAGACAAAAAGACAGCCCTCAGAATGGGAGAAAATATTTGCAAATGAAAAAACAGACAAAGGATTAATCTCCAAAATACACAAACAGTTCATGGAGCTCAATATCAAAAAAACAAGCAATCCAGTTAAAAACTGGGCAGAAGATCTAAATAGACATTTTACCAAGGAAAACATACAGATGCTCAAGAGGCACATGAAAAGAAGCTCAACATCACTAATTATTAGAGAAATGCAAATCAAAGTACAATGAGCTATCACCTCACTCCAGTCAGAATGGCCATTATCAAAAAAGCTAGAAACAATAAATGCTGGAAAGGGTGTGGTGAAAAGGGAACCCTCCTACACAGTTGGTGGGAATGTAAATTGATACAACCATTATGGAAAACAGTATGGAGTTTCCTTAAAAATCTAAAAATAGAACTACCATATGACCCAGCAATCCCACTACTGGGCATATACCCTGAGAAAACCATAATTCAAAAAGAGACATGCACCACAATGTTCTTTGCAGCACTATTTACAATAGCCAGGACACGGAAGCAACTTAAGTGTCCATCAACAGATGAACAGATAAAGAAGATGTGACACATATATACAACAGAATATTACTCAGCCATAAAAAGAAATTAAATTGAGTTATTTGTAGCGAGGTGGATGGATCTAGAGTCTGTCATACAGAGTGAAGCAAGTCAGAAAGAGAAAAACAAATACTGTATGCTAACGCATATATATGGAATCTAAAAAACAAAACAAATGGTACTGATGAACCTAGTTGCAGGGCAGGAATAAAGAGGTAGAAATAGAAAATGGACTTGATGACATGGGGTGGAAGGGCGAAGCTGGGGCAAAGTGAGAGTAGCATCGACATATACACATTACCGAATGTAAAATAGTTGGCTGGTGGGAAGCAGCAGCATAGCACAGGGAGATCAGTTCTGTGCTTTGCAATGACCTAGAGGGGTGGGATATGGAGCATGGGAGGGAGGCTCAAGAGGGAGAGGATATGGGGACTTGTGTATGCATATGGCTGATTCTCTGTGTTGTGCAACAGAAACTAATACAGTATTGTGAAGCAATTATACTCCAATAAAGATCTATTTAAAAATTAAGTAAATAAACAGTTTTACAGTGCTATAAAAAAAAAGATTCACAGAAGACAAAATGATAGAAAGAAAAGGTAAAACCACCTACCTCTCAGAGAAACAACTGCTAATCCTAATGTTAGCTATTATTAACTGTTAACATTTAATGTAAATAGAAATAAGGCTATGTGTTTGTACACAAAACTTAGTTCATACTTTCTCATAAATGTCACTTAATTCTATAATATGGTCAACATTCCATTTCAGGAAATAAGGATTCACATCTCATGGGATTTATTGTGACTGTAGAGAAATTAAGATGGATCTCTAATCTCTTATGATTGACATCCTGGGCATTTCCAATATTTTGTCTTATAAGTAACTCTAGAATGAACATTTTTATGCATATCTATTGATCACATCTCAAATTATTCCTTAGGGAAAATGAAAGGAGAGATATAGCTAGGTGAAGATATATATACCTTTACATTTTTTCATGTTTTTACTATTTTAAAAATATATGAAACAATACATTGTTTTTGAAGTATAGAATTTGATATACACCTGTTGGACATTTGATTATACCCAATATGTCCTACAACCCATCCCATACTCCAGCTTCAATATTTAGCACTTAGTATTACAATGACAATTCTACTCCCCTCCTATCATGCTATGTGCTGACTCATGTCTTCATATTTGGTTGAAATTGGACTATATCTAACAAATTTTGTGGACTTTTCCTTAGTTTAAGCACGGATGTAGTTTTCTTGCCTTCATATACATTTCTTTCATTCTTTTTTTGGTAAGATTAGTGTAATACTTGTGCTGTCATCCTTTTTAGAATTATTGAGCTATCTTGTCTTACTTAGTCATAAGAAATAAATGGGAATTTATAACCAGAGGAAAATTATATTGTCTGAATTTTAAAGTTAATACAACATAGGTATTGTTGCTTAACACAGAAAGGACTTAACTTTTAAATTTCATTGAAAGAAAAGTGAAAGAAGAAAATCAACTTTTCCCAAGTCAAATGAAAAGGAAAAATAACACTTTGTATTAACAGTTGGAGTCTCTCATTCTGTTGCATCCTAGCTTTTTACCTACTATAAAAAAAGTGCTGGCTTAGTAATATCTCAAATATTTGTACATTCAAGAATAATAACTATTGTGTTGATTCGTTATCTATTTTATACCACCAAGTATTCTATCCAGAAATATTGATTCACAGTTAGATGCTGCAATTGATGAACCAAATAGCAGAATATGTCAAATTGTTTTTTATGTTATTAATACAATTCAGCATTTGGTTTACTTAACTACCAATCATTAAAAAGAAGTTGATTTTCAGTTAAGATGACTAACTTGGGGTGAGGACGGAGGATGGTGTGACAGATTGTATTTTCCAAAAATGACTGCAATAATATTTCTGTTTTTTATCCAACCTTGTTACTTCCTCCTCAAGAAGTAGAGCCTATTTCTCATCACCTTGAAACTGACTGAGCCTTTGTAATTTCCTCAGAAAATAGAATGCTGTGGAAATGACATGTACGACTTCTAAGGCTGGGGTAGAAATGGTGATACAGCTTCTGCTGGGTTTTCTTTCTTGAGACTCTCATCCTTGGAAACTAGCCACCATGTTGTGAGAAAGCCTAAGCTACAAAAAGAAGCCATATGTAGGTGTCCTGGCTGAAGTCCCAAATTTATCTACCTAATTTATCATGTCATTTCTAGGTTTTAAAGCCCCAATTATTTTAAAGATTTTGTTTTCTTAACACAGAAAAATCAGAACTCCTTATGGGCGTTAGATCAGTAATCCAAAGTGTAAGCATTGTTATAAAATTCAAGACACCTGAATTGAATTTTACAATAAGCAGTATAATGATAAGGAGAAGTTTTCTGCTCAAAAAAATTCATTTTATTAGTTATTTTACATTTGGCAAAGAAAATCTATGTATGCCTCCTCTTAACTCATAACTAAAGTGTTATGGACTATTTGAAATACATCTTGTCTTCAAGCTCTAGTGATAAAGTTAAACAAGGTAGAATATTATGACAATTTTATCTTATTTACTTATTTTCCAAAGCAAAAGTCTTTTGAGTCTAAACACTTAACTCCAGGAAGGTTTGGAAATAAATAGCTATCTTACAGCTGACATTTAAAATTACTGCCTTAAAAAGATATTTTACAAATTCACTTGGGCAATAGCAACAAATATCAAAAGCAAATCATCATGCTTACATAGGAATGCCATTTTGCCCGTGAGTTATGGGGCACACCGCGGCTCAGAATAAGATGACCCATATAGAGACACTATTGAGGAATCTCTCACTCTTACGGTCACAACGGCTTGGAGAGTTTTCCAAGAGCAAATCATTGTTTCCTAGTGTAGAACTCCACAAATTTATCAAATATTTGACAAGGTGCTGAAGTACATTCAAAGACGTTTCTTAACAAAAATTCCTACTTCTATCTGCTGGGTCCTCTGCAGCACAATTCTGGAGGTTGGATTATCTTTTACATCAGCGGTTCCCAAGCTTTTTGGCACCAGGGACTGGTTTAGTGGAAGACAATTTTTCCACAGATGGTGGGGGGAAGGTGCGGGGAGGCAGGGAGGTGTGGGGGGTAGGGGCCTAGGGGAGTGGTGGGGGGACGGTTCAGGCGGTAATGTGAGCGATGGGGAGCGGCAGATGAGGCTTTGCTCACTCACCTGCCTCCCACCTCCTTCTGTGCAGCCCAGCTCCTAACAGCAGCTGGGAGTTGCGAACCCCTGTTTTTTTTTTTTTTTTTTTTTTTTTTTTTTTTTTTTTTGCGGTACGCGGGCCTCTCACTGTTGTGGCCTCTCCCGTTGCGGAGCACAGGCTCCGGACGCGCAGGCTCAGCGGCCACGGCTCACGGGCCCAGCCGCTCCGCGGCATGCGGGATCCTCCCGGACCGGGGCACGAACCCGTGTCCCCTGCATCGGCAGGCGGACTCTCAACCACTGCGCCACCAGGGAAGCCCCCGAACCCCTGTTTTACATGATAAAAGCATTGGTTTCTTAACTTCCAAAACAGAATATCCCCTGATCTTTTGAAGTATATTATGTTACCCAAAAAGTGGGGGGAGGGGGAGGAGTTGTCCCTCCCATGGGTAAACAGGTCACAAGCTGTAGACATTCATCAACTCTACTATCTTACATTTTTGGCTCCTAACCAAAATACTTGGCAAAAGAAAGTCATTTTTAGTGCTATACACTCTTTCTAAGGTATATAAGTGGATTAAATCATACTGCCAATGAGGTATATAAACTGACTACTTTGAGTGAATTACAGTCTTGACTTTTGGCAAGAATACTTAGAAAAACCAGAAAAAATGTTCTCAGTAAACTTTACATAGTAACATAACCATAGTGTCATCAAGTCATGGTGTACAATTTTATGACCGGAATATAAAAGGAGGTATAGTACTTACCAACGATGGTAAGTACATCCATCATTATGCCTCTCTCTAACTATAAAAATAGAGGTTAAATACTATTTTTATTAATATAATTCCTTATCAACCAGGAAATCAAAAAGTAAACAGTCCAGTTGATCACTTGAAGATGAAACTTAAATAATCCTATAACCTAGTCAACCTGACACATACTACTGTAACTCAGCAATCATTAAGCTCCATGCACATGTCAGTGTACTGGAAGTGCCACGTGACAGAGACAGCTTAGGAGATAAAGGAGCCCGCATTAAAAATAGAAAAGCTACATTTTTCCACTGCAAGTCAGTACTCTGTACAATTATCAGTAAATAAAAATTAAAATATAAAAATAAAATTACACCCAGAGTCCAATATAAAAAAAAAGATAATCTATGGCCTTTTAAAAACATTTTCCTTTCTTATTTGGAAAGTACCGTAATACCAGAAATATAGGTGGTATTTTTGCCTAGGTCCTAGGCAAAAATATGGCCAAAAAAGAATTGTTCTGTTTCAAATAATGAAACATCAGTTGTAACCAAAAAATATTTTTGTTTCAGTTCTACTTAGCCCTAACACTCAATAAATTAATTTTTTTTTAAATGCAAGCCCTTCACATCCCTGGCTCTACTTAGCCCTGTGGTCTCCAGACAACAGTCAGTAGACTTTCTTCTGTTTAAAAGTCAGCTTGATAAAAAGGCAGTGTAGACGGCTTTAAAGTAAGCCTCTCATCTCTATGTCACCACACCACATCAAATCTAAATCTTTTAAAACAATTTGTAAGTGATTATTTGAGTACTGCAATCTATAGATAGTTGTGTTTCTACCTTTATTTTTTCCTGATATATTAACATGTTGTATCCTTAAACATTTATTGAAATGGGTCATTATTTGTCTGTTTTCTAGTTTAACATTTCAGTCTAGTAAAATTCTTGAGTGCATACTGTGTCAGACGTGAGGTCGGTGCTAGAATAGAAAGACAAACTAGGATGAAGAAGCTTACAAGTGAGTGAATGAAGCAGATATATATGTGGACAATTTTAATATAATGTGGGAAATGCTGTGAATAAGTTGTCCTAGTGTCTTAAAGGAATATAGAAGAGACATTTGGCCCTATTAAGAGAAGACTCTCTGTATGAGATAAATATCAAATGGTATCTTGAAGGAAGAGCAGAAGTCAACCAGGAAAAGAAAGTTTCCAAGGATATTTGAGCAGTGGGAGCTATTGCATGGAATTATAAGGATAATTATCGAAACCCGCTCTCTGCTAAACCTGGAAAGATCACTTTTAAGTAAGATGAGGAAGATATGAAGGAACAGAAGACATAAACAGACAGCATGTTCTAGCCACTTTACATACATTTTTTTCTAATCCTCCCAACTACCCTGTCTGCAAGATAGGACTGTTTGCCCTCATTCAAAGCTCAGAGAGGCTAAGGAACTAATTCAAGGTCATTCAGCCAGACTTTGAAATGAAATCTATTGGATGGCAAAACCCCACTGGTACCTCCTCTGTGAAACAATACAGTGGGAGAGGAATTCTGTAGTACTTCATTTTCCATAAACATGGGCTGGGTGTTGGGAGAGGCAGGAAAAGAGACAAGAAGCAGGTGACAGAGGGTATTATATGTTATGCTAAGGAACTTAAATTTTATTTAAAGCCATTATTTTTATTTTTTTAATGCAAGAGAGAAAAATGGTGAGATGCTTGTTTAGAAAAATCATTCTTATAGCAGTATGGAAGATTTTCATTTATGGGCAAAAGACCTGAATAGACATTTTTTCTAAAGAAGGCATACAGATGGCCAACAGGCACATGAAAAGATGCTCTACATCACTAATCATCAGAGAAATGCAAATTAAAACCCCAATGAGATATCACCTCATACCTGTCAGAATGGCTATTATCAAAAGGACCAGAAATAACAGATATAGGGGAGAATGTGGAGAAAAGGGAATCCTAGTACACTATTGGTTGGAATGTAATTCGGTGCCGCCACTGTGGAAAACAGCATGGAGGTTCCTCAAAAAACTAAAAGTAGAACTATCATAGGATCCAAAAATTTCACTCCTGGGTATATATCTGAAGAAAACAAAAACACTAATTTGAATAGTTACATGAACCACAATGTTCATAGCTGCATTATTTACAATAGCCAAGATATGGAAGCAACCTGTGTCCATCAGTAGATGAATGGATAAAGAAGATGTGGTATATACATACAATTGAATATTACTCAGTCATAAGAAAGAATGAAATTTTGCCATTTCCAACAACATGCGTGGACCTTTAGGGTATTATGCTTAGTGAAATAAGTTGGAGAAAGACAAGTACTGTATTTTATCACTTATATGTGAAGCCTAAAAAATAAAATGAATGAATATAACAAAACAGAAACAGATATAGAGAACAAACTAGTGGTTACCAGTGGGGAAAGGGAAAGGGGGAGGGGAAGCTAGGAGTAGGGGATTAAAGATATAAACTACTGTGTGTAAAATAAATAAGCTACAAGGATATATTGTACAGCACAGGGAATACAGCCAATATTTTATAATAACTTTAAATGGAGCATAATCTATAAAAATACTGAATCACTATGCTGTACACCTGAAACTACAGGTGTAATAATATAATATTGTAAATCAACTATATTTCAATTTAAACAAAGAAATATATACTCTCTTCCCTTAAGGAGACTGCAATCTAGCTAGACTGTTATTTATGCTCATATGTCTATAAGAATCATACGTAAGAATAAATTTTGTATAAAACTGTGAAAAAACTATAGGAGAAGAGAAAATAACGCGATTTATAATAGTTACATGTGGTTTTATTGAGAAGGAGGGTGATTTCAGTTTGATTGGAATTTGAAATATCTAGGGAGGGAAGAGACAAGGAAAGAGACTTAAAAATCCAACATCTTTATCTTAATTTACAGTAACATTTTTTATCTAACAAGAGGGTTTTATATTTACGGAAGGCTCTCACTCAGTATGACCACAGCCATAGCATTAGGATCTGTGTTTTTTTCTGCTATAATCAGGAAGAAGTGAGCCTAGATGTAGCTGAGGCAGAAAGTCAACCTGGTAGGTGAAAGTAGTGAAAATTACTGCTTATGTATCTTTTAAAATATTCACTCTAAATCATTTGACATGAAGTGCTAATCATCAAACAAATTTTATAGTCACTCAATTTTTCCATGAAAACATACAAATCAGGTTATTGCCATACAATGGAAATTTTATTCTATTAGTACAAATTAATATGTCTATTTGAATAGACTCATTATAGAATTTGAGGGATACTGAAAAATATAATTTCTAATCTAACTACTTGCTTTTGAAACTCTCCTACTTTCATGTACCTGCTCAGGAAAACAGTGTTTTTGAAGAATTGCCTTTTAGAAATACAGAATATATATTAGTCCATCTTGGTAATGAAGTAATGTATTCTTTCAAGGTTGGGAATCGTTCCAGTAAATGGTAGAGTATTCAAATATATGGCCATGTGTATTCTTCTCATTAGCTAAATTACTGTTTACTACAAGTAAATGTGTACATTAGAAGACAAAATAATATTAACAAGCCACATATATAAGCTGTTTAATTTTCTTACAAATGCTACCTGAATTGAAAGGTTTTCTTTTCAAGGTCTGTTAGAGAACACATATCGATTAAATTCCACCACATGGCAAGGATCTTAAGGGCAAAGACTGCCTTATTTATCTTTATATTATTACTACCTGGCTTAGAGTAGGTATTCAATAAATGACAAATGAATGAAAAATTTACTAGTTTCTTGTGTCAGTTCTCTTCTGACCATTCCTTCTTGATTTCCTTTATTATATTCTCTTAGAATGCTTCTAATATCTCACTATTAAGTGAGATATTTGTCCAACACTGTTGCCAGATATGTTTATCAACTAAAAGAAAGTCCCTCCCAGTTCCAAAACTGTGTTCTTTGTAACTGTTTGTATCATAAATGATGCTGAATTGTATCAAATAATGCTTCATCTTCCACTGAGATGGCTATATGATTTCTCTATCTTAACCTGTTAATGTGGGAAATTGTATACACAGATATTCTAATATAAATCACCTTCATCTTCCTTGATCATGAGGCATTTTTTAAATACATTGCTAGTTTCTATGTGCTAATCTGTGGAATAAGACTTCTGCAATTATGTTCATTAAGTAAGACTGACCTATGATATTCTTTTCTTGTACTGTTTTTCTGTGTTTCAACACTGAGGTTCTAGCCTCATAAAATTAGTTGGGAGTTACCCCACTTTTGTCATTCTTTGTATTAGTTGCAGAAGATAGGAATTACCTATTTCTTGAATCACCTGTAAGACTATCAAAACTAATTTTTGCTTTGGTGGATATATATTTTAACTCCTAATTTTATTTCCTTAATGGTTAGAGGTCTAAAATTGTGTCATTTCTTCTAGTCAGTTTTGTTATGGTAGATTTTGCTGAGAAAACATCCATTTTGTCTAAGTTTTCAAATTTATTTGCATAAAGTTTTCTATAGTATTCTCTGATTATTTTTCTATGACTGATGTATTTGTGATTATTTGCCTTCTTTCATTTTTAATAATGTTTACTTAAATCTTCTTTATTTTGTCATTTTGCCAGTTTTGATGATTATTTATCCTTTCAATGAATCAACTTTTGGCTATTTCTTTCTTTTTTTTTTTTTACATCTTTATTGGGGTATAATTGTTTTAAAATGGTGTGTTAGTTTCTGCTTTATAAAAAAGTGAATCAGTTATACATATACATATGTTCCCATATCTCTTCCCTCTTGTGTCTCCCTCCCTCCCACCCTCCCTGTCCCACCCCTTCAGGCGGTCACAAAGCACTGAGCTGATCTCCCTGTGCTATGCGGCTGCTTCTCACTAGCTATCTACCTTACGTTTGGTAGTGTATATATGTCCATGCCTCTCTCTCGCTTTGTCACAGCTCACCCTTCCCCCTCCCCACATCCTCAAGTCCATTCTCTAGTAGGTCTGTGTCTTTATTCCTGTCTTACCCCTAGGCTATTCATGACATTTTTTTTCTTAAATTCCATATATATGTGTTAGCATACGGTATTTGTCTTTCTCTTTCTGACTTACATCACTCTGTATGACAGACTCTAGGTCTATCCACCTCATTACAAATAGCTCAATTTCGTTTCTTTTTATGGCTGAGTAATATTCCATTGTATATATGTGCCACATCTTCTTTATCCATTCATCTGTTGATGGACACTTAGGTTGCTTCCATGTTCTGGCTATTGTAAATAGAGCTGTAACGAACATTTTGGTACATGACTCTTTTTGAATTATGGTTTTCTCAGGGTATATGCCCAGTAGTGGGCTTGCTGGTTCGTATGGTAGTTCTGTTTTTAGTTTTTTAAGGAACCTCCATACTGTTCTCCATAGTGGCTGTAACAATTTACATTCCCACCAACAGTGCAAGAGGCTTCCCTTTTCTCCACACCCTCTCCAGCATTTATTGTTTCTAGATTTTTTGATGATGGCCATTCTGACCAGTATGAGATGATATCTCATTGTAGTTTTGATTTGCATTTCTCTAATGATTAATGATGTTGAGCATTCTTTCATGTGTTTGTTGGCAGTCTGTATATCTTCTTTGGAGAAACATCTATTTAGGTCTTCTGCCCATTTTTGGATTGGGTTGTTTGTTTTTTTGGTATTGAGCTGCATGAGCTACTTGTAAATTTTGGAGATTAATCCTTTGTCAGTTGCTTCATTTGCAAATATTTTCTCCCATTCTGAGGGTTGTCTTTTGGTCTTGTTTATGGTTTCCTTTGCTGTGCAAAAGCTTTGAAGTTTCATTAGGTCTCATTTGTTTATTTTTGTTTTTATTCCCATTTCTCTAGGAGGTGGGTCAAAAAAGATCTTGCTGTGATTTATGTCATAGAGTGTCCTGCCTATGTTTTCCTCTTAGAGTTTGATAGTGTCTGGCCTTACATTTAGGTCTTTAATCCACTTTGAGCTTATTTTTGTGTATGGTGTTAGGGAGTGATCTAATCTTATACTTTTACATGTAGCTGTCCAGTTTTCCCAGCACCACTTATTGAAGAGGCTGTCCTTTCTCCACTGTACATTCCTGCCTCCTTTATCAAAGATAAGGTGACCATATGTGTGTGGGTTTATCTCTGGGCTCTCTATCCTGTTCCATTGATCTATCTTTCTGTTTTTGTGCTGGCTATGCTATTTCTTGACTTTTATGTTGTTCTCAATTTCCTTTTTGTTGTCATTATTTTTATTAAATCTTTATTTTTGCTTTTAATTTTTCAGATACTTATATAACTACGTCAACCTTTTCTGGTTATTGTGTACCTGGCTTATCCTTTCTCATTCTTAAAAAAAAAAATCAACTCTTCATCCTTATATTTGGGGATTTTTTTATAGTTTTTTGTTTGCTTTGTGTTTACCACGATTTTTCTTTACTTTTTTTTAACCTTTTTTAACCTTGATCAATCTTGTAGATTGATCAAACCTTTATCTCTCTTGTGCCTCTATATACTGTTTAATAGTATAGATTCTATTTTTATTTTTTAGTGATTATTCTTAGAATTTCTCATGTATAATTGCTTAGCGTCTAAATTTTATCAATAGCTTTACTCTCTTTCAAAAACATACACGGACTTTAGAGCTTTAACCTAGACTATCTCTTTGCCTATTATATTATTATTATTCAGTGTCTAGTTCTACCCTGTTGATATTCCTATAATTAGCCATTATTACTATTGCTATTTTATTCAATCAATGCTTATCTTACAGATATACCAATTTATTTTCTTAACATTCCTTCTTGTAATTTAATCCTTCTTTTAGGGATTTTATTTTCTTCTTTAGTTTTTCCTTTAGTAAAGGTATTTAATTGATAAACCCTTTCCCTCTTTGTCTTGTTTTGTCTGGAAATACACTTGTTTTGCCTATATTCTATAATATTTTAGCTGCATATAGAATTTTAGCTTTGCACTTATTTTCTGATTACTATTTTTGTGATAAAACTACAGTCATAAAACATTAGAAACATTTCCTTTAAAATTGGGGGGGGGAGGATACTTGCTACACAACTTCTATTTAACATTTTTCTGGTTTAGTATCATAATAAAAAGAAATAAAGATTTATGAATTGAAAAAAAGAACCTAAGTTTTATTACTCATTAATGATATAATTATTTCTGTAGAATATCCAAGAGAATTTATAGAAAAAACATGTTAGAAAAAATTTTTTAATTCTGAGCAAAACACGGACCTAAATGTAAAAACTTAAACCTTAGTACTTTTAGAAGAAAACATTGGAGAATATATTAATGACTTCAGTATAGAGATCATTTTCTAGAACAAAACACAATGTGCACAAACCATATAGGGAAAGGTGGATAAATGTTTAGATTATAGTAAACTTTTAAACTTCTTTACAAGAGAAATATCATACAGCAATAGTTAAATTAAAAAGTTTAACTTCTTTACAAGAAAAATATCATAAAGTGAAAATATGAGTCACATACTAAAAGAATATTTCTATAATCTTATAATTAACAAAAATTAGAATCCACATTATATAAAGAGTATCAGCAAATGCAAACTAGTATATATAGGATGGATAAAAAACAAAGTCCTACTGTTTAGCACAGGGAGCTATATCTATATCCTGTGATAAACCATAATGGAAAGGAATATGAAAGAGAATACATGTATGTATAACTGAGTCATTTTGCTGTACACCAGAAACTAACATAACATTGTAAATCAACTATACTTCAATAAAATCATTGAGACAAAAAAAAAAAAAAAGAGTATCTGTGAAACAGTAAGTAAAATGCAGGCAACCCAAGAAAAAATGAGCAAAGACTATGAACCAGCAATTTATATAAGATGAAACCAAATGGCCAATAAATGTGTTGTGGTAGATTAAATAAGTGGTGACAGTTCTTCCCTCCCCTGTAGTAGTTAATAAGCCTGCATGCTGATGCCATAGTCTCACAGGGGTGGAGTATTCCCCACTTCATGGATGTAAGACTCAGCTAAGTGCCTTGCTTTGGTCAATGAGACATAAGCAGAAGTGTCACAAGCAGGGACTTGAAATGTCCATGATTAATGGGGCTTGCATCCTTGTGTTCCTGCCTTTGCTGCAAGAAGAGCCTCACTAGCTAACTAGGATAAGAGACACCTACAACAGATGTGCATCCACAGACCTGCATCCTGAAGCAGAGCTGCACCAGCTGGCCTGGAAACCCATAGAAAGAGATGATTGCCTCTAAGTTTTGGGGTGGTTGGTTACCAAATATTATTGCAGCAATAGCTAACTGTTGTACATATGAAAAGATAATTAACCTTATTATCAATAAGGGAAATGTAGATGAAGCCATGGTGTTGAACCATTTCCTATCCATGGGATTGTCATTACATAACACTGCTGTACAACACTTTGGAGAGTAATCTGACAATAAAGCGCAACGCTGAAGTATTACAACTTCTAAGTATGTAGCCAAGAAATTCTTGCACTCGTGCAGACACATAAAAAGAATGTGTATTACAGCAGTGTTTGTAAGAGCGAATTTTTTTAAAAATCTAAATATGTATCAACAGAAAAATGGATAAGGGCATTGTAGTATATTCACAATATGAAAAGCAGTAAAAATGAATGAACCATCACTATGCATTTCAGCATTAAAAAATCTCAAAAAAAAAAACAACTGAGCAATAAAAACAAGTTTCAGAAGAGTTCATGCAATTCTACTTGTATGCTGTTCTAACCCATGTAACACAATGCCATACACTGTTCAGATACATACTATTTATGCATCTTCACATAACAATAGCAAATTTGGAAAGCAGTGTGAGAAGTACTATCAGTAAAAATTATACAGGTGACATACTGAATCTGTTTTTATTTCTTTAAAAGAAATAAAGGGAACAAACATAGCAAAATTATAAGATCTGACAAAGCTGGGTGGTAGGTACAGCTGTTAGACATGTTACTCTTTGGACTTTTCACAGTGCCTTAACATTTCATAATTTCGAAAAGAAAGAGCTTTCAATTATGAGGAAAAGACCTTTTCTGATACCAGCTCTGCCATTAACTGGCTACGTGACCCTCAGCAAAACCTGTGGGCTCTCTGGACCTTTGTTTTCTCATCTGCAAAAATAAATGTGTTGAACTAAGAGACCTTTAAGTCTCCTTGCACCATTAAAATTGCAGATGATATTAATTTTTTAAACATTGAATTAACTGCCTATTTTTATCCATTACTCTGGGCAGAATTCAGAATATCCACTTATACGTGCAAAACCATCAATAGAGTCCTGTGACCTCAGACAATTAGCTCAGCTCAAGGAATAAAAACTAAACTGTGATTGGAACAGTGTCTCATTCCAAGATCATGAAAGCTCTAAAAGTATGAATGTTCTCAAAGGTCTTTGTGACTAAAAAAACTGTTTCTATTGTTCTAAAAGTTAAAGATCCACAAAACCAAAAAAAAAAAAAAAAAGAAAGAAAAAAGAAAAAGTCATCATCCTTCAGGAAAGAATGAGAGCAATATCCTTATGAATGTTTTATAGAAATCTGTATAGATCCTTAACAGGACCCACCCCACAGCCCAATTCTCTATTCTGTCTTGACACAATTGATGCACAACTGTGATCATTCAAAAAACGTGACAAGCGAGGGTTGGCAAAGTACAGGACTAAATTGGTGCCATTTTTCTACTGTAGACACAAAGAAAAGTCTCACTCTTGATAAAAAGGACACATTAAATCTAAAGATGAAAATGAGTCTCCATAACAGATTCATGAATTCAGCAGCAAGAAAATATCATTCTTCTTTCTTTCTAAGTGCGGTTTGTGTTCTTAACTTCTTTGTTTCAAATTATTGGGAGAAAATATAGTTCTTTGGCTACAGAATATATTCCATCTAAATGTTTTCATATACAGCATATGAATAACAAAGCTATTTATACTATATCTCTGCTTTTCAGATCCTCTGACATACAGGACTCCTGTTCTAAAATGTATTTTACGCTCCAGGTATACTGCAAATTAACCTATGAGGCCAAGGAAACAGGGTTCTTTGGCATTAACTTCTAGTGCTTTTCTGGAGACAATAACATGCAAATACCTATCCAGGGGCACTTGATGAAAGCAGCATCACCTGCTGTGGTCATGTAATAAAATTTTTTCATGCTTAATAAATATGCTTTTAAAAGATTCCACACTTAAAACATTATTCAATGAGGGCATAATTTATGCTCATCTTGGTCATAGTGGCTGAAAATCTTGAGGATTTGATGAACAGCTCCTTCCCTGTGTGTTTAAGAGTTGAAGTCCCTCCTGCTCTAAGAGAAGATCTTATCTGTGACGTTCAGCTTGGGAACTGACTTAACAGAGAAACAGCCTGTTGTGAGCTCTCTCACTCATGGTGATGCCATTCTGTTCCATTAAACATTTACTCAGTGGGCAATACAAATACACAGCACCGTGCAGCACCTGACAAGAATGTGAGGGGAAAAAAACAGACAAAACAGCTGACATGCCCAACTTCTGCAACTGGGGACAGTCATTTATAATTGTCTGCGTAACATTCTGTATGTTGAAAGTAAAGCATTTATAAATCCGACCTTCACTACTTGCTAGCTCTGGGCTGACCTTGGATATTTACCTCACTTGTTTAAGCCTCAGTTTCCTCAACTGTCTCTTCAACAGTTTCCCAACCCTAAGTTCTCACTGCACAATTGCTGTTATCACTTGTTTCTACAGCTGATGATATATTTTAAATCTATCTTTATTTATTGATTTTCTTTCTATAATTGCACTCCAAAATTGGCCATACCTATTATTTCCATTGGGATCCCAAAGATAACCTATACCCTCTCTCCAAGATTCTGACTCCTTTCCAGGCCAAACTCCTCATGCCTTCGCTATGCAAAGGGTCAGAGGAGAAAGTTTCCACCACCGCCATCAACACCCTGCTGTGGCTGGTCGCACAGCTGAAGGTAGAGTTTTAGAAAAGAGAAATGTCTAAGGTGGATTCAAGTTGTTCTCTGACAGTATAATATGAAGTCTGCTTTATTTCCTCTCTAGAATCCTTGGTAAATTCTTTTAAAAATTAATTTTTTTTGATTAATTCTTTCTATTGGTAAAAACATACATAAAATTTACCATCTTAGTCATTTAAAAGTACACAGTCCAGTAGTGTTAGCTATATTTACATTGTTGTGAAACAGATCTCCAAAATTTTTTCATCTTGCAGAGCTAAAACTCTGTACCCATTAAACAACAGCTCTCCTTTGCTCTCTCCTCCCAGCCCCTGTTAAGCACATTTTACTTTTATTTCTATGAATTTGACTACTTTAGACACCACATATAAGTGGAATCATAGAATCATACAGTATTTGTCCTTTGGTGACTCAATTCTCTCTCTTTCTTTAACCTGTCAAGAGCTTTAATAGCTGCTATTTTTTAAAAGAGGTATCTGATGTTATTCAGAATTGAAATAAATCAACCTGAAATACCAAGATTATCATTAATGATGATCAATTAAAATACGTAATTTGAAGTTTATCCATATGGAAAACTATACCTACACAATTTAGTGTTTTTGTTGGGTTTGATGGCACAGAAATAACCCATGTTACACATCTAGGATTAAACTGTTTCTTTGCCTTGGCAAATTCTATACTGCTGTGCTTTACTTTGTACAAGAAGCTTTGGGGGAGGGTGAGAGAAGGATATTGCTTAAGCAGGAGAGTGAATAGATGAATAGGCACCTGATATTTACATTACATAATTAAAGGAGAATTACATACCTTATACCTCTTTTTTATAGCTCCTTTCCCCATGGTACCTA
Organism: Phocoena phocoena; assembly: GCF_963924675.1. NCBI lineage: Eukaryota > Metazoa > Chordata > Mammalia > Artiodactyla > Phocoenidae > Phocoena > Phocoena phocoena. The sequence goes on along the minus strand of NC_089227.1, from coordinate 45,460,713 downwards.
ATGCAATGCCTATCTTCACAAATATTTGTCAAATAAAAGGCAAAGATCATGAGAGGAAGAAGAACAGAAAAATAACTGTGATGGTGGTGGCAGAAATAATGGTAGCAGAAGAAAAGAGAATGAAGCAGTAATAAATTACAGAGGGACACGTGATCAACATTTTACTATAAGCCAAAGGAAAGCAGACTTCAACATACAGAAGTCCCTTACACCCTTGATTATAGCAGGGGGAGGTGTTGATTTAGCTCAAGTTATAAGGGGATCAAATATATTCTTTGTTCATCCTCTTTCTTTTCAGCAGCTCCCCTCTGCACTCAATTCAGCTCCAGTCCCCTGCTGGATCTTGTACCCTGGGCAACAACACTCTGACTCCTCAGAGCTTTTTGAAGCTTTCCACCCTCTATCACATCCCTCAGCCCAGTGGAGGATGGCAGACCTTCAAACCACAGCCAGAGAAGTCACCTCTCTAATTCACAAAATTGCTCTGAATAAAGGAATGTCTTGGTGCCATATCTGTCACCAAAACATTTTATCTTTTTCTAAAAAAGCTTCACTGGTCATCTGAATAGTGTTAAAGAAGAGATGAGGTGGATGGTTATGAAAGATTGCAAAAGGTAAAGAGGCAAATCTTTCCTCCTGTTGCCACCTACCCCCCTCACCAGACATTGAACCTACACTCCCTCCAAATACTGTTATGCTTCCAAGAGAAGGTAAGATACAGCTCTACAAAGAGATTTGTACTCTATTTGTTGGAAGTGTGCACAAGAAGCTCAGGAGAGAGACCAAAATCAAAAGTATAAATCAAGGAGTCATCTACCTGGAGACTATCACTGAAGCTCTTGGAGGAGAATAGCATTCCTTTCACTCAGGCACCAATAAAAGATTGATATCAGGAGCTGTGTTGGTTCATAGGGCTGAAGGATGCACCAGTTGGTGGTTCATAGTTTTAGGTCAGTGCAAATTCTATCAAAGAAGAAAAGACATATGACTGATCCTTGCCTTAGAATGGATCATGACATATGGATAAATTTCTGCAAACAGATATACATCAGAAATGAAAGTGAAATCTTAGTGTTTAATGGACCTCTGCCTGAGAAGGCCTTTAGATTCCATGCACTCTAGGTTCTTTTAGCTTCTTGGGTTAAATAGAGTAAGTTGTTAGCTCTGCTCATACTGACACTAACTTGAGGTCCAGATTCCTGCCGTGGGTGCTGCAGTGAGTCATTTTCATCCAGCCTTATTTACTTGGTAGATGGTTGACCTAGTGCCTTGTTTATACAAGGTGTGAAATGAATAATGAACCTGAAGCATTTCTGGTCTTTGCCATCATCTAACAAATTTTTAAAGTGCATTTGAATGGTAAATAAAATAGTGGCTTATCTTCATTGTTTTATTATGAAACACAGTTTTAACCTAGGTTAAGGCAATAGGGATAAAAGAATGTGTTGGAAAGAGGTCTTTTATACCAAGCACTGTCTTTTATGCTTGCCACTTGAATATTTGATAGCTTGACATGATCATAAGAAAGGTTATTAAAGTGAATAATAATAGTTCTGCTGTAGTGAGCTTTTTAGAGAACATTCTAATTCCCTTAAACCCTCATCATAAATGTGTTTCTATGCACCAAATGTCAAACTGTATTTATACATGTGAAATATTCATCACAACAATGAGTATGTAAACATAAATATTAATGAAGAAATAGAGAAAAACTTTTATTGATTAAAACTTGTCTTCCCCTCCAAGGATATACTCACTAACATCATTATGCCTATTTAAATGACTATCATTACTATTGAAGCCCCAAGATAGAATTTTAAATTTTGAAAACACATCTATACCCTGACCAACTGGCTGTGGATGAAGTTACCAGCTTCTGATTTAGTATGAACATACTCGTGGGCTTGTTTTGTCATTCAATTTAGTTTTAGCTTATTTTTTTTAACATTTCCCTGTTGCTTTCTGTTTTACAAAGGGAGCTGTGCTCCCAAACAGGTTTGACCCCAAAGTTACGTTGTAATTCAGTCTAAGAAAAAAACAAATGTAAATAAAACACAGGAAAAAGAATGCCGGTAAAAAAATATTGAATGGCATGAAAATGCTGTTCAATTAAATATTTGCATGAGAATACTAATGAGAATTTTGAGTACATTTCAAGTCTCAGAGAAAAAAATGCATTAAATATAATGGAACCAATATAATTATTTTTTATGACATATAACTAGGTAGAAGATGAATAAGTAAAAATAACTAGGAAACTAAGCCAAGATATAAATACTATTAAAACATTGACATTCTCACTATTGTTTATAATTGAACAATTGTATATATGTATATAATATTCATGTAATCAATTTTAAGTGAAAATTAATAAATATAAATTATAAAAACTAAACATTAGTCTTATCAACAAGCATTGTGATCTGGAGCAAGTTATTTAATTTCTGTTTTATCACCTGTAAAAGGGGGATAATAAAGTCTACCTCACAGAGTAGTTATAAGGATTAGAGATGATGCATGAAAGTACCTATATCACAAGATTCATAGTCATAAAAAAAAAGCCAACTCTAACTAGCTTAAACAGAAAAATAATTCAATAAATGTTTTTAAGTAACTACATGAGCTACAGGAAGACCAAAACAACAAGTACTGAGGTTACATAGCCAGAACCAGGGCTGTAAGTCAGACTGTACAACAGCTGGAGACAGCATTTTGGAGGCAGTGTTGCCATTCCCACTGAGATGGATACACGGATTTGCATTGACATCAGTATCACTGGGCACAGGATGCTGCCAATAGAACCTCTGCCTCTGCTACCTCTGGGAAGCAGGATCTATCCTTTGTCAGCCAAACCAGAATACATTTTTTTATGGCAACTTCTTCTATCAGAGTCGGCTTCAAAGACTGACATGGGTGTGTCCAACTGGAGGAGGCTGGGTCACATATTTGTACTTAGAGCTAAAATAAAGTTGGAGAAATGGGTTTCTGGTTTCTATAGTGAGAGGTCTACTCATTGGGTAGAAATTCCCCTAAATTTAAAAAAGATTAAAAACGGAGAAGCCAAAAAGGATGGAAAATATCCACTATAGTCCACTCCTTTGGTATCTCAACTTCCTCATACACCCTTCTTCCTTATACAAACTTTCAAACAAATACGTCTATTAGTGTACCCAGCTCTAAGTCCAGGATCTCTGGGGTAAATTTACTCCTCCTTCACTTCACAATCCTATCTTGAATAACATGAAACCTGTGGATTGTGAAAATCACCATCAGGGACTTCCCTGGTGGCGCAGTGGTTAAAGAATCCACCTGCCAATGCAGGGGACACAGGTTCAAGCCCTGGTCCGGGAAGATCCCACATGCCATGGAGCAACTAAGCCCGTGTGCCACAACTACTGAGCCCACATGCCATAACCACTGGAGCCCATGCGCCTAGAGCCCGTGCTCCTCAACAAGAGGAGCCACCGCAATGAGAAGCCTGCGCACCACAACAAAGAGTAGCCGCCGCTCACCACAACTAGAGAAAGCCCATGCACAGTGATGAAGACCCAACACAGCCAAAAATTAATTAATTAATTAATTTTAAAAATCACCATCAGCATACTCTACATAAAATTATGAGAGAGACAAGGAGAGGGTAAAAAGAGGAAAACATGTATTTAATATTTAACTATATATATACACAAATATGTATTTAAGTACATATATTTGATATCAATCCATTTTTCTTCAAGTCACAAGCTATAGTTATTTATGATTTTTTTTTACAATGTATATCACATATTTTTGTCCTTAAACCAGCAACACATCTGGTGGTTGTCTTCCCCTGATGAAGTGACACCAATTTTATCCCTGAGGGATCTGAATCTATGGCAGTCTTGCCTGAATGAAGCTGTTCTCTGGTTATCCACTAACATTTACCACTGTGCGTGGAAGAACTTCAAGGCCCTCCAGAGGATCCTTGGTTATATCATGCTCTGTCCTTCCTCTCTGCCTTCATTGAATAACAGCAACCCTAGTTCCCTTAGATAATCTAAACCAATTCCCCCTACTAAAATATATAGTACAGTTTTCCTGTTAGTACACTAGCAGGAAAATCTAGGAGCTATGTTGGTTTTCTCCAGGTAAAGAAACCACACCTGGAGCAGCAGCTGCAATTGGAATCCTTATCTGATTAAGTGTATGGTAATCTACTCACCTTCTTAAAGTCCGTTGGTCTTCTGTATAGGCCAAATAGGTGAGCTGAATGGGAATGTGGCAGAATAATCGCTTGATTAGCTGCAGGTCGTTAATGAGGGCACTCATCTCTGTAATTTTTCCAGAAATGTGAAATTACTTTGGTTTACTATCATGGTATGAAGAGGCAACACTAGAGGCTTCTACTTGCTCTTTCTTACAATGATAGATATCGCTCTATAAACCAATAAGCGGATAAATGAACCAATAAGGGGATTCTGCTAATTGCTGAATATGTCTATCCCAACTCTGGAATCTAAGACTGGGAAGATAACCAAGAGGTGCATTTTATAGACTCACAGGACCCACGGAGAGATGGACCTGACCTGAAAGTTCATTAATCATCTGACTTCCATAAGCCACTACTCTAACTGGTGAACCACGACAGTAGAGAAGAGCCAATAAAAAGCCTTCTAAGGATCCTGGTTTTCCCCGCATTGATGTATTTTCAAAGCCTTGGTGAAAGGCATATTCCCTGCTTCAGCCTGGGAGGGGAGTAGTAGCCAAGCCAAGTTTGTACATAGTAATTCTCCTCTCCCTAAGCTTTTGCACACTTTTCTGTGCAGTCCATCAAGTGTGTTCTGGCATCTCATCTTCATTTAATGTAAAAAATTGTCAGGTCTAGATTTCAGTCCAACAACCAAGCAAATTCTTAGAGCCACTCTCAGGTGCTTGAGTTAACACACTGATACCAGAATCTCTGGTTGACACAGGCACACCAATAAAACATAGTATTCTTTCCACCCTGGTCTAACACAGTTAGGATTTATTCCCATACATATTACCTATGTTTCTGCTAATACAAATTGACAAAGTCTTGCAATTTTTGACATTTACGGTACTTCTCTCATATCATCTCTTGAACCTGCCTCCTTGATTATTTGAGTTCTCTTATAGGTCTAGAAACTATGAGAGACAACAAAGTTGAGTTGATCAGGATCATAATTTCTCTATAAGACCTCAGGACAGTTTATTATAGATTCTTCAGGTTAGGGGAAGCTAATTTCTGCAGACAAGGGAAGAGGATGTTTCTACTGGGAAGGAGGACCCAGAAGAATTTGAAACAGCCCAGATGTCCCCATCTCAATCTACAAGGTTCCGCTCTTTCACAACGAATGCCTGAACTTTAAAATTCAATACCTTATGAGGCTGCGAATTCAATTTGTATTGTCATTCAGCTACCTGCAGGACCTAGACTATGAGATAAATATTTCTTTCAAGGCAACCATGAAAGCTTTCTATGTCTTTACCTAATCCTAACCCTATAAATATAAAGCCCTGGTCCCATCATTTTTTTGAAAGTTCTCCAGCATACTTAGAAGCCAGAATATCACCCACAAATCCTATTCTCTTTATTCCCACTATAATTCTCTGTTGCAGCAACTACCTTGTCATCCTAGTATTCTATCAACCTTTGACTCTAGGTGACCACTGATTGATCATTTAAGTATCTATTTGGCTACCTCATGGCATGGACTACCACGAAGTCAACAACCAGTGGAATGTTAGAGCTTGGGAGGATATCTGTGACGTCCCCCTGACTGTGATTTGTGCAGAGCTCCGTGGACACTGCAATGTCTATGGGAACCAATGCATTGACCGAGCTGCAGCATCTCATCATCTGACAGCCTTCTAATGATAATAATTTCCACCTCATCCAAAACGTTTCTACATTATTCTCACTGGTAAAATCTAACCCAGAATTTAAAAGGGATTGGTGATAGTGGCGCCACCCTGACAACAAGCAATCCAGCACAGCAAGGAAACTATCCTGTCTCAACAGCGGTGCTGGGAGAATTTATAACCTCAAGTCAAGCCTCACAGCAATCTTTTAATATAGGCTACTTGCACTGGCTAAAACTCTTCCAGTTGGAAATTTGATTTAATACGATCTTGAGGTGGTAATGTGCACAGAAATCGACAGAAGTAGACACAAATCTTCTCCAGACTCAAGCTATAATTCTTCATGACTCATCTGCCTCTTATAGCGGCCAGAACAAAGTGAGATGAAAGGAGATATTATGGGCATCACCATCCCTGTATCTTTCAAGTCTGACAACTTCTGCAATTCTCCCTAGAGATATACTACTGCCTTGGGGTTTCTATTTCTGTAGGATGGGGGAATTCTAATGATGTCCATTTGGCCGTTAATAGTCTCCTTATTCCATAGATCATGGCGCCAGTCTGAGGATTCTGCTTGTTGCTGAAAATGTAATTCAGAAGTTCCCAAACTTTCTTGGTGTACAGTATCCTTGTTGTTACAGTGATTTTTACACGGTGTCTTTAGACCAAAAGAAACACCTAACCATTCTGTTGATCAGGTAGTTACATTTAAACAACTTAATAAGTATTTATGTCCTAACAAGTTGATAGTTGTTTGAAAAAATAGTATACTTTATTGAAAGAAAAACATTTTTATGTTATTATTGAATAGACAAAACCATTTACTAATGGGATGTGTGCATGTATACGGCACTGCACAACTTTTCAGACCTTAGGTGAGAAAATGGCACTCTCATTTCCTGTTCCACATTAACTTCTCCCACGGTACTTGCTTTTTACCACAGCAACTGCAAAAAAAATCCATCTTTGCAAAGAGTTATATCATCAAAACATATAGCACAAACTAATGAAACTTTGAATTACCCTGGGCTAACACTTCTCATGATGTGTAACATATGTCAAGTATCACTGTGTTTCCCTCAAAAATTTAAAATACCTGCCATACCTCTGTGACTCAGCATGCCTTGGCACACAGTTTAGGAACGATGGATATAACTAGCACATAGAATAAGCCAGTCTCAGGGGCGTAAACCTAAACCAATCTTATTTTCTCTCACCGACTCTTTGAAATTTACTGCTTGGAGAAATTTTCACCGGTTGCCCCAGAGGGTTTACTATGTTCTAAGTATGTTACAATATTAACTAATTTAATCTTCAAACCCAAAGTAGTCACCACTATTGTTATTCCCAATTTACAGATGATGAAACTGAAGCACAGAGAAGTAAGTAACTGACCCAAGATCAACACAGCTGCTAAGTGGTCAATCTGGAACTCAATCCCAGATAACGCTTTGGTTCCAAATTCTAGTACCTTTAACCATCACATCATGCTGCCCCTTTAACATGAAGTCACCACTTCTACCCTCACTGAGCAGAGACAGCAACAACACACTGGACACTGGGTGTTACCATTGAAACCTCTGCCACCACTGCCTCAGGAAACTGCAGAGGCAGCAATACCCACTGCCATGCAAGCAGAATGGATTTTGTTTGGCACCTGTTCCTTTCATCACTTAATGCGACTGGTAGAGCCTAAGTCAATGGTCAAATCCCTGCACCCTAATGAAATGGAAGAGGGGAAAGAGATTTATATTTCTACAGTGGGAAGTAGAGGCTCATCAGGATTGGAATTTGCCAAACACAAAAAGGGTGTGAACGTCCAGAAAGAAAGGCAAATGCCTTCCATAGCACATAATACTACATCTTACACAGAAGTAAAGATACAGATGAAGTATTAGCAGTAACCGTTATTGCCAGTAATTATGTTAAACAAGGAATGTGTGTTCTTATATGGTGTCTAGATCTTATTGTGACGAATCTACACGTATTTATGCTCTTAACTTCACAAAATGAGTTTTCTATCCATAACTTTCACTAACACCCAGGAATATGTGTTATATTGTTTCTTTCATTAACATTCACCAAGCTTACACAAGCTTAGACTTAAAAAAAAAAAAGATATAAAAATGCATCAACCCACATGCTTTTAGAAAGAAAAAAAAGTTCCTCTCTCCTCCCCATGGTGGTTCCCTCTCCTCCACACTTTTCAAAATGTTGATCCAAATATAGATTTAAATGATTTCTCAGGGCGTAACACATTGCATTCTGAGATATTGTCAACATGCTCAACTAAAATGTTTAGGTGTGTTTATAGGCAAATACACGCACACTAAGTAGAGAAAGAGAGAGACTAAAAACATGAAAATGGGAAAATGCACATTTTATTATAGAGCTTCATGAAGAACATTGCTGAATCAGACCAAAAGTTCAACCAGATTGGTATCCTGTCTCAAATGTAGCATGACAGTTCCCTCTGTGACATGGCTGATTTGCCAGGCTCACTTGAATTTCACAGACCTTACATTTAAAAGCAGGTAGAATATTATCTATAGGAAAATGTTTTCATATCTGTCCAAATACAATTAATTAATAATTATTAATTTAAAAAATCAAAAGGTTATCAACATTAAAAAAGGACTCCAAAAGTCACTGATGACATCGTGATTCTTGAGAAACCCTTGAAAACCCTGAAAGGTCTTAATCACTGCTTCCTGTAGGATGGATGAGATAACAGCCTAAATAATTTAAAGAGATTATATAAAGAGTCAAGAGGTACATTCATTTGCTTTTCTCCCAGGAAAAGTAACGCTATACATAGCTACTTACCACTCACAGTCACATTTCTTGTATAGAAATGATGATCTGGCCAGAACCAGTATGCCCCACCTATCCTATTCACATCCTGCTTCTCACCACTCTCTTCCATCTCCTTTCCTTTCTCTTCCGAGATCCATCACACATGATACCCTTGATCTACCCAGCTCTTTCCTCCACAGGGCCACCCTAGATAATGACTCATCTGCTTCCTTGCCAATTCCTCTATCAATACCCTTCCCTTCCCATCCCCACCATAAAAACTTTTCTGTCCTTAGACTGCTGTCTTAGGAATTTACTCTCTGCTCTTCTAGAACAGGTAAGTAACCAACACATTAGTGAGGGCTAAATTGTTAGTGGCAAATAATGCTCTGGTCAATTACTCCTCCAGAAGAGCTGCATCCTAAAAGTGAATGCCTGAGTCTCCGTAAGACCTTCCCTGATTCCCCTGGCTGAACTTTATCTGTTATCTCTATTATAGCACCTAAATGTGACATTTTTCCACCTTACATTACAAAGTTTATGAGCATATTCATCTCCATTCTTAATTTATAAGATACAAGCTGACACCCAGAACAGATTTTATATCCCTAAAAGATCCAGCGATGACTTCATTGACTGGTATTGACCCTATGAATAAAGCCTAATGGAGGAAGCAGGTTTTTTAGAGCACCTCAATTCACACCACTATTCTATCCCTGCATAAAGCCCACTCTGGAATTAGGCAGTGGGTGGAACTGCCAGTTGGACTCCATTGCCTGTGTCTTTCCTCCACAAGCAGTATTTACATCTACAGGTGTGAAGCTTCTCTCCTCTACTCAGCAGATAGGCTAGTCAATGTTGGGCTGACATGGGGGAAACAGTGAGGAAGAGAGGATGTGTGGGAAATAGAAAGGTCCCAAAAGGGCCTGCAAGAGAAGATTGCAGGGGAAAGAAGAGAGAGAAAATGGATGATATCCTACAATCTTTCTACTTCTAGGAAACTATTGAAAATGACAAAGTGGGAAAACAAGTGCTATAAAAAGTGCCAAATATTCCTTACCACTTGTTTAGCAAAACCATGTCCAAGAGGCTACTGAGTCATGGTTTCCTGGTTGTGAAAAATGATGTGATAAGAAATCACTCCCACAGAACTGGTCAGACACTTAACTTTCAAAGATAAAATTCACAAAATTCTCACGGCATGACATATCGTATCATGTTAATATGCAGAAGGGGCTGCTGAAATGATAACATTTGCTGCTTCAATTTGAGAAAATCCCATTATTACAAGACATATTTCTTTCCATTTATACAAGTGCCTTTCGGGGAAATATTCACAGTCTAAAATTAAAGCTGCCAGATCAAATGACAAGATCTAGGTAGTTAATTGGACACAGATGAAGGGAGGGGATGACAAGGAAGAAGAGGACAAGAAGAAAATTGGAGAGGAGGAGGAGAAGAGAACGGAAAAAACCTAGAGTACCTTTAAGCATCTAAAATATTTCTAGGAGCAAGAATTCTTATGTTTTAGACACATGTCTGTCATATTAATAATTATTTTGAAGTGACTTAGTTCTTTGTAAGTGCTGCAAAGAATATAATCTGTACCTGTGGTGAAGGCAAACCTGCTGCTTTGCAAACACTGAGAAGGTGGTCAGCTTTCCTACTTGGCTACTGAATGCATCAAAGAGATGTTGAAAAGATACCACTCTGCCCACAGAGGTCTGGCATTCCAGAAAACTTGGAAATAGGAGATTAGAAAAAAAGAAAGAAAGAAAAGAAAAGATGTTAGGAAAGCTCTGTAGTGAAAGGCAATGCATACAACAAGATGCTCTAAATAAGCAATCTATCTAGAGGTCCAGGGAGAGCCAATTATCAGGGAATTTATTCATTTATCCTTTTATTCATTCATCCATTAATACATATATCCAACTAGTCACTCATTCAACATGTATTTGTTGAAAGCCCTCTACATGCCTGGTTCTGGAAATACTGTACTGAGTAAAGCAAACACAGTCATGGAGTATATATTTCTCATTAGATAGTAGGGTTTTGTTTTTGCTCCAAGAGAAATTATGGAGAAAGAATATATTTTAGCCTTGTCATTAAATGGCAGAGTATAGCACACACTTGATGAACCCCTTGGAGATGTTAATTGGACTTTGTGTCACTAGGAACGTGATAAATTGACGTTGTAACAGAGTACATCGCCATTAATTATAACTGGCCTCCTTCGTAAATATTTCAGAAACCATTCTTTAACTGAAAAGGAAAAAAGGAACAGAATTTTAGAAAACAAAATTTCTTAAACTGAAAGATATATGAAGAGGATTCATTGCCTACTCACTCTCAAGCAAATCATTCACGTGAACGTCAATGGTAACAAAGAATTACGAAACTTTGTTCTCTGTCTCTAAGGATTTTACATTTTAAATGTTGAGTTTCAAAGTAAGTGGAAACCTGAGAAACTCTTTTAAAAGGCGTAAGTAAGCAAAAACAAGACTATGCTTTACAAATCTTCATGACACCCTTCACATACTACTTTCCAACCACGCTACCTCTCAAACCAATTTTAAATCTCATACACCTCTTAATTTCTTTGAGAATTTATTGCCATAAAATTCAATGCAGGACTTCCCTGGTGGCGCAGTGGTTGAGAGTCCGCCTGCCGATGCAGGGGACACGGGTTCGTGCCCCGGTCCGGGAAGATCCCACATGCCGCGGAGCGGCTGGGCCCGTGAGCCATGGCCGCCGAGCCTGCGCGTCCGGAGCCTGTGCTCCGCAACAGGAGAGGCCACAACAGTGAGAGGCCCATGTACCGCAAAAAAAAAAAAAAAAAAAAAATTCAATGTATTTAACCCTCAGATTATGTCTGTGTCTAAGTGAAGCTTAAAATCTAAGGCTCACTGGTCCGTCTTTAACCTAGAATTCTAGCAGTGTAAACAAATGTGGTATCTCTATAAACACCCTTCCTCCTAGGTTTAGCTATTTTCCAGTTACCTATCCAGCCATGCTTTTCATAGCCCTAACATGGTACCTTGTCATCCCTTATAGTGGCTTCAGCTTATTCCCAGCTCTCCATCTTTTCCTGTGCTCCTCTCAGCATTTGGAGTGACCTATCCCTCCCTCTCCACACCTTCAGTTTCACAACCCATTCTTCCTTCAAGGTCAAACTTAAATACTATAGCCCATGAACCAAAGGTCTGGCCTGATTTGGTTAACAATGATTCCTCCATTATGTTTGAATTCCTGTAGCATTTTTGTTTGTACTCTACACTTGGATACTTGGCCAAATATTGACAGCCTCTGCTCTTTGAAGAGGAGGAACCATTTCAATTAATTAATGAAATATAATAGCATAGAAATTCTTGACCCAATACTTACGTCTACATTTCAGAAGGAAAGTGAGTCATACTTACAGGAAACACCTGACTTTTCTCCACCCTCCCTCTTTTTAAAAATCTGACTCTAGCACACAACTGGAAATACTGAACATAAAAGGTGAAGGGTCCTCTATCCTTCCTTATTGCAAGTAATTTGTCCTTGTTCTAAGTATGATCTAACTTAATCACTGAATTACTTAAACTAAACTTGCCTATGGAAATTATGAAATAAGCAAAGTTTGCTCACAATGCAACTCACTTTTTAAAATCCAGACTCCAAGTCAATCTTTCTTACCAGGGATCTAGAAATCAGACAAGTATCTGCTGATCTAACTAATCCACTCTAGTGAAGGCAGTCTTGAGCCAATGATCAGGGGAGATTCCCTTCTCTTTTCCAATTACCTTAACTAGTACTTTTTTTCCCAGATAACAGTGAGTAAATGTCTAGATCTCAACTAGAATGGCATTAAGCAGAAAGAGTTTTCAATAAAATCACTCTCTTTGCTACTGAAGGCAGCATTAAGGAACAATAATAGCTGAGACTGAACACTTGCATACGTTAGCTCATTTAATCCTCTCTCAACCCTTTAATGCAAATCCTACTTTTAATGCCCAACCACCCTGGCTCCACATAGCCCCAGTCTATCCACAACACAGCAGTCAGAGTGACTTTTTAAACCCAGATTATGTCACTGCTCTGTTCAGAAACCCTCAGTGGTGCCCAGTCTCTCTGAGAGTAAAAGCCAAAGCCTTACAATGGCCTACAAGTTCCTCCAGCATCTGACCCTCCGCTGTGAAGGGTCAGTGAAGAAGTAGACTTCACTTCTACTACTCTTCCTTCCTGACTTCACTCCAACCACCCTGGCCTCCTTGCTGTCCTTCGAACACAGCAGACACCCACCACCCTCAGGCCCTTTGCACCAGCACTTCATATGCTCCACTGGTACCTTCGCAGTGATACCACCCTTTTGAAAATTGCAACACCCATTCCTGCCCCCTCAGCATTCCCTGTTTTCTTTGCTCTATTTTTTCCCTAACAATGATCATCTTTTTAGATACTATATTATTTATTTGTGAGCTTATTCCTTTATTAGGTTGTTTAATTAAACTTTTTCTTTTGAGATAATTATAGATTCACATGTAGTTGTTAGAAAAAATACAGAGATCCCATATACACTTCACACAGTTTCTCCAATGGTAACATATTACAGAAGTATAGTACAACATCACAACCAGGATACTGACATTGACACAGTCAAGATACAGAATAGTTCCACCACCAGAAGGATCCCTCATGTTGCATTTTTATATTCACACCTTCTTCACTTCTGCCACCACTTTCTCCCTGACCCCTGGCAACCACTAATATGTTCTCTATTTGTTAGGTTTTGTTTCTTTTTTCCCCCACTGTAGGATGTAAGGTCCACAAGGACCAGGGTGAATGATTGTATGGAATGTATGGAAGAAACTGAGAGGTTAAGAAATGTGTCCAAGGACACAGAGCTGTGAAGAGGCTGAAGTAGGATTTAAACCATCTCTGCACAATCCAACCTCTAAGTAACACCAGAGTGACTAAGGGTGAATTCCTCAGGAGCAGATGCTGACACCAAGATTCACGTATAAGTGGATTATTAGGGAAATGTTCCCAGAAGGAAACTATAAAGGAGCAGGGGAACAGGCAGGGAAGAGAAAGTAGTCATGAAGGGTGAGATCTCAGGCAAAGTCCTAGAAAGTGTAGCTTCTGCCTGATCCCATAGTGGATCTCCGGAGTATAAGTCACACCTGAACGCAGAGTATTCCTAGTCAAACCCAAAGCAAGGGAGCTGGCCTTTAGCGGCCCTTCACTTGGTAGATGTTGGTCAAGGGCTGGGAATGGATGAGGTGTACATTCTCAAGTACTTCCTTCCAACACTCTATGCTTAAGGGCAAAGCTGCTTCAGTAGGCTGACAACAATTAGGGTGAGAAGATAGGTGTTAGAAGGGAAAGTACACCACAGGGCAAGAAGGCTGGGTGGGGATAGGGGACCACTAACTTGTCTACTGAGTGGTCCTTCGATGTCTCTCATAATGCCTAGAATCATGCCCCAACTCCATATCATGGCCTAAGACCCCACATAATCTAGCCCAGGTCGACCGTTCAATCCACATCATGCACCACTATTCTGCAGCTCAGTGACCACAGGGGCTTTGCACCTGCTTTCCTCTCCCAGAACACTCCTTGTCTAACTCTTTACATGACAGTCGGCTTTTGATTCTTCACAGGCCAGTTAAAATATCCTCAAAGAAACCTTCCTTAAACACTGAACCATCGCAACACTTTGTATTTATAAAATGTACTTATTTTTATTTATAAAAAGTACTTATAATCTGTAATCATTTTGTTTCATTTACTTTTGCTTGTTTTCTGTTTCCCACTAAAATACAAGCCCCATCAAGGTAAGGGCAATGTCTATTTATCCAGTTGCAATATCCCTAGTGCCTAGCACATAGGGGATCAAAATATCTCTTGAATAAAAAGAAATAATGCGAGAGAAATCACTAACCACGCAGAATCACAGATGCTTTGAGTAGATTTTTTTTTTTTTTTTTTTTTGGTACGCGGGCCTCTCACTGTTGTGGCCTCTCCCATTGCAGAGCACAGGCTCCGGACGCGCAGGCCCAGCAGCCATGTCTCATGGGCCCAGCCGCTCCGCGGCATGTGGGATCTTCCCGGACCGGGGCACGAGCCCATGTCCCCTGCTTCGGCAGGCTGACTCTCAACAACTGCGCCACCAGGGAAGCCCAATCTTTTTTTTTTTTTAACTTCTTTATTGGAGTATAATTGCTTTACAATGGTGTCTTAGTTTCTGCTTTATAACAAACTGAATCAGCTATACATATACATATATCCTCATATCTCTCCCCTGTTGCGTCTCCCTCCCACCTTCCCATACCACCCCTCTAGGTGGACACAAAGCATGGAGCTGATTTCCCTGTGCTATGAGCTGCTTCCCACTAGGTATCTATTTTATATTTGGTAGTGTATATATGTCCATGCCACTCTCTTACTTTGTCCCAGCTTCCCCTTTCCCTTCCCCATGTCTTCAAGTCCACGCTCTATGTCTGCATTTTTATTCCTGTCCTGTTCCTAGGTTCTTCAGAACCAATTTTTATGTTTTAGAGTCCATATATATGTATTAGCATACAATATTTGTTTTTCTCTTTCTGACTTACTTCACTGTATGACAGACTCTAGGTCCATCCACCTCACTACAAATAACTCAATTTTGTTGCTTTTCATGGCTGAGTAATATTCTATTGTATATATGTGCTGCATCTTCTTTATCCATTCATCTGTTGATGAACACTTAGATTGCTTCCATGTCCTGGCTATTGTAAATAGAGTTGCAATGAACATTGTGGTACATGATTCTTTTTGAATTATGGTGTTCTCAGGGTATATGCCCAGGAGTGGGATTGCTGGGTTGTATGTAGTTCTATTTTTAGTTTTTTAAGAAACCTCCATACTGTTCTCCATAGTGGCTGTATCAATTTACATTCCCACCAACAGTGCAAGAGGGTTCCCTTTTCTCCACACCCTCTCCAGAATTTATTGTTTGTAGATTTTTTGATGATGGCCATTCTGACTGCTGTGAGGTGATACCTCATTGTACTTTTGATTTGCATTTCTCTAATGATTAGTGATGTTGAGCAACCTTTCATCTGTTTGTTGGCAATCTGTATATCTTCTTTGGAAAAATGACTATTTAGGTCTTCTGCCCAGTTTTGGATTGGGTTGTTTGTTTTTTTGATATTGAGCTGCATGAGCTGCTTGTAAATTTTGGAGATTAATCCATTCTCAGTAGCTTCATTTGCAAATATTTTCTCCCATTCTGAGGGCTGTCTTTTCATCTTGTTTATGTTTTCCTTTGCTGTGCAAAATCTTTAAAGTTTCATTAGGTCCCATTTTTTAATTGTTGGTTTTATTTCTATTTCTCTAGGAGGTGAGTCAAAAAGGATCTTGCTGTGATTTATGTCATAGAGAGTTCTGCCTATGTTTTCCTCTAAGAGTTTTATAGTGTCGGGTCTTACATTTAGGTCTTTAATCCATTTTGAGTTTATTTTTGTGTATGGTGTTAGGGAGTGTTCTTTCACATATAGCAGTCCAGTTTTCCCAGCACCACTTATTGAAGAGGTTGTCTTTGCTCCATTGTATATCCTTGCCTCCTTTATCAAAGGTAAGGTGACCATATGTGCATGGGTTTATCTCTGGGCTTTCTATCCTGTTCCATTGATCTATATTTCTGTTTTTCTGCCAGTACCACACTGTCTTGATTACTTCAGCTTTGTAATATAGTCTGAAGTCAGGGAGTCTGATTCCTCCAGCTCCATTTTTCGTTCTCAAGATTGCTTTGGCTATTCGGGGTCTTTTGTGTTTCCATAAATTGTGAAAATTTTTGTTCTACTTCTGTGAAAAATGCCACTGGGAGTTTGATGGGGATTGCATTGAATCTGTAGATTGCTTTGGGTAGTAGTCATTTTCACAATGTTGATTCTTCCAATCCAAGAACATGGTATATCTCTCCATCTGTTTGTATCATCTTTAATTTCTTTCATCAGTGTCTTATAGATTTCTGCATACAAGTCTTTTGTCTCCTTAGGCAGGTTTATTCCTACATATTTTATTCTTTTTGCTGCAATGGTAAATGGCAGTATTTCCTTAATTTCTCTTTCAGATTGTTCATCATTAGTGTATAGGAATGCAAGAGATTTCTGTGCATTAAGTTTGTAGCCTGCTACTTTACCAAATTCATTGATTAGCTCTAGTAGCTTTCTGGTAGCATCTTCAGGATTCTCCATAGATAGTATCATGACATCTGCAAACAGTGACAGCTTTACTTCTTCTTTTCCAATTTGGATTCCTTTTATTTCTTTTTCTTCTCTGATTGCTGTGGCTAAAACTTCCAAAACTGTGTTGAATAACAGTGGTGAGAGTAGACAACCTTGTCTTGTTCCTGATCTTAGAGGAAATGTTTTCAGTTTTTCACCATTGAGAATGATGTTGGCTGTGGGTTTGTCATATAGGGCCTTTATTATGTTGAAGTAAGTTCCCTCCATGCCTACTTTCTGGAGAGTTTTTGTCAGAAATGTGTGTTGAATTTTGTTGAAAGATTTTTCTGCATGTATTGAGATGATCATATGGTTTTTCTCCTTCAGTTTGTTAATATGGTGTATCACATCAATTGATTTGTGTATATTGAAGAATCCTTGCATTCCTGGAATATACCCCACTTGATCATGGTGTATGATTCTTTTAATGTGCTGTTGGATTCTGTTTGCTAGTATTTTGCTGAGGATTTTTGCATCTATGTTCATCAGTGATATTGGCTTGTAGTTTTCTTTCTTTGTGACATCTTTGTCTGGTTTTGGTAGCAGGGTGATGGTAGCCTCATAGAATGAGTTTGAGAGTGTTCCTCTCTCTGCTATATTTTGGAAGACTTTGAGAAGCGTAGGTGTTAGCTCTTCTCTAAGTGTTTGATAGAATTCACCTGTGCAGCCATCCGGTCCTGGGCTTTTGTTGTTGGAAGATTTATAATCACAGTCTCAATGTCAGTGCTTGTGATTGATCTGTTTATATTTTCCATTTCTACCTCATTCAGTCTCAGAAGTTTGTGCTTTTCTAAGAATTTGTCCATTTCTTCCTGGTTGTCCATTTTATTGGCATAGATTTGCATGTAGTAATCTCTCATGATCCTTTGTATTTCTGCAGTGATAGTTGTTACTTCTCCTTTTTCATTTCTAATTCTATTGATTTGAGTCTCCTCTCTTTTTTCCTTGATGACTCTGCCTAATGGTGTATGAATTTTGTTTATCTTCTCAAAGAACCAGCTTTTAGTTTTATTGATCTTTACTATTGTTTTCTTCATTTCTTTTTCATTTATTTCTGATCTGATCTTTATGATTTCTTTCCTTCTGCTAACTTTGGGGTTTTTTTGTTCTTCTTTCTCTAATTGCTTTAGGAGTAAGGATAGGTTGTTTATTTGAGATATTTCTTGTTTCTTAAGGTAGGATTATATTGCTATAAACTTCCCTCTTAGAACTGCTTTTGCTGCATCCCATAGGTTTTGGGCCGTTGTGTTCTCATTGTCATTTTTCTCTAGGTATTTTTTGATTTCCTCTTTGATTTCTTCAGTGATCTCTTGGTTATTTAGTAGCATATTGTTTAGCCTCCATGTGTTTGTATTTTTACAGTTATTTTCCTGTAATTGATATCTAGTCTTATAGCATTGTGGTGGGAAAAGATACATGATATGATTTCAATTTTTTTAAATTTACCAAGGCTTGATTTGTGATCCAAGATATGATCTATCCTGGAGAATGTTCCATGAGCACTTGAGAAGAAAGTGTATTCTGCTGTTTTTGGATGGGATGTCCTATAAATATCAATTAAGTCCATCTTGTTTAATGTATCATTTAAAGCTTGTGTTTCCTTATTTGTTTTCATTTTGGTTGATCTGTCCATTATTGAAAGTGGGGTGTTAAAGTCCCCTACTATTATTGTGTTACTGTCGATTTCCCCTTTTATGGCTGTTAGCATCTGCCTTATGTATTGAGGTGCACCTATGTTCGGTGCATAAATATTTACAATTGTTATATCTTCTTCTTGGATTGATCCCTTGATCATTATGTAGTGTCCTTCTTTGTCTCTTGTAATCGTCTTTATTTTAAAGTCTATTTTGTCTGATGTGAGACTTGCTACTCCAGCTTTCTTTTGATTTCCATTTGCATGGAATATCTTTTTCCATCCCCTCACTTTCAGTCTGTATGTGTCCCTAGGTCTGAAGTGAGTCTCTTGGAGACACCATATATATGGGTCTTGTTTTTTTGTTTGTTTGGTTTTGGGTTTTTTTTGCAGTACGCAGGCCTCTCACTGTTGTGGCCTCTCCCGTTGCGGAGCACAGGCTCCGGATGCGCAGGCTCAGAAGCCATGGCTCACGGGCCCAGCCGCTCCGCGGCATGTGGGCTCTTCTCGGACAGGGGCACGAACCTGTGTCCCCTGCATCAGCAGGCAGACTCTCAACCACTGTGCCACCAGGGAAGCCCCTGGTCTTGTTTTTGTATCCATTCAGCCAGTCTATGTCATTTGGTTGAAGCATTTAATTCATTTACATTTAAGGTAATTATCGATATGTATGTTCCTTTTACCATTTTCTTAATTGTTTTGGGTTTGTTATTGTAGGTCTTTCCTTCTCTTGTTTTTCCTGTGTAGAGAAGTTCCTTTTGCATCTGTTGTAAAGCTGGTTTGGTGGTGCTGGATTCTCTTAGCTTTTGTTTGTAAAGATTTTAATTTCTCAGTCAAATCTGAATGGGATCCTTACTGTGTAGAGTAATCTTGGTTGTAGATTTTTCCCTTTCCTCACTTTAAATATGTCCTGACACTCCCTTCTGGCTTGCAGAGTTTCTGCTGATAGATCAGCTGTTAACCTTATGGGGATACCCTTGTATGTTATTTGGTATTTTTCCCTTGCTGCTTTTAATATTTTTTCTCTGTATTTAGTTTTTGATAGTTTAATTAATATGTGTCTTGGCATGTTTATCCTTGGATTTTTCCTGTACTGGACTCTCTGCACTTCCTGGACTTGATTGCCGATTTCCTTTCCCATATTATGGAAGTTTTCAACTATAATCTCTTCAAATATTGTCTCAGTCCCTTTATTTTCCTCTTCTTCTTCTGGGACCCCTATAATTCGAATGTTGGTGCATTTAATGTTGTTCCAGAGTTCTCTGTGACTGTCCTCAGTTCTTTTCATTATTTTTTCTTTATTCTGCTCTGTGGTAGTTATTTCCACTATTTTATCTTCCACATCACTTATCCATTCTTCTCCCTCAGTTATTCTGCTATTGATTCCTTCTAGAGAATTTTTAATTTCATTTATTGTGTTGTTCACCATTGTTTCTTTGCTCATTAGCTCTTCTAGGTCCTTGTTAAACGTTTCTTGTATTTTCTCCATTCTATTTCCAAGAATTTGGATCACCTTTACTATCATTACTCTGAATTCTTTTTCAGGTAGACTGCTATTTCCTCTTTATTTGTTTGGTCTGGTGGGTTTTTACCTTGCTCCTTCATCTGCTGTGTGTTTCTCTGTCTCCTCATTTTGCTTAACTTACTGTGTTTGGGGTCTCCTTTTCAGAGGCTGCAGGTTCATAATTCCCATTTTTTTTGGTGTCTGCCCCCAGTGGGTAAGGTTGGTTCAGTGGGTTGTGTAGACTTCCTGGTGGAGGGGACTGGTGCCTATGTTCTGGTGGGCAGGGCTGCGTCCGGTCATGTTTTGGTGTGTCTGTGACCTTATTATGATTTTAGGCAGCCTCTCTGCTAATGGGTGGGGTTGTGTTCCTGTCTTGCTGGTTGTTTGGCATAGGGTGTCCAGCACTGTAGCTTGCTGGTCATTGAGTGGAGCTGGGTCTTAGCATTGAGATGGAGATCTCTGGGAGAGCTTTTGCCATTTGATATTACATGGAGCCAGGAGGTCTCCGGTGGACCAATGTCTTGAACTTGGCTCTCCCACCTCAGAGGCACAAGCCTGACACCCGCCTGGAGCACCAAGACCCTGTCAGCCACACAGCTGAGGGCGAAGTGAGGGTCCCTAGCTTGAAACTCTGTCTGAGCCTGCCAGGTCTCACAGAGGTGGTGGAGCAGGCCTCTGAGGTTCCTCTCTTCTGAAGTTATATAATTCTCAGGTCATATGGGAGGTATTTGGACAAATCATGGTACTCAGTGAAAAGCATGTTTGAGGGTATGCCAGGGACCCGTGCTCATTTATTGCTGGGTGCTGCTTAATTACCAGAGAGTTGCTGTTGAGGAATTTTAGCCCTCTTTGAGTCCAGACCTGTCTGAAGCAAGGCCCTAGAGTAACACTGCACCGTGTGCGGCAGACAGCAGGCAGGACGTGG
Source organism: Phocoena phocoena (assembly GCF_963924675.1). Classification (NCBI taxonomy): domain Eukaryota; kingdom Metazoa; phylum Chordata; class Mammalia; order Artiodactyla; family Phocoenidae; genus Phocoena; species Phocoena phocoena. The sequence continues at coordinate 45,439,744 of NC_089227.1, read as the reverse complement.
CAGCCTTGAGTAAAGCTTTAAAAGGTAAATTCATCCAAATAACAGATGAGGCTAGATATGCTAGTTTGGTTAGTATTATTACATTTTACCTGGTAATTTTAGCATAAGATAAACCTAGCCTCTCTTCACCCTTAGAGAAGACATCACTATAGATACCCTAAGTAAGAGTACAGGCTACGATTAAGAGCTAACAATAGAAAGGCTTCATTAGTCCATAATTTTGCTAGATTGAATTACCCAGAGACTTCAAGCAGAGGCAGCCCAGAAGGAAGTATAGCAAACCTCTATTCTCCAGCATCCATTAACTTCCCCATCTCTCTCTTTTGTGAATTGGAAGAGACTGCACCAAATGGAATGTAGAAGTAGTATTTTTATCTTTTGTTGTCTCAACAGTAGGATAAAAACAACTCTCCCCCCACCACCAAATAAATAGTAATTTTCTTCTCCCTTTAAAAATTAGACTGATTTGACAAACACAAGTTTTATAACACAAACAGAAACATAGAACATGAATTTTATTTTAAGGATTGTTTAAAGTCAAAGCAGGGACTTCCCTGGTGGTGCAGTGGTTAAGAATCCACCTACCAATGCAGGAGATAATGGATTCATCCCTGGTCTGGGAAGATCCCACGTGCCGCAGAGCAGCTAAGCCCATGTGCCACAACTACTGAGCCTGTGCTCTAGAGCCCACGAGCCACAACTACTGAAGCCCATGCCCCTAGAGCCCGTGCTCCACAACAAGAGAAGCCATCTTACTGAGAAGCCCGCGTACCACATCAAAGAGTAATCCCCACTTATGGCAACTAGAGAAAGCCCGTGCACAGCAACAAAGACCCAATGCAGTCAAAAGTAAATAAATTTATAAAAAGTAAAAATAAAATAAAGTCAAAACAAACTTCCAGTTTGTTGTTTTGACTATAGAAGCATCAAAGACTTATTAATGTGCTGTCTAATTTGCTGCCAATGACAAAAGATCCCAATGTATGTAGTCTGTGAACATCTCCAGTTTTCCAATTTTAAATATTTCTGGTAAGGACTATCTTACTAATTTCTGTTGAAGAACATGTATTATCTAATAACATAACCAGTTATTAGAAGAGTCTGACCCTGAAGAGTCAGAAAACAAGAGTGTCCCCAAGAAAAAGAGGAAATTCTCTTCCAAGGAGAAGCCACTCAGCAGTGGACCAGAAGAGGCTGCTGCCAGCAAGAGCAGTGGCTCCAAGAAAAAAGAGAAAGCTCTGAAAGCTGTGCCAGGAAAATTAGAACGGACATTTCCCTAGTGGGGCATAACTTGCAGAAATATTGCCCAACCCATCCCCTATAGCCCAATAAAAATAAGACCAAAAAAACAAAAAAGAATTCTTACTTGTACTTAAATTTTAATTCTTCTCTTTTTAATCCCAATAATGGGATACATAGGCACACAGCCACCAGGCTTCTCTGTGTGTGTGTGTATATATGTGTGTGTGTGTGTGTATATATATATATATATATATATATATATATATATATATATATATATATATATATATATATAATAAAACCTAGAATAGGTTTTCCTTTTCTTCAAGCACAAGTTCAACTGGTATATCTTCTAGGTAAATCTTCCCATTCCCTCAGTTCTAAGTAATTCAGGATACTTTTCTTAAAATTCCCAAAATACTTTTCCGTCTGTCTTCAGGTACTTACCTTTTCCTGCCATCTATGTTAACAATTCTTTAAGCAAATCAGTCTCAGTCCTCTCCAGTGCCGTAGTGCGGTGTTTGGTCGCGAGCAGTACTCTGGAGCCACACTGCCTGGTCCCAGCTCCTCCCTCGCCAAATAACTTACTGCCTGGCCCCAGCTCCTCCCATCGCGTGAATGTACGACTCTTCCCATTGGCGGAATAAGGAATGCAATTTTCTTTAACTCAATCTCTATTTCAATTCCTCCTTTCACCTGATGATAGAACATGTTATTTAATTGATTTCAGGTGTTCTCAATCAATTCAGTGTTAACTCCCTCCCCTATCAGAGAAAAGTGCCTCCTGGTGTTGCATCGGTGCCGGGACCTTGGGGAGCATTGTCTGAGTTCTAACTCATCTGCATCCCACTCCTGGTGCCCGTTCACCCTGGCCTGTGCTGAGCTGTCTGCACCCCGACTCTCAGCCACTCGTAGTCCTCATCACAACACCTCTACATATGGTGGCCCTCAGGGTTGTTTGTTGCTTGTCCCTCTGCCTATCTATAGTCAGAGTGGCATTTTCTTGGTCATTTTTGGATCATGATAAAAAAATGACAAGCTCGTTCTTCCTACGCCTACTTAGAAATACACTGTCTTTCCAAACCCATATAAACCCATAAAAAGCTGAATAACTCAATGTTCTCAATGCACTTCATAAAAAAAAAAAAAAAAGGTGTGTGAGTGGGTCTTAGAGGTATATATTAGAAAAATATTTTCCTACAACATTTCTTTTACAGTATTAACTTTTAATATTTGTTTATCAACATAATAAATGTACATGCTGGTTACAAGCAGCAGTCCTCCACCCATCCCTTTCTGCCACCAAATTCAGCCTGTTCCTTCTGGACTCCTGAAATCTCTCTGAGCACTAGGCTCCTGAGGGCTTTGTTTTATCAGCTCCCAACATTTCCCATTAACTTCCTGCTATGATAGATGAAGATTTATGTCACTCTGCAATCACCCACCTGCCTCCCCTTCTGTCATTGCCCCAAATTGTATGGCTTTCTTTTTTCTTTATTGGCTAACTTGGCATTCTACCTGGATCCCTTGTTCCATCCAGTATAGACAGCAATTTTTGACTTGCCGTTTAGTATATTAAGCTATTGGCTTTCTTAGTCTTCCCTTTAGCTCTCCTTCACCCCACCTTTGCCTCTTTACTTCTGTCATCCTTACTCTTAATTTTGTACCGTCAAAATTGATAACGTGTATACGGCTTGGTAACCATCATTTAGTCTTCCGTATTCTGTCAATACACTGTTCTAGAAGTTAAAAATTTTTTTTAAGTTTACATGATTATGATTATGTATATATTTTCCAATGCAGACCAATCATTAAGATAACATTTCTTTTCTTGTTCTTTTCTTTGGTTTAGCATAGAGTTTAAAGGCCTTATTGCTTGCTCTTTTTAAGAAAAATATCTTCATTTCATGCGGGATTTTCAGTGCCCCAAGATGTTTTTTCCTTTTACAGAAAAGGCTATTTAGAGGTTTATTTTGGTTTTAATAATTACTAACTTTATAAACCTTTGTCAGAGACAATAGATCCCAATCTAAGCCCAGAAGGTTAGAATTTAATGCCGCCATTATAACCCTTCCTCTATTTCTTCTGCCTGTCCAACTGGGAACAAATCAAGTAGGCTGCTGAGGCTTGGCTGTGAGGACAACTTGTTAGCTATGTTTCCATTAGTCATACTCCCGGGTGAGAACAAGAGTACATACTCTTGACTTTATGACTGTCAGTTGGTTTAAAACTCCAACTGTGAATTTGAAGGTGAAGAGATGTGCAATAGTTAAGAAAAAATAAACAACAACAGCAAAAAAACCTGAGGTAATCCTATAGCTACACCTACCTGCTTTCCCACGAACAGAGTCAGTACTTAATAGTAAGGAAGGCAGTAAATATAGCTCACTGTCTTAAACTGCCAAAAATTGTTTACATCTATTCTCTCCAATTGTTCAGCTGAACAGCAACTGCTTAAAAGTCAGGCAAGGGCTTCCCTGGTGCCGCAGTGGTCGAGAGTCCGCCTGCCGATGCAGGGGACACGGGTTCGTGCCCCGGTCCGGGAGGATCCCACGTGCCGCAGAGCGGCTGCGCCCGTGAGCCGCGGCCGCTGGGCCTGCGCGTCCGAAGCCTGTGCTCCGCAACGGGAGAGGCCACAACAGTGAGAGGCCCGCGTAACGCAAAAAAAAAAAAAAAAAAAAAAAAAAAGTCAGGGAAGACTCAAAAACTGGACTCTGCTGGCTTGCCTGCTTCACTCCACTTTCTCTGCAACCACGTCTGACAAACCCGATATAGCTGAGATTGAGGAATTCGATAAGCCAAAGTTGTTAAAGGCAGAGTGTAAGAGAAAACTCTACTGTCTTCAAAAGAAAAGATCAAACTGGAGAAGGAAACAGGTGAATGCTAGTGAGGTGTGCCACCGATAGGCACTGTTCATTCCACAAGCATTGTCCTTTTATTTTACTTCTCTTAGCTGTTTAAGTTTGTGAGATGCAGGGGTTGGATCAGATTTAAATGACTATGTTGTTCTTTTTCACAGCAAAGAATCAAGAACTAACGACAGAACTACCGACAGAGAAGGGCTGTCTCTCCCAGGCAGGTCTGGCTGGCTGGCAGGGAAGAAAAAGTACTTGGATGTTGATGATGAAACTGTTGGGTTGAACCAAGGTGAATCTTCAGTGAAAATTAAGCTGGTTTAAGGTGTCTGGCAGGCTGTAAAATGCAGTTTCATCAGAGTGCCATTTTTTTTGTTGTTCTTCAGATGATTTTAGTTTTCGAATGCACCATTTTTAAAATATGCAAATAAAAGGTTTTCAAACATGAAGAAAAATAAAGTCAAACCACCTAGCTTCACATCGTGCATCACTACTTTACGCTTCAGCATCCCTCTGAGATGAGAGCTAATGCTGATGCAGAGAGACATCATTACTGACAATGAACAGTACAGGTTTTGCTGTAGTTCCAGAGTCTGGGAAGACGATGCCTTGGAGAGCATAAAATGATCTTGAATGCATCTACTCTGTTTCTGAGCTTAGATCAAATTAATCTCTCAAAGCCTCAGTTGCCTTGTCAATAAGACAGATAATAATAGTATTCACATTAGAGGGTTACTGCAATAATGAAATGAAATAAGGCGCTTAGCACAAATATGGCACTTGGTAAGCACTGGATAAAAAATAACTATCCTTATTCTCACTATTCTTTATAATCTTATATGGCCCCAGCCTCTTTGAGCAGTTGCTATTGTTGCCTTGTGCTCGTCTTGATGAAGGATTAGACACTTTAACATATAACACCCCCCCCGACACACACACACCACCAAAAATAGGTCCAAATGCAATAATGAGAAGTGAGAATTTACTGAAGATTTTGTGTTGTTAATGGGAAGAGGATTCTTCTTGCACACACTATGGGAAAACTTCTCTATTTTCTCAAGAAATGCACCTCTTGCCAAAGGTATATACACAACACACCTACTCCCTTGTGGCATCCCAGGAACCCAGCAGTTATCTGAAGCCTGAGCAGTAGTCATCTTCAATATGTCTGGGGGTGTAGGTGGTTCATGCTGCCTCACCCATTCCTCCTCACCACCAGTGTCAATGTTCCCCAAAAGTATAACAAGAATCAATTTTTGTAAATAGAGGCATATTTTAAACATTTGGAAAAGCCTGCTAACCTGGACAATTCACACCTCCTAGGAAATTGTCCTAAATTAAGCAGAGCCAGGCACAGGAAGAGCTGATCGGAAGTCAGGAGTCCTGAGTTCTAATCCTGATTCAGCTGATAACTGACTATATGATCTTAGAAACATGTTTTTGTTTGTCTGTTTCATCACCTGAAAAAAGTGTTTGGCAAGATGATTGCTAAGGTATCTTTCAATTTTAAAATTCCATTGTTACAGACCGTGTCCCGCCAAAATTCATATGTTGAAATCCTAACCCAAATGTGAAATGTGTCCTATGAAAAAGACCCCAGAAAGTTCTTCATTCATTCTACCTCTAAGGACAGAGTGAGAAGATAGTCTATGAACAAAGAAAGGGGCCCTCACCAGATATTGAATCTGCAGGCACCTTGATCTTAAACTTCCCAGGCTCCAGAACTATGAGAAATGTATTTTTGTTGTTGACAAGGCACCTAGTCTGTGGTGTTCTGTTACAGCAGCTTGAACTAAAACACCCATCATGGATCTTTCTGTAAATACAAGAATCTAAAATTAAAACAAATCTTTCATCTCACTCTCAAGGTTATCTTATATCCCAGTTTGTTTAAAGTGAGTTGTGCCTTAATTCTGATCTCTAAACTCAGGAAGCCTGCATTCATAAAATACAGGCCAGTGCTGCAAGCTTAGATACCTAATAAGAAAAGTAAAGATACATTGGCTATGGTTTCATCTACAGAAACTAAGTGTTGAGTAAGCTAATTTCACTTACGTATACAGAGCTAACTGCTCCCTGGAAATACTCTCCATACCAAGATATGTCTCTCAGTGAATATTGCATTTCCCCTGGAACACTCAAAGTCTACATTTAGAGTAATAATGATATAACCATGATTGCAATTTACTGTCTACCAGTTCCCAGGTACTATGCTATGTGTTTTACAATGTGATTTCATGTTGTCATCACAGAAACCTTATGATGTAGGAATATTAAACACAAACACACACACACATACAGAATAAGATGTCTAAGTTATATGCTTAAGGTCAAACAGCTAGCATACAATAAAAAACAGACAATAAACCAGGTCCATCTTACTGCGATATCTGCATTTCATTCCATTATCTATGTTCTTATAGCCTCTAAATGATTCTAAGTTCGTGTAATCACCTATGAATCTCAACGTTTTAAAACAGCTATGCACTGTATAGATTAAAGTAGCAAAATCCCATTACACTAGAATGGATGCAGTAATTGAAATTATTTTTCTTTTGTATGCTTAGCATATTCTAAAGAAATGTTGGTAGGGACTTCCCTGGTGGCACAGTGGTTAAGAATCTGCCTGCCCACGCAGGGGATACAGGTTCGAGCCCTGGTCCGGGAAGATCCCACATGCCACGGAGCAACTAAGCCCGTGCTCCACAACTACTGAGCCTACGCTCTAGAGCCTGTGAGCCACAACTAATGAGCCTACGTGCCACAACTACTGAAGCCCATGCTCCGCAACAAGAGAAGCCACCACAATGAGAAGTCGAAGAGTAGCCCCTGCTCGCCGCAACTAGAGAAAAGCCTGCGCTCAGCAACAAAGACCCAACGCAGCTAAAAATTAATTAATTTTTTAAAAAAAGAAATGTTGGTAGAACAAAGTTGCAGCCTGCCACTGGAACAAATTTTTAAAATAAGAAATAACTGGACTTCCTTTCCTTTCACGAAGCTTCTTCTAACTGATAACTTACCCTAGAAAGACGATGGGGAATCCAAAATGAAGTAAATGGAAAAGAGACTGGCAATAAATTTTTAAAGGTTTCTCTGAATTCCTAGTTACTGGTAATGCTATTTGCTACTTTTGGAAGAATCAGTCCCAAATCTCTTGAATTCGGTTGGCTATAAAAAAGGAAGATAAATCACTGGACCTCTAGTTAAGTTACTTCCTTATAATTAAAAATCCATTTACCCATAATTCTATTGATTCTTCTTGTGACTGGCAGAGATGTAGAATAATAAATTATTATTTTATATTTAATTCTTAATCCAAGTAATTATATCCAGGATAACTCTGTTACTGGGATAGCTTTATGACCGATTTTTACATATCACTAACAATGACTCATGGCCAGTATAAGACAAGCAGAGTAGAAGGCTGCTGGCCTTTTTACTTTCTGTTTATAGAGTAAGCACTGAGGATGAAATATCAGACCTCTCCATGGTTTAGGCATTAGTGGCTTCAGATTTCCCTTAAACTTCACAGATGATGACAGCCATATAGTGCTAGATATTTGCTCAGACAAGAGCTTATGATTTCTTTTAAGTTCTGTTCCAGGCTATGAAAATCATTGTCAAAGTTTAGTAAAGTCTCCCAGGGTTTCTCTCAGCTTTTGAACCAGACCCAAGGTCTCGGGCAAAACTCTTTCCCACTAAAAATGTTAACCATGCCTCTCTGTCTCTCAGTTCTCCTTTTTATTGAAGTTTTCACCAGTTACTTCACCAGGATATCTTGGGATACTGTCCTTCATGTGTTCCTTACTCATCATTCCTTTCAGACAAATCTACTAAAAACAACACGGAGCTTGGCTCTAAGATTTTCCCACCAATTAATTAATGAATTAGCCTTATGCATGGTTCTTAACACATCAAAACTATCACTGTAAATAAGGACATATGATTACAGAGCAATAAAACATCTCTGGAGTCTTCCTGTGAAACTGTTCTGATAAAATTTGTAATCAATGGTAAAGTTTATTTCTTTTCCTATCTTAATGCTATGATCGAAGCTCAAGCAATACAGATGATGGAGTTTCACTACTAAGGACATATTATATTAGGTAATTTACATATACTAGGGTATCTATTTATACATGAATTTCTTAAGGTTTTAAAGATTAGACGTTTCTGTACTTTTTTTTTTTTTTTTTTTTGCAGTATGAGGGCCTCTCACTGTTGTGGCCTCTCCCATTGCAGAGCACAGGCTCTGGACGCGCAGGCTCAGCGGCCATGGCTCACGGGCCCAGCCGCTCCGTGGCATGTGGGATCTTCCCGGACCGGGGCACGAACCCGTGTCCCCTGCATCGGCAGGCGGACTCTCAACCACTGCGCCACCAGGGCAGCCCCCGTACTTTTTAATAAGAAAATTATCTCTAAGCAGATATGGTTGGATCTTACCACATGGCTTTGACTAATGATTCTTCATAGTTTTCCTTTTTTGCAACAGTTTCTCTATTTTCATTTTGATGTAACTATTTAATAAGGGAAGTGTTTCTCTGGACCTCCACGTTATTCTCCTCAGGTAAATGCATTGTCACAACACCTCAAGACAAAATAAAGACTTAAGGACTATTGCCTGATCCCACCCATGAGAGCAGATTAAACTACAAAGAGGGCCCCATAAGGGCAGTACACAGGAAGAGCATTCTCAGTGAAAGATAAACTGGGAAAGGGGCTGCTTAAAAGATCTCAAAATATTCACCAAGCAAAAGGGAACTTATTTTTTAAATTGGAGGTGGGACATAGGACAGGTTCACTCATTTGTTCAGATAACATTTATTACCTGCTATGATCGGGTATTATTTCAGGAACTGAGTATAAAGTGAAGAACAAAACTGACATGTTCCCTGCCCTTAAGAAATGTATATTTCAATTAAAAATATAGTCACAGGTCAACAAACAATAGTTAAACACAACTTGTGGTGAATGTAATGGAATCACAAATTTGGTACAATGATAGAAAATTCAGGAAGTAACCTGCTTAGATATGGTGATCAGGAAAGTCTTTCTGAGGTAGAGACATTTGACCTGAGAACAGTACAATGAGAAAAGACTAGCTCTGCAAGAAGGGGCATGAATATTTTAGCCTGGAGGTCAACAAACATTTTATAATGGGACAAAGAATAAATATTTCATGTTTTGGGGGCCACTTGTTCTCTGTTACAATTACTCAACACTGCTACTGGAGCATGAAAGCAGACATTGACAATACCTAACCCAATCTGCATTGACTGTGCTCCAATACAACTTTATTGACAAAAGCAGGCAGTGAACCAAATTTGGCCCATAGACTAGTTTGCCAGCTCCTGCTCTAGCCAGATATAGGACCTGGGCAAAGACTGTGGACTGGGACTGCTGTGTTCAAGGGACTGATAGGACACTGATAGGCTAAAGTAGAGTAAATTGGAGGAGAGGGGCAGGAAGTGAGCATGAAGAGGTAAGCATGGGCCAGATCATGCATGGCTTTGAAGGCCAGGGTTACAGATCTTATTTAAGCCACTTCGAGTTTTAAGCAGGGTGGTAACAAGGTGCTCTTTGTGTTTTAAAAGCTCATTATAATTCCTTTGTGGAGAGTGGTTTGGAAGACAATTGAAGTTGTTCTGGACTCACAAGGTGGCAACAAAAATGGGAAGAGGAGGACTTGCCTGGCGTGGCCAAAAAAAAAAAAAGGTGAGGATCCTAACTGATGAATTGGATTGGGTGAGGGCGGGGTGGGGGGTGGTGGGAAGCAGAGATGAAAGAAAGGAGAAAATTAACTTTGAAGTTTCTGGCTGGAACAACTGGGTAGACCACAGGTAGTCAAGTTGGGCTAAATTAAAAATTTCAAAGAGGAAGACTAGAGGACTTCCCTGGTGGCACAGTGGTTGAGAATCCTCCTGCCAATGCAGAGGACACGAGGACGCGGGTTCGAGCACTGGTCCGGGAGGATCCCACATGCCACGGAGCAACTAAGCCCGTGCACCACAACTACTGAACCTGTGCTCTAGAGCCCACAGGCCACAACTACTGAGCCCGTGCACCACAACTACTGAACCTGTGCTCTAGAGCCCACAGGCCACAACTACTGAGCCCGTGTGCCACAACTACTGAAGCCTGTGCACCTACAGCCCACACTCTGCAACAAGAGAAGCCACCACAATGAGAAGCTCGTGCACCACAACCAAGAGTAGCCCCCGCTCGCCACAACTAGAGAAAGCCTGCGTGCAGCAACGAAGACCCAACACAGCCAAAAATAAATTTTAAAATTTTTTTAAAAATTAAAAAAGAGGAAAACTAGAGGGAGAAAAGCCTAAAAAGTTAGGTTGAATGCATATTAGGGAATCTTAAGAAGTGAGTTAAGGAGATTGTAATTGTCTTTGTGAAAAAGAGGAAATTACTGAAGAGTTTTGTAGAACAAAATAATATCATCAGAGTTCTCCTATAAACTGTGTCGTGTTGGACAGATTAGAGAGCGATATGTCAGGAGTCAGGGAACATTGTTAAGAAATTATTGAAATCATATAGAAAAGAGATAATGAAGAGTTGGCCCAGGGTTATTAGTATTGGAAATGATAAGAAATGTAAACCTAACAGGTCTTTTGGTTTTATATATATATACATATATATGTATATATATATATATGTATGTCTATGTATATATACATAAAATTTGAAGCTATTTATAATAAATTAATGATATAAACTAATTTTAAACATTAAAACATAAGACGAAAGCCAAGTTTTAAAGAGAAATGTTGAGTAATTAGACTAGACTAGAAGTTAATAAAACTGAGCCCCAAAATCGAAAACTAGCTCTAAGTTCTCTGACAGCTGAGATAAATAAAGCAGAAGAAAAACAAGGGGAAAGAGGTGAAAATATTGGATAAAATAACTCCTATCTGATATAAGGAGACATACCAGTTTTCCAGAGAAGATACACCAAATAATAAAAGAAATAAATCTCACAGTCTTTTACAAAAGGAACATTAAACACACAATGAACTATGCCATAAGAGCTATTTGATCAAAACATATATACTCCTCATTAGCAATTTCTTAAATCAAAAACTTACATTTTATATCTAAACACCCAATTAAATAGAATATGTTATACTATAGACCTGTGATAGTATTTTTACAAAAATTAGAAGCAACGAAATCCAGATGAGTTTTACAGTGACTTGATTTGATTCAAAAGTGAAGTATAGAAAATAGGAATACATGATTAGTGCTTCCCTTAGACATCCCCCACCCAAACCCTCAGCACATAAATGACATCAACTCTACAGCAGCCCAGACAATATGGTGGTAAGAGCTAGCAGCATGGACCCTGGAACCAGATAGCCTGAGTTCAAAACCCATTTGGTAGAGACATTAATGGAAGCAGTGCAGGAGAGTGGCCATAGCTGCCAAATGGCAAGGTCTTCCCGGGACTGGGGTAATCAGGGAGGACTTTTCAGAGTTCAAAATCAATTGTCTGATACATTAACTATTAAACTACTGCCTAGGGGATGAAGGGAATAAAGTATGGCTTCACAACTGGGTTTCTCAGTTTGGCATTGAAAAATGCACTTTCCTGTTTTAGGGTGCCCAGTGAATCTGATGTGCACGTTCTCACTATCAATCTAGTTCAGAATGATTTATTTCCTGCTTTTTAACACTGTTTCTATGCCGTGTTACAAACTGGCCATTTTGTTAAGACAGTTGGGTTGGCTACCCCTAATTTTCATTGAATTTTTGACCTTTAAGGATCCAGTTTAGTAAAACTGATAACTGATTAGGAGTATGTTCAGTAGACTTATTAGTCTGGTTTATTATTTTAACACTGCAGAGTCGTGTTGAATAAAGAGATTATCTTCAGTCTTTTGGCAAGTATATACAATGTGAATTTTTCAATTGCACCCAGAAGCAATGGAAGGAAAACACATTTGTTAAATATGTTTAAAAACTGTTATCCTTGATTATATGTAAGTAGTTCAAAAAATCACCAAACATCTAATCTTTTGATTCAAGAACCACTAGTGACTAGGAGTTTATGAGGTGAAAAACAACAGCTGTGAGCTTTGCTCTTCTTCGAGAGCAAGTTACCTTTGTTTGCTAACAGGATTTGCTGATGTTTAGACTGAACAAGAAGTTAATGTCAGTTGACTTCATCTTGTTTTACCCCTCCCGATCCTCGACTACCACCCCCCACCCCCCGCAACATTTGCCACCTTGGTTCTGATCTTCCAGTGAATATCCATTGCATAGCCTTACCTCTCTGCCTTTGCTTAAGCTGTTCCCTCTCCCTGGAATGCCTTCTATCCTACTCCCTCCCATCTAGGGAAATCTCATTCCATGCTCCCTTAATACAATGCTCACTCTTCTGTTATAGCATCTATTACATGTCCTGCCCCTCTGACTTTCTTGAGCCCTGCTGGAGCAAAAAGTGTGACTCATTCAGCTCTGCATTCCCAACACCATACTTGCTTAGAAAATAGCAAACATTAAATAAATGTTTATTGATTTAATTCTTTTTGTGGCATGTGCAGAAGGTTGGAGGGTTGAAATACTGTATCCTTTTTCTAGTAGTGTGCCACTTCTGACTTTACTATACCAGGAACTCAAATCAGTTTCTCATAAGAAGTGGCTCTCTGGACAAAGGGACAGCAACACAACAACTAAACGCTTGAAGAAGCAGCATCATGAAACACAGAAGGAAGTAATTAGATTTAGATGCAAGGGATTAGTATTACCTGATGAAACCATGATTATATTACCTGATTTTGAGCAGAACTGCTTAAAATCCCCTCTGGTGTACCTCAGGTGCTACAGAAACTTGTAATTCTACCTTTGCCTCTGAGTGGCGTCTCTTTCCATGCAGTGGCTAATGCTCAATAACTCAGAGCCTGGTAATAATGGAGTCTGGAAGGATTTCAAAGAGTGATTGACATGAGTGTGCTTAAAAAGTCAATAAAGCATGTTAGAATTTCCATGAGGCAACAAGAAAAAAAGAAGTGATCATAGCAGTGAGATTTCCCAGGTAAATAACATGTAAAAGGTAAGCCAGTGTGCCAGGGAAGAGAGAAGGAACTTTACCCTGCAGATAACATATTCTTCCACTGTCATATTTGCAGCTACAGCAGTGCTCCAGAGGATTTTCTAAAGTTAGGGAGTCTGGGACAACAAAACAGCAAAGAACGAATGCATCCATGTGATATAGATGATATCCAACAATTCTACAAATATTTACTAGTCAGATAACATGAACATGGTACTATTCTAGGCCTTCTACAACACCTACAAAATAAAGTAAAAATTGTTAATTCCAGGAAGAAAATTAAAATCTACCATCAACCACCAAACAAGAGTCACAATCTAATTAATGCACTAATCTTCAAGAACCTGTAGCCAATGAAAGAAGCAGAAAATTCTGGAGCAAAGCAGAGAGACAGGCCCATCACTGCTTGACTCCACACGACCCCAGTCTCCCTAACTTTGCCATCACCTTCCAAAAGATTTGTGAATTGATAAAATTCTGAGAATTCTCAATGATGCTATACATGGAGAGAAGAAAACTGAGTGAGCAGATGATTATTTTCTTCCAAAACATAAAGGATACAAGTGGCTGAGAGAAACTGGTGACACCAGGGAATAGAATAGAGCTGACGCTCAGGGAAGTGGAGGGAAGCTGTCAGGCATACAGAACTCAAAGTCCAATGGGGTCGCTCGCCAGAAAGGAACAGACCCTCCAATCAGGGAATTGACATGGAACAAGACACTGCACCAAAATCTCAGGGGAAAGAGCAGAGACTAAGTATTCAGTCTGTATCACACCTCATCCAAGTTCCCCCTCCCCTGTCTGTTCACTCCCCTTGGCTAAGAGTGAACAGAAGGCAAAATTCCTAGTCCTCAGAGGGAAAAAAAATCTCCAGTATTATAGAAATAGAGTCAAACGGTCATGCCCAGAGCCACCCAAGCAACATCTAGATGGAGAGAATGGTCCAGAAACTGTGCAAATATATTACACACTGTTTAGGATTCTCCAGAGAAACAGAACCAATAGGATATGTATGTGTGTATGTGTGCATGTGTGTGGAGAAGGAAAGAGAGGGAGAGATTGGGTTTTTAAGGAATCAGTTAAAGGATTTAAGGAATTAGCTCACACAATTATGGGGGCTGGCAAATCTGAAATCCACAGGGCAGCCTGGCAGGTTGGAAATTCAGCAAGAAGTTGATGTCTTGAGTCCAAAAGCAGTCTGGAGGCAGAATTCCTTCTTCCTCAGGGAACCTCAGTCTTTTTCTCTTAAAACCTTCAACTGATTGGATGAAGCCCACCCACATAATGTAGAAGAATGGCTTTACCCAAAGTTTACTGATTCAAATATTAATCACATCTTAAAAAAAAAATACCTTCATGGCAACATCTAGAATGGTGTTTGACCAAACAACTAGGCAACATAGCCTAGCCAAGGTGACACATAAAATTAACCATACACACACACACACACACACACACACACACACAGCCACCTAGAATAATAATAGCACATTGCATGTGCTAAGCACTGTTATTTACACTTTACATGTATTTACTCATTTCACCCCCACATCAATCTTATGAGGTAAGTACTATTTTTTATCCCATTTGATGGATTAGAAAATTGAGGCAGAGAGTATATGGCTAGCAAGTGGCTAAGCCTGTATTAAAATTGGTAGCACTTGCTCAAAACTCATGCATTTTAGCACTGAACTTGAAGGAAACATAACTCAGGAAACAGAAGGAAACTCCCTCAGTTACTTCACACCAAGAACATCTTAAGAAGAACATAAGTTCAATAAAATAAAATTATACCAATAAAATAATAAAGCAATTAAATGAGATGAAAAAGGAAATTACTAATCTACGTGGACAAATTGGGGACTATGCAACATGATTATGGAAATAGTAAGTAATTTAGATACAGCAAGGTGAATTACTGACACAAAAGTCAATTACTACGCAAAGAGGAAAAGGTAAGATAATCTAAGTGAATGTGGATGAAAAGGGCAAAGAATTAAAGCAACTTGGTAGAATATTATAGACATTAGATATACATGTTACAATAGTATATATATATATAAAATAAAATATATTAAGACCCAAAGAAAAAGACCATAATATTTTTGAAGTGGAATTTCCATTTAAAAGATATTACAAAGACATAATACAGTAGAATTTCCCCAAAAGGAAGAGAGAGAATTATCTGCAAAACAAAAACAGTCATGATCCACTAAGAAAATTAGATGTGAGAGGCCCAACAAGACATATCCTAATTGAAATCTTGAACATCAAGGATAAAGAAAGAATTCTTCAGATATTGAAGCAAAACAGCAAATCACATCCAAGCAGGGGGAAAAACGATCCCACCTCAGAATTCTCTACAACACTCAATTCTGCAAGACAATGAAGCAGTGTCCATAAAGGGCTGAGAAAAAATGAAATTTAATTTTTAAATATTATAACTACTTAAGATGTCATTCAAGCATAAGAACACTGAGAGACATTCACTAGCACGAAAGAACTCAGGGAATGCAATATGTATGATTTCTTCTCGAGGAAGAAAAATTTGCTTGACAATAACATCCACCCAAATAAAAGATGATTGAAAATAAACTTGAGAATGGCGAAGCTAGATTAGAGGGACTGGTGGTGAACACAAATCTGTTTAAATATAGAATGAATAGAAGACAACTAATGAAAGTACAGTAGCAAAAATAATTGTGAATGTTATAAACCTGAATAATGTTAAAATAATAATATAACTATAAAAATTGGGAGGTGGGGAGTAAGGAAGATGGGAGGAAGTTTGAGTGCTAATGTCCTCATCTTTCAAAACAGGAGATAAGTAGATACTCTCCAAACATCTATTTTTTAAACTGTTACATACTAGTCTCTTAATGTTTATTTCCAAATCTTCTTTTATAACATTAATGGGTTACTTTATGGAAAAAGTATCTTGTGGTAAAGAAACATTTTTCACTTTTATTTTGTTTTTCTTCTACTAAAGTCAAATAAAATATAAGCAACCATCTTTTATTAAAAATACTTCCTAGGATCTCATCCTACTTTCATAACTTTTATTTATCTGTGACTATTGCTATAGTCTTCAACATATAATATGTATAGAACTATATTCAAAATAATGTTAGGGGTGGCAATTTCTGAGTTTGTGGTAATTTTTTAAAAAATACATTATTGTATTTTTCTGCATTGCTTTATTTTTTATAAAGAGTAGGTCTTGTTTTACAAAAAGAAAAATATCAGGTGTTTTTTTTTCTCTTTAAAAATTGTAGGCAATATATCAAGATGTTAACTGTGGTTTATTCTGGGTTATGAGAAAATGGATGATAGTATTTTTTCTTTGTGCTTTCTTGCATGTTTTTAATCTACAAACATAAAATATGATTTATTAACTATTTACTTTTTCACCATTCTACTTCTCATACATATGTATTTTACTGATATGTATATTTTCATAAATTCGATGTTTTGGGAAACAAAACAAATAAAGAATAGAAATATCCCCAATAAAAGAAATAAAGAATATAAGTTGTCCAAACCCTGCAATGTTCAAGGAGAAAGAGCGTCAGTAAGTGCATGACCTTACTAGGAGCGCTAAGTTAGCAATTGACAAATGACATGGGAAAAGTGGGAAACGTTTTCTTTGATCAATTTTTTTTTTTTGCGGTACGCAGGCCTCTCACTCTTGTGGCCTCTCCCGCTGCGGAGCACAGGCTCCGGACGCACAGGCTCAGTGGCCATGGCTCACGGGCCCAGCTGCTCCATGGCATGTGGGATCTTCCCAGACCGGGGCATGAACCCGTGTCCCCCTGCATCGGCAGGCGGATTCTCAACCACTGCGCCACCAGGGAAGCCCCTGATCAATTTTTTATCTCGTTGTTTATGACTCAGTTCTATAAAACAGCCTTTGTTTTATGTACTGTGGCACATTTACAACATATAGCATCTGAACAGAGTTATGCACCTGGTTACATTGAGCTAGCAGGGAAGAATTTGTGAAATAGCTGTCTTTATTGTTACTTCATAAACCACATCAGCAACTAAGAAAATAAATTAGTCTAAAATGCCCTACTTTGGGTATGGAATTTTACAAGGTGGAGAGGGATACGAATACCTATTTGCTTAAAATATAATAACAACAAAAATAAAATAATAATAAAAGGATAAACTAAACCTAAAAGAGATAGTTACTAGAAGGAAGAGGATAGTGGGACAGGGATTGAAAGTATGCTTCTTTGAATACATTATGTTTCAAATATTTGAGTTTGGAACTATGTGTTTTATATAATTCTAATAAAAGCAATTCCTAAAACTCAAAAGCAAAGTGAGCAAATGAACCTATGTGTATTATAGTTGATAGCATAACCATATAGAGAACTTTTAAAATGACTTTAAAACATAGTAACTTGACTGAACATACCTTGTGTGATATATCTTAAAGATATTTTTAAATGCAAAAAAAAGCCCTTAGTCTGTTTCTAATAATCATATTGTTGATCATGTTGGCATTGTGCATTGGGATAAAGCAAATGAGTAACAATGTTGATGTCAGTGGGAACTGATATTCTGGCATTGAAGAGAAGATGCAAAATAGAAGAGGTTAGAGAAAGACCCTATAGTATCCTGATTTGAACAGAAAGTTGTCACGATATATTCATGATTTTAAACACACACATACACACATTTTCAGCTCTATTCATTGAAAAAGTCTTGAAACAATGAAGAACTCTGTAGTAGTGTGCACCCATAATACCCAGATTATGGTGTCTAATTATCATTTCTGATTCAAAAGAAACAAGAGCTCCTTAAATACAAATTGCAGGTTTGAGGCAGGAAATACGCAAATTAAACCTAGAATATCTTGTCTTACCAAAATCAAGAAAGCCCTTAAAGCCTATTTAAGGCATATCAGATATCTCAGGAGTCAATTTGAAAAGTCACTTTCTGGTCACCTTTCTTCTTCTGGCCAAGAAATGGGATAATCTGAGCACCGATCAGAAGGAGGCCTGATTCTATCTTTCTTTGAAGAAATGAGATACTTCAATTTTGTTTAAATCCATGAAGTCATAATAATCCTAAATGGGGTGGGGGCATATTTGAATGTATTAATTTACCAACCCATTTTTTAAATTGGTAAAGGGAATTAATCAAGCACTTATCCCATCTTTCCTAGGTTAGTCATGTCTTAGAATAACTACATAGTTGTTGAGAAAAAATTTTTCTCTTTATATGGAAGGAATAGGCCAGCTAATAAATAAAAAAATAAATGATAAAATCATAATAACACTATTTTGAAAGTACTAATAAGTCAATGGATCTAAAATGATCAGCAACAGCTGCTAACTCTCAAAAGGAGAAACAACCAGCTATCACGTGCTTCCTAACAACACATGGAAAGTAACTTTGTCAGAAAAACCGAACCAACATGTGATTAAACTTCTAGATACAACTACCAAGTAATCGGAAATAGAACAGAGGAACAAGTTAGAAGAAACCACTAGGTGTAATCAGCAAACTCCAGAACATAGTACAGTTTATTGAGCAGTTTTATTCATAGAGAGAGAGAGAGAGAGAGAGAGAGAGAGAGAGAGAGAGAGAGAGAACTATAGATTAGGGAGGATTTAAGAGATATACAAACCAATTGCAATTTATGAACTTCATTACAATTCTGATTTCAACTAGTAAACTGTATGGGGGTGGGGCTTACGAACCAATGAGGAATATTTGAACGCTGACTGGATATTAATGTAAGGAATTATTTTATGTTGTTTTTAGGTGGAACAACAGCATCGTTCTGTTTTTATTTTTTATCCTTTCTATAAACATGCTGAAATATTTACAGTTGAAATTATGTCTGAGATTTGCTTTGAAATAATCTGAATGGTGGGGAAATAGGAAGGGTTTGTAAGTGAAACTTGCAAATCGTTTCAAGTGGATGATTCTCTCTACTTTTGTATATGTTTATAATTTCCCATATATAAACAAAGAATATAACGCCTTGCATTGTGAGGCTAGGCCTAAAGAAATGAGATAGACCCATGGGAATTTCAAAAGTCAGGGTTATTTAAGAAAGAACAACAAGTATTAGAAGAAAAAATACTGGTTTATATGAATTGCAATAAATTATTTCCTTTATGCACTATACTAAGAACATCAGAATTAACCGGAAAGCATAGTTCTTACTAAGGAAAGAGGAGAAAGCAACTCCACCCCAGATACAACAGTCATTTAGTCTGCAGGGCAAACCATGGGCTCATGGAAAGCTGTGATATCTATACAGATGTTATTTGTCAAATAGTTTCATATTGATAATGACTGCCCAATTAACATCTTCGCTACACTTACTTTCATATAGAGGAGAAATCTATGAAGGATCTTAAGAGTCCTTTAGTGACAACCAGGAAGGATCCTGTACACCTCTGGCGCGTTTCTTAGTCTTCAGTGAGAAATGGTAGGAGAGAAGCGAAAACGTACCCCTGCTCCACCATGTAGCTAGCTAGCTTGGAACAAAAGATATCCTAGAATGGCACTGATATAAAAGTTCTACGCGCAATGCCAGGTTTAAATTCCCCTGTCTCCAAAACGTAAAATAATTCTGCTGCCATCGTCTGAAATCCTATGGGACTGAAAAATCCTTTCGTATTACTGAAGAAACGCCAGTATTCTAGCTAATTTGGGAGAAAGATGTTCTGCTCGTAGAAAGATGCTATTGATATATCTCAGAAACACTTGACACTCTGCAGATGGAAATAGGGGGGAAATGTCTCCCTACCCCCCCCATTTGAAGTTCTCCTTTCTTATCTCTTTCTGATTTTCGACAACAATATCTTAATACCCGAAGTTATTTGGCCATCCTTGGAAGCGCAACTTACCCTCTCAAGGGACTTAAAAGTTGCCTAAGTCTGAGGAATGAGTCACTTTGTTCAATTTTGATGAGTAATCTCAGGTGTCATGGAACCCCATTCTGAAGAAAAAGAGGGGAGGGGGCGTCAGATCTGCAAACGGAAGAAGACAGGCCGCTGCGGATTGGATGGCGAGATCTCGATTTTCCTATAATTGCGTCATTTGGAACCCAATTGGGTCCAGATGTTATGCGCACCGACGGATTGCCGTCTCGGAAACTCTCAATCAGACGCAAGCGAAAGGAGAGGAGGCGGCTAATTAAATATTGAGCAGAAAGTCGCGTGGGGAGCGTGTCACGTGGGTCTCGAGGCTCAGCGAACCTGGGATAAATACCGCGCTGCAGCCAGCAGGCAAAAGCGCGAGCTGCTGCGAGAGAGTGCCGAGCGCCCAGCGAGCGCTCCGACCCGCCGAGGAACCCCAAGGGCTGGTCAGCCGCAGTAAGTGCCTGCGCCCTGCTGGGTGGGCTTTCCGCACCGCGCACCGCTCCGAGGCGGCGTCTAGCAGGGCTGGATGGGCCGCTGCAGCGAAGGACTGCGGGGAGAGAGCTGAGGGACCGCGGGGGGACTGCGGGGAGACGGCAGGGAGACGGCGGCGAGACGGGTATCCCAAGTGCCTTGTCCCTCTTTGTCTTCCACCCGCACAGCCTCCTGGCTTGAAGGTGTGGATTGGTGGGTTGGGGGCTGGGGGAGCTGGGATCTAGGAAGAATAGGATTTGAGAAACTTTAGGGCTTGATTCTCTTTCCTAAAGGGTACCGACAGGACTTTAGCCCTTAGGCGGTTTATCTTGTTTCAATCGACCTTGAGTTCCGTTGTGGTATCGAAAATTCTGCTGTCTCAACTCTTGGATAGAAACCCCCAGTACATCTATATTTTTTTCTCTCCTCTGCCTCTTCTCCCCACTCTTCCCAGAAATCCGAAATGAAAATCCTCGTGGCCTTGGCAGTCTTTTTTCTCGCCTCCACTCAACTGTTTGCAGAAGAAATTGGAGCCAACGATGATCTGAATTATTGGTCTGACTGGTCCGACAGAGACCAGATCAAGGTGAGACTCGGTCCCAAGATGGCCCGCGCCGTTCTTCATGGGCTTAGGAGGTGTCACTTACCCCCCGCGATAGCATCCTAGTTACCCTAGCGGGCACCGGGACCGCAACCAGAGGCGGTGGAGGCGCGCCGGGAGGGATGTAGAGGAACGCCATCCCCTGGGTCCCACACGAGATTTTGCATCCAAGAACCAAGTTTCCTCCCGAGGGCTGCATCGTCGGGTCTCGGGAACTCTCTGGAGGAATAATACCCTCCCAGGTGATCCCGGAATCCTCACAAGACTGGAAACCTCACAAGGTTTCATCCCCTGGTAACGCGGATTTCGGAGACTCAGGTCCAGCTGCAAGGACCTGGCATTTGGAAATGCTGGGGCAGGGGCAGAGGAGTGCGCGCCCGACGCAGGCAAAAGCAGGGGCAAGTGGCGAGGTGCTGAGGGCTTGGAGGGTCGCAGGTGGGTAGGAGGCTAACTTCCTGCCATGACTTTTACTTTACGGACCTGGAGACGTAGCCGCAAGTTTTCCTTTAGATTGCTCGCAGGCTATTCGCGCAAGGGAGCGCGCCCCGCCGGAACAGTGAAAGTCGCGCACTGTTAGTTGCTTGTAAAGGGCTGTCACCTTCCCTACCCTCCTCCCGCCATTCCCCCACACACACCTGTGCGCATTTAGGGCGGTGAGAAGCCTCCAAAGTCCGAGCTAGAGATGAACAGAGTCCGGTAGCTGAGCGGCAGATGAGTGAGGGTCCCCGGGATGGGAGGAAAGAGGGGAAAGCGAGCAGGGCTTGGAGACGACGAGTCTCCAGCTAACTGGTTAGGGCTAGGCTTCGGGGAGGCGGCGGCGCCGGACACGAATTGGGCGGGGAGGAGTGGAGAGAGGCAACGCCCAGGTGTGCGGAGGCCCGGCCTCCTCACGCCTCGGAGCTGGTTCCCCAACCCTGGCTTGGCCTGTCCCCACCTCCAAGATTTGCCCCAGGCTGGAGCGCACCACCAGAATGACTCTAGTTTGCCGGCGCCTTGCACTGGTTGCCTACACGCCCCTGTCGGTGCGTCTGTCCTCTAGGAGGAGCTGCCCGAGCCCTTTGAGCATCTTCTGCAGAGAATCGCCCGCAGACCCAAGCCTCAGCAGTTCTTCGGATTAATGGGCAAACGGGATGCTGGTGAGATGGGCAGCCATCACCCTCTCTGTCTCTCTGGGCACCGCCCCCACCCCGCCACTCCCATCCCGGAATCCTAGCTCATGCTCAGAGCACGCAGTCTCTCTTGATCTATGAGCAGAGATTTCCACCCTAAAATGGGTATACCTCCCGGAGCGCGACTGTGGCCCTCACCCCGCTAACACACACATACCACGGAGGGAGGGAGAGATCGGTCCAAACCACCAAGAACAGGAACCAACCTTAAGCTAATTGCTTCCTTGACTAAGGATCCAAACTGACAAAGAACAGGAAGGCACGGGGCCTCCAGGGGATATCAGAATGTTCTCAGTCCATGTGGAAAACTGACTTTAGACCACTGGGGTTAGATTAGATTTAGCTGCCAGTGTCTCATGATAGAAATATTTCCTTTTCTTGAATTCTCACACCATCAGTGGAATGTGTAAACAGTTAATGTCAATTCGTCTCTTGTCAGATTCCTCAATTGAAAAACAGGTGGCCCTGTTACAGGCTCTTTATGGTAAACATTTCTATAAATCTTTATTTTACTCTTGTGAAAGCACATGTATGAAAATGGAGAATGTCTTTTGTGGGCTGAAATACAGATTCTTGGTTGACTATTGAGTAAAGAGATGGGTTTGCGCGCTCTCTCTCTCTCTCTCTCTCTCTCTCTCTCTCACTCTCTCTCTCTCTCTCTCTCAAGCATCAAAGCCGACTGGCCTTGAAGATGCATCTCTTATAAGAAAACAAGAGAGGTGGTACGGCCAGTCAGTTCAGGCCTCAGGAGTCTCACAGACCTGAGTTTGAATCTGTGGCCCACATAAATCACTTAAAAGTATTCCTTTTGTTTAAAATATTTTGTTTTTATTATTAATAATTTGGATAGCATTTATGATTCTGCTATATTCCTCAGGATAGTACATGAATGGGAAATGTTGCATTATTTTAAAAATCTATTTTATAATTCTGTTTAAAAGATATAGCTCCTTTAAAACAAATCATTGTGTTTGTTAATTTTATTTTTCTTTCTATAGGACATGGCCAGCTCTCTCATAAAAGTAAGTTCCAAATTATTTTGACATTTATCATATGCAAATGTAAATTAGATTGAATTCCACTTTACATAACAACTTATTTTCTGTTGTAATGTAGAACTTAATATTTTTAATTAACACAATTTAAGAATGGAGCAGACTCATATTACATCCAGAACATGAATGTTTAAAGCTCTGTTGTTTAAACATATCATACTTACCAAAAGGATGCATTATATTAAAAATCCTTTAACTCCCAGCTGAACTGTTGCTGAATTCCTGACCCACAGAAACTGAGATAATAAATAAAGAAAGGAAGGAGAGGAAGGAAGGAAGGAAGGAAAGAAGGGAGGGAGGGAGGAAGGAATCCTTTAACACCTGTCAATTGCTAGTTTAAGATAAGAATTTCAATCCTAGGGGTAAAAATCCACCACACATTCCTCTCCCCTCATCCCCACCCCACCACTTCCACTGAAAAAAACAAAAGCAAAAACAAAAATCCAAGCAGTTATAGGCATCTCCTAGTTCATTTTAGTATGCTGGATTCCATGATGATCATTTATTAGAGTAATCCAGCAGCCAATTAAGAGGATGGAGTGAATGTCTGAGAATCCATACTAAAGGTAAATATAGATAAAGTTGTAGAAAGTACCAGGGGTCCATCTTAATCACACTCACTTATCCCAAGGTCCACTCACTTACTCCAACTTGGATTTTGATTCACTGGAAGCAGAGTAGAGGCCACACTAAGATAGCAGCCATGTTCTTAGCTAATATAGTATAAACCAAGAGACATCCTCCCACTAGAGTTAAAATAATAATCCTTTCCAAAGGCTTCATCTTTGAAAATAAATATATCTTATTCATATTTACTTTCTCAGGACTTGACTTTCAAGGGAATTATATATAGCAAAATTCCATGTAATGAAAATAAATGTACTTTATTAATGTCAAAACTAACGTACTTTTTCCAAAAGAAATATTTTTTAAAATCCAATAAAATAGCACTAGTGAACTTTAGAAGTTTATAATCTTCAGGTATAGGAATCTGATTTAACTAAGCTTCAGTTTCCTGAGAAATACAACATATTCAGTAATATGAGGAAATAAGCTTTGATGTTTCTGTCACACAAATGTGAAATTGACTCCCTAAACATCAAAGCTAGCTCAAATAGCAATATTTAAAATATTTGTATATAAACAGATAAAATACAATATGAATAAGAATAAAGTGTACTTGCTAATATTTAGATATAGAATTGAGAAAAGTGCTTTCACTGTATTATTTTTATTTAGTGTCATTTATAAGACTTACTAGGAATCTTTATTTCTTCAGGCTCACCAAAACTTGAAATAATTATATATTTATTATATAGGCATATATTTAGAAGCTTGCTTTTTCTTGGTACTAGTTATAACAGTTTATTTCCTCAGAGATATACATATTAAAATACCCCTAAATGTATTTTTCCAGGGCATAAAACAGATTCCTTTGTTGGACTAATGGGCAAAAGAGCTTTAAATTCTGGTATGTATAAAACCATGACTGCAAATAAACAGTACCTTAAATCTACTTCTATTTTCTCTAAGGCATTCTTTTCAAAGTATTAAACAGGAATAATAAAACTAAAATTAGTATTTATGTTGAAAAAATCTAATTGCAATAAATAAATCCAAGAATGGATTTATAGATGATTGAGCTAATATCACCACAATATCAATCTATCCTTCTCAAACTCCCAGTGTCTGCCGCATCTAATCATTACCTAACCTGAATCTTTGGGCTAGTCTAATACCCTTTCCCTTACATCTGTTCAATAAGCCACATTTAACCTTACTGAACTAAGGGGGATGGGGGATGGGGGAGATAAGACCGATAATTTTACTTGTTACCAAGGTAATTGGAAAGTCTTACAAAAGGTTAAATCTGACAGTCTTCCAACACAAAAATAAATAAATAAAAACAAACAAATCCATTTTTACAAATCACTTGCTCTTAATGATATTATAGAAGCTCAAACTCTAAACCTCCTGGTGAATTTTTAAGACTAGGAGAGTAACATAGTCTGTTCCAATGCCTTCAAAAACAAACACAATCAAATTATCCTAGAGGGTTATAATCAGTTCTGGCTATAAAACCCTTAAAGAGAAGGAATGCCACAATTCTCCTCCTAACCCAGTTTAAGTCTGAACAACTCTTTCACTTGATGTAAAGCCTGTATATTTCCTTTCTTTTCCTTAATTTCTATCTTCTATGTAAATTCCATATGCATATATCTGAAAACTCTAATTTCTTAACTCATTCATCACAGTATTTTTTTTTTTTTTTTTTTTTTTTTTGTGGTACGCGGGCCTCTCACTGTTGTGGCCTCTCCCGTTGCGGAGCACAGGCTCCGGACGCGCAGGCTCAGTGGCCATGGCTCACGGGCCCAGGCGCTCCGCGGCATGTGGGATCTTCCCGGACCGGGGCACGAACCATGTCCCCTGCATCAGCAGGCGGACTCTCAACCACTGCACCACCAGGGAAGCCCCCATAACAGTATTTTTAAGGTTAAATAACCCCTGTATCATTTTCATAGAAACTGATATTTTATTAAGCTCATTCAGGCCTTATAGTTCATAGTTTTAATTTGAAACTATTCAAATTCTCTTTATTTTACCTTCAGTGAAATTAGAATTAAAATACTAATCGTGTATTTAATTAGAAAGTAATCATCACCTGTCTTATCCATTTAGAATATTTCTGGTTTCCTGAAAATCTGTAAGTAAGATATGCTGGCTTAATTAATCTGAAAAAGTCATGCAAAAATGAGGTATCCTAGTATTTTTTTTTTAATTTCATTTTATTTTTGGCTGCATTGGGCCCTCGTTGCAGCACGCGGGCTTTCTCTAATTGCGGTGAGCAGGGTTACTCTTCGTTGCGGTGCACAGGCTTCTCATTGCAGTGGCTTTTCTTTTTGCGGAGCACAGGCTCTAGACGCACGGGGCTTCAGTAGTTGTGGCTTGAGGGCTCTAGAGCGCAGGCTCAGTAGTTCTGTCAACCCCTGGGCGTGTGGTATCTTCGCGGAACAGGGATCGAACCTATGTCCCATGCATTGGCAGGCGGATTCTTAACCACTGCGCCACCAGGGAAGTCCAAGGTATCCTCCTATTTATATTGGTTCTCTACCTTCCAGATTTAGACACTACATTTATATTTCTTCGTCAGTAATTTGGAGGCTTCTCAAGTTTAAATTTTAAAGAAGTTACTAGTGTACCTAATGAAAAACTAAAGTTGTTTTGTTAGTATGTATTATCTTCCAGCTTTTGGCAATGGAATATAAGTTTAAACCACACTGGCTTTATTTGTATCAGAAGTGTACACTAGCCCTTATATACCTGTGGTTTTCTTGATAATCACACCAGTCAACAACTTTCCATTTTCAGAATTGATAAAAGGTTTCAGAACATGCTTAACTTTACAAATAATATAGATATGTGCAATTTGAACAAATTAGATGCTATGAAATGTACTTAACATAATTATAGATAATATTAAATAGAATCACTGTATGAATCAGAGTCAATTTATGACTAAATCTTTGCTCCTCCATTTTAGTTAAGAAAATATAAAAGGAAAAAATGGGCGAGCATGTAATTTATACCCAATCGGGTACCTTTTCATATAATCAGTTGAAGCAGGGTTATCATAGACACCTTCTACAGCCATCCGATCCTTACCCTGTTGTAGTCACAGACCCCTTTGACAATCTGAGTAATCTAGAAAGTGTCTTCCCAGAGAAACCCTTATCAGCTCATACACACAAACATTTACATATGGTTTTAGAGGGTTCATGGACCAGGTAAGAAACTCTGCTTCCAATTAAGAGAACATTGTATTTCAGCTCAATCACTAATGTCTTTGGTTAGTTTACATTCGCATTCCCTTCCCTTCTCTGAGGAGCAACATTATGTTACCGAAAGCTTGTCAGGAACTGAACTTGTGCTGATCACCCTCCTCCTCCTACAAACAAACCAGGGTCAGAAATGGACTGTTTCTTTCCTTCAGAACTGCCAAGATTGGGCCTCAGACTATTCCACCGCAGAAGTGTGTGCATGATTGACATAAAACATTCTCCTTATTGTTAACCTCGCTTAAGGGAATCTTGGATGCTAATGAGAACCTGCTCAGTGGTAAAAGGGGAAAGTGATAACACTGGAGGCTTCACCTACCTACTCTTTCATCATATCCTTCTCACTGAGAAAATTGTTTAAAGTGGAACCTAGGATTCCTACATGTCTTTCACAGTTCTTTCTACTATTTCTATTTAAATTCAGTATTTTATACATGCATACTGAATTTTTAAAAGCACAGTAGTTTGACTACAATGTAAATCTAAGTGTATAAAGTATTAGATAAAATGATGAAAATATATACTTAAGTATTTTGATCACAGCAATCTGATCCTTACCCTTTTGTGGCTGCAGACCCCTCTGAAATTATATTTAATAATATAATATAATATAATATAATATAATATAATATAATGTAATTTGGTACTTTTTTCTGTCCATATAGTCAAAGTACTTAAGTTACTTGCTAGCTATATGTTAAATACCTTTGGAAGCAGTGATTAATCTTTCACAGGCCATTAGGGTGCTAGGAGGTAAGTTAAACTATGTTGTATTTAGATGACTCAGTTGCCCTACTTATAGACAATGAGATTGTTTTTAGTCTCAAGGACAATGTATCATTGGGAGGAATCCACAAATAGGAAGAGACCCTCACACCATTAGGTACCCTTATACCAGAAATCAGCAAACTTATTCTGTAAAGAGCCAGATAGTAAACATTTTAGACTATGTGAGCCATGCAGTCTCTGTAGCAACTACTCAGGTCTTCCATTTTAATGTTAAAGTAGGCATAGACAATACATAAATTAATGGGTGTTCTCATGTTCCAATAAAACATTATTTACAAGAAAAGATAGTGGGCTGGATTTGGTCCATGGCCTGTAGTTGGTTGACTCTGTCCTAGAATAAAAGTCCCACATTTTGCTTTCATCGTCCTACTATTCCTGTTTACTTTAGGCATTGTCCTTTCTATAAATCACCATGGTGTCCGCCACTGCTTAAGAAAGCTGTGGAGAATCAATGTTGCAGTATACTGTGGAAATACACTTTGGGGGCACCAAGTCTATGAGGATGACCAAAATAACTAAGAATTCTGTGGACAGATCACTTCCAATCAGGATAAAGACTGAGGCCCGATTGGAAGATGTGCAAATAAGACTCTTAGAAATACTTCAATGGAGTGAAAAGAGTAATTATGAGTTTAAAATAAATTTCTGTATGCCTTGAACTTTGTTTAACTGTGTCAGTGAATCTTCTTAACAAACCCTTTACCTTATCTTTGTTCTCAGTGGCTTATGAAAGGAGTGCAATGCAGAATTATGAAAGAAGACATAAATAAACTACCTAATGTATTATTCATTGAGCTTCATTTGTGTCAATGGCCAAGGCAAGATAAAATGAGACATGCGCTATGAGGAATAATTATTTATTTAATAATAATTGTTGTTTTGAGTTGAAAACTCAAAAAGCATTTATTTTTCATATTGTGCCAATATGTGTTGTAAAAGCGTGTTGTAATTCTAATATGACAACTCGCTCAGAAGTAGAAGTCAGTGGTAATTTCTCAACAAAGCACAGTATTCAATGAAGTTGTAAAAGCCTATCAGAGATATAGTCTCCAAAGAAAGAAACCATTTCTCTTTGTTGGCAGCAGTCACATCAGCTACTACTAAAGAAAGGAAACTCACAGATAGGCTGTGCTTCTCCGTTTGTTTTCATGGTGAAAGTGTACTGAGGCTTGGTACCAAACTGTGTTTGTATCCCTGCAGCATGTTTCATCTTTTGTGACTATATAGAGATGTTTTAAAAGTCTTAATGTGATTCGAAGGTCTTTATTTTATTGTACAATGTGTTGTGATAGTTTACGTTTTAAATAAAAGAAAAAAATATCTTGAGAATTGGGTCTTATTCTTTCATTAACATTTATGTCAAATCAGCAACCTTTCTTTTAGTAGATGAAATATGTTCCAAGCTGTTTTTGGCTGCTAAACACTGAAACAGAAAACTACTAAATCTCTCTTTCTTAAGGAAAATGACCAGAATGTAATCCCAGTTTCTCTCACACACACACTTTTGGCACAGGATCATTCATGGAGAAAACAATTACATTCTGGTCCCCAAAACAGTTAAGGCTCAATTCTGTTTATATGTGCTTATGATTCCCTTTTACACATAGGATAATCTATTTCAAAGATGCATTTCACTGGTTGTTTCCTTGTTGTGCAAAACATCAGCACACTACCATTTCAGCAGTGTTTAAAGCCCAGGAATAAATGCAGCAGCGTTTGAGTCTCACTAGAATCAAGACACCAAACCAAACTCTCACAAAGGTCACTGGAGGATGATACAGAAAGATAGAGAGCTGACAATATGGCATCACCCCCATAACAAAGATAAGAGCCTCTTTCTTGCATATCTAAGGACTGCCTGTGAATTGCTAGTGCCCTTAACACTCCAGCAGTAGCACGTGTATCAGAAATACAGGGCAATCAGAGGGAAGCTCTTGTGTATTTATTTAAGAGGAAGCATTGCTAAGTGTCCTTGGAATCATCTTCTGATTGCATAAGAGAGTGTGAAATATTGACAAGTGGTAAAACAACTCAGGACAAGCCTTGCTCAGTGAAATAAAACTCTGTGAGTTTATTCCGGACTGGTGACTGTTGTTGATCAACGTTAAAACCACTTGTGGGGGGCTTCCCTGGTGGCTCAGTGGTTGAGAGTCCGCCTGCCGATGCAGGGAACATGGGTTCGTGCCCCGGTCCGGGAAGATCCCACATGCCGCGGAGCGGCTGGGCCCGTGAGCCATGGCCGCTGAGCCTGCGCGTCTGGAGCCTGTGCTCCGCAACGGGAGAGGCCACATCAGTGAGAGGCCCGCGTACCGCAAAAACAAACAAACAAACAAACACTTGTGGGACAGGAGCGCTAAAGCATATTTTAATCTTTTTATATTTAAATGAATAATTTGTTCAAAAAACTCCAATGAACGAATTTTCCTTCTTACACAATACATTTAAATGCTACAAATTATATTATGATAAGCCAAAAGGAGAAAATCAGAGTCACCTAGAACCCCATTCCCCAACGGTAATGTTTGATGTTCTATTTAATAATAACAATAATTGTAACATAGAATCATCATCATCATAACAGCTTCATAATATACATTTAATCACTCATTGAAGGAAGTATTATTATTATCATCATTTTACATTTGAGGATATGAAGCTCAAAGAAGTGTTGGGGTCGGAGATTATAATATGAGAGGAGTCAGGATTAGAAGGGAATTATTAGGCAGAAATAACAATGAGATTGATGAAGCAAACTGGCATAGTGACAAAACTGAATACTATGACATCACTTAAAATGGCATTATGGTGTGTTTAGTGACAGGAAACAACATATATGGTATGTTTTTAGGCACAAAGCAGTATTTCTGCATTGTATGTACATATATTTTTCTGCATAGATGTTTTAACAGGAAGGAACCATGTAATGGATAAGAGTGCAGGGTTCGGAGTCAAACTACTCCATCACTTAATGGCTGTGTGATGATGGGCAAGTCCCTTAACTTCTTTCTGCCTTGTTTTCATCATCAGTAAAATTGGACTAATGATGCTGTCCACTACTATCATACACCACTCTACACAGTGGACAGTAGCCAGGTGGAGCTTAGGTGAGGGTCATGGGACATGATGCATGTCAAGCTTTGAGCACCATCTCTGACACACAGCAAGCATTCTGTGAATGTTACCTGATGCCATTGTGAGCTACTCTCCAAAATCCCCAAAGAGAAAATTAGCACTATATGATAGCCACTAAAATGGTTTTTATAGACACACTAAAGAAGTAGTAGCAGCATGGGTAGTTTCTAAATAGTTACCACACAAATTAAATCTGGGGCCATCTCACAAATAGAGTGGCGCCTTGTGCTGTGCATCACTGCACTAGACAGTCCCCACAGCCCCATCCCTCTCTGAGATTCTATAAATCTCTGCAGCAGGATTGAACAGTGCTGGGTGAAGACCATTGTCTGCCAGGCCACACCCCTGTCTGCTCTCCCTCCCGGCCCAGAAACCTAGCAACCGCTGAGCAGGAAAGAGAGTGACTTCAACTTGAAGTTTGTACTCATGAAATATTTATTGTTACTTCCCCTCTGTGGCATACTTCCTTCAACTAAAATGAGTTTTCTTCACCTATATTCTTTCTAAAATACTTTTACTCTGTTACAAAACAGCAAAAAGATCAATCTGTATAGTTAAGTTACCACAATATTGCTTTGGTTTGGGGTTTGTTTTGGTTTTGTTTTGGTCAGGATCCAGAGCAAAAATAAATGACACTCAGGCTGAGTCATTAGAGGAAGATTTAATAAAGGGACTAATCACAAAGGTGTGGGCAGGATGTAGAGAAGCCAGCAATGGAATGTGGTCTCCAGGCTAACATCCTTGGAGCCACTGTGATCCCTAGGCCTGAAGGATCAAGATGAGGAAGTGAGGGTCTCTATGTGCCAACGGCCACCTGCCAGCTGTTGTCTTCATGGGAGGACGAACCAACACAGCATAATCAGTATGGGGGAGAGAGTGGGGAGGTCAGTTTATAAATGCCCCAGCCTCAATCTCCTCCCCCTGTCTGATCTGCTCTTGTTGCCTCCATTGGGTAAACCCACCCAGAAAACAAAGGGCTCAGAGCTCTGGGTGCTGTCCACACTGGAAAGCTGCACAGACAGGGCACCAAAGCTGGTGGAGAAAGCTGGTGAGCACATTGGGAGGTGGAAAAGGAAGATGCTCAATACATCAAGTATCCCATTATTTTGAATCAAAAGGAAACTCGTAAGCAGAAATTCAAATAGAGAAATGTAGAGAGTAAAAATAAAAGTCCTTATCTGAACACCAATTCTACTCCCGAAGGATATAGTTTCATGTGGATCCATCAAAAGAAACAAACAAAATTAATCTTATTTCAACTTGAGCACATGCTGAAATCTCCCCTTTTAACACCAAATCCTTATAAGAATTTTTAAAAGGTACATACATTTTTAAAAGAAATTAATAATTACATTGGGATTTGTGAAAAACAGAGAAAGGACTTTTGGTGGACCAGAAATTACACAGTTTCTGGAAAAAGAAAGCACAGGGAAGCCACAGCTGTAAGCCATGGTCCTGGCAGGAAAATGCAGAGACTGCAAAGGAAGGTGCTAACCCCAGAACAGGGTATTGACCACTGCAGAACGGACTTCTCATCCCCAATACTGGGTGCCATGAGATCCAAAAACAAAATCTAAAGGTTCTTAAGGAAAATAATATTCAGCCAAATTATGAATTTGTGAAAGAAGAAAAACCACCTAAAAGCTGTTAGCTTAAGCCTTCATTAAATTCACCATCACAACAGGTGAATTGCTCAAGATGGCTGTTCTGCAGGAGAGCAGATAGCCTAAAGAATTCACATGTTAGATTGATGAAGGTCAGTCAAAGTTCCACTATTTGTAGAACTATTGTCAAAACAATTCTGAGAATTGTTCACAGTTCTGATTCTCGGAAGTTATAGGGAACTTAACGCTGCATTAGTCATGGGACAGGATTTAATAAGACCAACCTAGCCCTAAAGACTTCACCACAAAACTGTTAGAACTAACAAATTCAGTAAAGTTGCAGAATACAAAATCAACATACAAAAATAGCCTTGTATTTCTATATAATAACAACTGTTCTGCTGAAAAAGAAATAAAGAAAACAATCCCATTTACAATAGCATCAAAAACAATTAAATACTTAGGAATAAATTTAACCAAGTAAGCAAAAGATCTGTACGCTGAAAATTATAAAGCACTAATGAAAAAAATTGAAGAAGATACAAATAAATGGAAAAAGAGTCTGTGCTCATGGATTGGAATAATTACTATTGTTAAAATATCCATACTACCCAAAGTGATTTACACATTCAAGGTAATCCCTATCGAAATTCCAAGGGCACTTTTCACAGAAATGGGAAAACAATCCGAAAATGTGTATGGAACCACAAAAGACCCCAAATAGCCAAAGCAATCTGGAGAAAGAAGAACAAAGCTGGAGGCATCATACTTCCTGATTTCCAACTATATTACAAAACTGTAGTATTCAAAACAATATAATGCCAGCACAAAAACAGATATGTAGACCAATGGAACAGAATCGAGAGCCCAGAAAGAAATCCACACACATAGTCAACTAATATTTGACAAGGAAGCCAAGGATACTCAATGGGGAAAGGATAGTCTCTTCGATAAGTAGTGCTGGGTAAACTGGATACTCACGGCCAAAAAAATGAAATTGGACACCTATCTTACACCTCTCACAAAAAATAACTTGTAATGGATTAAAGACTTAAATGTAAGACCTCGAACCATAAAACTCCTAGAAGAAAACATAGGGAAAAATCTCCTTGACATTGGTCTTGGCAATGATTTTTGGATATGACACCAAAAGCACAAGCAGCAAAAGCAAAAATCAACAATTGGAATTACATCAAACTTATCAACAAAATGAAAAGGCAACCTGTGAAATGGGAGAAAACATTTGCAAATTATGTATCTGATAAGGGGTTGATATGCAAAATACATAAAGAACTCATAAAACTCAATAGCAAAAAAATAAAATACAAAACAAAACAAACAAACAAAAACCACATGATACAATTTAAAAATGGGCAGAGGACCTGAATAGACATTTTTCCAAACAAAGCATACAGATGGCCAACAGGTACATGAAAAGATGCTCAACATCACTAATCATCAGTGAACTGCAAATCAAAACCGCAATGAGATATCACCTCACACCCGTTAGAATGGCTGTCGTCAAAAAGACAAGAGATAACAAGTGTTGGCTAGGATGCAGAGAATAGGGAACCCTTGTACACTGTTGGTGGGAAGACAGTTGTTGGGGCAAAAATTATGGGAAGAAATTAAAAGCTAAAGAGAGAGAGAAATAAACCCCAAATTGACAACTCCTCAAATAGGAGAGAATGTACCTCAATAGGGGACATTTTCAGCAGGTATTACGTTCCACCAATTCCCTAAACTTTGTATTAATCTCGATTCTTTAAAATATTTTCCAGTGTAATCTTCTTCCTCAAAGCTAGTTTACATACATGTAAGAAAACTATTTTCTAAAATAAACCAAAGTATGGAGTTAATTTCTAATCTTTACTTTACTGAGTCATTATTTTGCATAAAGAAATATTTAAGGAAGTTTAAAAACTTCCTCTATGGCTATTTCATATAGTGGTATTCTTTCTTAATACACATTAATGGCCTCTTCTAAATAGGTAATAATTCTATTACATAAATACATCATTCTGCATTTGTAACCTTTTTAAAATCCTGATTCAGTTATGTTAGTCTATGAAAATGTATTCTATAATTCCACATAAATACATTTGGATTTTTAAAAATTCCATTGTAATGGCTTCCTTGATGCCTATTTTATGCGACTCCAACCCATAATGATGGAGGTTGGGTTTCTTTTGTACCAATTCAGAAAAGTAAAAATTATGTTGCATTACTCAGGCATAATAGGTCAGAAAGATTGGTTCATTCACTCACCTATTTATTCATTCACTGTCCATTCATTCACCACTTGTCAATTGTCTTTTAGCTGTAAAACATTGTGATAAGTAAATTAGACGGTGATACTGACATCAAAGCACTCACTGTCTTATGGGAGGATGAGATATGCCCAAATAATAATAATATGCCCAAATAATATGGAGTGATTGCCATAAGAGAGATACAAATAAAGTGTGATTAGCCTTGTGATGGCAGATACCATTTCCCTCTGGTTTTCTGGTAAACCCTTATATCTAGAATAGTGCTGGCTCGTAGAAGGTGCTCATACTTGCTGAATGGGGGAAAAAAGAAATGAATGAATAAAAGAGGAGGTGGTATTTAATCTAGGTTTTAATGATGGAAGGATCTGGCTATGGGAAGATAAAGAAGGCAAGTTTCAAGAACCAAGGTCATGCTTATGAATCTTATTTTGATCACTCTAATTCTCAGTTTTTTTCCAGCTGAGCAATAAGTGTCTCAAGCCTCCCTTTGGTCCCAAGCCTCCATTTCCACACTGTCCTGTCACAACCACTTGAGAAATCATCAATGAACATAAAGGCAAATGTAGTCCCAGAAGCTAGGGAAAATTTTTTGAACCATGGTCCATCCATCAGATGAATTCTTTCCTTTCCAAAGGAGTCACCTTGAGGTTTATGGACTTAGTTCCACGATGTTGACATTATTCACTATACCCTTAGAACTCCGGAAATTGCTTCCAGAATCTGTATCAGCTCTTTATAAACATCCACAACGGTTACATTTTTATTCTTTAAGAGCAGCTTTGATATTTAGGAGTCCTGATATTTTCTCCACTTAAATATTCCAGTAGGTCAGTTCAGGAACATTATTATTAAATATCTTAAAGAGATACCAAAATCACATCCCCAGAATATTTGCTGTATGTGATGACAAAGCATGTAAAGTGATAAGGAGACTAGCTTAGATGGTTACATTACCATTTTATTTAAATAAATCCTCAACTACGCACTGTAATGTAATGGCATACTTTTTTCAGCAATGGAACATTGATTTTTATTTTAATAATTTGATGTTTTAATTTTTATTTTATTAACATAAGAACACAACAAGAGATCTACCCTCTTAAAATTTTTTTAAGTGTACAATACATTATTGTTAATTATAGGAATGATGATATACAGCAGATCTCTAGAGCTTATGTATCTTGCTGAAGTGAAACTTTATGCCCATTGATTAGTAACTCCCCATTTCTCCCTCCCTCCAACCCCTGGCAACCAACCCCCCACTCTTTGCTTCTATGAATTTGACTACTTTAGATTTCCTCATAGAAGTATAATCATGCAGTATTTGTCTTTCTTGACTGGCTTATTTCACTTAGCATAATGTCCTCAAGGTTCGTCCATGTTGTCACATACTGCAGAATTTCCTGTTTTTGGAAGGCTTAATAGTATCCCATTGTGTGTTCATACCACATTTTCTTTATCCATTCATCTATCTGTGGACATTTAAGTTGTTTCCACATCCTTAGCTATCGGGAATAGTTCTGCAATGAACATAGGAGTGCTAATCTCTTCAAGATCCTGATTTCAATTCTTTTGGATAAACACCCAGAAGTTGGGTTGCTGAATCACATGGTTACTCTCTTTTTAATTTTTTTGAGGAATCGCCATAATTTTTTGTATAGTAGCCACACTATTTTGCAAATTTTCCTACCAACTGTGTGCAAGGATTTATAAGGGGATATTTTCTAAAATCTCAATGGAACTGTTGTTGAACCCAAGTTCATGTGCCCGATGCACAGTGAGACCAAACAATCTGAAATGTCGAGTTTGGAGCAGAGAAAGGTTTATTGCAAAGGCCAAACAGGGAGTACAGAAGTTCAGCTCAAAAGACCCAAACTCTCCAATGGTCTTCAGGGAAGTGTTTTTAACGGCAAATTTTGGGGAGAGGGCTGCAGGATGCATGCCTTTCTTCTAATTGGTTGGTGGTGAGGTAATAATGTGGTGTTCCACCAGTCCCAGTCATCAGCCTTTTGGTTCCAACCAGTCTGGGGTCTATGTGTTTGTGCTCAGCCTGAAGTTACCGTCTTCCACCTGGATGGGGGGACTTAGTTCCTATAAATGAACTCAAAGATATATCAGATTGCTATGTATATTCCTTGAGAGGAACTAGGACTCTGCTTTATCACTGCATTATTGTTTCTATACTGCTTTTCCTTTGTTTTGGCATTTCCACACTTCCCTAATTAGTAACTGTTTGAATCTTCCCTTTGGAACTCTAGGAATATCTAGGAGGCTTTTGTACCCAGTAGGGCTCTGCAGGGCTCTGCTTGGTTTCAATCCCACATTTTCTTTGATACTCTTCAATCTTGAGGGGGAACAGGTACAGGACAAGAAAGGGAATAAAGATTTGGATAGAGAGGTTAATCATGAACTTGGCAGAGGATCTTAGCTTTACAAGGACTCAGTTTTAGAACTGAAAAACTAAGCATATATTGGAACTTCTGAGTTGCCAGAAATTCAATAAGGGCTTGAAAAAGATCAGAGTAACAAAGTGTTAGATTATCATTTTTAAGAGTTATTTCATAGCAAACAAGTACATCAAGAGGACTAGAATTTTTTTTATTAATATAAAACAAGAAGGTACTTCTGAACTATAGAAGATAGCCTTGCAAAATCTTCAAAAGTGGATGAGCATCTCTAATATAATACCCAACGGGAACATATGCCATGGAAGAAACAAAGGAACACCCTATTTTTAAAAAGTGTAAGATGGCTCTGAACGGGATCTTATCTATGCTCTTAGATGGTTAGTATACTTTCCCTTGTATCATCATCATGATTTATTATTAATGGTGTGTCTTCAGTGTCATACATTAGTGAAGATATGCCAGTGTCTTTCCCTTAACATCCAGGATAGACTATATTTTATGCATACCATCTTTCTATGTTAACTATTTATTTCTTCCATTATTCAGTAATAAGTGAAGATACTCTGTCCTCTCTACAGTTGACCCAGAAAATGAAACAACCTTGGGGATCCCTTCAAATACTGGTAGTTTTTTTTTTTTTTTTTAAGACTTTCAGCAGGCTTCCCTGGTGGCACAGTAGTTAAGAATCCGCCTGTCAATGCAGGGGACACGGGTTCAAGCCCTGGGCCAGGAAGATCCCACATGTCACGGAGCAACAAAGCCCATGTGCCACAGCTACTGAGCCCGCGCTCTAGAGCCCACGAGCCACAACTACTGCCTAGAGCCCGTAGAGCCCGTGCTCCGCAACAAGAGAAGCCACCGCAGTGAGAAGCCCATGCACCGCCACGAACAGTAGCCCCCGCTCACTGCCACTAGAGAAAGCCTGCAAGCAGCAACAAAGACCCAGCACAACCAAAAATAAATAAATAAATAAAATTTTTAAAAAGACTGTCAGAAAGTTCCATTAACCAACCATAAATAATATTAAAAAGTCCTTGTTGTTTATTTTAAAATGTGTCTATCTCTTTTTTCTTTTCACTTTGCACCTTACACTGTCTAGGTTTTCCTCAAAATTATAGAAATGATGTATGAGAGAATGTCATATCCTTTCACTCTCCCAAAACTTTATAAGAAATTCTTACAAGCTTGTGGACATAATTATCTTGATTTCAAGAGAAGAAACTAATGTAGAAAAATTTCTAGATGAGTGTTTGTCCAAATATTTTAGAAACTAGTGAAACATAAGGAAAATACTCTTTCAAATAGCAAATCATTTATGTAATATATGATAATGACCACTCATTTTTGTAAAAACTGTAACTAGTTTCCTGTGAGATTTATATTATAATTCATTAGGTCAACTGAAATGATGTATTTCAGTGGCTCTCAAAAAAGACTGCACATGGGACCATGATGTATGATATTCACAAAAGTGTGACACAATCCCAGATGGAAGACTGCAAAACAGATAGAACATTCTGAAGATTGTGAACAATTCTCAATAATGCTACCCTCAAAAGACTCATGCTCATCAAAACTACAATGAGGTATCACATCACACCAGCCAGAATGGCCATCACCAAAAATCTACAAATAATAAATGCTGGAAAGGGTGTGAAGAAAAGGGAACCCTTCCACACTGTTGGTGGGAATGTAAATTGGTGTAGCCCCTATGGAGAATGGTATGGAGGTTCCTTGAAAACCAAAAATAGAGCTACCTAATGATCCAGCAGTCCCACTCCTAGGCATATATCCAGAAACAAAAACTCTAATTCACAAAAGATACATGCAACCCTATTGGGCTGCACCCCACAGGCCTACAAGGCCTGTGTTTGCCCAACTTCAAGACCAAAGAAAGAGCCCAGCATCAGCAACAGAGACATCAACAGTTTAACGGATGGGGGAGCTTACACGGCTGAAGCAAGGTCCTGGAGCAACACTCCATCACATGCAGCAGACAGCAGGCAGGATATGATGGCAGTCTCTCCCAGGGTAAAGGGTAGATTACCAGTTACAGGGGAATTCACGTCAGGTGGGTTCATTTATTACCAGCCAAACCAGTAGAGGGCTACGCCCCTCACCACCCCTTTGATAAGAACAATCACCAGCTGGGGCCTGGGGCAAGTTCATCGGAAGGTCAGTCATGTGAGTAGGGTGTAGGTGAAGCAGGCACTGGTCGGGCTGGGGATGTACAGAGAGCAAGAGAACAGCCACCTTGAGTGGCCTGACCATACAACCCCACTGTTCATAGCAGCACTATTTATAATAGCCAAGACATGGAAGCAAACTAAACGTCCATATACAGATGAATGAGTAAAGAAGATGTGCTATATATACATACAATAGACTATTACTCAGCTGTAAAGAAGAATGAAATATTGCCATTTGCAGCAACATGGACGGAGCTAGCTAGTGAAGTAAGTCAGGCAGAGAAAGACATTTATGTGATACTATGTGTGGAGTCTAAAAATATATATAAATCAACTTATTTACAGAGAGAAACATACAGACATAGGAAAGAAACTTAAGATTACCAAAGGGGAAGGCGGGGAGTAAATTAGGAGTATGGGATTAATAGATACACACTACAATATATAAAACTGACAACAAAGATTTACTGTATAGCACATGGAACTATATTCAATATCTTGTGATAACCTATAATGGAAAAGAATCTGAAGCCGTACACCTAAAACTAACACAATACTGTAAATCAACTATAGTTAAATAAGAAATTAAAAAAAAATAAAAACTCATGCTCGAGAAAATATAAGGGAATACAAGTAAATCAAAATGATGCTATTTTTCACCTTAACTTTTCTCCTTTTTAAATTTCATGACCTTAGAATTTTAGCTATTATTAATAACAAATTTGTTGTGATCCACCTCATGTCTGATAGTTTATTGTAGCTGCTAACACTGCTCTCTGTCATTCATTAGTTCATTCATTCAAACACCGTTCTCTGACGGCACATTTATTGAATGTCGGCTGGGTATCAGGCTTTGTGATGCGCACTGGCACTAGAGAGACAGATGAGGCGTCCCTGAATTCAGTTTTGTCTTTTAATCATCAGTATATTGAATGCCGGTGAATGATAGATTGCTGTTTCATGTTAGACTCCTATAACCGACAAATTATAAGATGTTCTTTAACACGAGATTCACCGCAATTTTAAAATGACTGAACATCTTCCCTAGTTTATTTCATGTGCATTTACTGATCACTATCTATTTGACAGAGAGGCTGAATAGCAAATTTCAGGCTTTAAGAAGACCAATCAGAAATGGAGACATAAGTTCTGGTAAAGAAGGGCAGTTTGCATGTATGGTATGCTCCTCTCCTCCCTGAAACCTACTGAAATTGAGGGAAGTGAAGATAGTCTATGTACAACTAAAATATCCCAACTTAGCTTCCTAACCAAGAAAAATTAAAAATGAACCCAGAAGCTCCTCAGTGAAATGAATTAAGACAAACACTGAGCCATCAAGGAAAAGAAATAAGAGCTTTGTTCAATCTCCAGGAATATGGAATAACAGAGAGCCCCAAATCATCTAGCCTCAAACCATCTTAAACTATTTTTAAAGGTAAAGTATTTTTAAATATGCTTTTAAATTAATGAAAGATGCTGCAAGAAATTAAGAAAAATCATGTGAAACTGGTACTAAAGTGGGAACTGCAGCCTAGAGCCTGTGCTCCACAGCAAAAGAAGCCACCACAATGAGAAGCCCACGCACCGCAACGAAGAGTGGCCCATGCTCACCGCAACTAGAGAAAGCCTGAGCACAGCAACGAAGACCCAGCGCAGCCAAAAAACTAAATAAAATAAAATTAATTCATTTAAAAAAAAAGATTGTTCTGTTAATAGGAGCCCCAAATCAGAGTTAGGTGGGTATAAAGATATTATAATTCAGGAAATTTAGAATTTAATTTAGAATTTCATTCAGGAAATTTTATTCACTTATGGGAAAACTGGAATCACTAAGTGCAATGAGTCATTAATATCCATTAAGTTGAAGCACAAAACTAGTTAGTTGACAGTCAGGAAGCCTGCCTTTCAGATCAATACAATGATTATAGGCTTCCCTGGTGGCGCAGTGGTTGAGAGTCCGCCTGCCAATGCAGGGGACACGGGTTCAAGCCCTGGTCCGGGAAGATCCCACATGCCGCGGAGCAACTAAGCCCATGCACCACAACTACTGAGCCTGCACTCTAGAGCCCGTGAGCCACAACTACTGAGCCCGTGTGCCACAACGACTGAGCCTGCGTGCCTAGAGCCCATGCTCCACAACAAGAGAAGCCACCACAATGAGAAGCCCGCACACCGCAACGAAGAGTAGCCCCTGCTCACTGCAACTAGAGATAGCCCACGCGCAGCAATGAAGACCCAACGCAGCCAAAAATAAAATAAAACAAAAAATAAATAAATTTTTAAAAACTACAATGATCATTATTATTCTTTCTCAGCCCTGAGTTGGTGGGAAGAGCCTCTCACACGGTTTTACGTCCAGAGTAGTGGCAAAAGAGTCTTCCTTACACTGAAAATAAATTGTATATTTGGTCTTCCATGAAGCAGAGACAATAAATATATCCTGAATGGATCAAAACTGACCTGTTTTTGTTTTCTTGTTTTGTGCAATTTGTCCTTGTTTGTTTTGTTTTAAATAAAATAATGTAAGGATAATTCTGCTTAAGATGATAGTCCTAAAACATGACATGTTAACTTTTAAGACTTACATTCATAAATCCCTTAATAAAGGCCAAGCTTTCTGTAAGGGTTTTAATGTTTGTTCAGAGCCTGAACCTATAGGTTTCCATGTCTGCCTCAGGAGTGCAGTACAGGTGAGTAAGCCCAGAAGTAGGGATAGAAAAATAAAACCATATCTTCACCGAGCACCACAGCATTATTTCCAGCCATCGCACTTCCTCCTTTCCTTACGATACTGTGAGCAATGAATGGAATCACTCTTCTCGCAATAACTTTCATGTTATCAGTTATAGGGAGCAGTGGTCAGAAGAACATTATAGAATGTTTGAATTAGAGAAACCAGATAGCATCTTACCTAGCTGTCTTGTTTATGGCTGAGGAAGCTGATACCCAGAGAAGTCCCATGGCCCCTCAGAGGTAATGAGGCAGTAAAGAGAGAGCATTCTTCCTCTTGTTTTCTGAGATAATTATTTGGTTGTAGTGGTGAGGACATGATTTATTAGCGTTTCTTAAACGCAGACCCATTTCAAGGTGAGAATCTGCTTTAGGTCTTACTGCTATATAATGAACCACCACGAATTTAGTGGCTTAAAACAAATCCCATTAATTAGCTCACAGCTTTGTAGAAGTCCAGGCACATCGTGGAGGGGGGCTCCGCTCAGGTTCTCACAAGGCTGAAATCAAGCTCTTAGCCAGCTGCACCTCTGATGGATCTCAAGGTTTCTTCCAAGCTCGTGTTGCTGTAGCAGAGTTCAGTTCCCTGAGGCTGTAGCACTGAAGTCCCTGTTTCCTTGCTGAGAGATGGTCTCAGCAACTAGAGGCTGCTTGCACTCCTTGCCATGTGGTCCACTAATGTTCAAAGCCAACAGTGGAGAATCCTTCTCAGGTTCAATCCTTCTCATGCTTCAAATTTCCCAAACTTTGAATCCTTCTCTCCAGGAAGAGCCTCATTCCTTTTTCATTCATTCCTGATCTGATTGGATCAGGTCCAGAATAATCTCCCTTTTTAAAATCCAACTGTGCCATGTAATGTAACCCAATCATAAGAGTAATAACCTACCATATTTACAGGTCCCTCCCACACCCAAGGGTTGGAGATCATCTTAGAATTCTGCCTACCACTGAATGCATGCAATTGAGCAGTTTGTATAACACTGGCCCAGCTGCAAGCTCCACTGAGCTGAACAGAAGGTGCACCAGGATTCAGCACATTTCTGAGGGCAACGCTACTGAGATGGAGGGCATGGAGATTAATGAGCTCCGAAAGTTTTGCTCACTCACCAAATTTTAAACAACAATTTTCGAGGCTTACAGCCTTATGTAAAGAGAGGAACTCAATGTAAATAACATAAGATTATTGAGGGAAACAGGAACACTCTAAATGTCTAGTTTGAGATTATATATATCAACTATTCAAAATTATGCTCTTCCTGAGAAAGAGCTGTGTTTTGATTCTCCCCTTCATCATGAAAATAAAAGTAATTACAAATGACGGCTTGGCATATTGTAAAGACAATGCTCCATCTATGATGATCTTAAGCCTCTTTTTTGAGCTAACTCAGTAAAAGATGCATTCATTACACAGACCAAAATATATTGCATGCTGCCAGCAGCTGTCCCATCTGTCCATTTCCATGGCCATAGCTCTATTTCAGATCCTCTCTATCTTTCTCCTGGACCCTGCATGAGCCCATCACCCGTGCTCCAGGGTCCATTTGGTATGCCTTGTAATTTTCTTCTAATCAGACATGATATACTGGGTAAAAGGAAACTCTGGAAATATGCTTTTAGTAATGTAATGGTGAGGTACGGGGACAGGACAGTTTTTCTATAGTCTTATGATTAGGTCTCAGCCTTTAGTGAACCTGTGCCTCTGGGCTGTGAACTTCTCAAGAGTTTCTCAGTGGTTTTCTCCCCACTTAGATAGGACAGGATGGCTAGAGTGGGCTGGAGTTGTGTATTTCCCTTCTGCCAGGTCAGTTAGGCTCTGATAATATCCCAGTAAATTAGGCTGTGGTTAATTAGTTTCACCTGAAGGGAAGCCGTGTTCAAAATGGTTCCTTTTCCCCTCCTCCTACGGGAAACACCAGGGGATTTTTCTCCAATATTTGCTGTGAGAACCTGGCTGAGCTCCTAAAGGTAATTCTCATAAT
Organism: Phocoena phocoena; assembly: GCF_963924675.1. NCBI lineage: Eukaryota > Metazoa > Chordata > Mammalia > Artiodactyla > Phocoenidae > Phocoena > Phocoena phocoena. Next base: position 45,395,457 of record NC_089227.1, on the reverse strand, counting down.
ATTGTTGAGCCCGCCATCCCCTGCCCGCCCTCTCAAGACTGGGTGCCCCTGGAGTTTTTAACTCTGAGTTGCCTACACTGTACCTTCAGCAATTCGTCATAGTTCCTGTTTTCCTTCTCCAGTCCTGGTTCCCACTGCGGTTTTTGGGATTTTTTTTTTGTTTGTTTACTTGTTTTTTGTGGTACGCGGACCTCTCACTGTTGTGGCCTCTCCCGTTGCGGAGCACAGGCTCCGGACGCACAGGCTCAGCGGCCATGGCTCACGGGCCCAGCCGCCCCGCGACAGGTGGGATCCTCCCAGACCGGGGCACGAACCCGTGTGCCCTGCATCGGCAGGCGGACTCTCAACCACTGCGCCACCAGGGAAGCCCCCCACTGCGGTGTTTACTCTCAGTCTCTGCTCAGGTAAGTCGTGACCCTCTATATTTACTTCTCTCTCCAGTCTTTGAGGCGGAAATTTGCCCTCTGTCCTCCCTTCTCTTGCAGATCCAACAAAAGTTTATTTTTCAGCCTGTTCAGCTTTTATCTGTTAGAACAGAGTAGCGACTCCCAAGCTTCTTGTATGTGAATCTGGTAGGATGTTTTTAACTCGTGTACTTTTCCAAATCTTAATACCCAGGATGTCATTAATTTCCAACTTTAATTCCCCTCTGCAGAAAATGTAATATTATTTCCTTTTATCCCTGTGGCCAAACCATTGCTTACATTGATACTGAGGGATTTCTCTCAAAACCTACAGTAAATAACCTCGAAAAATATCTCTTCACAGCATGCAGTTAAACTGCATTTGATGAAACAAATGGATTTTGTCTGAAACATGTATTCTAGGACTGGCTTTCCATAAATTGACAAAGGTCAGGGTTTTGTTTTTGTTTTCTTTTTGTTTTTTTTTTTCTACCACAGAAAGTTCAAGTTTTATTTTCATATTTCTCAATATTTAACCTGTGTTAAAGGAACATTCTGTACTGACTCTGCCTATTATACAACTGACACCTAACCATTTGTCAATTGTCACGTACTAACTATATCATATAGGAATTATATGAGAAATATACTAATTAAAGTGATGAAATTATACACGATTACAGTCAAATTGGTAGAGCCAACACTGAGTCACTCCTCAACAGAGCTTCCAAGAAAGAAACAGTAGTTGTCTGTTGATCTCTCCCTCTGTCCCATGACACAGGCATGCAGGAGGAGACTTGTGTTCTGTCTCTTTCTAAGGGCATCTACTAAACACCTATTTATAAATATCTGTTAAACATGGTAGTCAGCATGATTCTGAGGATTGGAATGTGATAAGGAATTCACTAGCAAAAGGGGAGTCGGGACAGAGCCAATGTCAAGAGCAAAGTTGCCTTTTCTAAATACTTTAGGTATGACATACTGCACACAAACACACACCTGCACTAAAATTCTACTTATGACATCGACACATTAGAAGTAAGTGCCATCTGAATTTTATTAAGAAATCACGATATACAGATACGTTTTTAGTTTGGACTTCTCACGCTTACTGTGATCCTTCCTACAGTCTCCTCTCTTGTCCATCTACCAAAATCTGTTCTAATCAAGCATCTGGTATCAGCAATAGAGGCCTTAGTTTGAATTTAAATCATTGTGTTATATTCTCCCAGAGCAACTTCACTTTAAACCTGAAATCGAATGGACTGTCCACTGTCATAGACATTTACAGTATCAACCAACAGATGAGGAAAGGTTTGGGGAAACATGAGAATGATCCTGAAAGCACAAAATGTAGGCAATGTATGAGACCAGCCCTTCAAAAACATGGCCTTTTGAATCCAAACTTGTTCATAAAACACAGCAAAAACTCATGTTTTTCTCAGGTTAAGATTTTCAGTGGCTCAAGTTTCCAAGCATGTTGTTTTATCTACAGGTTGTCACTTCTTTGAGTCTAAAATGCCTGACTTCCCCAACCTCTTAATCTTCCATCAAAAATCAGAAACAGGGCTTCCCTGGTGGCGCAGTGGTTGAGAGTCCGCCTGCCGATGCAGGGGACGTGGGTTCGTGCCCCGGTCCGGGAAGATCCCACATGCCGCGGAATGGCTGGGCCCGTGAGCCATGGCCGCTGAGCCTGTGCGTCCGGAGCCTGTGCTCCACAGCGGGAGAGGCCACAACAGTGAGAGGCCCGTGTATCGCAAAAAAAAAAAAAAAAAAAAAAACAAAGATTAAAAGTAGTTACACATACACATGTATAACTGAATCACTTTGCTGTACACCAGAAACTAACACAACATTGTGAATCAACTATACTTCAATAAAATAAATAAAATTAAAAAAAAAAAAAATCAGAAACATTGCATGATATAATTAAACTATATTACGCTCAAATTCTTTCTCTAAGGCTAGTTCCTATTATTACCTGTTTACATATTTCTGTCAAAGGAATATGTTATTGAAACAGAGGAGAGAGGTAGTACACAAACACCTAACAACTTATAGCAACTAAATAAAGGATATATATTTAAGGTGACAGCCTCTATTTGAAATATGCTCTAAAGCACTTCTCTTAAATTATACTATGTAGGTGGGATGCTATAAAAAGAATGTTTTCCTTTTTGTACATACATTGTACAGTGTAAAATGTTACATTATTTTGAATTTTTAAAAAGGATTTTTAAGGAAGAAAAAATCCAAATACTAAGGATTTGTCATTTTCCTTATGTGCTATTAACTTTGTCTTTAGTTTACAAATGAGAATCTCAGAGTCTGAAACTGTTTCATTTACAAGAAATATAAGCCACTCCTCTTAAAAAATAAACCATCAAGGTCAATTTGGTTCACTGTGAACAGTTATACCTAAATAGTACTAAATATTAGGTTCAGGCCTGGTGCTGAAACCATGTTAGACAAATCAGTTAATAAATGCTCATTTAGCCATATCATATGTGAGATTACCTGTTAACTTCCATGTGGGATATGAATGCAAGTTCTCTCTCCCTTACAGAGTTAATACCAGAACTGAATAGACCGAGTTAAAACATATTGAAGAAGACAAAATTGGGGCTGGGGGGAGCGGTGCAGTGGCAGTTCATGGCTAATGCCAAATAAATACAGAAGAAAACATCACCATGGAGGCTTACAGGAGAAAGCTCTCATTGCACGGGTTTATTAAGCAAACTTTCTCTTCCTGTATGTGATGTTAAAGCATCTGCTTTAAGTTGAAGGATAGCAAATCGGTTACACAGATGCTACCTCTTCCCTTGCAGCAGACATAGAAATCCTCCCCCAATAGCCCTGCCAGCAGCAGCCTGCAGCAGCTGACCAGCACTGGCAACCCAGAGGACACCTGCCTGCCAGGCTGAAATAGGCTGTGGGCCCCCTGCCATGATAAGGGCTTTATCCACAAAATTTAGGACACAGCTTGGCACACAAAAGGTCTCTAATTAAAAGAAGCTTAAGTAACTAATTAACTTATTAAGTTACATAATTCGGTTCTTGCCTAGGTGTGAACCATTTCTTTTCTGTATTTGACTGTTCTCCAACCCAGGAGGGACAATATTGAGATAGGCTCACAGGTCGGTGGCCTGTAAACAGAGTACTAAGGAGTAAAGAAGACAGTAGAACACAGGAAACTGAAAAGGCATAAAGAAGCAGGAGCCCCCTGAGTGGAAGGGAAAGGTCTGAAATTAAAGAACAAAAGTAATGGCATCAAGGTCAAGTTAAGCTGACCATGAACCTGAGGGAAGTCACTGTCCCACACAGAGGTGCATTTTGTTAAAAATATAAAATACAACTTATTTGCAAGTGTATATAGAAAGCTTTTGTACAGTTTAAAGAGCAGTAATAAACTAAACACTCATATGCCTACTACCACATCAAGAAATAGAATATTCCCATCCCCAGAAGCCACTCCACACCCTCACTGATTGCACCCCTTCTTGCTCTTCTCAGTGGTAACTACTGCCCTGAAATTGTAATCATTCTCTAGTTATTCTCTGTCTTTACAATCTATGTGTCCCCATGTTTGAACATTTGCAGTGGAATAATACTATGTGTCTCTTCTTCTATAACTTTCTTCTTTTGTTCAAGTTTATGCCTTTAAGATCATCCATGTCATGTATGTGCTGAAGCTGATTCATTTTCACTGCAGTGTAGTATTTTACTATATAATTATTCCATACTTGTTTGTCCATGTTACTTTTACGAACACTTGGGTTTTTCCAGGTTTTTTCCTATTATAAACAATGCTGAAAAAAAGAAAAAAACAATGCTGCTGTAACCATTCAGGTACCTGTCTCCTAATACACAAGTGCCAAAGTTTCCCAAGAGCATGTACTTGGTAGCAGAATGGCTGGGTCGTATGGTATGGTCATGTTCCACTTTACTAGGTAATACAAATTGTTTTTCAAACCTGTTCAAAAGTGATTGTACCAATTTGCATTCTCCCCAGCAGCGGATGGGAGTTCCCACAGCTGGACATTTTTGGCTGCATTTGGTATTATCAGTTTTTCTAGCTTCTGCCAATTTGATGGAATGTCCCTGCAGTATTAAGTAGCATTTCCATTCTTTCTTTTGCCCATTTTTTTCTATTGGATTGTCTGCCTTTTTATTATTTATTCCCAGGAGTTCTTTATATATTCTGGTTACTAACCCCTTGTTAGTTAACCAGGGTTCTGATAATATTTTTTTCCCAGTTAGTGGTTTGTCTTGTCCCTTTCTTATTGGAATCTTTTGATATCTCTAAGTGAGAAATAATCCTGGTTAGTCAGTGGCAAGGGGAGAGGAAGGGAGAGTTCACTGGAGATCACCCCCACACACACAAAAGAAAAGAGAAAAGAAATCAAGAGAGGCTAGAATAGGAAGTCACTGTAGAGAATAGTCATTTTCTGACATAAGGGTAGAGAAAACTGGGCCAGGCAACATTTAAATATAAGTGGAGAAGAAACAAAATTACACCTAAGTGTTTTTTTCCAAAAGCCTGATCACCATTATTTTCTTTTAAATGCAATGCTTACTAATATTTTTCAAGTTAGCTATTTTAGGATTTTTTTTTTTAGGGAAGAAAAGCATGTTTGCCTCTACCTCAGATACTTTCTAGAAGGCACATTCAGAAATTCATGGCAGCATATTCAAATTGCAAACGTATTTCTCTGGGAGCCTGGGAACCCCATGAAAGTGAAATCCACAGGTCTAAACATAAAATGTGATGACAGCAAATATACTGTGATTTAAGGTTTGGGTTTTATTGTTTCATTTTTATTCCATTTATTCATGGCAAATGAGCATTAGGGTTTTTTTTTCTTCTTTTCTCCTATCTCCTTTTTAGATTCTTATTACATTGCATCGCTAGAGTCACAAGTTAATTCTCAAATGTTTTGAGCACCAAACGAGTCAAGTTTTCGCTACCGCTTTTAATAAAACAATAAATAAAACCGGGCACTCCCCTCAAGAAGCTTACACCCAAACAGAAGGCAGCAGGCAATTGCAATACAGTAAGATAAATCTCACATTCTGGGTGAGAACAAGATGCTATGAAAACAAATAACAGGGACATCCGACTCAATCTAGTTCAATCTCATTACGTCATTTGGGAAATTCTCCTATAACACTTTTTAAAAAAAAATTCATTTCTTCCCCAGAACCTCTGACAATTACTGATCTTTGTACTGTCCCCATAGTTTCGCCTTCTCCAGAATGTCATATACTTAGAGTCATACAGTATACAGGCTTTGCGGATCGACTTCTTTCCCTTAGCAATATGCATTTAAGATTCCTCCATGTCTCTTTTGGGGCTTGATAGCCTCTTTCTTTTTATTGCCAAATAATATCCTGTTGTCTGGATGTACCAGTTTTTAACTCCATTCACCTACCGAAGGACATCTCGGTTGCTTCCAAGTTTTGGCAATTATGAATAAAGCCACTATAAGCATTTATGTGCAGGATTTTGTATGGAATAAGTTTTTAACTCATTTGGATAAATTCTAAGGAGCACTGTTGCTGGACTGAGTGGTAGGAATCTACTTACTTTTGTAAGAAACTGCCAACTCTCTTCCAAAGTAGCTGTGCTGCTTTGTATTCTCACCAGCAATGAATGAAAGTTCCTATGGCTCCACGTCCTCACCAGCGTTTCGTATTGTCAGTGGTCTGGATTTTCACCATTCCAATAGGCATGGAGTGGTGTCTCATTATTGTTTTACGCCCCAAAGCATTTTTGTTTCAGAAATAGTAATTGCATCCTCTGACTACAAGTTTTGCCAAACTCTTCATCATACGATTTTTGAAAGAATTTTTAAAGTCTCTCATGAAATTGCAATGGAAAAGCAAAAGGCAAATAATAATAATTTTGTAAAGAAAGAAAAAACTTTTGGAGGAAAATGCTTATGTATAATGAGGTGCCGTCTTTACTTATGTTTAAATGCTGTCCTATTCAGCTTAATCTAACTTTCTGAAAAAAAAATACCCCCAGTATCAATATTTATTATAAAGCTATAGTATATTACTACTGTAACACTGGTATTGGGATAGACAAGCAAACAAATAGTACGGAATCTGGATGCTGGAAACATACCTACTCATATATAGAAACCAGCTGCCTTTGAAATTTAGTGAGGAAAGGAAGGACTTTTTTTTTTTTTGCGGTACACGGGCCTCTCACTGTTGTGGCCTCTCCCGTTGCGGAGCGCAGGCTCCGGACGCGCAGGCTCAGCGGCCATGGCTCACGGACCCAGCCGCTCTGCGGCATGTGGGATCTTCCCAGACCGGGGCACGAACCCGTGTCCCCTGCCTCGGCAGGCGGACTCTCAACCAGTGTGCCACCAGGGAAGCCCAGGAAGGACTTTTTAAGAATTATGTTGGTACAATTGGACATCCATATAAAAAATGTTAATTGGTACACATTATACACAGCAATAAATTCCAAATGAATTGAGGACCAAATGTAACATTTGAAAGTCAAACCTTTAAAACTTTAGAATATAATTTAAAACAACATCTTGATGACCCTGAAGGAGAAAAGTATATATAACAAAGTTTTTTCTTTTAAAAAAAAAAGCACAATGTGAAAGGAAAGATAAATAAATTCAAGTATATTAAAAATGCCTCTTTATTGACAGACATCATAAAATAAAAGGCAATCCACTGATTGCTATGCCCATTACTGATAAAGGGTTAAGGTCTAGAATAAATAAATAACTCTTACAAGTTAATAAGAACCACCTGCCAACCCTCCCAGGAATTATCTAGGAAAGTTTTAGATGCACAAATTCTACAGTCTAGAATGTCCATTCTTAGGCATTTACCCTAGAAAAACTCATGCATATCTATCATCAGAAGGATGAATAAAGAATTGTAGAATATTTATTCAACAGAATACTATATAATAGTTAAAATGACTAAATCTCAAAACACAATGTTGAGAAAAAATTGTTGAGAATATGTTGAAAATGAAAGAAATGTTGACACAGTAAATACCCTTTTATCAAACTTTTAAAATATGCAAAACAGTATCACGTACTGTATGTAAATACGTATGTCATAAAATAGAACAACTTAGTAGCAATGATAAACACAAAATTTAAGATGTTGATTACCTCTGGAGATGGGCCTCCACAGTATGTGTATTGTGTTATTTCTTAAGCTGAGCGATGCATACATAAGTGGTCATTAGCCTCTGAATCCCTTTTAGTATGTCTGAAATATTTCATGATTAATTTAATTAAAGGTAAAGAATTTTCTTTTAAGGGAGTACTTAAAATATAGTGCTGTGAGCAGAACAGGCCTTCTGATGAAAAGACTTCTTCAGAGACTTAGATAAGGCCCCAACTCCCTCCCAGGGCACACTCCGAACCCAGTATGGAACCTCCCCTAGTTGCAAGCATGCTCCTATCTTCCATCACAATGTTGACCCTTTGACATAGAGCCCTGCTCCTGCTTCCTCACATCTGCCCTCAGATAAACACCCCTCTCAGTGCCCCATGCCCCCTGCCCCTACTCAGCCACTCCCAGCCCATGGCATCTTCTCATCCGGCCTGGCCTCTGCCAAAAGAAGCCGCAGACAACCCCCTCTGACTATTCCCACTTTTCTCCGGTACATCTCAGACTCGTGGATGCTTCAAGAGCCATTTTTAAAAGCATTTCTGAAACGACCAGTAACGTGGCGTTAATTAACATTCCCAGCACAGGCGTTTACTGAATGTTCTCATTACTGAACCTCAGATGGTGTCTGTAGAGCAGCTTTCTTGACTACTCCCTGTTCACGTACACAGCTGGCTTTCCCATTTGATATTCTGCTTAAATATCTACAACTCTTTATTTAATAGTTAAGTGCAAAAATGCTCCAAGTTTTATTGCCACCATTGGAACTGCTTTCCCATAGTCTCTGTGTACAATACCCAAAGCTGAAGTAGCACTTGGTGAAGTCATGCCACAATACATCATCTTTAGATGCTTTTTGCTGCAAAATGCTCCACTATTACTGCTGAAGAATGTTTTGGCTTTTGAAAAAGTATAAATTTCCCGAATATTGTGAAGGACATTTTACAGGGAAATTTTGGATCCTAGCCCAAACTAGGTGATGTTGACACACACAATGTGCACAGAGAAAGACAGTGTAACACAAAACTACAAATAATAATGATAAATTTAAATACTAAAAAAAAAATGTTAGTGGAGAAAAATAATTCAAAATGAAGTTTAACAACTGAGAGTAACTAATCAAAGTGTTGGGACCCTGAGGAGTTAATGAACAAACCAGGTTTGGTGTCACCAGCCCTCCCACTCTGACCTCACACTCACTTCCCTTTTCTCATCCCCAGTAAGTCCCCATCTCTCTGTGTCCCTGTGTCCTCATTCTGCCTCCTGCTGAAATGAATTAGCACAGCTGTGCCCTCCTGGCTTAGCTCTTACTGAGCAGATCTTATTACCCCAAATTGGTCCTTCCTTCTATGCTGCCATCAAAACCTACCTGTTCTGTGTCTCAGCCACAAGGGCTCATTCCTTTTTCACAATGGAAACTTGTCTTCTCTTAAGTACTAATGGAAGGTCATGGTTCCCCATTGTCCCTTCCATGGACATATACATGAGCTCTAATCCACATAAATGAATCCTTGATGCTGAAATTTTACATGCCATAAATGGCAGCTAGAAGAGACATTTGCGGTGCTAAAGGTGCTTTTTCGGTTTCCCTAAATCACAGCCCCTGAGTAACTCTGTCTTCCCCAAAGCTGTGTAGTGGGTTGACCTTCCAGGGGCAGGCAGAGCCCTGCTTCTTTGTCTTTTTCTGTGGTTGTCATCCCAAGAAAATCCAGACTGTGGATTGTGCCATGGTCCTAAAGGACACTATGGGACATGCCGATGGAGTTGATGTCAACACTCTGCCTTTAACTCAGACGCAGGAGAGCCACCTCCCAGGATAGACAGCTGCAGGCACTCGGGTGTCCTGGACTCTGACCCCCTCATCAGAGACCATACTGCATCTCACCTCCAGGTCTGCCCCTGCAGTCTACCAGCTCTGCACTTCTTGTTTGCTTTTCTCTTTGAGACTTGGTTGTCTTTGAGACACTTTGGGTCTGGTGTTCTGCTCTCCTTCTCATCCACTTACCTGTATCTTGCTGCTCTGGGTGTCTATCCCACTCACAGCAGCTTGTCCAGCTGGTGCTTCCCACTGGCCTTCCCAAGCCCTGAAGGTAAATCTCAGCTCCCACATCAGTTCTTCTCCTGTGTTTAGTGGTCAGGATGAGCAAAGCCAGCCCCAGACATGGTGCAGGAAATGGTTACCTGCACAGTGATTGCATGTGTGGTATAATTTGAGGGGCCATTTTACAGAAACGTGGTTAGGAGTCCAAACCCTAGAGTCAGACTACTTGGGTTCAAATCCCACATCCAGTAGCTATTAGCCGTTTAACACTGGGAAACTTCCTTAACCTCTCCAAGCCTCACTTTGTGGGAGTGATCATGGCACCTTACCTCATAAGTTGATCGTTAAAAGTAAGTGAGACATACAAATACTGAGTCTAGCATCGTAACCAGCATGTAGAGCTAGTGCTGTAATCATTACTACAACCAGGCGTTACAGGGCCTGTGCTTCTACTATTAGAGGTTCAGTCCTTTATCATCCTCTCCTCTGACCCATTACACTAATGCACAGTGGACTTTTGGCAACAGCCAGAGAACTTTATTCTTGACAATAAGGCAGTGAACTCAAGGAAACCTAAGGGTAAAAGTGGGAAAAGGCAAGAGGTATAGACAGAGAAAAAAGCCCTGAAGATGAACTTTACCTAATTCACCTGGGATTGACCCTTCTGACTGGTGGGGGCCTGGGTCTGTTCCTGGGGATGAAAGGGAAGATTGTATATTGGATAGGTAGGTAACCATCATGGTACTTCTGTGTGGAACAGTTCCAGGAGTGTACTCACAGGGGCAATGAGCCAGGGTTGCCATTAAGTAAGACACAACGTGAAGGTGCCCTCTGGAGTCATGTGACAGGGTGGCCCTGAACTGACAATGTTTGCCACCCTCCTCAACATCCGTTCCACACCACTCCCCACCCCATTGTGCAAAACCCTGCTCCAGGGTGAGGAATTATTGACTGATCTAAGCCAGGGGTTCTCAATCAGGAACAATTTTGGCACCCAAGGGACACTTAGTTTTCACAGCTGTGCAGTGGAAGATGGTTATCGTCACCTCATGAGCAGAGGTCAGGGATGTCACTAAGCATCTGACAATGCACAGGACATCCCCCACAGCAAAGAATTATCCAGACCAAAGTATCAGTAGAGCCAGGATTGAGGAACTCTGGTCTAAGTCAGCCACAGCAATCATTTCTCCTTGCCAGTGGTAAGTTCAGGGGCTCAGACCTTCTTTTGTCAAGAATGCTTAATGCATAGGAGGTAGAAAGTGGAGAAAGGGCAGAGTTTCATGTGACAGTTGACTTGGTGAGGATCCACACTCCATAGATGGAGTGACCTTAGGATTATTAATTAGCCCCATCCCTACACCTGACTTTGGGAATTCACAGAAAACTGAAGTTCTATATCCATTTCACCTACGTCTTGAGCAGTAGGGAAACCCCTAGCTGAGATTTAAGTTACATTTCTATATATTTTAAAAGTATATTTTATTTCTAGAAAAATATATCTGTAGATAGCTCCCTATCAATTAAAAAAACAAGAAGTAACATTCCCTTTTCCTGAAGCCTGTGTAGACATAATCTTGAGATATGTTTGGTTTCAGTCTCTGTCTGCTGACTTTCCTGGGACTTGCCTCTAGTCAAGATCTCATCCCTCCACCCCTCCAAGCACTGGACTAGACCACGAAGATCATGGAGATCTTCATCTTTCCTACTTTTTTATTCCCTGTACCTAAAACTTGTAAATAATGAGCGTGCAATAACGATCTTTCGAATGACTGAATGGGTGAACATACAAATTAATATAATCTGCAATTTTGTTGCTAATTTATTTTGCTGTTTTTCTCCTAAGAATTACTAAGCATCTTCACCATTTTTATACATCTACTGGTACCTGATATCAAATATTACTCCAAAGTATCCATTTCATTTTGTTTCACCTGTCGTCTCATATTTCTGTTTAGTGTTATTGTCTGTCTCTTGTCCATGATAATCTTCTCAGCCTCATGAAATTCACCAAAGCCCTTGCCAGCTTTCCATCATCTTTGTGCTAAAGCCCTAGTCTCTCCCCCCAGTGCTGGGGCTGTTCCACACCATCCCAGGAAGAAGAGCCTCTCCCAGAGCCAACCCCAGCCCCAGGCAGAGCCTTTGCCTGTGGTGACTCCAGACACGTCTTCCTGTCCCTGTTGGGCTGTACACTGGCTTCCCATCCACAGTCATCACCAGGCTTGATCCCCCCGCAAATCCTAGGAATACTTCTCTCTCTGGTTTTTTTCTTGGATGACTTCCTCCAGCTTGTCTAGAAGCCCTTCATCCTCTCTAACAAAAGGAGAGAAAGGTGTTCTCTGCACATGCTATTTTTTTCCCCTATTGTGGATTCTCTTACAAACCTACAGAACAAAATGGTGCCCTGCATCCTCTCTGCTTACTTCCTGTTAATGTCACCTTCTGTCTCCTCAATATTCCATGAATAGTATTGTTTGGGGCCAGATTTACTACGTAGCCTAAAACTGAGAGCTCATTTTAAAACTGCTTAATCAGATTTGGATTAATAAATATGTATTTTATTTTAACTTTACTTGAACATACTAAGTGCTAAAAAATTTAAGCATCAAAAACATGTAAGTCAGACTTCCCTGGTGGCGCAGTGGTTAAGAATTGGCCTGCCAATGCAGGGAACACGGGTTCGATCCCTGGTCCAGGAAGATCCCACATGCTGCGGAGCGACTAAGCCCGTGTGCCACAACTACTGAGCCTGCGCTCTAGAGCCCACAAGCCATAACTACTGAGAGCCTACACTCTACAGCCCATGCGCCACAACTACTGAAGCCTACATGCCTAGAGCCCGTGCTCCGCAACAAGAGAAGCTGCTGCAATGAGAAGCCTGAGCACCGTGACAAAGAGTAGCCCCTGCTCGCCGCAACTAGAGAAAGCCCATGCACAGCAGTGAAGACCCAACACAGCCAAAAAATAAATAAAAATCAAAAAACAAAAAACAAGTAAGTGTTGAGTTTAGAGAAAGTTTAATACAGTACTTGATGTTACAAATAAGTAGAGAAAATGAGCGCAAGTTACAGAAGTCATTATTTGATGCACTCTGTACATCAGGTGTGAATGGAATTTTTAAGTGTAGGTATCTTTGTAAAAACAGTGACTTGTTCCTTATTCTCTCCTTATCTAAGGGCGGTGGGGGGACCTTGCTCTGATAGAAGCAGAGGACTCACATAGTACAATAGAGTCTGATTTCATTTTTTTAAGTATTTGCGGACAACCTTTAAGCCTCTTCCCCTTGTGCTCCACATCTGGGCAGGTTGATAAGAAGCCCTGGGTGCTCTTTCCTTTGGCTGTACTGAAAAATTAAACTACACAAGCTCCTGCCTGCATGTGGGAGCCCTCACCCTGACCCCACTCCCTAACCTCAATAAAGACCCCAAGCCAGTCTCCTTTCTTTGCCTCTCAAGCCCTTCTCTGCCCAGAAAGCCTCATCACATAAGCGATAAACCTTCCACACCTGTGTGCCTGTGTGGCATTGATAAATGGGACAGAGATGTTGTCAATATCCTTCTCTGATTTAAAGAAAAAACTTTAAAAAACACATTTCATTTTACCTCTGAAATGCTTTAGGAGCAATGCATTAGAGAGTATACTAAAAGCACTGAAGAAATGTTTTCCAGTCTCTTCTTTCTTTATCAAGTTTTATTATTCTTACTTCCTCTGCATCTTAGAAGCCAAGAATGGAGCAGCTCTGAAAGATGGCACTTCAGGAAATTATTTCTGTCTGTGCTTTGTAATTTCGCAAGCCATTTTGTATCTGATATTCATTTCCTGCTGGTGACTAAATGGATGTCTTTAATGTCTCATTACAAATGAGAGCCCAGAGGATAGGTAGGCAGAAACTTTATCACTGATCACCATCAGCCAGAGATTACTGAGTATTATCCATCTATGATCATAACAAGAGATAGACAACAGGAAACAGGGCTGGATTAATTTAGAAAGTGTTATACCCCCTGCAGAGCCAGACTTGCCTTCTGGGACAGTAACATTTATAAGAGTAGAGATAAGAGTATTTTTTTTAATTATTTAAATTTTTTTTTTGGCTGCGTTGGGTCTTCGTTGCTGCACGCAGGCTTTCTCTAGTTGCGGGGAGCGGGGGCTACTCTTCGCTGCGGTGCGCCGGCTTCTCACTGCAGTGTCTTCTCTTGTTGCCGAGAAGGGGCTGTAGGTGCACGGGCTTCAGTAGTTGTGGCACGCGGGCTTCAGTAGTTGTGGCACGCGGGCTCTAGAGCTCAGGCTCAGTAGTTGTGGCGCACGGGCTTAGTTGCTCCGCAGCATGTGAGATCTTCCCGGATCAGGGATCGAACCCTTGTCCCCTGCATTGGCAGGTGGATTCTTAACCACTGCATCACCAGGGAGGTCCCAAGATAAGAGTATTTGAGTAATTTTTTCAACTTACGTTAATAAGCAGTAGCTACTCTGTCTCATTCACCCAGCATTAATATACTATGTAGCTCATAGTAGGCACATGATAAATGCAAAAGAAAATGAATGAGTGCATTAGAACCATTAGGTATTTTTGCTGAGCATCAATTTATTTTGTATTAATATACGCTGGTAAATTAAATATTGAGATAGCTAAATCATTCTAATTTAAAGTTTTATATGACCAGCATGATCTAAATTATGCTATCTGAACAGTGCTCAGTGAAAAAAAACATAAGGAACACTTGCATACATCTCCCTGGATACCTTGGTAAGAGTGTCTCTAGGATACATTCTCAGCATTGGATGTACTTGGTCATGGGGTTTTCTTTAACTTTATTAGACATTGCCAGTTTGTTCTCCAAAATGGCCATACCAATTCAAATTTCCTCCAGCTGGGTACAGAGGGTTTTCATCAATCCATATCTTTGCTTGCACTTGGGCTTATCATGTTTTTTTTAATTTTTACAGTATGATGGACTAGTTATTGTGGTTTTTATTTGTATGTTTCCTGATTTGTAGTGAGATGGAGCACCTTTCACTGTTTTATTGGCTACTCAGGTTTACTCTTCAGATCTTCTGTAAATTATCCCATACCTTTTTTCTCCCCTTTTTTCAGTTGAGTTTATTATCTTCTTCCTCTTGATTTGAAGGAGTTCTACGCTGCCAGCACAGGTGGGTGTTGGAATAGGAAGAAATAGGTTGGAGAGTCAGAGAATATCCTCCTTACAAGAGGCTTTAAGAAGCAGGCTAAGGAGTTCCGTATGGGTGGCTTTGCTGAAATGGGGGACCAAGAAGGTAAATTTCATGAAAGAGCAGGGTGAATTAAAAAGAGAGAGACTGATGAAAGTTGAGGCATCAGCCGGGAAGTTCAGGAATAAAGGCCTGATCTTCAAAAGCAGCAGTGAAAATGTAGAGGAGGCATAATGGCTGACAGATACTCCAAAGTGAGCAAGTATTTGTTTTGATGACCCTGGCATTAGGGGATGGAGGAGAATAAAAAAAACCAAAGATGGCCTGGAAGTTTCTGATTTGGAAGACTGAACGGTAATGATGCTCTGTACAGATATGGAATAAGAAGGGGAACCACAGTGGAGGGAAGGCAGCCACTCAGTCTCTGATTAATGAGAGTAAGACACCTTGAAGGCAAAACTCTGTACATATCCTCTCTATGTGCAAAATTCTCTAATTCCTTTCTAAATATGCATTGAATTTTGGAAAAGGTAGAATTCAGGAAATTCAGACACTTTTCCACTCTCTTAAGAGGATAATTCTGGGCCCAGAAAATTAGTATTGAAATGAATTTATTAATACCACAGAGAGACACCGGGTGGGCTGAGAGTTTAAGATCCCTATAAGGTTATTTAATCATTCTTACATTTCCTTCACATCACTGATTCAGAAAGATTTACCAGCTGTCTAAGAATCTGAGCCATAGGAAATTTAACAAAATTTATTTCACTTTAAATTATGTTTATTGTGAAATATTTTAATTACCCATAGATAAAATTCAACTGCTAATGGGAGGTTTGCAATACACGAATTTGAAAGTCAAGTGATTACCATAGTCGATGCTATTGCTTTCAGAGAAAACAGCAATGTCATTTCATCTGGAAGTCTATGCATCATATCCCAGTGTCAGTATCTTCAACCAGTGATCATCCAAGCCAATTGTATGCTATTCCCCAAGAGAAATGGCTCTAAAGGTACACCTAGCTCTCTAGTTTTATAAACGCATATATCTTGTTGCCATTTGACCATTATGTAAAAGTTAACCCCTTAAAATTGAGGATGGATCTCTCTCTCTCTCTAACCCAGTAGTTTTCAATCTTGGCTGTACGTTGGAATCACATGAAGAATTAAAAAAAAAATCATATTGATCTCTAGCACCCACCCGCTCCCTCATGCTAGTCGGTCTGGAGCGCAGTCTGAAGAACAAGTTTTAGATGCTCCCCAGGTGATTCTAATGTGCAGACACATTTGAAAATACCTGCTGTTTTCCTAATGATTCCTTGAAAGGTAAGTTTTCTTTATATTTTTAAACAATTTCCTGAAAGTATGAAAACCTTGTTAGAATAGACCACTGATGTAAAGAAAAAAGTGTCAGAGGGAATAAAAAGCCCAATGATACAAGGATCAATAAAGGTAGTTCTTCTAGGAAATACGAGGGCACTCTAGGGAGAAAATTGTTATTTGGGGAAATTGTTTAAAGGCTTTTAGATGGACAAGGTCAGAGCCAATGACTACTGTGTGTGGGAAATGTTGAGTCTAAAAAGTGTTGAAATTGTTTGTATGATAAAAAGATACCTCCCTTTGGCAGAGAAGCTATTTCCCATTGGTTCTGTAATCTGATTTGTTGGTCACCAGGTTTGGTTTTCTTAAAATAAGCATTGTGTTGATTCTTCTGGCTGCTGAAAAACGGTTGATTGGTTGGTTGGTTGGTTGGTTGGTTGATTTGGGGAGGAGCAAAAGAAGAAATTGGTAGATGGCCTTAGAATGCCCTTCTTATGATGCCAGTAGGCCAGATCCTAGAATCTGGAGAGAAATAACCAGTGAGCAGCTTCTCGGGTAAGGTTTGATTGCTGGAGCTTTGAAGCAGCAATGTCAAGTATCTTTCTTTTCCATGTTGGAATTCCCCCCTTGATTGTCTGCCTAGATCTTCTGTAATGCTTTGCTAATAATCACAACTACTAGTTGTCTATCTTGTGTTAGTGTGGTCTTAAAGAATGAAGAAAGAGAGCTGTGTTCATGTTTATAGTGAAATGGGACAACCTGCAGTAGCAAACTGTAGAAACACCAAGTCAGGAAAACAACTGTTGGATGACAGGTGACAAGCAGAAATCCTATAGGGACTTCATTGCAATTTTTTGCAATTATACAGGAAGAAATACTGAGATGTTTTATTTAGAGATGAAAGGAGTAAACAACTTCAGAAAGCTTAAGAGACTGAGAAATATATGCCTT
The DNA here is from genome assembly GCF_963924675.1 of Phocoena phocoena. NCBI lineage: Eukaryota > Metazoa > Chordata > Mammalia > Artiodactyla > Phocoenidae > Phocoena > Phocoena phocoena. Next base: position 45,378,420 of record NC_089227.1, on the reverse strand, counting down.
CATCTAAGGCAACCTAGCTCCAGATAATTCTAAATTTATTGCATTAGAGAATTCTGGAACTGCTCAATATCCACGTTTTTCCTCCTCTTCTTGAGAACACTCCTAAACAATATTTCCTGCCCTCCTTAATATTAGGTTGGGCCATGTGATTGAGCGCCAGCTAATGGAAAGTGAGTAGAAGCAATTTAAAGCACTTCCAGGCCTGACTTCCTGAACTTCTCATGTGATCTTCCATGTTCTTTCTCTTTACTCACTAAGCAGATGAATTCAGAGCTTCCAGCATAGAAATTTGAGAATACCCTAGAGCATGACAGAGCCACCAAATAAAGGAGTCTAGGTACCAGAATCGTCACAGGAAAAGGTGTCCATCATACACTCTTTGGACTATGAAAAAAATCAAAACATTTATTTTGTTAAGACACAGGAAGTTGGGGGTTGTATGCTAGAGCAGCTAGCACCTAGTTTTACTTAACTTGAAAACATACTAAGTGACTATCCAAATCCAAAGAAACCCATTCTGTACAGTCATCCACCAAAACAAACAAACACATCCTCAGTACATTTAAAAGAATTCAACTCATACAAAGTATGTTTTCTGACCACAATGGAATTAAATTCGGATATCAACAACAGAAAGAAATATGGAGAATCACCAAATATTTGAAAACTGAATAACACCCATCTAAGAAACTCACGGGTCAAAGAAGAAATCAAAAGGCAAATTCAAAAGTATTTTGGGGCTTCCCTGGTGGCGCAGTGGTTAAGAATCAGCCTGCCGATGCAGGGGACACGGGTTCGAGCCCTGGTCCGGGAAGATCCCACAGGCTGCAGAGCAATTAAACCCATGCGCCACAACTATTGAGCCTGCCACCTAAAGCAGGTGAGCCACAACTATTGAGCCTGCAACCTAGAACCGGCGAGCCACAACTACTGAAGCCCACATGCCTAGAGCCCGTGCTCCACAACAAGAGAAGCCACCGCAATGAGAAGCCCGCAACAAGAGAAGCCACCTCAATGAGAAGGCCACAACAAAGACCCAATGCAGCCAAAAATTAATTAATTAAATAAATATTTTTAAAAGTATTTTGAACAGAATGAAAATGAAGACAACATTTCCAAATTTGTGTATTAATATTAAAGCAATACTTAGGGAAATTTACGGTATATTATAGTTATTTCTTTAGTAGATCTATATCCCATCCTTTCGGTTCGGTTCCTTCCTCATTATTTTCTTTCTATGTGAGGATGGAAACTATGATTTCATCTTCTTTGTCTTATTACTAATTACCATAATTTACCTACTAAATAAGCATGTATCAGGAGACTACTGTTGACCTATAATACTGACTCAGAGTAGCAGTTTGATAAATAGCTACTGAATAAATAATGAGGAAATTTTGTCTCATTAGTATAGAGAGAGGGAAACAAAGGAAATGAAGGACTTGGCGGCTCCATCGTCTAGATATCTATGCTAAATCAAAACATTTAGTATTCAGGTTCATCCCACTTACAGTCTGTTTTTTTTTCCACTTATAATCTTGATCCTCACTTTCCTCTCTTTTAAAAGAACAAGTCATAGAATTACAAATCTAATCTGGTCACATCTAATGCACAGATCTCTGGCATCTCCAACAAGATCGTGTCCAGCCCCCTCTGAATACCTCCAGTAACCTATTCAATATACCTGTAAATTTTCTGTATTCATGATAGTACAATGCTTTGGATTTACCTTTCTAAACTGATTTGTAATTCTGATGAAAATAGGAATGTGATCATTAGCACTGAGTCTGACTTGAAGTCCTTGCAGCTCAGGTGGTCTAATTTCTAAAACGAAGAGTAGTTTATAGAAAGACAGAGTTATCTTCATTCAATTAGTTTAGACTTAGAAGAGCAACTATGTATTCCCCCAAACTTCCATTTTCTTCCCTTTATAAGTTATTAACAAACAACATATTTGCGTATATCGCCTTGAACATGTTTGTATTTCTATCTTCTACACACCCTTGATACACAGGCTTCATGAACACAACTGAAAGCAGCCCTTCTCTTTAAATGCCCTATATTACCCTTTCGAAGGTAAAGCAATACCCAAAGACCATGAAAAAATAATTCTGATCACATTCCCACTCCTTTATCGTTTTGATGAAGATCTGCCTTTTGAGTCGAACTACACGATTCCTATTCATTTCCCTTGACCATTTTAGTGGATTCTTTTCAGATTTCTGCAGCTACACTGTGCCTTCCTCATGACCTTAGAATTGCATATATTTTCCAAGAGCTTATGTAAGAGGATGATCGTATTTGCAGTTTTCTTTCCATTGCCTTTTGATGATTCCTTCCATTTGGACAGCATTGTCTGTATTCCAGAATTTATCTTGCTAATGTCTCCAACTCTTACTGCTGTATCTTGTTCTGGAGGTAAAACTTAGATCACAAAGTTTATCATGATTTAAGTATATTTTGGAATCAAATTTTCCAAGATATATTACTTGAGTTTGGCCACAGTAATCAAATCCTGCCCTTAAACTCTTTTGTCACTATTCAATGTTTTGCATAATCTGGTGAAGTATGTTAATTTAATGTCTTCTGTATTCCATGTCTAGTTACCTAATATTTTAAATGACATTACATTTAGCATATAAATGCAGCTCTCTTCTTCTAAGGCAGCATGTGAATCTTACTAATTTTTATTAGAACACAGTGAACTCTGCCATTAGTATAGCACTCTAGAACTCTTAAGTAAAACCAACACCTTTTATTTAGAATGACAAGTTCATAATCACTGCCATGTGCAGGCAATCCAAAAACTCTGGTTTATACCAACCTGTTTGATCAAAGGCAATTTCAAATGAACGAAATAATTGTATTTCCAGAGAACAAAACACTCACAGAGAAACCAGACTTGGTTATTTCCTGCCCTCAACGTTTGTATTGGAACAAACAGCACCCAGAGCAAACAGAAGACTAAAATTGAGCAAAAGCAGTTGCACTGGCCACCCTGAGGTCACAGTCTTTACTGGTGAATATAGAATGGAAGGCAAGATGTGAATGGGGAATAGATGTGTCCCCTAACAGAATTCTTTTGGAGCAATCACTACTCTCAGTTAACAAATCCAGTTCACTTATTTCAGCTCCCTCTGCAACTCTTTCTGAGCAAACCAGCAGTATAACTTTCTTGATAAGCCAAAACGATAACCAGTCATATGCCGGATATCTCTCTGATACCCATATTCAACTGAAGTCTGTTACCTATTATTAGAGCAGGGAATTGATGTGTTCCAATTCATTAAGTTCGCATACATAAATACAGTGTGGAGAAAATGCTACCATATATCAACTGAAAACATGTTTTGGTATAATGTTTTCAAGTATTTTTATTATGTATTTTAAATAGTATTTTTGTTTAAGATGGTTGGATGATAGTCTAACTCTGTGTTTCTCAATGGAAGCTACTATTGGCACTCAGGAGGAAAAATTCCCCATTGTTCTGTGCATTGCAGGATGTTTAGCATTCCTGGATGCCCTCTGCAAAGTGTCAGTAGAATTTTCCAGTCATATGACAATCAGAAATGCTCCCACATATTTCATAATTGTCCTTAGGGCAAAAATTCTGCCCTCTTTCCCAATAAAGAATATTTTGGTAAGGTTTCTCACTAGATTTGATGGATTTAATAAGTTATTTCCCTATTGTATGGTCAGTGATTCTCTAGAGAAATTCTAAACCAAAGAAAAAAAGGAAAGCTGAATCTAGAGGATAATTTGTACAGAACCATAAAAATACTCATCTCTGCTTCTACCTTTCCCTAAATGCCTAATAGAGGGTCTAAAGTTAGAAACTTTAAAATGTTAAATTGTATATGACCAAAATAATAATAGTGAAAGACAAATGACAAACCAGAAATATATTTGCAGGGGTTAATAACTTTAATGTATAAAGAATCCCTACATATCTATTGGGCATTAGAAAAAAACTAATGCCCAATAGAAAACTGGACAGAGGAAATCAGCAAGAAATTCAAAAATAAGAAAAATGGTTAATAACATAAGAAAACATATTCAAACTCATTAATAAACCAATTAGCATAAACCACATAAATTAAAACAAAAAGGAGTATTATTTTAAAGTATTATTTATTATTATAAAGTTGAAAACTTTATTTAGATGAAAATACTCAGTATTGGTGGAGGATTCAAAGGCATGAGCAAATAGAGACCAAAATTGATGTAGCCCTTATGAAGGAAATTTAGCCATGGCTATGAAAGCTTTAAAATTTTGCAATTCATTTAATCCATCAATCCAAACTTTGGGGATTTACACTAGGAGTACAACTGTGGTTGTGAGCAAAGATTTGGCTACAGTGTTGCTCCTTGAATCATTATTTTTATAGTAACAAAGTAAATACAACTTACGTTTTCAAGAAGAGGAATATTCGATTAAAAACTATTGAGTATATAGAAAATAAAATATTATGAATGAAAAATAATGCCTTTGAAAAATATTTAATGGTATGGAAAATAATCTTAGGATATTATTAAGGAAAAAACTCAGGATACAAAACAATATGTATAATATAATACCTTTTTTGGAATATATATATATATAAGTGCATGTATGTATATATGTGTATGTATAAACATATAGAGACATATATATTTATATGGAAACATATTTATAGAGACAGTGAAAGACGGAGAGAGAGGTGCTATGTCTCCTTTGTTGAGAGGGATTGTCTACCTTGTTTTCCTTTGCAGGGTCAAAACCTAGCATGGTGCCTGGAACATAGAGTGTGTATTGAGTCTACCAAGTCAATTGCATATATAAATGAATGATTAATAAAGGACTATGGGACTATGAAAACACTCACTAAAATGTTTATTCGTTATTGGGGCTGAGATTAATAATTTTTTTGTTTTTCTCTTTGCCTACCTTTTTTTCCCTGGGTTTTTAGTCAATGAATAAGTACTTCTTTTATGCTTAAAAAAAAAAAGTGTAAAAAGTCACAGAGAAAGACTTAATTTAGTTAGGAAGAAATTTTTAGATTTTAAAGGAAAAGATTTCTACATGTACTGTAGCAACTTTGCCTCTATTTATCATGATCAGCTGTTTCCTAGCCATAATTTGAACTAATTTAAGTGCATACTAACCTGCTGTGTTAAAAAAAAAAAGGGTTTCCCCACCCTCTCCGCCCTAGACTTTGGAAGTCTGCACCAGAGACTTTGGAAGTAAGACAGTAAGTTTCTGAATCATCCCACCTTGCATGGGAAGCAGGGACAGTGTAAATGGGGAGCCGAACCCCTGGGAACACTTAACAGAACAAGATTCTAGTGCCACTTGTAATTCTGAAATGGTGAAAACATTATAGATGAGGATGTTAGGCTCTTTGATTTTTATGTTTGTTTTGGTTCTTGTTTGAAGAGGTATGTATATTATGTCAGCTAACGTCAAGTTTGTAGTCATAATTTGAGGAACAGTTTAGTTGCTTTTAAAAAGTAGCATTTCTTTCTCAGTTACACTCAATTCACTTGTCTAGAAAAGGCAATGACCTACTACGGCAAAGAAGCAAGAGTGCCACCTAGTGGCATTTTTCTAAACATGCACATGGTTCTCGGGAACTGGAAGGAACTCGAGACTTAAGTCAGAGAGGCAATATGGTGGAGAATGGCTCCCTGACCTAACATTCCTTACCAGTTTCAGTGCACTGAATTGCAAAGGCGCCTTCCTATCTAGCATTTTAGATTTCAGAAATTTGGCGATTTTGGTCAGCATGGGAAAGATATCCTGAATTACTAATGATCACTACCTTGTGTTATGAAATACAAGGTTCTTTGGAGATCGAACATTGTTCTCTCATAGCATCATTTAGAATACAGCCAAAATCATCTGGTTTCAGGGAGCTGTTGCCCTCTCTGCATTCACTTATTCAATCGTTTAATGAACATTTAATGGGTACCTCTAATTTCCAGGAACTTCCAGGCACCAAGAAGATAGAAATGAATAAGTTACATTCTCCAGCTGGGGAGAAGCTCATAATCTATCATGGGCTACTGCACTGCATGATTTGTTGTTAACTCAGCACCACCACCATCCCCTTTAAGGTCTCCTCTCAGAATTCCCTTCCCTGGGATGTGGAGCTGCCTATAAGAGGAAGTTGCTGGAGATTTGGAAGGCGGAAGAGGAAGAGAAGCTGTAATCTCCGCTGGCAGCTGCAGCCGGACTCACGAGCAGGTGAGAGATGCACAGCAGCTCCCTGGGGAGCTCTTGGGGACCACCCGTGTGGCTGCTGCGCCCTGAGGCTGTGAGAGTGCTTCTCCGAGATCCTTGAGAGTCGCAGCAGCTTCCTGGTGAGTTGTTACTTTGGGCCAGATCTTCTTCAGTGTCAGCCTCCTTCCTTCCCCTCTGCAGCGGCTTCCCATACTTCATTACTCCCTCAGCTCTTCCTACAGTCAAGTAAGCCCCTAATTCCTGTAGCAAACCCTGTATGCCCAGAAAACATGGAGTGGCTTCTGTTTTCCTGACCAAGCCCTGAGTGATTCAGACACATTGTGGGATAATCCTACAGCATTGCCATAACATAATGCTATAGGAATATATGAAGTTTTATGAGAACTACGTAGCAGAACATCCCAGCTTTAGAAGGATCGGGGAAGGCTTCCCAGAAAAATTGGCATCTGAGGTAAGTCTTAACTGTGAAAAGAAATTAGCCAGGTACAAAGGAAAACTTAGAGACTGAAGTATTTAGGGAGGAAAAGCCAGGTTTTAAAAAGACTAGCTAACCAAAATAGAACCATGTTTAAAGGAAAAGAAAAAAAGCCTCAAGGCTACAAGTTATCAAGTTTACAATTAGTGTGTTGATGGAGAATAAAATGGTACTTTTCTCACACAATTATCATTTCTGTAAAGGTACTTACAGATTTGTAGATATCAATGTGGCAAAATGTAGCAGTGTTGTTGGGTACTTAATTCACCCCATCCCCTCCCTTAACCAGATTGGCTCACTGAATTCCCCAGCTGCTGTGAAAGCTCTCCACTACAGCTCACAAGGCAGCCTTCTCCAGAGAATTGCCCTCAGCTGGTGAGTATTCCCTAGCCTGGAAGTGCCTGAAAGGTTTTGCCTTCCTCCAAGGGCATCCCTGGGCAAGGGCTGGCAAAAACCTGGCCCCATGCCTAAAGGTAGGATAACTTTGTAAAGCCTTTTACTATCCCCACGGGAACAAACTAAGAATGGACGTTAGCAGAACTTCATCTTTGCTTAGATTTTCCCACTGTCCTGTCCTCTGCTTTTCTCGCATCCTGATGTGTTCTGGAACTATACACAGTTTACAGTTGCTTGAGCGGGAAAGGTGAAGCATGGGTGCAGCCAAATCATGCCAGGACTTCTTGTATGCTGTGCAAAGGGAGTTTGAACTTTATCTACTAGGACCATGGCCGTCAGATTTTTGAATGTCCACACCATCTGTAAAAAAAAATTTAGAGCATGCTGTATGTATATATTTAATTATTAATGTACTAACATGTTGTACATTTTTTAAATGGTGTACAGACACAGAAATTTTAAAGGGAAAATTTTAAATAGAAATTCTATTTTTCTTGTACCCAATAGACAACCTTGCATCCTGCTTTAGGTGACATGTGCCACTTTGGGGGCCATGGAGGCAGGGAGGAAGGTTGGTCAGCTCTGCATTTCAGACCCATGATCCCATTAGTCTTCTCATCTCTAGGCCAATGATGTGTAGCTGTCGCTCTTGGCTAGAATAGGTCTCCAGTGCCTGCTCTTGAGAAAGGAGGGAGCAGAGATTGCAGGAGTACTCTATTCGCTCTTCTGATGGGCGGCTTGCCTAAGATGATGCCCACCTCCCCTGACCCCTGCCAACACACACAGTCAAGCAGCTCTTTACCAGCATTTCTAGTGATAAAACCTAAACAGTACAGACGTAGGAGATGGGGATGGAAAAATCAACCCTCCCACCCCCCACCAAAAACACACATGCAGGGGTTTCCCTGGTGGCGCAGTGGTTGAGAGTCCGCCTGCCAATGCAGGGGACACGGGTTCGTGCCCCGGTCCGGGAAGATCCCACATGCCACGGAGCGACTGGGCCCGTGAGCCATGGCCACTGTGCCTGCACGTCCGGAGCCTGTGCTCTGCAACGGGAGAGGCCACGACAGTGAGAGGCCCGCGTACCGCAAAAAAAAAAAAAAAAAAAAAATAGTGGGTACTTCTCAGGGTTGTTATAGAGACCTAGCATGGGTTTTAGATCGGGGTTAGACTCACAGTGAGTCACCAGTACAGGTTAGCTCGTGTTATGGGTAAAAAGTCTTTTAGCTGGATTAGAATACACTGAGATGAGGCAGGGCTCGCTAGAGTGGGTGCTCATATAACTGACAGTTTGTGTAGATTTTATTGCTCAAAAGGCAAATAAAATCAGATTGGGGTTGCCCACATTCCTTCTTACCTTTGAGTATGAGAGATCTTAACCTTTTAAGAACACACTCTGTACAGGTACGTTTAGGAATACGGATCACAGAGAAGGAAGATAGAAGGTTCAGGAAAAAATACATATATAGCTCATACTGGCCTGAACAAGAACCATATGTTGTTAGCAAGTTAAAACTGTTCGCTTATTACCTATCGCAAACTGTGGAGCTTCTGTGCTTGGATTTATTCCGTGAAATGAATGTGTCATTTCTCCAATTTGGCATAAAAGTTTGTCTGCCTTACCACATTGGAGAAAAATCATAAAATGTCTGAAGAGAAAATCATGTGTCTTGGCTGTCACCTTGTGGTCTTATGTATTATATTAGCCCTCAGAAATCAAATATTTTATACTGCAATAACCAATTTCTAAAATACACTAATAATTTGAGTATGACTTTTTTCCTAGCATTACTGAAAATCCTCCAAGTTGCAAAGAGGACTATAAATTAATTTTTGGCATCCATTTACTGGCTAGCTAGGGCCTGAGATCAGGTAACAATTCACATAAGATCTAGATCACATAAAATCTAAATTGAACTAAGTAATGTGTGCCTCTTTGTGTTCATAACAAATTTTTTGAAAACTTTTTTTAAAAGAAATTCTCTTATGCTTAAATTAGTAGGTATGTTAAATAACTTCTGAACTATCCATTAAATGGAGTATATAATCCCATTTAAAATAGAGAATTAGAGAAAAATCTCGGAATTATATTTTTTCCATGCACATAATTATTATCTCTGCCCTAATCCTTTGAAAGGTAACACAGAGTAGGGGTTAAGTTCAAAGCCCCTAAAATTCTTGAACCTGGGATCAAATACCCCACTCTGATTACTTATTAGCTATGTGAACTGGGGCATGTAACCTAACATCTCTCCCCCACACTCTGCATCTATAGAATGTGGATGAGTTGAATAGTATACACCTTACAGGATTATAGCTTTGAGAGCAGTCTTAAGCATTCAGGAAGGGTGACCTTTGGTTCTGGGTAACCAAAATTAGGACGGCATGAGTTAACTTTATTGCTAGAAATCAGCCTTCCCCCCTGAAAGCGTTCCCCACTTCCACCAGCTCTCTCACTCCTGCCTCCTCCCGGCCACACAGTGATGTCTTGCCTGCTCCTGAGCCTTGAGGAGCAGTTTTCTGCTGGAGCCTCTGGGGGAGGGCCCTCAAAATGACTGGTGAGCAGGGTGTCAGAATTGCTACCCACCAGGGTTTGCTGTATGCCTCCCGTTCTTTCCTTTTCAAAGAGGAGTATATGTTTTGTTGTTGTTATTTTATTCCTCTTCTATTGTATATTGAACAAGTAGGGAGCAGGTAAATTTTCTAATAAGTTTATGAAGAGGAGCCACCTTGTACATCAGTCCATCACCCAGAAATCCTCAACTCTGGGCATATGGCCATGACAAGATGGAATTCTTGGGTTGTCACTCTTGAAAATCACTCTTGCTGATTGTATTTTGTGTGTATGAAAGATAGTGAACTATTTGGTGACTGAAGGGTGGATTTGGGGAGTCATTAGTACTGTTCTCCAAATACATATTTCATTTCCCTTTCTGGTACGTGCAACCTTGAAGTTAGGAGTGGTCAAATGACTTGCTTTGGCCCATAAAATGTGAGGAAAAGTGATGTATCTCTGCAGGTGGAAGCTCTAAGTCACGGTACGTGAGTCACCACTGTCTTCATCCCCTGCCTTGCTGGTTTTGGAAGTGTGTGTCAAGATTGTGTCTCCATCAGCTGAGTCCCAGAGTGATTATAACCCCCTCAACAATGAGCAGAGCCCCCCCCCCCCCCCAGAGACCCAGATGAATATACGGTTTGAGCAAGAAATAACTTTTGTTGTGGTAATGTACTGAAGATTTGGGATTGTTTTCTCATCATCTAACCTAGCCCTTTACAGAAGATGATTAGCGTCACTGGCCTTGCCTGGGAGGTAACCCATCTCTCCCTGCTTCTGCTCCCAACTCACCTCTAGAGAAGCCCCTTTCCCCCAGTTCCTAATTCACAGCAGAGACCCGGGCTGTACTTTCATGCTAGTATTGGGAGGATAGTCAGGAAAGAACACCACGAAGACTCTAGAGCCAATCTGTCTGGCTAACTTGGGGCTCCACCACTTAGTAAATAGCTGAATGATTTGGGCAAGTGACTTAACCTGTGTAAAATAGACGTAATAGTGTTTACCTGTGCCAGCTACTATGCCTGTGTAAGAAACCATCTCAAAATGTAATGGTGTCCAACAACCATTTATTAGGCTCATGGATTGACGAGTCAGGAATTTGGATGGAGCACAGCAGGGTTGGCTTATCTCTGCTCCCCATAAAGGGGGTCTCAGCTAGAAGGCTCAGACTAGGAGCTGGAATCATCTGGGGGTTCACTCACCCCACCCCTGGTGATTGACATTGACCGAGACCATGGCTGGGGCTGTCAGCCCTCTCACACATGGCCTCTCCGTGTGGCCCGGGCTTCCTTACGACACACATCGAGAGAGAGAAAGCAGAGGCCGATTCGCCTTTTGTGACCTATCCTCAGAGGTCACTTTCTAGTAGATTCTACCAGTCAAGGCAATCATAAAATTCTTCCCAGGCTCAAGAAGAGGGGAAGCACACTGCTTCTTCAAGGGCACAGCAAGTCTCTGGCAGTCTGTGAGACCAGAAACACTGCTGTGGCCACTTTTAGAAAATAAAATCTGCCACGCTTCCTCAGAATGAGGGTTAACTCACTAAATGAGCTAATGCAATAAAGTACTACAACAGTTGGTAGGTACGTGCTTGATGTTGTAATTTATCCACTGCACAGGCTTTAGAGCCATATGGAACCGCCTCCCTGTGGCCGGCTTTTCCCCCCCGTGGGGACCCACTCCAAGAATCTGTTATCTCAGACTCAAGACCAAACTAAGGCAACCCCAAGGCAGGAGGAATCGAGGAGAAGGCTCTGAGGCTTCAACAAGGTGTTCACACAATGGTCTGACACCAGCAGGCCCAAGGTTAGTTCCTTTTTCTATTTTCCTTGTAAAGGATTTAAGAAGCTTTGAGGCCTTATTTAACTAAGATCATATTCTTGCCTAGGTACAACTGTGCTTTTACAGCTAAAGATCCGCAAGAAAATGTTAAAACTATTGAAAACAGCGGTAGGATTGAGGTGTTTCTAATATTTCATTTTTTAATGGAAATACATCTTGCTATCAAAACTATAAAGTAAGTTTTCTACAGTATTAAGGTGAAAAAAATCTTTTAAATTGAAGCATGGTTGATTTACAATATTAGTGTCAGGTGTACAGCAAAGTGATTCAATTATATATATATATGTACATTCTCATATACATATGTTTCAGATTCTTTTCCATTATAGGTTATTACAAGATATTGAATATAGTTCCCTGTGCTATACAGTAAATCATTGTTATTTATTTTCTATATAGTGGTGTATATCTGTTAATACCTAATTTATCCCTTCCCCTCCCCCTTTTTCCTTTGGTAACGCTAAGTCTGTTTTCTATGTCTGTGAGTCTTTCTGTTTTGTAAATAAATTCATTTGTATTATTTTAAAGATTCCACATATAAGTGATACCACACAGTGTTTATCTTTCTGTCTGACTTCACGCAGTATGCTAATCTGTAGGTCCATCCATGTTGCTGCAAATATCACAATTTCATTAAGAAAAACAAACAACTCTTAAAGGGCACATCATCCACTAAGGTGTGCGAATGAGGTTGACAAGGCAGGACACGATCAGCTAAGAATCCTTTAGTTTCTGCTGAAGGGATTGGATTATCTGTTGGTAACAGTGCTGTGTGGATTACAAACCACGTGCCTCCTTAGCACTGAGTCATCAATATCAGGCTCCAGGAAAGTCATCAAAGTCCAGGAAAGCAGGCTTGGCCTGTATGTAGCTGCTAAGTCACGTGCACATGTCCCAGTGTCTAGTTTCTTCAGCTACTTTAGTTGCAGAAGAAAAGGCTCACGTTAGACCATGTGCCTAGCACATTATGTAGGTCTCACAGACAGTTTGTTATCTAGCAAGTTGCTGCAGTCATGGTTGACCTGCAGGACTATCTCTACTGTCAAACTTTTGGGTGGTATCTAAAACCACACCAGATCACAGAGTCACTAAAGTTAAAAATCTGAAGCCCAAGCTCATGCCCTCAAAAACTGGTAGTTTGTGGTTTACGGCATACCTTAGTCTTGCAGTGCACCCTGGGTAATCACTAACAGCTAAGTCTCCCAAGCATTTCTGGTGTCACTTAGCTTAGCTGGGTGAGGCTGCACCATGAATGGACACGCCTGGCATCAAATCATGCCGGGTTTAAGCATTTCAAGCACTTACAAATACAAGATTATCATGAACAGTCACCCAATATTAATTAATGACATTTCCTCAGCTTTCTAGAGACTTTAAAAAATTTATTGAAGTATTTACAATATTGTGTTAATTTCTGCTGTACAGCAGTGATTCAGTTATACATATATATATTAATACATTATTCTTCATATCCTTTTTCATTCTGGTTTATCACAGGATATTGAAAATAATTCCCTTGTTTATCCATTCTATATAAATAGTTTGCATCTGCTAACCTCAAACTCCCAGTGCATCCCTCCCCTACCTCCTACCTCCCTCCCCCTTGGAAACCACAAGTCTGTTCTCTATGTCTGTGAGTCTGTTTCTGTTTTGTAGATAAGTTCATTTGTGTCATATTTTAGATTCCACATGTAAGTTGTATCATATGGTATTTGTCTTTCTGATTTCATTTAGTATGATAATCTCCAGGTCCATCCATGTTGCTGGAAATGGCATTATTTCATTCTTTTTTTATGACTAATATTCCATTGTATGTAAGTACCACATTTTCTTTATCCATTCCTCTGTTGATGGACATTTAGGTTGTTTTCATGTCTTGGCTATTGTGAATAGTGCTGCTTTGAACATTGGGGTGCATGTACCTTTTCAAATTAGTTTTGTCTGGGTATATGCCCAGGAGTGGATTGCTGGGTCATATGGTAGTTCTACTTTTAGTTTTTCAAGGACCCTCCATACTGTTCTCCATAGTGGCTGCACCAATTTACATTCCCACCAACAGTGTAGGAGGGTTCCCTACTCTCCACACCCTCTCCAGAATTTGTTTGTAGACTTTTTAATGATGACCATTCTGACCAGTGTGAGGTGGTCCCTTATTGTATGGCCATCTCTATGTCTTGTTTGGAGAAATGTCTATTTAGGTCTTCTGCCCATTATTCAGTGGGGTTTTTTTGTTGTTGCTGAGTTGTATGAGCTGCTTATTTTGGAAATTAAACCCTTGTCCATCACATCATTTGCAAATATTTTCTCCCATTCTGTAGGTTGTCTGTTTTATGGTTTCCTTTGCTGTACAAAAGTCTGCGCATTTGATTAGGTCCCATTTGTTTACTTTTGCTTTTATTTCTATTGCTTTGGGAGACTGACCTAAGATAACATTGGTACGATTTATGTCAGAGAACGTTTAGACTTTTTAAAAATAAGTGAAGGCCAACAGGTAGGCTTAAACAGTCCCCAACTTACCAGCTAAATTTCTGGGCTACTCACTCTTCCCATGAAGCATTCTTTTATTTACCTGTGCATCAGCAGTTTCCTCTTCAAAAATTTGTAATAACTAAATTCATCTTTAAAATATATTTCAAAATCCTGTCCCTAAATAACCAATGAGCAGTTAAATGAAATTCTACCTGTTCATTGAATGTTTCCTTGTTATATTTTCTCTTCTTCCAACTAGTTTTGGAATGCTTTTTCCTTTTATCAGAAATGCCTGGCTCTAGAACAGGGCTTGGCAAAGTATGGCCAATGGGCCAAATCCAGCCCACTGCCTGTTTTTATAAAGTTTTAATACAACACAGCCATGCCCATATGTTTGCATATGGCCTTGCCCGTTAGTTTCCATACTGTCTGTGGCTGGTTTTGCACCATAATGGCAGAGCTGAACAGTTCCAAGAGAGGTCTGCAAAGCCGAAAATATTTACTGTCTAGCCCTGAAAAAGTTTGCTGACTCGTGCTTTACAATGATAGTTCCAGAAGAGACATTGGCTCAACAGAAAAAAATATAAATTACTATCCCTGGATGAAAAATGTTGTCTGCCATATCAGTAAGCAAAGGATATTGCAGCCATCAAGCCATCAGCCACCTGCCACTGTGCACCCGGAGGGGATTCAGGATGGAAAAAAGTAGGATACTGGCCCTAGACAGTTAAGATGCATATCAAAGGAATGATTTCAATTAGCCCAGACTCTTGCCTCTTCCTATACAGAGAAATGCACTAAAATCATTAACCTGAGATGTTTGGTTTTAACAGTAATCTTTTGATGTTCTGGACTACCTGGTCTTTGTTGCAAAAACTATATATCCTGGCTCCTCCCTTACCTCTGCGGACCAGTCCCTCAGAACAATGTGAGAGGCTGTCTTCTGGGCTTAAGTAAGTTTTATTTGGCAGATTTTCTGATGACTTAATTCTCAACTTTTAGGCTGTGCAGTATTCAGTCAACATATCTTACAAAATAGAGCTGTCAAAGTCTTACAAAGGACTGACTTCTCCAGAGTGTAACTAGCCAGCTGTTAGGAATGCAGAAAGAACTAAGGGAGGAGGTCAGAGGAGGACCACACGTAGATGAGGCAAGGCCTGGAAGGAGGCCCTGCTGGCATGAGACCCAAAAGTCCTCTCCAGTAGCTCTGCCAGGAGAGGGCGTGTGAGGCTTCCCAAACATCAGACTGTTTCCCCTTTCCTAGCTCACGCTCTTATTGTGATACAGTGAAAGCTGTTCAGTTTCTAGCTACCTCTGATGAGGGGGCTGTATGAATGTAAATGACTAGAGCAATGTTTCAGATTTAAGACTTTTATTTTTTCACACCCAAGCAAGCCTGGGCCGTTGACCCTTCCTGCCCCCAAGCCCCCTACCCTTCACAATGAGAAGAAATGTTTGCTTTCACTCCACGGCTCAGGGAATACCTAAGCTTTGGCAGTGGCCTTATAATGGGTCAGAGTGCGGGCAGAAGGGTCAGTGGCGCTAGTCCACCTGGGCATCCAGTAATGAGGCAGCCAGTCGGCGCGGCCCGGGTAGTGGCGTTCAAAGATCTGACGGTAGTAATAGCCTTCTTTCGTTTTGGGAGTATTGACGGCAAATTTTTGGGCTGCGCTTGCCATCGCCGCGTCATCAACCTGCAAGAATAACAAGATAGAAGCGAAATGGCTTTTTAACCAGCATGGAAATACTTGTATTTAATCTGGCTTCACAAAAACAGAAAACAAACAAAAAGAGAAAAGGCATGAATGTATATTGTGTGAGAGACTCTTTGGATCACTTAGAAAATGCTAAAATACCGTAATATACATAGCTGCAGTGACCTTTAAGGAACATTCACATGCATACTTCTTCTAAGTGGTGGCTCTAAGTGTTCGATTCATTTGTGCCTAATAACGTCTGGCACCCAACAGGTGCCCAAAAATGTGTAAGATGAAAGCCAGGGGGCTTCCCTGGTGGCGCACTGGTTAAGAATCCACCTGCCAATGCAGGCCACACGGGTTCAAGCCCTGGTGTGGGAAGATCCTACCTGCCGCGCAGCAACTAAGCCAGTGCACCACTACTGCTGAGCCCACACCCTAGAGCCCACGTACCACAACTACTGAGCCTGCATGCTACAACTGAAGCCTGCAGGCCTAGAGCCCGTGCTCTGCAACAAGAGAAGCCACCGCAACGAGAAGCCCGCGCACCGCAACGAAGAATAGCCCCTGCTCACCACAACCAGAGAAAGCCCACGCTCAGCCACGAAGACCCAATGCAGCCAAAAATAAATAAAATAGATAAATTAAAAAAAAAAAGTCAGTGATGACTGGTAAGTCTCCTCTCTCTATTCTAGATGCCACTTTATTCTTACAGAATTCTTTAAAAGAAGTATTGTTTATAGGGCATCTCTCCTGCAGACACAAACATTTAAATTAAATACAAAATGAACCGTGATTACTCCTCTGCACCCAAATTATCCTATTCCAGAAAATACTTTTAAAGACATGATACCTGATGGTCAATGTATTCCTGTAAAATCCTAAACCAGGAATTCTTAACTGAGGTTATTCCATCACTGAAGGCTTCTTTTGGTCGCCAGAGAATCTCTTTAGGTATCAGATTGGAGTCCTCAAAGGTCTCTCTCAGAAGATGTTTTTCTATCCCGTTCTGACATGAAAACAAAAGGAGTGTCAGTGAAAGTTCTAAATGTTACCAGTATCAGTGGTTTTTTGACAGTTTTTATCTTGATTCACCCACCTTGGGGATTCTCATATTTGGTGGCAGAGACATGTAATAGGAAGAAAATCGATGATCCAGGAAGGGGACTCTCAGTTCAAGGCTTAAAAAGGAAAAGAAGAAAATCTAAATCAAAATGGATATTTAGTGCCTGTCTGTTTAGATTCAGACTTAGTTTCCTAGGAATTCACTTAGCCTCTAAGTAATGTTAACATTATAAAGTCATTTTTTATAATCCTAAGTAACTGCCCTACGCTAATGCATGAATACAAAAGCCTTCATTCAGAGTACATATTACATCATCTAGGGAGTGAAACAAACTACTGGAGAATAATTACTTTTACTTTCCCTTCTGTAAACTATTAAATAACTCAAAAATCAGAAAAAGAATGAGTGACCTGATCATTAAGAACGTACTTTGCCTGGACTTTTCTGACTCACAATTTTTTCTCTCGTCCTATTAAAAACTGTAATGCTGATCTGCGGTTATTACCCTATCTGCTTGTCCTAACCAGAGTCTCCAGGATTCAGGAAACAGATGATGTGACCTTTGATGAAACACTGTGGAATGCTGGTTTATACTGAATGTAAGTTATTCACCAGTTAGTAGTAAAAATGTTTGAATTCACTTCATTCCCCAACCTCATATTATTTTCTAATCTAAGTGTGATTTGGTAGAAGCAACTAAAAGAGTTGATATCGGTTGTTTATCACGTACAGTAAGAGTCTTCAATTCTCCAGCATGACCAGCTTTAAAAAGTGAAAACTTTAGCCAACTTTAAGCTAATCAAATCTCTTGCATCTTCGCTTCCCTCTCCCCACACATGGTCCCCACAGCATCAAACTGGCATGGCAGGCGTTCAACGCTCACAGCATGAAGGTGTATAATCTTTACTTCTCTTAAAAAAAACTAAAAAAAAAAAAAAAAAAAGCTGCAAGTGCCTTCCATCTCAGTTGCCCAGAAGTGGGCAAGATGTTGTGCTTTCAAGATGGGAACTCCACCTCAAACCACCTATCCATGTCCTCTCACCATGACAACAGCACTCTGATTCAGCCTAATCCCTTTGCACTAACAGACAAGCTTCATTTTATCTATAGAAGGCATACTTTGCAACATATAACTGGAAAGAAAGAAATCGACCACTGAGCCTTTTGTTTTCTGAGGTTATTTTTACAATCGCTTCCTAAAATACCACGTTTACCCATGGGCAGCAGTAGTTCGATCTGCTCGGAGAACATCAAACAAATACAGTTCCTTCAGAAGCCGCTCACTCTCCTCCTCGGCCTTCTCAGGGGAAGGAGCCTATTTTGCAAACGGAGCTGAAGTTACAAATGCACCCACAAGCTTTGCTTCTGGCACATGAAACAGTTTTTATATCTTACTCGTACACGTAACTCCAATTCTAAAGGCGGGTAAGACAAAAAGCCAAACAGAGCTTTGGGAAGGGAGTAAATGCTTCATAAAACGTACCTTCCCTCACACCAAGACTGCTAGTGCTAGAACAAATAAAATGACATGCTGTACGACAGCCATAAGACCATAGGCGACTAAGAACAGAAACATGATTCTTAGGCTTAACTAGTTCAAAAAAAGGTATTATCTGACACTACTAAGACTTCTTTCTCCCCCCCAAAATACAGACACTATCAGATTTCCTGATATGCCTCACAAGATATTCAAAGTGTTACTGTTATACCAAAAAAGATAGAAAATAGGTAAATAATAATTCATACTTTTCTTCCCCTAGGATCAATATCCCTCCATTTGAGAATGCTTACCTTGTGAAAATATATGTAACCCTGTGTAAGTTCATCTGAACCTTCTCCAGAGAAGATCACTACGCTATCCGTGTTCTTCCGAATGTACTTTGAAATTAAGTACATACCTTAAAAAAGAGACAGAAGTTATTGTTAATGTCCACATAACCCTCTACCAAAAATGCCTTTTATTTGATTTCTGGAAATGACTGCAAGCTTTGCTATCAGACTAGACTCTCTGTTAATATAAAGTAGTTTGCAAAAACAATACCTTTATATGGTACCTATCTTTTTATGTATGTAATCCAAAAGTTGTACTGTTGTGATGAAACAACCCAAAACCCTTCCACAATTTTATATATAGGTTTTAAAATAGTACTGCTTTCAGACCAAGAATGTCTATCTGAAAATTGTGCTAAACAATGTTAAAAATGCTAAAACATTTTGCTGAACAATGACTCAAATATCTTAAATGTGATAACTTTCACACCAGTATCACTATAAAAAAATGAAAAGTTAGGGCTTTGGTAGCTTAATGTTTATTCGGGGCTTTTTTTCTGATACTCCCCATTCAGCATATGTCAAATACAGTTAAGAATATTGCATCATTAAAAGATGCTGGTTGGGGCTTCCCTGGTGGCGCAGTGGTTGAGAGTCCGCCCGCCGAGGCGGGGGACGTGGGTTCGTGCCCCGGTCCGGGAAGGTCCCACATGCCGCGGAGCGGCTGGGCCCGTGAGCCATGGCCGCTGAGCCTGCGCGTCCAGAGCCTGTGCTCCGCAACAGGAGAGGCCACAACAGTGAGAGGCCCGCGGTTGGTCCCTGCTCCACATCCCTGTAAACCAGTATCTGTTCTTAACTGTTTTTTCATATCACCTCCCTAGGGATACTTTTTAGACCTTTTTCCCTAATCTCCTTCACCAATGAAATATCAGTACCAGAAATACCGTATTTCTGCTGATGTACTGTGGCCCTTTGGAAGGCCAGAAACCACTGTAATACCTAAGACTTTTTTGCCCTTCAAGAACTAATTTTTGCTTCCTTGGGAGAGACAGCACCTCTGTACTATTACTGCAAAGTTTAGAGCATGAGGATGCAGACCCTGAACTTTGCAATGGAGTCCTGTCAGATTCAGCATCCCTTAAGAGAGGCATATCTAAGCCAGTGGCATATTAGAGGCTCTGCAAAATTAGATCAGTCTGATTGGGAGTATGCTTCTAATCTCAGTGTGTATCCACAGGGTAAAACTAGTATTTCTTGCTGCACAATATGTTACTGATAAGTCGTATGATGGAATATTTACCAAAATATATCTAAAACGAGCATTCCTTACAGAAATTAGTTACAACGTAGACCTATTTCCCTATACAGCCCAAGAAACTTTTATACAGAGAAACTGGGGTAAAGGTGGTACAAAACATATGTATCTACTTTTTGGAGAAATATATATAGTGATACCATAAATGTGGAAGTTTAACTATGTATTTATTGTTCCTCTCCAAAAGAGATTTCAGGAATTCTTAAATGGCCTTGTCTTCAACAACTGCTGACACAGGAATTTTACTTGTGTTCATTCTTGAGTACTGTTTTTTTAAACAACTGCTTGAAACAGGACTGTTTAATCCTTACACCTTTTCAGTATTAAAAATCTTTTTGGGATCATAAAATACCTTACCTACTGAAGCACGGACTGTTGTAATATCGTAAGTTTCCAAGGAAAATATGACTTCATCCAGGACCTGAATACCTTCCTCAGAGTTAAAGAGGACTTCATGGTGTTCGCTGCCAATATGATTTGCCACCTGATTATATAAAGAAATACCCACAGGCTTGTGTTTTAAAGGACTACTCTTGAAAATGAAGCGGGACTGTAGTTCACAACACATTATGAATTAACAAGGGTGTTAAACAAACAAGACAAACTAAGCGGAAATGATTCCGTAGGCCACCACAATAAGGGGAAATGATTCTCTAGGCCACTGAATACGAGCCCCACCTAGTCAGGCTCCCTTGCCTCCTCCAGTGTCTGCCCTCCACTGACCACCGAGAGGTAGAGCTCCCAGCCACTCTTCCCACGCCAAGACTTCACCCTAACAAGCGTGCCCCCCACTCCCCCTCACACTGATTTTACCTCCTTTTGGCCCTCCTGCAATGCCTAATTTTACATCCAGGATGTTATTCCTAAATTAAACGGCCCCCCGTCATTCTGTTTCCTTTGGCTATTGTGGATTCATTTAGCATTGGTCAGCTTGCTTTGGGACCACCTGCTTGCTCCTTCTCAGCCATTCTACGCAAGTTTCTCCAAAGTGGGAACGAGGTCTCCCGCACACTGAATGTGTACAAGGTCCCCTCTGCCCACAGCCCTAAACACAGTACTTTATAAAAAAAAAAAAAGAAAAGTAAAAAGAATAGCTAACGTTCTCTAAGTACTCATACACACTAGGTTCTATCCTACACACTTATATTAAGTATTATGTAATTTTCACCTCAAAACTATCCCATGGTAGATACTATTATTTCCATTGCGTAAGTGAGGAATTGTGTGGTAGAAGTAGGAGTTGAAACCAGCAGTCAGGCTCTAACGCCTACAGCCTGAACCACTATACCATGCCCTAACTCTCAAAAGGGCGGAATTATCATAGGGTCTTTGTGAGGACTGCACGGGTCATGATACATAAAAGTGCCCAGAGGGGCTTCCCTAGTGGCGCAGTGGTTGAGAGTCCGCCTGCCGATGCCAGGGACACGGGTTCGTGCCCTGGTCCGGGAAGATCCCACATGCCGCGGAGCGGCTGGGCCCGTGAGCCATGGCCGCTGAGGCTGCGTGTCTGGAGCCTGTGCTCCGCCACGGGAGAGGCCACAACAGTGAGAGGCCCGTGTACCGCAAAAAAAAAAAAAGTGCCCAGAGTACAGTGTACAACATAGTTGATATTCAACAGGCATTTCATTCCATTTTAATGTATTTAATTCAAAACAATTATCTAAGTCAATGCAGCAGCAAAGTATAGAACCATCAATTACTAACAAGTCTGTCTTAACTACATAACAGGCAAAGACAGTGTCTTACCTTTCTAGCAGCTAGTAAATCGGGACTGTCTTCCATGCCAATCGCAAACGTCTGGAGAGGATACTGTACTTGGGCCTCTTTTAGCTGCTTCAACAGGATGGCAGCAACCAAACTGGAATCCAAGCCACCTATGAGCAAGACAAGTGGTTATGGGCCTTACATAAGACAGGGACAGATAATGATTTACATTCCTATTAAGCACTAAGATTAGCGTTTTACCATTTAAAATCCCCAAGTCTTATAAATTGAAAATCAACTTGAATAAGAAAAATCTAACATTTAACCTGTGATAATGGTAACAGTATTTGAATTGGTTGAAAACCACTACACACATTCTAGGACTCGAATCAAGATGGTGGAGTAGGAGGACATGGAACATTCTAAAGAATGTTTACTAGCTCACTCGTGCCAATATAATTATAGTATCACTTTAATTTGCTACATTATTATTAAAATATTGAAAGCAACTTACAGAAAACTTTTTCATCCTATAATGGAGGAAAGATTAAATCATATAGTATTTTATAGTCAAAACCTCCAGGATAGCTATAAATCATTTAACTTAAATATGCACTAAATACAATTAGGTTTTTAAACTGACTTCACCTGATAAAAGGCAGCCAATCCTTCTGTCCGTCATCAAACGTTTCTTAATGGCATTGTCAAAAAGGATTCGGAGGTTGTTCTTCACAGTTTCTATCTCAAAACCTATTAACACATAAAGGAAATTAAATAGCTGCAGAAAAGCCTGGGCTGAATTATTTACTGAAATGGGTACACAGTCATCTACCTCTGTCATGATGGCATTTGCTCAACAGTGAAGTTGGCGAAATTGCAATGTGTCACCTCCAAATTAAAAAGGAAACAGATTTTCGAACTTACATCATTCCAGTGATGTGAGAGTACAGTTTTCCTTTTGGGGAGAGAGGTGGGGAACAGGTGGGTGGGCTTCTGCTTTCTTACCTGGGAAGAGTTTCTCCACGCTGTCATACAGGGCATGCAGAGGCTCATCTCTACAGTTATGATATTTAACCATTTCCACCGATGCTACTTTGCCATTTGGCTTTAAATCCAAAACTTCATAGTGTCCTGGGAGAAAAGGCTCCACTTTTAAAAAAGGAGTCATGGAGTGCTTCAAGTTAATGAGACCTACATATTCAAAAAGATAAATTTATTCATATGAGGATAATACTTCACAGTAACTTTCATGATTAGTTAATATCCTCTAACTTCCTATTTATCGTCCCTCTTTAATACAAATACGTGTCCATTACATAAGCAAAACTGGAAAAATATAACCACTCAAAACCCTACCACCTACTTACTAGAAAGGTAATAGTACAGAGATGCACAGCAAAATTACACTGGTTTATAGTAATTCAAGGCAATAGGAAAATCTTCAGTGTTCAATTTCTTCTCCCTAGCTGGAATTTCTGATTTTAAAACATCTATTTTCTTCACTAAAGCAAACAAATACAAGAAAAGATACATTTATTAAGCAAAGAGAATGACTTGAAACTTAATTTTATGATATCCTGGTAGTCACTTGTCATCACTGAGGTATCTTAAGAAAATAGCTGTGGTTCCCAGTCTTTTAACAAGCAAAATGATCCACCATTACGTACTTTAAACTCAGGTATTAAGAAATCAAACATCTATCCCTTATGTAGCTATTATATACTGTGATTGAGTTAAACATTATAATTTAAATCCCCTCAATAAGTTCTCACAGGAAGTAACCAACTTGACTTCACCATGATCTGTGATTAAAAAAGAAAAATCAGGGGCTTCCCTGGTGGCGCAGTGGTTGAGAGTCCGCCTGCCGATGCAGGGGGACACGGGTTCATGCCCCGGTCCGGGAAGATCCCACATGCCACGGAGCGGCTGGGCCCATGAGCCATGGCCGCTGAGCCTGCGAGTCCAGAGCCTGTGCTCCGCAATGGGAGAGGCCACAACGGTGAGAGGCCCACATACCACAAAAAAAAAAAAAAAAAAAAAGAAAAGAAAAATCAGTGGTTTATTATAAACAGTAAGCCTATCTACACAGAATACTTATTATGATTTATAATTTGAGTTTGTTGACCCAGGAATCTACTGTGTAGTGTGGAATTCAAACAGCAGACAAGCCCCAGATCCTATCACCAGCTAGCAGACCTCAAGCTAGCCACACAGCTCCAGTAGGGGGAGAAGCAGTTACAAGACTTTAAGCAGGGAGCACCATGACCAAATGAGTTTTTGATAGGCTATTCTAAAAGCACTGAGAAAGGAAAACTGTTGCAGTACAGTATTCTAGATGAGATCATGTTGTTTAGAAAAGGGCAGTGTTAAGGATGTAAAAAAATCACAAGTCAAGAAATTTCAGAGGGTAAATTGTAGTGAGACCGTAATTCCATATCAAGGTTTTGGAGACACAGTGGAAGTATGGAGTCTGCTTTTCCCTTGTGTTCTCTTTGCTGGGCTTCCCTAACAGCACTTTCGGTAAATAACATATATACTTCTTTGCCATACGATCACAGTAAGTGATTTAAGGAATGAGGCAAAAAGGCAGACAGGCAGGTAGACCAGATTTTAGGATGTCATTCTATCTAGCTAGGAGATAAAAGATGAATGCCTTCCTCAACTTTGTCAAGAAATGCCAAATATGATTTATAAGTATTTTATTCCATTCTGTGGGTTGTCTTTTCACTTTCTTGATGGTGTCCTTTGAAGTACAAGAATGTTTACTTCTGATGAAATCCAATTTATTTTTTTGTTGCTTGTGCTTTTGGGGTCATATCTAAGAAATCTTTGCAAAATCCAAGGTCATGAAGATTTAGCCATATATTTTCTTCTAAGAGATTTATAGTTTTAGTGTTTACATTTAGGAGTTTGACCCACTTTAATTTTTATGTATGGTGTGAGGTAAAGGTTTAATAACTTCATTTTTTTGCATGTGTGTGTCCAGTTGTCCCAGCACCATTTGTTGAAAAGACTATTCTTCGCCCATTGAATGGTCTTGGAACCCTTGATGAAAATCTGTTGACTGCAGATGTATGGATTCACTTCTGGACTCTTAGTTCTATTCCACTGGTCTATATGTCTGTCCTGCCAGTACCACACTGTCCTGATTACCGTTATTTTGTAGTACGTTTTGAAGTCAGGAAGTGAGAACCCTCCTACTTTATTCTTTCTCAAGATTGTTTTGGTTATTGTGAGTCCTTTGCCATTCCCTATGAATTTCAGAGTCAGTTTGTCAATTTTTACGAAGAAGTCACCTGGGATTCTGACAGAGGTCATGCTGAATCTGTAGATCCATTGGGGGAGTCTGTGCCAACTTAACAATGTTAAGTCTTCGATCCATGATCATTGTATGCTTTCCAATTTATTTAGATCTTCTTTCATTTCTTTCAACAATGTTTTATAGTTTTCAGCATACAGTTTTGCACTGCTTTTGTTAGATTTATTCTCAAGTATTTTATTCTTTTTGATGCTATTTGTAAACACAGAGTAAACCACGTGACCCAGCAAGTCCACTCCTAGGTATACACCGAAGAGAAATGAAAACACAAAAACTTGTACACAAATATGTAGAGAAGCATTATTCATAAGAGCCAATTGTCCATCAACTGACAAAAGGATTAACAGTGGATAAACAGAATGTGGTATATCCATGTAATGGAGTATCTTTTGTCCATAAAAAGTAAATACTGATACATGTTACAACATAGGCAGACCTCGGAAACATTATGCCAAGTGACAGAAGCCAGTAACAAAAGACCACATATGATATGACTCCGTTCATATGGAATGCCCAGAATAGGGAAATCCACATAGACTGAAAGCAGATTGGCAGTTGGCTGGGACTGGGGGGAGAGGGGGTAGAGGAGGTAGTTGGGGACAGGAAGTTTAATGGCTGATGGATATGGAGTGATGGGGAGTGACAGCTCAAGAGTACAAGGTTATTTTTATGGCTGCATTGCAAGACTTGTGGGATCTCAGTTCCCCTAACCAGGAATCGAACCGGGGCCCTCAGCAGTGAAAGCGCAGAGTCCTAACCACTGGACCGCCAGGGATTTCCCTACGGGGTTTATTTTTGAGGTGATAAAAAATTTCTAAAATTGACCGAAGCATTGGTTGCAGATATCTATGAACATACTAAAAACCACTGAATTGTACACTTTAAATGGAAGAATTGTATGGCATGTAAATTATACACCAATAAAGCTGTTTAATAAATGCTAAATTAAAATGAGTCTGTGTGATAGCCATGGCACAGTACCACAGTGCAATAACTGCAGGGCCGGCCAACCCTACCATTACAATGTGACATAGGAAAACTTGAAAATACATATGGGATCAGACCAGACGCAGAGCCTATCAGCACGACAAAAATTAAATGACTTTACTACAGACTTATCCTCTAAGGTTTACAGAATTTAAGTGCTAAAAGGAGAGTCCAACTCCTTGGCTTTATAAAGAAAAGCTCAGAAAGTCCATGACTCACATAGTCACTTGTAAAAAATCTGGGTTGCCCCATTTGTAAATATGCATTGGATTAGATTTATAAATATTATTTAAAAGAAAACACAGAATCAGGACAATAATGAAAATCTACAGTAAAATTCTATCATTACCTTTAGCTTCTGAACACACGGCCAAAAATCCATCTTCTGTCATGGCTTTAAACAAAGGTCTGACTCCATAGGTATCTCTGCCCAAGAATACTTTCTTATTGGCAGTATCCAGTAAAATAAATGCAAATACCCCATCCAACATACAAACTGTTTGCTCAATTCCTCCTTTGTCATAAAGATGAAGGATTATCTCACCATCCACTTTGGTCTGGTATTCAAATTCAAAATGGTGTTGCAGCTTAAGGAAACAATAGCAAAACAAAAATGTTAGAATCCTTGTGCATTCACTAATTTTTTTTTATTGCAAAGTTGCTTCAGTATTTTTGTGCTTTATAATTTCATGCACGTTAGTGATTTAAAAGAATCATAGCATTATAAAAATATAGCCTGTTTGAACTCAGAATCATACAAATTCTTTATAACATAAAGCTAAGCCCGTGAAAATTTTAGTTGCATTCTGATAACCAGTATACAGACGCAATGTACCTCTGTATTCCGTGGAGGGATGGAAATGTATATTATATACACACTGTGTATGTAATACACGTGTATTTACATAAATATGTTAAGTTAAGCAAATAGATTGCCAGGTGTCATGGACACTAAAAATGTGTCGTCTTCAACTGTGCGATTTTGGTTTCGGAATATAGTATCAGCTGAACTTCTTCAAGTTCAGCCTCACAGACTTCCTATGAAAATAGAAAGTGAAAGGACAAACACATTTGGCACTATTCCCTGACAAATAAATGATTCCATCACAATGGTGGAGACAAATGGTCCAACACAGAGCTGCTGGTCCTGGGGAGGACTATAGCATCCCGTCCTTCCACCACTGCAGAGGCATTAAAGCTACTTCTCAGTGATGGACAAAATGATGCTGGAGCTTTATTCATCCACATCCCCCAGTGGAACAGCAAAGAGACCATCATTCCCACTGCATGTAGAGGGGGTTCAATTAAGTTAGGCCCAAACTCCGTGGCTCTCCCTCACCAATGGCAAACTGTGAGGGTGAAAACTTCTTGGTACGTTCCTCTTTCTTTGTACTTACTCATATTTTTGGCTGATAATAGAGAGGAGGTTCACAAAAACAAGTTGAAATGCTGGGTACATCTGAACATTTAAAACATGTTTTTAAATTTCAAGAAGTAAGTCTCTATGTTTATATGTGTATGACGTGTAAGGAGCATGCTTCACAACCATGCTCACTCTATAGATTTGTGAACCTTTTGTGCATAAGCACGGACCTGTACAAAAACGGGCTTTGGCCGCTTCCAATAACTACAAAGCCACCTCCCGGTCACCTCTCCTTGCTCTGAGAGACTGTCAGCGATGATCTCTGTCACTAGGAGGCAGTGTCTGGAAGGGGTCTTCTGCTGACCCTTCTGGGCTTAAGTACCTGCAGGATAAATGAGCCTAAAGCATTGGATGATTTCAGCAAGCAACAGCTTCCAAATCTATACTCCACCACCTCATCATCATCATGGCTCTTTGGCCTAAAGCTTACAGGTAACTTACTGGTTAATGATTCACATGTATACTTCCCACCCTCCTGAAGCCACACTTAGCTTAAAGCCCCCATATTCTGCCATCACGCAGAAATCACACTGCCATTTGACTTGCTGGCTGTAGGCCTCTGATGCCCCCTGCAGGGAGGGGGCCTCCTCTTTGCCCAACCTTCACTCGTATTCCTCCTCTCCTTGACCATCTCCCTCCACTCCCAACTGCTGGCTGGATTTTAGTAGTAAATTCTATTTTCACCAAAAAAGGGGGACCTTTGAAGCTTATGTTGCAGAATTCTTTATATAAGCCTGAAATGTCAATTCTACTCTTTAGACAGATTTTAGCTGCTCACACTAGATAATCTGAATGATTGGTAGAAGCAATGGAACTTCTCTGCTTCTGAAAATACAACATGTTTGGCTAATTTAGAAAAGAAATATTTTAAAAATATTTAACAAAATACACAAAAGCAGCTATGTTGTTCAAGTAAAACATGGCATTTCCTACCTAATTTTAAGGTGAAAGTCAGGATACTACTGCCATAATACAAACTTAGCATTCTCACGTATAGGGTACCAACTTGGCTTTATAAGGAAGTTTTAACTGCCCCCTCCTCTGTTCCCACTAGCTTGAAACTCCCTTACCTTTCCTGTTCCATTTCACCTCCAATCACCTATAAAAATGATGTCTGATGTATAGTAGGCCCTTATTAAATATATGAAAGGAATATGCTGAATAACTATAACGACTCTTCAAATGAAAAGCCTATTCTTGAGTGTTCCTATAAGCCGACAACAAACAAAGACTAAAGCTATTATTCAGAGATAAAAATGGCCAGAGGGTGACTAGAATATAAATCCCTACTCATGAATGATAGACATATATCAAGAAGTCTCAAAAAGTACCGAGAAAAATCACAACCAAATGTATGACCCTTGAATGAAATCTGGCTCAAAACCAAAAAACAGCTATAAATATATTCGTGGAACACCTGGGAAATTTTAATATGAACTGGATATTAGAGGGTATTATGGATTCTTAGGTATAATAATAGTATTGGTGTTAGGTAGAAGAATGCCCTTATTCTTAGCAGACAAATGCTTACATATTTAGGAGTAAAGTGTTATAATATCTGCAGTATACTCTAAAATGATTAAGCCCAAAATTGAATGTGTGTGTATACAGACAGAGAGATAAAGCAAAAAAGGCAAAACATTAACAATTATTCCATCCAGATGCTCAATGTTCTGTTCTTTTTTTGTAAATTTGAGATTTTCAAAATTAAAAGTTGGGGTGGAGAGTGACAAAAAAAATAACTTGCAAATTTTAGATTAAAAATTTTCTTATGAAACACCAGCCAAACAATTCCAGATTGCAAGGCTCTTAGTAAATCTGGCTTCCTCGGGTTAGAATTTCCAAACCTTCACTACTCTCATCCTAAGAGTATGCTTTCACCAGATTAAAAAGCGTTGGGAGAGGCCACAACATTGAGAGGCCCACGTACCGCAAAAAAAAAAAAAAAAAAAAAAAAAAAAAAAAAAGCTGTTCCAATTTTAGTGCTGCCGAAAGTCTTACTTCTTGCACTCCACTGCATCTGGCTACCTGTCTATCCTTTGCCTGATTAATTATGCAACAGCAACATCTTAAGGGCAGCATTAAATATGTTACAAATGTGATCACCCACAAACTATTAAATTCTATCCCTGCCTTAAAATCTTCAAATCTCACTGCTCTTAGAATTATATTCTACCTCCTTACCAAGTCCTCCTTGCTCTGGTCCTCCCCAATTCCACCTGGCCCTTGTTCACTTATGACAATCTCAGGGTTCTAAGCATGGCTATTCCCTCTGCACGAAAATGCCCTTCCCAGCCCTGCTAGCTAATCCTTGTCCATTCAAGTCTGAGTTGAAGTGTCAATTCCTCAAGAGGCTTTCTCTGACCACCTATACTGAAACTGGATCTCCCATATCCATGAGCTCCATATTCATTTTTTCAGAACGCCTAGTATATGTACAATGATTCTAAGAGTTAAAAACCTGAAGTGTAATTCTTTTTTTTTTTTGCGGTACACGGGCCTCACTGTTGTGGCCTCTCCCAACGCAGAGCACAGGCTCCGGATGTGCAGGCTCAGCGGCCGTGGCTCACGGGCCCAGCCGCTCCGCATCATGTGGGACCTTCCCGGACAGGGGCACGAACCCGTGTCCCCCGCATCGGCAGGCGGACTCCCAACCACTGCGCCACCAGGGAAGCCCTGTAATCCTTTTTATCATTTTGTTTGTGTGTGTGACCAAGTCATTTCACCTCTTTGTGCATTGGTGCCCTGTCTCTCTATATATAATTGGAGCAAATGAGAATGAACATGGAAAGTGTTTGAAAGCAAAAAGCATTATACAAAATAAAATTATTATAACCAACTAGCTCTGAGGCTTAATCACATCCAGATAGCTTCTGGTTTTATTCTGTTTACCTTCTTGTGGTTGTAGATTTCACCATTGTAACACAGCCACAAGTAAGGATATTTCTTCACTCGAATTGGCTGCATTCCAAACAGCTGGTCAACCACTGCCAAACGGTGAAATCCAAAGCAGCAGTTGGTATATCCATTGACATTCTCAAAACGAAATGCATCTGGACCTCTGTGTGCAATCTTCATAGCACTCAGACACTGAACAGAAAGGCAGTCGTCACTGCCAAAGAGGGCCCAAATGCCACACATGGTACAATGGAGCTATGGGCTCTCTATGGAGAGAAAAACAGACAAATTAAATATTCAATATCCAATCCAATTCTGTATTCAATCTTGATTGCCCAAACTTGCATAAGCCACTTCAAAGACTGAAATATAAATTATCTTATCTACAGCAATTTTCCAGTAGGTTGGCAGGCACACAGGGACAGAGAATGATTTAATTTACTTACAAGTATTCAGGAAAGATGGATGACCTTAACATCCAGCCAGCTATAGCAGCTTAGCCCCCAGTCAAAGGCTGCATCCCTCTCACATTAGGATTTGGTCAGCTAGAGCTAGCAGTGTTCAGGCCACATTCTGTTTTGTATCCTAGGTTTACACCCAAGATACAGATACACATGCAGGCTGGCTCCATCCTTGCCAGAGATCCCATCCCCACTCTCTCCATCCCAGAATCCCAAAAGCCCTGAAAAATCCAAGAGATGCTCCAGATTACTACAGTCGCCTCTTGTGTCTCCTTGACAATTAAATGCCGGCTTTATACCTGTACTAATAGATGTATAGTGGGTAGAAAAGATGATCATACATACTGCTTAAGTGTAACATTAAGATACACAGCTATTATAAACATTTCACTAATTCTAGCTTACCTCCAAGTGACTTATTCAAACACAATCAGAGAAGTTCTAAAAAGAAAAGAGAAAGCAATATTATCTGATATATATTAATATATATATATTAGTTTAATAACAACAAAAAAATTTAAGTTGACAGAGATACAAAATGTTCACCATCAAAATGTCCTATAAAACAAAAATGTTAAACATTTTTGTCTCAAAGCTACCTTGGTGAGTAAGAAAGCAAAGTAGGTGGGACATACACACCAGTATCTCAGAAAAACAATTTGGCTATTCCCTGTAGGCCAAGAAGCAAATAAGTTACTTCCTACAAATGTTAATTACTTTGCAATTCAAATTCAATTCTCAACTGTGAAATAAACAGCAGTTTTAGTTGAATGCTGTCAGCTCAAAACAGTTACTTTACCTAAATATCTATAACTTGCAAACTATTTTGGTATTTTTTTAAAATGGAAATTTGCAGCAAATGCCTAGATAAAAGGCATCAAGAAAAAATATAAATATTCAAGTTGCATCAATCACTTGGAACAATCATCTGAAGACATTTCATTTGTATTTAAATGAACCAAAGCCTTATTTGGAGCTTTTATGAGACCAGATCCAATTAATGGAAAATGGTATTAACTAAAACAACTCGGAAATGAAGTATCACATGTCCTATGCAGCCCCTCCCATGCATTTGGCTGAATAGCCCATAATCAGATACAGGAACATCTCTGAGATATTGTCAGTTTGGTTCCAGACCACTGCAATAAAGCAAGTCACATGAATTTTTTGGTTTCCCAGTGCATATAAAAGTTATGTTTACTGTAGTCTATTAGGTGTGCAATAGCATGATGTCTAGCAATGTACATACTTTAATTTAAAAATGCTTTATTGCTAAAAAATGCTAACCATCATCTGAGTCTTCAGCAAGTAGTAATCTTTTTGCAGTGGAAACATCAAAGATCACTGATCACAGATCGCTAAAGTTTCAAGTTACAAAAATGTGACAGGAAGTGAGCAAATGAGCAAATGCTGTTGGAAAAATGACACCTATGCAGAGTTGTCACAAACCTTAAATTTGTTTAAAAAAAAAAAAAAAAGCAGTACCTGCAAAGCTAGGTACGCTTGGATTTACTTCGAGATTTACTGGGAAAATTCACTGAGGTTTAAGTGAGGTGACTATTAATAAGCCATCTACTTTTGACTCTAGAAAAATGGGCTGGGAAAGTGCTCTGAAATCATGTGGGGTGATTAGTCATTTACCTAAGTCTTCCTAATGCTGCTTAGTGAATCCCATTAAGCATGCTACAGAAACTCAGTAAGCACTAAATTGGAGGGGAAACAGGGGCGACAAACGATTGCAAAGCACACTTATTTCTCCAGCAGGAAAAGCAAATTAAAACTATCACCTATTATTTTTATTGGAAACAGTCTTACTTGCAAACATCCTACTTGGCAGCGCTTTTTCCTACTGCTGTTACCTGTTCCCAGTAATTTTCCATATTTCCTCATAAATGTCTAGAGCAGTGCTGTCCAGTTGAAATGTGAGCCACATGTGTAATGTTAAATATACTAGTAGCGCCATTAAAAAAGTAAAGACAAACGCATAATAAAAATTTTTTTAAAAAGAGAAAAAAGTGAAATTTCAAATAGATTTTAACACAATGTACTGAAAATAGTATTATGTCAAGACGTAATTAGTACAAAAATATTAAGATATTCTACATTGCTTTTTTCTATTAAATCATCAACACTTTAAGCACATTTCAATTCGGATTAGCCAGCACTTCACGTTCTCAATAGTCACATGTGGCTAGTGGTTACTGAATTGGACAGTGTTGTTTCAGAGCACTTTATTTCTTAAACCAATACTTAAAAGCAAAGTGATATGGTGAAGTTTAAGATTTCAGCAACTAACTCCTGCACAGGTTCAAGACCTAAATTACTTTTTTTTTTTTAAATAGATCTTTACTGGAGTATAATTGCTTCACAATACTGTGTTAGTTTCTGTTGCACAACAAAGCGAATCAGCCATGTGCATACACATGTCCCCATATCCCCTCCCTCTTGAGCCTCCCTCCCATCCTCCCTATCCCACCCCTCTAGGTCATCGTAAAGCACCGGGCTGATTTCCCTATGCTATGCTGCTGCTTCCCACCAGCCAACTATTTTACATTCCGTAGTGTATATGTCGATGCTACTCTCACTTCACCCCATCTTTGCCCTCCCATCCCATGTCCTCCAGTCCATTTTTTATGTCTACCTCTACTATTTACCATAGCCAGGACGTGGAACCAACCTAAATGTCCATCGACAGATGAATGGATAAAGGAGATGTGGCACATAGATACAATGGAATATTACTAAGCCATAAATTACTTTTAATTAATCTTATAATAATGAGACCAGTCAATGAAAAAGTTGAGTTACCAGTGCTTTTAAATTATTTATCAAGCACCCCGGGCAATAGATGGTAAAGAAATAATGTAGGCCACAGGCTGAGGAAAAACACTGTCCTTTCATTAAAATAATAACATTAATCTGAAACTAGCCCTATAAAATAGATATCCATTGAGAAAAGGCATGCCCGTTTCTTTTGCCTTTTCCCATACTGCGCCGCCTGTCGTGCCCAGATCTCTTCTGGGCAGGATTTGCTCAGCAAGTCACTTGTTGAGTCTTGCAGGCTACACAGATGGGGGGAGGGGTGACTAGGTGAAGGGGTGGAGGTTGCCGGAGGTGAGGGGGTATCCTCCGAGGCCTTAACAGACAGCCCTTTAGACCCTCCCTCTCGGACCAGGACCTAGCGACCGCGTCGACCCACGACTCGCGACTGCACTCGGGCCGCGTGCATCCTCCAGCCCATCCGAGCGGGTCCCCTGAAATGCGAAAACTTCCGCAGGCTTCGACACAATATAATACAAAATAATGAAATTTAAAATGGCCAACTTAAACCGCCGCCGCCTTCTCTCCAAAGCGGCAGGGCCTTGGCTCTGCGGGTCGCTAGGTCCCCCCTCCGGGACCACAGCGGAGGTCTTCCCAGGGGCGCAACAATCGGCCCCGCCCCCTTTGCTCCGCAGCAGCCGCAGACGCCGGTATCCGCGTCTGCCCTCCCGTCGGGCAGGCCAAGCTGCTGCGCATCCTCCTCCCTCTCCCGGGGCAGCCCCACGGCACGCTGGGAGAGCGCTGCGACCCCCGGCTGCCCGGCCTACCTGGGCTCCAGCGGGGTGGGCGGGCGGGCGAGCGTGAAGCGAGCAGGCCGTGACTTGCGGGCTGAGGACCTCCCCTCGCCTCTCACTTTATAACCGTCTGGCTCCTGTAACGCGTGCAGGAGGTTTCATCACTTCTGGGAGGGCGAACCAGCGCGCAGAGGCGTGGCCCGCAGGGCGTGAAGGCGCTAGCCCGGCCAGGACTGGATGCGGAGCGAGGGAGGCGGAGGAACTGCTCTGTTTCTTGCTTCTTAAAGTGTTAGTGCACCTGCTGAGGGAGAGCCTCAGAGGCCTGGCCAGGTGCCCCACTGACACCTAGGATTACCTTACCTGCTGTTCTGACAATTCATTAATCTTCTGCACTTGTTTTGTCCTTAGGGAAACCATCAGCAACTGAATGCCGTATCCCCTCTGCAGCAGATCTCCCTCATATGTCTTTGTGAAGTCTTTAGAAGTGCTTTATCCTCCTTATTACTAAGAGAGCATCTTAGCTGTGGATACGCATATATTTGCTAAATTAATAAATAGTGAGACAGATGGGAATAGCTGGATGGGTCTCCACCTTTTATTTTATTTTTAATTTATTTTGGGGGGCATGAAACTCCTACATCTTTATTTTTTTAACATATTTATTGGAGTATGATTGCTTTACAATGGTGTGTTAGTTTCTGCTTTATAACAAAGTGAATCAGCTATACGTATACATATATCCCCATATCCCCTCCCTCTTACGTCTCCCTCCCACCCCCCCATCCCTATCCCTCTAGTCCACTTTTTATTAAATGCAAATTAGATTTCATTATGTTCTTCTACCTCAGGCGGAGTTAAATTTCTCCTTCCTCTGGACTTACAGCACAGTGTAATTGTATTTTGTGATGGATCATCATCAGACTTCTGAGGTGGTTGTATTGGCGCTCAACCAGACGGTAACCTTGTTGATTGTGTCGACCTCTTCACCTTTTGGGTCTCAGGATCGGCTCAGTGGATTCATGTATTCAGTTCAATTCGGTTACTCATTACATTTGGTCGTTGACAAATTTCACTTTCAGGAAAGGACTGAGTTCCATTCCAGTCTGAATTTTATGACTACTCATATGACCATGAGATATGTCCTATAACCTCTTAACATTTACATCTTTAAAATAAGCAAGTTAGGGACTTCCCTGGTGGCACAGTGGTCAAGAATCCGCCTGCCAATGCAGGGGACATGGGTTCGAGCCCTGGTCCGGGAAGACCCCACATGCTGTGGAGCGGCTGGGCCCGTGAGCCATGGCCACTGAGCCTGTGCGCCTAGAGCCTGTGCTCCGCAATGAGAAGCCACCACAATGAGAAGCCCACTCCGTGCAACAAAAGAGTAGCCCCTGCTCGCCGCAATTAGAGAAAGCCCGCATGCAGCAACGAAGACCCAACACAGCCAAAAATAAATAAATAAATAAACTTAAAATAAATAAATAAATAAAATAAGCACGTTAGAGACTACTGGGGGTCCTCCTAGTCCTGAAATTTTAAGTACTACAGTGATGAGAGTTCTGTAGAGCCATAGCACCCAAGGAGGGAAATTATTTCTTTTCATCCCCACAATATCAACTATCTCATCAAAACTCAAAATAGCATTGCAATCTGGATATTTTTACATGAGGCCCAGTTAGAAGTATATTATCCATATTTACACACCTAATACTTGTGGATCCAGATGTGACACCAGGTTTGTCTAGATCCACAGGCCATTTTCTTTTCATCACATTCTGCCTGTGGAATAGAATGACAAGAAGATCTGTGTTGTACTGGAGACACTGACAGAAGAGAAAAGGGTTGATATAGCCTCTCTTATTTTTACAAAACATGAATGACCTCCATTCAGGACAAAATATATTTTATTTTCCAGATTTCATCCCCATTCATATATTGGAGAATTACCCTGAAATTAGACTTTTTTCCTATTTATTGTCTGCACTGAGAGCTTGAAAGAGGAGACTCTCCATTTTAAAGGCACTGATGAACTGGTACCAGTACTGCCCTCAAATTTATTATGCAGAACTGGGTAAGCCATGTCCTCATTAAAAGATGTTTAAGGCCTAATGTTTCTTTATAAAATCTAAGTCACGTTGATACCTAAAGCCAAAATATATCAGTGACCCCTAAACATTTTTATAAAGATTCCTTTTAGAATTTTTTTTAAAAAGGTTTTCTTGACCTGTCCCCACAAGAAGACAGTGTGCTTTTAGTGTCCCTTTGATAGAGAAAATATACCAAGATAAAAATAAACAAGGCCCCATGACTTCATAGCACTCTAAAATAAATTTGTATTTTATTAGTCACATCAGCACCAAAATATAGTAAAATTACATGTGCAAGACATACTGAGATCAGACTATAGTTAATGCTTGTACAGGATACAGGTTTGATATCCTCATGTAATACATTCCCAACCAGTTCTGTAATTGCCAAGAATACAAATTCCCTAAGCAAAGAGCATGCAGTGGACACTGAGTAGTTGCCAGACAAGAGCAAAGATGACAGAGGACTAAGTTCTAAGGTTCTTTATTGCCCTAAAGTTTTCAGCATCAAATAGACTTTGCTATGTCCTATTCTATATACTCTCTCAAACCTGAGGACGAGCTGGGAAAGTAGGTTTTCTACCCACATTTTACAAATGTAAAACTAAGACTCAGAAATTGAGGGATTTAGCCAAATACACACTGTTTGAATGAAATCATAAAGAATTGAATCATAATAGTATAAATCCCATTTCCCTTCCCAGCCTGTCTAGGTAGTGGGAGATAGATACTTGATAGACTACCTGGTGTGGTTGCTGGTACTGGGTATCCTTCCCTTGTCTCTTCAGAGCCACTTTCAGGTTTGTGCCCTGGCTTCCCGGCCCTCCTCTTTCACTGGGAGTGGTCAAAGGGAGACACTTCCAGGAGCCGCAGAGGGTGGGAGGGAGAAGTCTCAGGGCATTTCTTTTCCTGGCTCACCTACCACAAAGCTCCTCTCCTGTCAGCAGACCCCCTTTGTTCTTCCTTCTCTGCAGATTCCAGGAACTGCTTCCTCCTCACCCTCTTCAGGCCTAGCCCTAAGGTGCTGAGGCTGTCCTAAACCCTGCCCACCCTTCTCTCATTAGCCCTAATTGGAGTGTGCCATCTGCTTATCTGAACCTGACCCGACACATTGGTCTAAGATATAACTGAGTTTGTGGTGGATTAAACTAGAGTGGAAAACAATTCACATCCTCTCCTAATTATCCAACACAAATGAAAACTAAATTATGTTGGCCTATTTTCCCACATCTTACCTTACCCGTCCCGAAACCACACTCTAAAAGCCACCTGGGAGCATTTAAAACTCTTTGAACTTAGTCCCTGAGGAATCAGAATAAAATCCTCCTCTGTCATGTAAAACCTGTAGGCTAGTTCCCCATCCAAAAAATGTAATTGGCAGCACAAGACTATATTTGTTAAGCCCTGAGAGCATTCATTAAAATCAAGTCTTTAAATTTCTTTTAAATATCAACTAAGCTGGTTTTTCACAATTTTTTTTTGTAGGTGGATCCGTTTTCTAGAATTTAAAAAATATATAGTTGTTAGACAATCACATGATGGTACCTATTCTTGGGTATTCATTGACTAAGAAAAAGTACATTATAATGAAAAGCTTCATTGATGTTAATAACACCTTAAAATAAATACTTGTTGAATTACTAAATGGTGAGTTGGAATGGAATAAGTGAGAAGAGTACAATGTTCTCCAGTCGCTATAACAGATTTGATGAAGCTTTCTTTGTGGTCCTCAGGAAAATGAATCCTTCCTTCCTGTGGCTCCCTCTTCACTTATAGCTGATGTTCCAGCCTTTTAATATTGGTAACTGTGTTGAGGTATGAGTTTCCTACCTAGCTGTGAACTCCTAATAGTCCCATCCAAGCATGTTAACGATGCTAGGTTAGGAAACTAGAATACTGAGGTCTAGTCCCAGATACACAAATAGTTTATGATATGTCTCTTGATCTTCTTGGGTTTCCACATCTGTAAAATAATAGGGCTGAAATAAACAAACTTTGGTGTTTCTTCTAGACTTACAATTCTAACCGTTGAAACTAAGTAGACGTGAGCTATTTACAGCATTCCAATGTAGGAGTACAGATCAATGCGTTAATTTCTCATCTAAGAAACCCTTATATTTACATTGCAAATAAGATTTCCCCTCATTTAAAGCTAATTGAGACTCAGAGATAGGACAGGACTTTGGATCACACAGTCATCCAGGAGTATACCCAGGATCTGAGCCCAGATGGATCTGAATCCATTGTCCCTTCTCCACCACCCACATGGCCTCTTATCTGGGAGACTGATCTATCTAAGAGGATTGTCCTTTTTATTCCAGGGCACAACTGAGATCCAGGTTGTGCTATATTAAAAGATAGCGTATTTCTAAGTATAATCTTTTTTCCAGTCTTTGCTTGCATTTTTTATTGGAAGCTAACAAAGGACCAGAGGCACTTTTAAAATTATTTTAACTGAGCTATTGAGAATGTAGAGTTCATCCTGTTCCTGTTTTGAAAAGACCCTGGTGTCAGTATCCTCATCTTCCCCCATTGCCACTTACCCATCCCCATTCTGTCACTGATACTTTACCAAAGTTTATTATGTAAAATTAATATGCCCTGTCTGCAGGGTCCACAACCAGAGAACAGCTCTAGCTGAGAATATTAGTTAAAACAAGAGTTTCACGTGAAAACTATTACTTGGTATGTAATAGTTATAAATAAGAATGTCTTTTTTAATGTCAAAAAATTGAGCAGTCTCACATGACAATAGTTGTACATCAGTCTCCCATTGATCGAGAAGAATAAGTGAGAAGCCACTTAAAACTCAGTAAAGACTTTGGAACTCATTTTGTTTTCTTCAGCGTAAGAGCATCCACATATATTCTGAAATATAATTCTTCACGTGCGTTCATGATGCCTCTGATACGCAAGATGGGCAAGGACGATTATAGAGTGATACTGTAAATAGAATGGAAAGGACAATGGAGGTAACAAGGGCCACGAGAGGTTTCTAAGTGAAGTGAAATCAGATCAACTTTTTCAATAGCTGACCTTGACAGCAGTGGGGAGAGCCAACTGCAATGGGATGCCCGGCAGCAGGAGGTCAATTAGAAAGCAGAGGAGGATGTCAGCAGCGCTGGGATGCAGAGACAGATAGATGTGGAGACAGTGGGTATGAGGGTGAGGGAGAGGGAAAATCCAGAACAGTCTACACTTGGGGAATAGATTGAAGGAGAAACCATGATAGGAAATAACAGGAAATATCAGAGGAGGAGATGTTAGAATAGGGACATCTGCAGGGTAGGGAAGGGGTTGGAACGAGGGGCAACATTGTATTTACTTTAGTATCTATTAAGATAGAAATGCCTGAGCTACATCCATTAGGCAGTTGGATGGATGTACCAGTTTAAAACTAGGGAGATCTAAGTTAGAGTTTTAGAAGAAAATAAAGCATAGTAGTTACAACAGCTTTAGAATCAGATAGACAATGAGTTCAATCAAAGCTCTGCCATTTGCTAACTCCATGGGATTGGGCAAGATTCAGAGCCTTACTGAGCATAAGCTTCCCCATTTGAAAATGAGGCTGGTGATACTCAGAGGAGTTTTTGGTGTGGATGGAATGACACAAGGCAGATAAAGAGGTTAGCAAACTGCCTGGCACATAATAGTAAATTCTCAGTAAATGTTAGATGCCATTATTATTATATGTTATTGAACAATGAATAGAGGTAAAAATTGAAACCAAAGGATTGGAAGTGATAACTGTGGGAATACACAAGAGAGAATAATCAAAGGCAAGGTCTTGAAGATGCCAACTCTGGAAGGGAAGGCAGAGTAGGAGCAGGCAAAACAGACTGAGAAGGTGTAGAGGAAGGAGAAAGGAGGATCAGGAGAGAGCGAGCAGTGGCCTGGAAGCCGATGAAAGAGTTGCAACAAGTAGGAGGATGGATCAAAATCATCGTATTAAGCAGTTATGGAGCAGAAAATCAACCATTAGATCCCATAATGAGGATGTCATTGTTGACCTGAACAAACAGTACTTTAAAGAAAGGGTAGAGGCAGTACCCTGAGACAGCATTCAGCTTTCCTAGATGTCTGAAAACTTAATTACTAAAAATAGATATATAATTATAGAAGAATATACTCCAGCTTAAAAACAAGAAGGGGCTAATTAGTAGTATTAATACAACTGAAATGGTTCTCTCCAGGAACTTTCCCCTCAGTGTGTGATCATGCTATTATTTCTCCCATCTTAAAAACAACAACAAATCTTGACTCTATAACTCTACTTCTTCCTCTGTCCGCTGCTCCATCTCTCTTTTTAATCTTTGCAGCAAAACTCTTCCAATGGTTGAAATTCCCGATCTCCAATTTTCTTCTACACTCACTCCAAAAGGACTTCTCTCCCACATTCCACCAAAATTACTATTGTCAGAGTCACCAGTAACCCTCACATTGTAAAATCCAATGGTCATTTCTCAGTCTTCACCTTAGTTGATCTATTACCAACATGCGATAGTTTATCATTTTCTGCCCTTTAAGCGCTTAGCTTTCAGGATGCATATTCTCTTGATTGTCCTCTATTTTCATAGCCACTCTGTCTCCTTTGCTGGTTCCTTATCATCATCTTGATTTCTTAATACTGGAGAGCCTTACAGCTCAGTCCTTGGACTGCCTTATTATTATTATTTTAATCTACACTCATTATTCACTCAGTAATCTAATCTAGTATCATGACTTTAAAAATATTTACATGGTGGTTCCCAAATTTATATCGTAAGCCTAGATCTTTCCAGAAATTCCAGAATACTACATCCATCTTCATTTTAGCATTTCCACTTGAAATCTTTAAAAAACTGTACATTTAAAAAATGTATATCAACTAAATCGATGCTTGTTAACCCTTTCAAGCATGTGGAGCCCTTACTAATTTAAAAATTAAACCATTCACGTGAGAGTAGTTGTAATTGGATATCCACTGATAGCAAAGTTTATAATGAAAGAACTTACTATGACTTTAGTCACACGTTAAGTTTATATTTCATTAATCATTACATTCACTTGAAAAACATTTTTAAAGATGTTATCATTACGTTATTTTCAATCTATAGACAATGAGATAGCAGCAGCCACATGAACCAATCCATTGCTATATAATTCCCAAACTCTCCAGGATCTATGCCCCACAAGTTGAAAAACACAACTGGGTTACCAGTTAATTCATATGCATATCCAAATGTTTATGCCTTCAAGGCAGAGCCCACTATTTAAATTTTATATAGGTTGACACTTACCCCAGATGACTGATTCCTTGTTTCTCTTCATTTCAGTACATTACTTATAGGGATTCTCTTTTCAAGCATTACAATTCAGAATGGGAAAAACAGAAATCCTCATGCTTAACCCTCTAGTCCTCAGTCTTCTCCCATAATTTCCTAAAAGTACCACCAGCATCTGTTCACATCCTAAATACAGTTCAAAAGTCAAGTAGCAGAAGATAAAATTTGAGAACACCCAATAAACCATTAAAATACCATGGTTTCGCCTCGTGTTATTTT
Organism: Phocoena phocoena; assembly: GCF_963924675.1. NCBI lineage: Eukaryota > Metazoa > Chordata > Mammalia > Artiodactyla > Phocoenidae > Phocoena > Phocoena phocoena. The sequence goes on along the minus strand of NC_089227.1, from coordinate 45,336,637 downwards.
GACTAAATATTAAAATTCACTTCCCTTTGTGTAAAACAATAAAAGACTATTAATATGGTCCTTAAAAAACACTTCTTAGAAAAATTAAGATGGCTGTAAGATGTAGGCTGGAATTGTAGTATGGAGAGACTAAAAAGCAAGGAGACGAGTTAGGAGGTGACAGATGATAGAAGTAGCAGTAGGGATGTCGAGATACCTCCGAGCTAAGTACTACAGGACTTGGAGCCAAAAGTATAGGGAGAATGAAGGAGCGGAAGGATTCTAGGATGACTCCCAACTGTCTGTATTTGTGTGAGTGGTGATAATATTAACAATATGTGACAGACAAGAAGAGGAGATTTGAGAGAATGTAGGTTCAGTTTTGTTCTTGTTAAAGTCAAAGTTTCTGGAGGCATCTAGGTGATGACTCAATAGAAAGTTGAACATAAGGATCAAGTTCATCAGTGTATCAATAGCACGCATCAAAATCATCTACCAAGATTTTTATTCAGTAGCAATGAACAGGAACAAAGGGCACCTCTATTTAAAACAATTTTTTTTTTTTTTTTTTGCAGTATGCGGGCCTCTCACTGTTGTGGTCTCTCCTGTTGCGGAGCACAGGCTCAGCGGCCATGGCTCACGGGCCCAGCCACTCCGCGGCATGTGGGAACTTCCTGGACCGGGGCACAAACCCATGTCCCCTGCATCGGCAGGCAGACTCTCAACCATTGTGCCACCAGGGAAGCCCTAAAACAATTTTTACTGATGTCTCTGAAGTTCCTCAAAGGTGTGAAGCCCTGGTCTCAGGTTCAAGACAGAAACTGAGGTTGGCAATATATTGGGTAGCATATGGTAAGTTTAAAACAATAGTTTGCAGTCATATCTAGGACCAAATCCCAGATCTTTCAAGATGTGATTTGAACAAGGAATGCAACTTTTGTGATCAAAACAGGAATACTATTAAGAGCCTTTCAGGGTTTTTGTAAGAATTAAATGAGATAAAAAATATAAAGAAATAAAAACAGTTCCCAACATATAATTGCTCAAAAAATGGTACATTTGGAGAATGGAATTAATCATCCTGAAAGGACAAAAGGTCAGGCCTTGGGAATGCCAACATTTTAGGTGTAAGGAGAGAATGAGCAAGCATATACACTATGAAAATATCAGCAAGAGGCCAGAGAAGATCCATGGAGAGCAGTGAACTAGAAGCAATGGAGGAAACTGTTTTCAATAGTCATGGGATAGGCCAATAGCATCAATTTCAGGAGTAAGGAAGACTAAAACTAAAAGTGTATCACTGGACTGGAAGATGAGGAATTCACTGGGGACTGAACAATAAAACACACTCACAATAGTGAGTCCTCTTGCCTGTATCCTTAGGGATGGCACCTGAGGTTGATTTCTAAACAGGCTTGTGACCAGACATCGGTTTCAGTTTCTGGTTGATTGATGTCTTCTCCAAGGGCCACCATATCCTACCTCTGGAATATTGCTGCTTTTGTCTTGAGTCGATCTTTCATGCAAGGTGGTTGTCAGAGCACCTAAAGGGACGGAGAACTTGAACTTTATCAAGCTAATAGAAGAGACTGAATATACTATTTTATGTCTTCTTGTACACATGGCAGAATGTGACCTAAGGATAGCTTTCATTAAAACCCAGCTCAAGATTTTTCAGCAACTATAATTTTCTATCAAGAATTAACCATTCATTAGGGTGATCTTCAGCCTTTGCCTCTTGTGTACTCCCTCCTTCTTTTCTGTGGTGCAGTTTTGATAAGCAATGAAGTCTGATTATAAATCCTGAGCTCGAGTTTCATTTTACACAACAGTTTGGTGTAGTTTTTTGGGATGTGAAACAAAGACCTTGAGAATGGCAGAGGTGAAGTACAGGGCAGGAAAGTGTGGGTTCAGGGTAGGACTTTTTGGTGCCTTACTCTAGGTTCTTTCCTACGTCCCTTCTGCATGCTCCCTCAGCAATACTATGGGTAAGCTCTATTCTGGAAGTGTTTTCTGTTCAAAAAGACTTTGTTTTGGGGGGAGGATTATAAACTGAATCTGTCTGTCTAGTTACTCTTCCTACTTCTTACATCTTTCCTATATGATCGCTTCAAAATTGATGGCTTGTTTGTTGACGTTTATCTAGCTCAATTTTCTATCAGTCTCCGTCAATCCAAGGTTTAAGAAGGGTGTCTCACCCCTGCCTGGTGCATGTAAAATCATCATTGTCTTTGGGCTATAGCAGCAATTCTCAAAATATAGTCTTCAATGAGAGCAAAACTATTTTCTTAGTAATACTAAGATGTAATCTGACTCTTTCACTCAGTCTGTCATGAATGTACAGAGTATGAAACATTTACTGATACAGTTTCAGATTCCATATTACAACCAATCTTTAAGAAACTACCACTTGTCAAGTTTGGTGTAGTATCAAAGAAGAATATCCACAATTATCTCAAAAGGCTGCTAAAATACTCCTCTCTTTTCCAACTACACATCTGCATGAGGCCAGATTCTCTTCATATACTTATGCCAAACAATATATCACAACAGACTGAAAAGAGAGGCAGAGTGAGAATCCAACTGTCTTCTAAACCAGACATGAAAGAGATTTGTAAAATATATAAACAATGTCACTCTTATCACTAATTTTTTGGAGGGGAAAATAAAAGTATTTCTCATAAAAATTATTTATTTTAACATATAAAGTTTTAATTGTCATTTTTAAATGAATCAAGGATAAATACATTTTTTAATTTCTCTGTTTAAATTATTTATACCATAAATATTGATAGATATGTTCCACCTAAAAAAAGAACTCTTTTTTAGGTCCTCAATAATTTTCTGAGTGTAAAGGCATCCTAAGATTAAAAAAAGTTTAAGAAACATTGGTCTATAGAATTTGTTCTTTTTAAATAGAGCTTCCCCCTAAAATCTAAAAACACGTGGCATCTTTAGCCTACAGGCTAGAGAGAATACACCCTGCGACATCTCCATCAGACTGAGTGAAGACCTCAGGAAGCCTCTAAGCTCCTCATGGAGACTCAGGACAAATCATATCAGGACTCAGCTACGTACTAATAAACCACCAAGCCAATACCCCTGCAGAATCACCGTCCTTCTCTGCTTCTAATCACAACCCCTCCATCAAGTGTCTCTGGAAGTGATAGTCAATCATGTTACCCCTAGAAGGACTCATAAATATATAGGTATTCAGGTGTGGATTACAATCTACAAAGAGGAAAAGTCGATCATGAAGAAAAGCAGCTTCCGAAATCAACAGCACTTCTTGTCATATATCCTAAAAGATAAGATCTCCAGGTTTCCTTCCTTGGTCCACTGCTCTCCGGAACAAACACTGTGACTCTTTCATAGAATGTTTATGTTTTACTCCCCTGGACAAATACTGTGATTATTTTTTAATCTTTAATATTTTATTGGACACATAGCATAACTATGTTTAATTGTAGGTAGCCCCCTTCAACGAGCCCTTTTCAAGTTTGTCAACTTGGGACTATAAGCTCTGCCCTCCACCAATCTTCCCTCCACCCCAACCTCCCATATCTCAAAATCCAGCTGTATCACCAGGACCAGGATTTCCACTGACACTTGTACATGTTGTGATAGACCATAGACTTAACCTAGAAAGGAAAGAAAATGAAATATAATCAGGATGGTAGATGGGAAGACTACGGAAGGGTGGAAGCTAACGTGGTCTCAATTAGTTGGCTGAGTAGAGGCAGTACGTTAGCGGGTGCTTGTCGTATCATAATCATCATAGATTTGTAGAGATTTATATGAATTTGTATAGATGTATGTATGTAAAATTATAACAGTTTTCTGGCATATGGCAATTTATTAGGTTACTGTGAAGTATAGAGGAAAGGGAGAAAGAAAGGAGCTCCATCTACCTTTAGATGCTCTGAGCCTTCCCTCTGCTTCTCGCACTCATGCTTGCCTTGATATTTCAGTGCTGTTGAGGACATTATCTCATTTCTGCAAAGATGGGCCAGGTTTCCAAAAGGGGTACGGCCTCTGTTGCAGCTGTCCGGCCAACTCTACTCTAAACCATAGGCTGAGAAGGAAAGGAGTCTGGGGAGAAAAGCAAGAGTTGGGAAGAAGGATAAGGAGAGGGGAGAAAAGCCTGTAGCTGTATCTTTGGGCCAAACTTTCAGAACACATTTGCAAATCAGAATAATAAAAATCCAGGGCTAATCTGGATCGTATTTCCCAAAGATCTGCCACAGCGGCTACTTGGAGATTGCCTGGCTTGTTGCTCTATAAAATAGGGAGCTTCCACATTTGTTTACATCTCTTTGGGGAGGAATTATCTTATTGTTACTTGACTTCCAGTCTTATGCCCCCCCCATACTTTAACTGTATATTGTTTGATTCATTTCTCTTCTTTTTCCCAGATGATGTCAAACACAATACCTGAAAGAAACATTTTGCTCCAGACATATTTGTTGAATTAATGATGGGTAGGATAATTTGGAATCACTCTTCAGCAGGTTTTCTAAAGCCTTCTTTTTGATCCCCAGGGAAATCCCTCCTTCCTCTGTGTACCCCAGACCAAAAGAATTTTTAAATTCTGAATTAAAAACTCTGGGTGAAGTCCAGGTATGGATAAGTTTGAAGACTTCCTCCAGATGATTCTAGTGTGCAGGCAGTGTTATGAATTTCTAGGACCCACTTCAGATAAAGAAAATATTTTTACTCATCATTGTACCCAGCAGTACCAGCCCAATGTCCAAAATTAAGAAGATTCTCACTTAGTTGTTCCATTCAATCCCTTCAATGTTTCATTAGCCTTTGATTGAAGATCAATTTTGCATTACTAGGGATGGAAAATACTAGGCTAGGAGAAGACTCTTCAGTCTCATCCCAATTATATAACAATTTTATGATGTGACCAGTAGATCTAGTATGGCCTCTTGCTTTTTTCACATTTGTGAAGTAATAGGCTAGGCTAAATAAGGGTTAAGTTTCCTCCAGCCTTAGAATTTTGAGCACTAAATGGAAGTGAGCTATTTGGGCACATGGTACCATAGAAAGAAAATTTACTAATTTTTTCAAGTTCAATGCTACCTTATTTAAACTCCCAATAACCTTATAAAATAGGCTTTGTTCCCATATTGAAGATAAGGAAACTGAGGTGTAATATTTGGTGATTTTGTATACAAGTTTTAACCCAAATAAATCCAAGTCCAGAGCCCAGTCTCCTCTCACCACACAGGGCCTCTGTACAAGGAGAATGATTTATATAAGGCGGCTGCCCTGGTGGTGCTGCCAGAAGAACAGGTGGCTGCACTAGGATGGAAAACAATGTCTTTCCCTGGCTTTCAATATAGGACGCAACTGAAGACCAAATTGCACTAGATACGTTATTAAATCAAAATATCACTTTTTCCCCTTGATTTCATTCCCATTTCTGTAGTGAAGCCTACCATAAAGGATGGATGCATTTAAAAGTTCTTTCTAATGAGCTGTTAAAAATAAAAATTAAATTCTTCCCTTCTCTGTAAAGATCCTAGGGCTAGTAACCCCATGCACACCCAGGTCCATGCCAATTATTATTCAGTCCAGGTATGACCTTGGCTACAGGGTCAACAGCCTTGGAACTACAATAGCTAATCATGTCATTAAAATTATTAAGTTCTAAAACCCCAAAGAAAGCTTTTATGAAATGATGATCAATCAAAAAGGAGAACTAATCAGTGGATCCCAGCCTTTTCTTTTACTTGTGAGACACTCATTTCAACATGAAAAAAATTGAAGGTAGTTGTACTTTTAGTATCTCATTGAGTGAGAAATTCACAATAATAAAAAGTCACTATAAATTTAGTAATGCTTTGAAATTAATCTGGAGTTTGTTCCTTATATAGCATCTACATACATCTGAAAAAATAATTATTCACATACACATGAGACAATCTGAACAGAAAATACAGGTGGGGCCAACCATTAATGACCCTGGATGAATGCTATGGAAATTGGTAGGCAATAAGGACTCAGGGAGCCAAGAGAGGTTTTTAAGCAAAATGACAGAATCAGATTGATTAAAAAGGATCTGGTGACAATGTGCAGGATGAATAGGTTGTGGAAAGACCAGCCCAGAAAATCCATTAGGAAGCATGAGATGATGTCGGCAACACATCCTTGCCATGAACCAAATGCTGCTGAACGTGAAGACCAATTTGACAGGGGATAATGGAGAGGAAGGAGTCAGGACATTTCTAGATTTAGAGAGTGTGTGAAAGATAGAATTGTGAAGCAAAATACATACAAAAGAGGAGGTATTTGTGTTGCTGAGTTTGGGGGGAGGGGTAGAGTTGGAATGAGCAGGAATTTTGGAAGGCAGTAGACCACAGTTGTTATGGTGACAATTTAGGATTCAGATGCGTCTGTGTTCAAAACCAATGTCTGTGACTTGCTGACTATGTCAGCTTGGGCAAAATCCCTAACCATAATGAATCTGTTCCCTCATTTGAATATAGGGACAGTGGTACACAGTAGAGATACAACGATACAGCACGCACTTAGGGATGAGAGATGTGCCAGCACGTGACGATGGCATGATCAACGTTGAGTGCAATTATTATTATGTAAATTTTCAAACCATCAGAAATGTCCAGGAGTTGAAGCCATGCTACTTAAATTGGAGAATTGATCTTCATCCTGAGAAACAAGAGAGAAAAATCAAAGTAGGGATCGCTGGATGTCAAGACTAGAGAGACAGTCAAATGAGAGGGAAGAGGTGAGAAAACGAGGAGAGGCTGGAGACCTGAAGCCGAGGAGGTAATAGTTTTAACAAGCAAGGGAAGAGCTGAATATCATCCCAGTTTTCACTGAGTATTGGCGACAGAGCTAAAAATCAACCCTGGATTTGCCCATGGATTAGTCATCAGTATGAAGAGAGATGTGAGGATAATGGCAATATGCAGGGAGTGACTTTACCTTAATTTATAAGGTAAGACGTGTATAACATAAGAGAGTGGAGCTTAAATTCAAAACAAGAAGACCCTAGTGCAAAGCAAGGAATAATTTGGTTCAATTAAAAAAAAGGTGTGTGGGGGGAGAGTCATTCCACATACTTTTTTTCCCCTCCCCTCCCAAATCTACTCCATTAATAAATTATTTTAGTTCTCCTATCAAATTAAATCCCAAGTCCATTTACCTCTTCTCTGGTCTCTCTATGGCTACCACTCTGGTTCAGATTGCTATCAGTTCCCTCCTGTACTACTAACCACTTAATTAGTGCCCTGGTTTCACCTTACTCCTCCGAGAAATGATTCTCTGTAGCATTAGCCAAGGAATTTTGAAAAAATGTTAATCAGATACTATTCTCCTGCTTCAAACCTTCAGCTGTTTCCCACTGCATTTAAAATACAACCCTCGGGCTTCCCTGGTGGCGCAGTGGTTGAGAGTCCGCCTGCCGATGCAGGGGACACGGGTTCGTGCCCTGGTCCGGGAAGATCCCACGTGCCGCGGAGCGGCTGGGCCCGTGAGCCGTGGCCGCTGAGCCTGCGCGTCCCGAGCCTGTGGTCCGCAATGGGAGAGGCCACAACAGTGAGAGGCCCGCATACCGCAAAATAAATAAATAAATAAATAAAAATTTAAAAAATAATTAAAAAAAATACAACCCTCACTATTTACCCTGGATCTATGCAGCTTTAGTGAATGGACCCCTGATTATCTCTCTTACCTTATCGCCCTCTACACTCCCCCTTGGCTACCAAGTTTAGCACAATGGTCACCTTTCCTTTCCTCTTGCAAGGCGACTCATTCCCATTTTAAGCCCTTTGCACTTGCTATTCCCTCTCCCTGGAGTGCTATCTCTCATGATCTTCCCCATCTTCCTGTTTTTCTCATCTCAACTCCGATGTCACCTTCTTCCATGACACTGGCCTTCCATGGCCTTGTCAATTGAAGTAGCTCTTCCCCCTCCCCCCAGTCAATTTCCACCTCTCTTGCCTTCACAGCTCTATTGACATCTGAGTCATCTTGCTGGTTTGTTTATTGTCTGTCTCCCATCTCCAGAATGAAAGCTTCAAGGACACCAGTACCTTACCCATGGTCTCAAATGTTAAAGGATTACTTGAGAGAGATCCAGATTCTACTTCTCCAGGAACAGACAGCAAGGCGTTAGGGTAAGAGGTAATGGGTAAACCTCTGCTTTTAGAAAAGGAGGGAAACTTGGTTCCAAAAGTTTACCCTTAAGGCCTCTGTTTCCACGAAGACAGCATTGCCTGTAGAGAGTGAAGGGGCTGCGGGTGACTTAGGGAGAATAGTACATAATGACAAAAAAAGGGACTGCCCTGTATGGCTGAGTCTCTATCTATGAGTGGAAGCCATACACATCTAGTGGGGCACTCAGTGGTGGGACTGTCTCTAAAAAGCAGGAGAGAACAGTGAACAAGTGTTGATCCCATGAGCTTATGAATCAGGGGTCCCAGTCTCTCTCATTCCACCTTAGCTCCACACAGCAGCCAAGGTGATTTCACAAGGACACAAATCATATCATGGTGCTTCCCCATTCAGAACCCTTTAAGTGTTTCATTCACTTCAAACCAAATGCAAACCCCTCAAGCTTTATGTGAATTGGTCCCTGCCTACCTTCCTGTCTGACATCATCTCATATCCATCCCTGCTAACACACTGGAATCCTCTCTTCCCCATAGTTCTCAAGGTTATTTGCACCTTAGGTCTTTGCTCTTGCTGTTTCCTCCACCTGGACCACTCTACCCTCAGATCTCAGCATGACCAGTTCCTTTATATCATGAACTCAAAGCTCTAATGTCACTACCTCAGCCAAGGCCACCTACTCTGAAATAGCCAGCTACCTCTTCACCCCAACCAGGTCATATCACTCCAACCTGTTCATTTTCTCCCAGTGCTTCCTGAAGGTTTCCTCTTTTCTAGGCACTGATCTCTGCATGCACATGTGCGTATTCATTTATTTAATCCCAACAACAACTAAATGAGAAGGAAGCCTTTATAATCATACTCATGTTATAGAATAAGAAACTGAGGCCCAAAGAGCTTAAATAAATTGTTCAAAGTCACATCAGTAAACCGTAGAGAAGCTGTGATTTAAACCCAGGCAGTCTGACTCCAGAGCCAGTGTTCTAGAACCCTTTCCAGTATACTTCAGCACACAGCATACAGTAAAGGCTCAATAAATGTTGATTAATTGTATAATCATCAAGGAAATAAGAAATCCAACACAGGGATGCAGTTTTACTATGATAAATTCCCAGGAGCCAAAACTACCCAGCAGACACCCTCACTAGGAAACCAGACCTCCAGGGAAGAAGAGAGGGAAGCCCACTCCAGGAAGTTCTCTACATCAGGACAACCAGCAAGCCCCCAGGCTGGCAGCAAAGGTTACCCACTCTTGGCTGAAGCTTGATGATATCCAAGGGACTTCGTGGACTCCTGAGCAAGATGGAGAGCTGAGAGGGATTTATCAGGAAATACAACTGACTAGGCTTTGACCGATAGTAGGCGTCCTCGCCCCCAACCCTACCATTGCCTCCTCCACCTTCACCATGTCTAAGTGAGACACTACACTCTCAGAAGCTTTTGGTGGTGCCCATGTAACAGGTATCTCTCTAGACCCTAGAGACTAGGATATAACCACCTGTGAATCCTGCATCCAGGACAAGGACAGGACAGGCAGCCTTGGGGGCTGCTATACCAGCCCTGGCTCTGAATGCCCTTTAGATACAATGACCATTTCAAACAGACTTCCTGACCCACGTGCCTAAAAGTATACCCTGCATTATCCTCCATCGGGGCTGGGGCTATACACTGTTAGCCAAACAAAATTTTCCATCTCCATGGTCTACCCAGCCACCTGGACTCCAACTTTTAACGCACGTGTATTCCAGTCTCGGATGGCATCGTTCAAGAGCATCCACATAAGCTTCATCTTGTTCAGGGCTCATCAACAGCCAGCTGGTCACAGTATATCCACTAAATCACTACGCTTCCAAAGGTAACAGGGATGGTCCATCTGCCCAACCTCCCTCAGTGGAATCTGCCTAGAGCAAGTCAGTGTTCCTCTCTGCTCAGAACACTCAGCATGAATTCCCCAGTGCCCCATTTCTCCTGGTTACAAGAACACTCTAGCAACCAGCCCACTCAAACCCTCCCAAAATAACTTTCTGGTGCACCAAATAATGGTATAAAGGACATATCCAGTAGGAGCCCAGGCAGTCAGAGTCAAAGACCCCAGCTGGCTTTCCTCCCAGTGTATACATTAGGGCATAGTAAGCTTTTCTCCCAGGGAACTTATGTGGACCCTTTCCAGACATATTACATCATAGTAGCTATTCTCTTGGTAATTATTGTTGAGAAAATACACGAAAGGATGACTTTAGAAATACTTTAAAATAAATTCCTATCATATTCATCATAAAGGCACACATAATTGTTTTTCAGAGATTATTAGTCTACAAACAATACTACAAGAGCAGTAATTATGAGCCCATGGCCCACAGATTAGAAAACACTGAACTAGATTCCCAGCTTAGGTCTGAGCCCCCAGATGTGGATCCACATAATGACTTTCAACGGCCCTGAGCACATCTGCCTTTGTGGATACTTCCCTCTGTAAAAAATATTAAAATTTATATTTTACAATTGTGTTGGTATATAGACAAATATATTAATATTATGTTAAAATATTTTCTTTGACCTAGATGCTCATTTTTTTCTGACTTTAAAAGAAATGAAAACATTATCACTGTGGGTCCTTAGCACTATGCTTCATAGAGAAGGCAGCTCTGCCCAGGTATAAACACCTTCAGGGCAGTGTCCATTTCAAGAACTCACTACTAATTATTAAGTGGGTTATTAGTCAATAACCCAAATGACAGTCATATTTTTTCTCACCTCTTCAATCTAGGGTCTAAAAGGACTTCTTTTTTAGTATTTGAAATACAGGTTTGAGAAGGTAAACTTCTGATCCTTAATTTTCCACCCCAGCGGTTATCTCTCATAATTCCTTAGTGTACTGACTGCTTTCAACCCATAATTCAACAGGTTAAAAAAAAACAGGATGGAAAATTCAAGAAGAGAATTTCTAATTGCCAGATACAGTATTATACTGCCATACTCATTTGCTGTCATTTTAGACCAGTTAGGACTATACCTCTTGGTCTCATGTGCATCCTGTACAAGTTCATAGAGGAATAACTGACACAGTCCACCAGTAGATGCATTTTTTACTTCAAGAAAAATGTCTCTGGAAGCAGTGGGAAGGAGAGCTGGAATGTGAACTGTTGGTAAGCTGGAGACCAGTGAGAAGGCAAAGACGATGATTTCAGCTGTGGGGATGCCCAGACATTTCCAGGGTAAGCTCTGCAGGAAGCGGTACCAACCACATGGGAAGATGAGGGAGGGGGAGCAGGTGGGATGGTTCCCTGTGCACCAGTTAGACCTTTATAGCCGCTCAGCTCCAAATTCACCCAAAGCCTACTCTGTGAAATGGACCTTGGCCCTTTAAATATTTTTCCTTTGCATGATTTAGGCTTTGTCAGTAGAGGGCACAGGAGGAAAGCGTTTTGCTTCCTGATTCTGGTGATCTGTGTGTCTTTCTCCAGCACCTGCTCCTGTGTCACATGCAGCTTCCCCAGTACCTGGCAGCTCCCAGCAGCCAGCAGCTTCCCCAGTCATCCCCCTCAGAAGGTTTTGTAGCAGAATGCCTCCAGGGACACACCTCTTTGTGAACAGCTTTCTTTGGCACCCTAGAGAGCTGATTTCTGGCAAGTTAGCCAGCACTGCACCCCAGTGACTTCTCTGCCACCCAGGGAGCTGGCAGTGCCCCCTCTAACAAGGTCCAGGTCTCAGCCTGGAAGGGGGTGGGGGCCCTTCCTTGTGTGCTCTGTCTCTGCCCCAGCGGTGGTGGCTGCTCCTTATATCTGCTATTCCTAGATTCATTTCAGTTCTTTTGCTTCTTCCTAGCCCATCTCTTGTTACTTCTATCCCCTTTTATACTTAATAGTTTTTTATATTAAACTTTCCCATTACTGTGTGGTTTATGTCTCCTGATTTGGCCCAGACTAATAGACCTGGCTCCTAAATTCATAAAGATGGTGATATTATTAATAAATATGAAAAATAGGAAGAGGAGGCAGTTTGAAAGGAAAGTGATTTGTTCTGTTGTGTACATGTTAAACTAAGGTTCTTGACAGACACTCAGGAGACAGTCAAGAACAGGGCTTTACATTATCTGGTGCTTTTCCAAAATACATATGTTCCAACTCCACCCACTGAGATGTTTATTGAGATGTGATACTAGATTGGGGCACAGACACCTGTATTTTTTTCATTTTATTATTTATTTATTTTATTTATTTTGGCTGCATTGGGTCTTTTGTTGCTGTGCATGGGCTTTCTCTAGTTTTTGTGAGCAGGGCTACTCTTCATTGCAGCGCGTGGGCTTCTCATTGCGATGGCTTCTCTTGTTGCAGAGCACGGGCTCTAGGCTTCAGTAGTTGTGGCACGTGAGCTCAGTAGTTGTGGCGCACGGGCTTAGTTGCTCTGCAGCATGTGGGATCTTCCCGGACCAGGGCTCGAACCTGTGTCCCTGCATTAGCAGGCAGATTCTTAACCACTGAGCCACCAGGGTAGCCCTGTATTTTTTTCAATCCCCACAGATGGTTCTCAGGTGCAATTGCAATATTTGACAGTATAGGGTGTTGGTTTGTAGTCAGATTAATTTGGATTTATATCTGTTTTGCCTTTTATTAGCGATGACGTTGAACAATGACAAGCCTCTTCTACAAAATGTGGCTAGTAATATTTGGCTATTTAAATTGTAAGAACTAAACTAGATGAAGATATGTAAAAAGCATAGTTCTTGGAACATCATAATGTTTATTTCAGTAAATGGTAGGAGTGATTATTCTTCTCATATGTTTTGAATCTGCTTCATTTTTCTACATTCTACTTACCCCCACCTGATATATTATACGATTATGTACTTATTTTATAATTCACCTGTCTAGAAAGTAAACTCCATGATAACAGGGCATTGCTCTAATCAGAGTTGCTCCCTAGGGTCCAGGACCAATGTAAGTAACGCAACAAGTATTAGTTGAGTGAATAAATGATCTAAATCTGAGCAGCAGCAGCATATTTAGAGAGTAGAATCAGTTAACTAGAAAGACCAAGAGAGAGTTGAATTTAAAACAAAGCCAATGTTTGAAAAGTAGGAAGAAGGGAAGCAGTCAAAGACATATATACACTAATTGAGACTGACATATATACACTAATATGTATAAAATAGATAACTAATAAGAACCTGCTGTATAAAAAAAGTAAATTAAATTAAATTAAAAAAAAAAACAAAGACATCGTAAGGGAAGAACAAACTTTTCTTTTACATTTTAGGCTCCTTTAATGGGATCTGTGAATTAAACTGACAAAGGACAGATTAACAGAAGAAAAGGCATACAAATTTTATTTGATGTTAATTTTCATTGGGTTGGCCAAAAAGTTCTTTCCGGTTTTTCCGTAAGATGTTATGGAAAAACCCAAATGAACTTTTTGGCCAACCCAATACATGTACACAGAGGCCTTCAGAGAAAATGAGTGAAGACACGAAGAGGCATTTAGACCCAGGAACTTATATACCAGTTTAACAAAGGGTAATACATTGTGAAGACCTGACTAGACAAAGGATACAGGGATTAGGACACAGACATCTTGGGTGAGACATTATTCTGTCTTCTGGGAATCTTCTATGATAAACTATCAAACGATTTGCCTGGGCAGGAGACTCTGACAATGTAAAGTACTGGTAATGAAGACAGTGGACTATCAAAATCGTGCTAATGTGGACAGCAAGGTGTGGTTCTCAGACTGCAGGCTGAGTCCAAAAGAAAGATGGCTTTGGTTTTCACAGCCATAGCCTACAGCAAATAAGGCAACTAAGATCCAGACATCACAATAATAGACATGATTTACTGAATCCAGCCTTCTTCATGTGGTTTAATTTCACTATTTGCTAAGTGTCCAAGAGCCAAAATTGCCAGTCACCCTATCTATGAAGCCGGAATCCCAGGGAACAGAAGCTTTGCTCCTTCAGCAAAGCTTTCAGTCTGAGAAACAGTAGCCACAAAGCCAGACCACAGACCAGGCAGCACCAGAACATCTCTCCTCAGGAGACCATGGAAGGTGTCTAGACTTACTTACACCGGAAGACTGAGCTTCTTTCCCTTGACTACTTTTGTAACGTACAAGTAGAAGAAGTCACAGTACAGGGTGGTCTAGGTAACTGGAGGCAGCTGGCAGCCTTAGGGCAGATGGGGCTGAGGGGGCTTGCCCAGGGCCAGTGCATTACGCCCACAGCCAAATGTGGAGCCTTCCTCCTCAAAACTCTCTATCTGTGCTTCTGAACATATAGCCTGCCGGCCTTCAAGGATATGGTTTACTCATCAAAAAGCCTCTTCAGTTTGATCTTACCCTGGTGTCTACTGTTGGAGAAATATAATTAAAAACAAAATCTCATCCCAACCCAGAACACCTCTCCACGAAGGTAAAAGGGGAAAAAAAAATTGTGTTATTGAAAAACCATTAAACCAGAATGTGATGCACATTACAGGCAACCCGCTGAAGAGTTTGCAAAGACAGAAAGAAACCTTACTATTATATATTGCTCAGTGGATACATTATATTCATGTTTTCAAGATAAAATTGCTAAATTTATTGTATCTTTGTAGAGGTAGAGTTTGCAATTTGGAATCAGGTGACAGCTGAAGTTTGTCCCATCTCTTCCTAGGAAATGAGATAGAGCGTTATCTTCCTTGATTTCAAAGAAATGGCTCTCAGATAGTTGTATGACTGGCAAGAGGCATTTGACCTTACTCTACCACCTGGAAAAGATCAAGCCCAACAGCACATGTGTCTGTTATCCCACCTTCAACACCAGAAACCTGACTTTGGCCTCCATTTTATCTGTCATCCCCAAACCCTGTCACATTAATCCTAAATTATCCTGCCCTTATTATAACCAGTGTTCCCAAACTTCAACCCATGGGTATATCCCTGCTTTGCTGAACTCAATTCAAAGGCCCCCATGTTAGCATCCTCCCACCAGGTGTCTGATGCATAAAATAATTCATATTTCAGTGGAAAACTATGCATTGTGTAGATGACATTTCTTCAAGTTATCAAGTTCTATCCCTGTCCTTTGTCCTTGAGCTCTGTAAGTTGTAGGTAACTGAGAGACTTGCAAATTCTGTCCTATCTTGTGGAGGTTCAATTGTCTTCACTGCCAATCTATGGAAAAAAACTTTGCCTCCATTTACATGTTCAATTCAATATCCTTTTGGTCTATATACATCTGAGCTTTTTCAGCTTTTCCTTTGCACAGGTTATAACATCTGACTGATTCCTTCTTGAGCTAAGCAAACATGTTCATTTTAATAACTGTATAAGGAAGTAGTTCAGAGTATGTCACCCTAAAATATGCCACTCTGGCATAAGAATTACTTTAAGCTGAAAGTGATTGAGAAAGAGCAGACACAGTATAAATTCTCTGCCCTCCTCCTATCTGCCTGAAAGCAGAACATAAATTCCCCTTGTGAAGGTGCCCTTCCCATCTTCCACTTCCCATACCAAGAAGGGGATAACAACCTGATTACTGGAGATGAGATGGCACCGAGAGGAATCTACATAACAAACCCTATTTAAACAACCCTTATCTTCCATTAGTTTCCCCTATATATTTATCTAATTGTCAGGGCTCCAGCTGAAAAACTAGGAGGTAGAGGCAAAAAATGTTTCCTCCCTTACAATAGGAAGCATGATTTTAACTTTTTAAAAAAACTTTTTCAACACTAGCAGTAGCCAAAGTAGGAGAACCAGCCAAGTGCTCATTTGCTTTACCTGCTACAGGTACCATGCTCCTTTTCCCACCCCGCAAAGGTCTGTAGCACATACCATTCCCCCCCAACTCCGACAAAACACCCTCTACCCTCCGTTTACTGTTTGCTCTTCTACCAACTCACAGCTCCCCCCATTCTTCCTAAATCTACCGTTGCCTTCTCAGCCAGCCACCTCTGAACCACCTAAGAGGACATTCCAGCCTGTCCCCTTCCTCATTCCTCCTGGACCCACTGACACCGCCTGCACTTGGCTTAAAGCCTGCTTTTTATAGCACTCTTATTGAAATATCAGTAGGATGATCACAACCTAGGACTTCTGAGGATGAAAGGGAGTGATGCTAAAAATCACAAGGCAAGAGGAATACGTCAGGATTGGCTTGGGAAGCCTGGGATGTATATTCATGCTATGACTCTGTGGGAGAATTTGAGGTTAGAATCAGATAATAGATGAGTGCCTGAATCCTGGATAAATCACTCACAAGTTGTGTGTTATTGAGCAAGTTGTTTTACTTCATTGAGCTTTGGTTCTTTCTCCTGTCAATTGAAAGTAGAAAAACAACTTTCCAGCACCAGTTGTTAAAATTAGAGATCACTAGAAGAGTAGAGATACTTAACATAGGGCCTTGCACAGAAGGGTGCTGAAAAAAAGTCATCGCTGATCACCCATGTGAGACCTGATGTGGTTCTTGCCTGCCAGCTTCACATCACAGCTGCAGATTACAGGCCTTGCTCCTGGTCCTGCCAGCAGCTCAGTCCATCCCCCAGGCCTACGGAGAGGAATCAACACACTTCCTGCCTACCACCTAGAATTTCCAACTCTACCTCGCAGTATTGTGTATAAAACTAAGAAAAAACACCTAGTATTTTGGCAAAAAATATTTTTCTTAGCCATTTTCATTATTTAAGCACTATCTCATAAAAATCCAAAAGGCAATGATGTTGTAGATAATGTCAGCACTGAAACGGGACTTTTAAATCTAAATTCTACGTAGAACTGAATCTATTCTAGAGGTTCGCAACCTTGTCTGTATATTAGAGTCCCCTATGGAGCTTTTAAAATCTACTGTACGGTTACCTGGATCTCATCCAGAAATGATGGTTCTGTGGGTCTGGTGTAGAGACACATCTTATTAAAGTTCCCTGATGATTCTACTGGCCAGTCAGGGTGGAAAACCACTGACTTCTTCTCTGAATACAAATTATAAAATTGTGCAAACATGATGAAGGGGTATAGCACATGGAAAATGGCTGTTGTTAACTTGTTTAGATAGTGGATTCCATTATTATTGTTATAATATTGTTTGTAAAATAAGCAAAATGATATCAATTACATGTATCTGTGGGGTCTGAGTTATTTGCTTCTAGAAATATCTATTTAGAATCCTGTGAAGATGGCAAGGGAAAGGACAAGCTATAAGACAAGAAAACAAACACCACCCACATGGTACTCCCTAGATTCCTTCCATCTCATCCCACTCTGCCCAGTTGCAAACCACAACAAGAATCCTCCACTGTCCAATTGTCAGCTGATGCTCAGCATATATACTTGCTGGGAAGCATCAGAGGTTGTAGTCTGCCCTCTGCTCTTCTCAGCCTTCCATGTTTGAGTATTTCAATTCAGACTGGAGGTTACATCATTCTGCAAGGTTCTACCAGGGCTGCAAAGGGGTCTGAAAATCTACTGCTACTAAAAAATTCCACCATAAACTAGAGAGTGGGACAAAGGAAGGATGGAAATGGGCATGTAAAAGCTAGACCTGTGAGCCAGGCTGTCAGAAGATATGCAACTCTGAATCATGGGGGAAGTTTTGGTTGTTAGTCTCTCATTTCTTCAAAAAATAAGGAGGGGATGACTTTTTCTAAATACTATTTGGTGATTACCTGCTTTGATCTGCAAATACCAATATCTTTTATATGTGTTTATATCTCTTTTGAGGAAACTCATTCATTCAACAAATATCTACTCAGACTTACCACGTGTCAAGAACTGTTCTGAACCCTGGGAACACAATAAACAAAACAGTGAAAATCTCTGCCCCCTGGAGCTGACATACTAATGAGGAAATTATCAACTACTGTGGTAATTATTGTGGTTATTATTCTCCTTATCTCACCCCTCCCCCTTTGTTGTAAACTGGCACATTACTTGCCTTATTTTCCTTTGACCAAATGCAACATATTATCTGGTAAAGACTTGTTTCTTAAACATTTATGTTGAACTGATGAATGGCTGGAATAGTAGACTGCTTTCATAAGGTATATAATGGCTTTAGTGAAGGTTTCTCTTTTGTCTACAGGCAAAATTAATACCTCCCTCCCTTTACAGTCTCAAGCTTTTATTTCAACTGCTCTCCTAGTCCAGCTATAGCAAGATTTGGTTGAGTTGATGCCTTTGTCTCCACCAGATTGGCAGTAGCTTCTGATGAAGAAGCTAACTGAAGTACCACTGCATTCACTAGCACTAAGAAGACTCTCAAATATATTTATTCAGTTCCATAGGAGAGCAAAATTTGCCATCCCCAAATGAGTCTCTTTGGCGTGCGGATTATTTCAAGCTGAAAACAATCAAGGCTCAAAACACTAATGAAGAACCTTTGATCTTCCTGCTGACGGCCTGAAAGTGTTTAGACAGAGGACCTGTTCCAGGAGGGGAGATATCATCATAGATGTGTTGACTAAAAAAAATGTGCAACCTAAAAGTTGAGAATTATGTTTTATTTAGCAGACTTGCTAAAGACTTAAGCCCGGGAGACAGTCTCTCAGATAGCTCTGAGGAACTGCTCCGAAGAGGCAAGGGAGGAGCCAGGATATATAGAAGTTTTTGCAAAAAAAACCCCAAGTAGTCAGAATGTCAAAAGATTACTCTTAATTAAAGAAAAACCAGACGTCTCAAGTTAATGAATGTAGCACTTTTCTGTGTATGGGAAGGTGCAAGAGTCTGGGCTCACTGAAATCATTCCTTTGCTATGCACCTTAACTATGTAGGGCCAGTATCCTCTTTTCTCCATCCTGAATCTCCTCAGGGTGTACCTTTGTGGGCGAAGGGCACAGCTGCAGTTGCAGCTGTCTTGATGACCACAACATCCTTTGTTTACTCATTGTGGCAGGCGACATTCTTTGTCCACAGATAACTAGAGTATAATATGAACAAGGCGTGGTAGACAGGGAGGAGCCTAGCAAAGTCTCTTTGTTAAAATTCCTCTCTGTGTCCTATTGTTTCTGTATGGTCCAGCAAACATTTGTTAACCAAATGATTGCGCTTTTTAAAAAATATTTATTTATTTATTTATTTTTGGCTGTGTTGGGTCTTCATTTCTGTGCGAGGGTTTTCTCTAGTTGCGGCAAGCGGGGGCCACTCTTCATCGTGGTGCGTGGGCCTCTCACTATCGCGGCCTCTCTTGCTGCGGAGCACAGACTCCAGCCGCACAGGCTCAGTAGTTGTGGCTCACGGGCCTAGTTGCTCCGCGGCACGTGGGATCTTCCCAGACCAGGGCTCAAACCCATGTCCCCTGCACTGGCAGGCAGATTCTCAACCACTGCACCACCAGGGAAGCCCTGATTGCGCTTTTTCATCTTCCTGTGAATTGCCTTCCTTCCCTTTGAAGTCCCAGATCTTTACCTCCTTCTTCTTAGTCCAGGATGACATATATACCTCATTTTACCTGTCTTTTGGAATCTCTCATGCTCTGATTCCCTGAACATATGTAACTAAATTTGATTTTTTTCTGTTAATCTGTCTCATGTCAATTTAATTCTTAGACCAGGAAGAAGAACCTAGAAGGGTAGAGGAAAATTTTTATTTTCCTTCCCCAACAGTTCAATTCAAGGTTGATTTTTCATTATACTTAATTACTAGGTAATGTAACCATCCATAGAGTAGAAACTACAGCTAGGATATGAAATAAGACCCTGGGCTCAAGCCCCAGCCACAAAGTTGATTCAGGATGTGACCATAAGCAACTTGCATTCCCTCCTGAAGTTGCCATGCCTGCCAAACTATGAGTGCTAATTAATACATTCTTAAGATGCCTTTCAGCCTTAGAATTCTAAGCACTAAACAGATGTAAGCTAGTAAAATATGGCACTCTTAAGTAGGGAGAGTGTGAGGGGTAGAGTGAAAGACAGGAAGAAATATGAATATTTGTAATTTTAAAGACTGGGTATAAGGTAAAACCCAAAGTTCATATCATTTTTTGTTGTTGTTGTAGACCAGATTGGGAGATCATTTTGAAGTGCCTGCATGCACCTATTCATTAGGCCGCTGGATGTACAGGTCTAGAAATGTGGCCAGCCAAGCTGGAGCTCAGAGGCTGGAAATCACAGTGGTTATAACAACAGCTTACGAGTCGCCCAGGCCTGGGTTCAAACCTAGTTTTAACCTTTACTAGATATGAGAACCTAGACAAGAACTTTAACCTTACTGAATCATAGTTTCCTCATCTGAAAATAGTAATAAGAACATACTCCTCCTGGGGTTTGAGGAATGGATTACATGAGACAATGTATACAGCAACTAGCAAAGGACCAGGCAGCAGTAATGATAGGTGCCATTATTATCATATAGATGCGAAAGTCATCGGTCATCACAATACAGATGGGGGGGGGTTGCCAAGGGAATGGTGCTGGAAAGCTAAAGAGAATCAAAGACAAAAGCTCAGGGACTCCAGTACCAGAGAAACATGCAGAGAAGGAATAGGCAAAGCCATGGAGACAGAGTAGCCAGAGCAGCCAGAATGCCAGGGGAGAATCAGGAGAGGGTAGTGAGCTGGAGGCTGACAGGAAAAGTGTTTCAACAAGCAGGAGAATGAATCAGCTGCATCCCCCTTTCAGTAATGGAGGATAGGTGATAAAATTTAACCCTTAGACTTGGCAAGTGGAAGTGACCTGGAGAATGGGAGTTTGAAGAGCTCTGTGAAAATTGAGGAAATACACAAGGTTATCAGTTACCACTCTTAAGACTCTGAAAGCTTAATCATAAAAATGGATGCATAATCTTAATAAAGAGTATAATCTAGATTAAAATCAAGAAGAGCCTAATTAAAAGTATGAGCACATCTAAACACATAATTTGGTCAAGCTAAAAATCTAAGAATCTTCTTGCTTTTTTTTCACTTATCTTAAAATTAAGTCCATTAAAAACTCCTTTTGACTCTGTTTCAAAAATAAGTGCAAATTCCTCTACTTCTCTATCTCCTTTGGCTACCACCCTAACTGAAAGTACCACTCTCTGCTCGGTGCCACCTGCACCTCTCAACAGCCTTCTGCCTCCTTTCTTTCTCCTGTAGAATCCATTCTCCTGAACAGCTGCCATGGTGCTATTTTTATTTCTTTTTATTTCTTTTATTTATTTATTTTTTGCAGTACGCGGGCCTCTCACTGTTGTGGCCTCTCCCACTGCAGAGTACAGGCTCTGGACGCGCAGGCTCAGCGGCCACGGCTCACGGGCCCAGCCGCTCCACGGCATGTGGGATCTTCCCGGACCGGAACACGAACCCGTGTCCCCTGCATCGGCAGGCAGACTCTCAACCACTGAGCCACCAGGGAAGCCCCATGGTGCTATTTTTAAAACAAGAATCAGATCATACCAATACATTGTTTTACATTTTCCAGAGACTAACCATTGTACTTAGACTGAAATCCATACAAAGGGGTTTGTGTAGGGTCAGTAGGGTCCAATGTGGCCCCACCAGAGACTACCTCTCTGACTTCACTGCATCCTTGCTTTCTACACTTAAGCCACATTGATCTTTTTGTTTCTTATACATGTCAAACAATTTTGTATTTTTTTAAGTGGGTGCCCCAAATGACATAGCTTCAGGACTAGTTAAACTTAGATCCACCTCTGCTCAGCTGTCACCATCACATCAGCCTGTTTTTTTTTTTTTCAGTACGCGGGCCTCTCGCTGCTGTGGCCTCTCCCATTGCGGAGCACAGGCTCCGGACGCGGAGGCTCAGCGGCCATGGCTCACGGGCCCTGCCGCTCCGTGGCATGTGGGATCTTCCCGGACTGGGGCACGAACCCGTGTCCCCTGCATTGGCAGGTGGACTCTCAACCACTGCGCCACCAGGGAAGCCCCAGCCTGTTCTTTATCTGAGCTTACTGTATGTGCCAAGCACCATTCTAAGAATTCAACATGGACTTTTTAATTTAATCTTCACCACAACTCCATGAGATCAATGATATCATGATCCTGACTTTTACACATTAGGAAAAAGAGTCTTAAAGAGGTTGAAGAATTGAAAAGGTCCATACAACTAGAAAAGAGGAGATGCGATATTCAACCCCAGGCAGCTTGGGGTAGAAGAAGGAGGGAGAGAGGGAGAGAGGGAGAGAGGGAGAGAGGGAGAGAGGGAGAGAGGGAGAGAGGGAGAGAGGGAGAGAGGGAGAGAGGGAGAGAGAGATGAGGCTGCAGATGACAGCTTAAAGAAAAGGGAGGCAAAAGTTATTGGAAGCTAGAGAAAAGGAGACATTTATTATACAGTGGCAGAATGTTCCTCATTCTCAGCTCTCCAAATAACAGATGATTCTAAGATTAAGAAATGGCTTCCCAGCAGAGATCAAATTCAGGACTCTATCAGAAATATATCATCTAAAGATGAGACCAAGGGAGTGACTGTAAATTCCTTCCTTAAGGCTTAAGAAAGGTTTGAGGTGCTGTTTCAAACAGACCAAAGTTCCTGTGAGGAAGCATCTTAATGGTGTGTGTCTCACAGATCCTCTCCTTACTGCAATTCTAAGAATTTTAAGAGCATCGTCCTATAGCAGTCTTACAAAAAGCCCAGTACAGAAGGGCTTATCTCAGTGAGATTTGTGGGTGTGGTTTTTGTCTAATGGAGGGAAACAATAATATTCAGAGGAGATCTACAAAGTTTTAAAGAAATTGTACTGGTGAATACACAGCTTAAACTAAAAGAGACAGAGGACATTTACAAAATTAAAAGAGGCCTTTGTACCCACAAATAACTGTGTTGGAAGTAGGCTAGAAAATTACTCTGTTGCATGCATAGGCTATTTATTATGAAAAGGGAATGATGACTCAGATGGCAAAACCAAGAGCCCAGAGGGCAGAGCCAAGAGCCACGGTAAATCATTCCCAGGAAGTAAGACTGAATCCTAATCAAGAAATAGGTAGTATATGCCCAGCTAAATTTCAAAGCTGCTTTGGAATGGCAACTCTTGGGTTTCTCCCATTTTCTCCTATTAAAAAGCAGTTTAGAGCATTTCTAAGCCTATTTCACTATTGTATGTTGGGTATGTGGGGAGCAGAGAACTTGTCTTTTCAGGTCATCGGTCTTTTAGGTAAAGAGGAATTGCATTCAAGGAGCTGTACACAGGGAACTGCACACAGAAGCCTCGTCTTCACCTGCACCACATTTATATGACAGGATTTACATGATTTGACCTGATGCTATAAAGGGCTGATAGTTGAGAGTCTTTCATGAAGTAAAGAATATTTTTCATGTTGAGAGTGATATAATTGTTGTGGCCAGAGGGTGGACATACTTTCCAAAGATGCCACATCTATCCCACATGCTCTTCTTACAGTGCAACACTGACACTCCTTTGGATCTGTGTAACTACCTCAACAAAGAGTATGTGGCACAGTGACGCTGCAAGGATTTTGAAGCTAAGTCTAAAAAGGTGATTGGCTCCTACCTGGCTCTCTTTCTTTCTTGGACACATGACTCGGGAGCTGATATATAAGAAGTATGAAATTGCCAGTGCTGGAGAGACTTCATGTAGAAGGCACTTACAGATAGAGCCACCAAGGAGCCCCAGCTATAGTCACCCCCAGCTATTTGAGTCTTCCTAGCATCAGCTGCCAGACATGTGAGTAAGAGAGCCTTCACATGACTTCAGCTCCCAGCCTTCAAGCTGCCCCAGCTGACACCAAGTAGAGCAAACATGAGCACTGTACATATTGTATATTTGTGAGCAAAATGGATGTTAAACCAGTAAATTGTGGGGTGGTTTTTATGCAGCCATGGCAATTGGAACAATACTCCTGCCTCCAAACAGATCCTGTCGCACTGTAACTAAGAAAATTATTTCTAGAATATTAAGTGAGGTACCTACATTACAAAGATATTCCCAGGCATCCAAAGCTCTGCTGCTCCAATCTTGACTCCTGAATGCCATTGGGACCCAATGACCCTCTTTTCAGCAATTGCCCAGCCACACTCACTCCAGAATTTCTCCCACTTTGTCCCCTTCAGAACTAATTACCACAACCCTGGATGTGAATGATAATTTCTATCCTGATGGTATAACCAACCACCTAATCTTCACTATTCATTCAATTTTTATTCCAGTTTCGGAAGACAGTTTAAATATGCTTTTACAAAAGCACACCACAGTCCAGACAGATTCTCTACTGCTATACCTCCAAATTTAAATACCACTGCTTCAGCTACTAAAGCTCCATTGACTCTTCAGAGGAAAACACTGCTCTCCCCAATGCCAGTCACTCTTCCATCAATGCTCCATCAGTGCTACTTAATCCATCCTCTACCAATCTTCAAGGACCCCATTCCTCCTGGAACCACTGGCATTCAGCCAATTTAGGGACAAAACCACTTATGGCTCCACCTGCCTTCACCTCCAAAATTTTAGAAAGAACAATCTATGCATGTTTCCACTTCACTGTTCCCTCTTTACTGCTCAAAGTGGAAGACAGTTCAAAGGGCACAGCTGGTAGAGAGGTGAGGTCTAGTCTAGGCTGGCTGGACAGCCACCCAAACACAGCCTCAGGGAATACATTATTTCTTGAAGACATCACGATTTGAAGTTTGGACCTTTACACATCCAAAAATCATATCTTTCCAGAACTAGAGTTGATATGACCCATAAGTAGACTCATGATGATCAAACTAATTCTAATATATAGACATGTTTTCCAATATCAATTTATAATAAGAATTCACACCTGCTTTCTGTGGACAAGAATACTTATGCCCACCAGATTTACTATTGCTTTTTGCTTTTTCCCTCAACTGACAACTGAAGTCAAATTTTTATATTCTTTTCTATCAATCCTAAGACACACTTTTTTTTTTTCAGTTATAACCTCTCCAAAATCAGAATGCTTCTTACAGCTGACTGTGTTTTATAGTTACTGTCAGCCAGGTGGCAGTCATGATATAGTGCATTTAAAACTTTCTATTGATTTGGCAGTTTCTCAAAAAGTTAAATGGAGAGTTACCATGTGGCCTAGAAATTCCACTTCTAGGTATTAAACCCAAGAGAATTGAAAACATGTGTCTACACAATAACTTGTACATGAATGTTCATAGCAACATTATTCACGATAGGAAAAAAGTGAAAATAACTACTAATGCATAGATAAGCAAATTGTGGTATATCCATACAATGGAATATGATTCAACTAATGCATAGATAAACTAACGTATAGATAAAAAAAACAGTGGTATATCCATACAATGGAATATGATTCAGCCATAAAAAGGAATGAAGGTATAGATTCATGCAACAACATAGATGAACATTGAAAACATTATGATAAATGAAAGAAGCCAGATATAGAAGACCATATATTATATAATCTCATTTATATGAAATGTCAAGACCAGGTAAATCCATAGAGACATAAAGAAAGCTGCCATGGTTGGGAAAAGCAGGTACTGGGAAGTGACCACTAAAGGTACTGGGATTTCTTCTTGGGCTAGTGAAAATATTCTGGGATTAGATGGTGATGGAATCTCTTGCAGGTTGGCACAATGCAGTGAATATACTAAATCCACTGAATTGTATATTTTAAAAGAGTAAATATGACCATATGTGAATTATATCATAATAAAAGGGGGGGTAAACAACAAAAAAGTCACAAAATCTATGTCAAAAATGGGAAAAAAACAAAGCAAGAAAACTTCTTGGTAAGATGAAGAAAGTGCTACCATCAAAGTGTCCGGGATTCAGTGACACACAGTATGTGAGGAACACTGTCTATCAGGCACTGGCAAGGCCACTGAATGAAATGGATATTTAAATGACCAAAGAAAAATTTTTCTTGCATAAAAATCAAAGGAGGGCCCTGAACCAAGATGGCAGAATAGAAGGACGTGCTCTCACTCCTTCTTGCGGGAACACCAGAATCACAACTAGCTGCTGGACAATCATCGACAGGAGAACACAGGAATTCACCGAAAAAGATACCCCACATCCAAAGACAAAGGAGAAGCCACAATGAGACGATAGGAGGGACACAATCACAGTAAAATCAAATCCCATAATGCTAGGTGGGTGACTCACAGACTGCAGAACACTTAAACCACAGAAGTCCACTCACTGGAATGAAGGTCCTGAGCCCCATGTCAGGCTTCCCAACCTGGGGGTCCTGCAAAGGGAGGAGGAATTCCTAGAGAATCAGACTTTGAAGGCTAGTGGGATTTGATTGCAGGACTTTGACAGGACTGGGGGAAACAGAGACTCCACTCTTGGAGGGCACACACAAAGTAGTGTGCACATTGGGACCCAGGGAAAGGAGCAGTGACCCAGGGGAGACTGAAGCAGACCTACCTGCTAGTGTTGGAGGGTCTCCTGCAGAGGCGGGGGGTGGCTGTGGCTCACTGTGGGGATAAGGACACTGGCAGCAGAAGTTCCGGGAAGTACTCCTTGGTGTGAGCACTCCCAGAGTCTGCCATTAGCCCCACAAAAGAGCCCAGGTAGGCTCCAGTATTGGGTTGCCTCAGGCCAAACAACCAACAGGTAGGGAACCCAGCCCCACCCATCAGCAGTCAAGTGGATTAAAGTTTTACTGAGCTCTGCCCACCAGAGCAACAGTCAGCTCTACCCACCACCAGTCCCTCCCATCACGAAACTTGCACAAGCCTCTTAGACAGTCTCATCCGCCAGAGAGCAGACAGCAGAAGCAAGAAGAACTACAATCCTGCAGCCTGTGGAACAAAAACCACATTCACAGAAAGATAGACAAGATGAAAAGGCAGAGGGCTATGTACCAGATGAAGGAACAAGATAAAACCCCAGAAAAACAAATAAATGAAGTGGAGATAGGCAACCTTCCAGCAAAAGAATTCAGAATAATGATAGTGAAGATGATCCAGGACCTCGGAAAAAGAATGGAGGCAGGGCTTCCCTGGTGGCGCAGTGGTTGAGAGTCCGCCTGCCAATGCAGGGGACACGGGTTCGTGCCCCAGTCTGGGAAGGTCCCACATGCTGTGGAGTGGCTGGGCCCGTGAGCCATGGCCACTGAGCCTGCGTGTTCAGAGCCTGTGCTCTGCAACGGGAGAGGCCACAACACTGAGACGCCCGTGTACCACAGAAAAAAAAAAGAATGGAGGCAAAGATGCAAGAAATATTTAACAAAGACCTAGAAGAGTTAAAGAAAAAACAAACAGAGGTGAAGAATACAATAACTGAAATGAAAACAACACTAGAAGGAATCAATAGCAGAATAACTGAAGCAGAAGAACAGATAAGTGACCTGGAAGACAGAATGGTGGAATTCACTGCTGCAGAGCAGAATAAAGAAAAAAGAATGAAAAGAAATGAAGACAGCCTAAGAGACCTCTAGGACAACAATTAAACACAAAAACATTCGTATTATAGGGGTCCCAGAAGAAGAGAGAGAGAAAGGACCTGAGAAAATATTTGAAGAGACTATAGTCGAAAACATCCCTAACATGGGAAAGGAAATAGCCACCCAAGTCCAGGAAGTGCAGAGAGTCCCATACAGGATAAACCCAAGGAGAAACACACCAAGACACATAGTAATCAAACTGGCAAAAATTAAAGACAAAGAAAAATTATTGAAAGCAGCAAAGGAAAAATAACAAATAACATACAAGGGAACTCCCATAAGGTTAAACAGCTATTTCTCAGCAGAAACTCTACAAGCCATAAAGGAGTGGTACGATATACTTAAAGTGATGAAAGGGAAGAACCTACAACCACGATTACTCTACCCATCAAGGATCTCATTCAGATTCGATGTAGAAATCAAAAGCTTTACAGACAAGCAAAAGCTAAGAGAATTCAGCACCACCAATCCAGCTCTACAACAAATGCTAAACAAACTTCTCTAAGTGGGAAACACAAGAGAAGAAAACGACCTACAAAAACAAACCCAAAACAATTAAGAAAATGGTAATAGGAACATACATATCGGTAATTAATTTAAACGTGAATGGATTAAATGCTCCAACCAAAAGACACAGGCTTGCTGAATGGATACAAAAACAAGACCCATATATATGCTCTCTACAGGAGACCCACTTCAGAACTAGGGACACATACAGACTGAAAGTGAGGGGATGGAAAAAGATATTTCATGCAAATGGAAATCAAAAGAAAGCTGGAGTACCAATACTCATATCAGATAAAATAGACTTTAAAATAAAGAATGTTACAAGAGACAAGGAAGGACACTACATAATGATCAAGGGATCAATCCAAGAAGAAGATATAACAATTATAAATATATATTCATACAACATAGGGGCACCTCAATACATAAGGCAACTGCTAACAGCTATAAAAGAGGAAATCGACAGTAACACAATAATAGTGGGGGACTTTAACACCTCACTTACACCAACGGACAGATCATCCAAAATGAAAATAAATAAGGAAACAGAAGTTTTAAATGACACAATAGACCAGATAAATTTAATTGATATTTATAGGACATTCCATCCAAAAACAGCAGATTACACTTTCTTCTCAAATGCGCACGGAACATTCTCCAGGATAGATCACATCTTGGGTCAGAAATCAAGCCTCAGTAAATTTAAGAAAACTGAAATCATATCAACCATCTTTTCTGACCACAGTGCTGTGAGATCAGAAATGAATTACAGGGAAAAAAACGTAAAAAACACAAACACATGGAGGCTAAACAATACGTTACTAAATAACCAAGAGATCACTGAAAAAATCAAAGAGGAAATCAAAAAACACCTAGAGACAAATGACAATGAAAACACGACGATCCAAAACCTATGGGAGGCAGCCAAAGCAGCTTCAAGAGGGAAGTTTATAGCTATACAAGCCTACCTCAAGAAACAAGAAAAATCTCAAATAAACAATCTAAACTTACGCCTAAAGGAACTACAGAAAGAAAAACAAATAAAACCCAAAGTTAGCAGAAGGAAAGAAATCATAAAGATCAGAGCAGAAATAAATGAAATAGAAACAAAGAAAACAATAGCAAAGATCAATAAAACTAAAAGCTGGTTCTTTGAGAAGATAAACAAAATTGATAAATCATTAGCCAGACTCATCAAGAAAAAGAGGGAGAGGACTCAAATCATTAAAATTAGAAATGAAAACGGAGAAGTTACGACAGACACCGCAGAAATACAAAGCATCCTAAGACACTACTACAAGAAACTCCATGCCAATAAAATGGACAACCTGGAAGAAATGGACAAATTCTTAGAAAGGTATGACCTTCCAAGACTGAACCAGGAAGAAATAGAAAATATGAACAGACCCATCATAAGTAATGAAATTGAAGCTGTGATTAAAAATCTTCCAACAAAAAAAGTCCAGGACCAGATGGCTTCACAGGTGAATTCTATCAAACATTTAGAGAAGAGCTAACACCCATCCTTCTCAAACTCTTCCAAAAAATTGCAGAGTAAGGAACACTCCCAAACCCATTCTATGAGGCCACCATCACCCAGAAACCAAAGCCAGACATAGATACTACAAAAAAAGAAAATGGCAGACCAATATCACTGATGAATATAGATGCAAAAATCCTCAACAAAATACTAGCAAACAGAATCCAACAACATGTTAAAAGGATCAGAAACCATGATCAAGTGGGGTTTATCCCAGGGATGCAAGAATTCTTCATTATATGCAAAACAATCAATGTGATACACCGTATTAACAAATTGAAGAATAAAAACCATATGATCATCTCAATAGATGCAGAAAAAGCTTTTGACAAAATTCAACGTCCATTTATGATAAAACCTCTCCAGAAAGTGGGCATAGAGGGAACCTACCTCAACAGCCAACATCATTCTCAATGGTGAAAAACTGAAAGCATTTCTTCTAAGATCAGGAAGAAGACAAGGATGTCCACTCTCACCACTATTATTCAACATAGTTTTGGAAGTCCTAGCCATGGCAATCAGAGAAGAAAAAGAAATAAAAGGAATACAAATTGGAAAAGAAGAAGTAAAACTGTCACTGTTTGCAGATGACATGATGCTATACATAGAGTATCCTAAAGATGCCACCAGAAAACTACTAGAGCTAATCAATGAATTTGGTACAGTTTCAGGATACAAAATTAATGCACAGAAATCTCTTGCATTCCTACACACTAATTATGAAAAATCTCAAAGAGAAATGAAGGGAACACTCCCATTTACCATTGCAACAAAAAGAATAAAATACCTAGGAATAAACCTACCTAGGGAGACAAAAGACCTGTATGCAGAAAACTATAAGACACTGATGAACAAAATTAAAGATGATACCAACAAACGGAGAGATATACCATGTTCCTGTACTGGAAGAATCAATATTGTGAAAATGACTCTACTACTCAAAGCAATCTACAGATTCAGCCCAATTCCTATGAAATTACCAATGGCATTTTTTCCAGAACTAGAACAAAAAATCTTAAAATTTATATGGAGACACAAAAGACCCTGAAGAGCCAAAGCAGTCTTGAGGGGAAAAACGGAGCTGGAGGAATCAGACTCCCTGACTTCAGACTATATTACAAAGCTACAGTAATCAAGACAATATGGTACTTGCACAAAAACAGAAACATAGATCAATGGAACAAGATAGAAAGCCCAGAGATAAACCCACGCACCTATGGTCAACTAATCTATGACAAAGGAGGCAAGGATATACAATGGAGAAAATACAGTGGCTTCAATAAATGGTGCTGGGAAAACTGAACAGCTACATGTAAAAGAATGAAATTATAACACTCCCTAACACCATACACAAAAATAAACTCAAAATGGATTACAGACCTAAATGTAAGACTGGACACTATAATACTCTTGGAGGAAAACGTAAGAAGAACACTCTTTGTCATAAATCACAGCAAGATCTTTTTTGATCCACCTCCTAGAGTAATGGAAATAAAAACAAAAATAAACAAATGGGACCTAATGAAACTTCAAAGCTTTTGCACAGCAAAGGAAACAATAAACAAGACGAAAAGACAACCCTCAGAATGGGAGAAAATATTTGCAAATGAATCAATGGACAAAGGATTAATCTCCAAAATATATAAACAGCTCATGCAGCTCAATATTAAAAAAACAAACAACCCAATCCAAAAATGGGCAGAAGACCTAAATAGACATTTCTCCAAAGAAGACGTACAGATGGCCAAGAAGCACATGAAAAGTGCTCATTATCACTAATTATTAGAGAAATGCAAATCAAAACTACACTGAGGTATCACCTCACACCAGTTAGAATGGGTATCATCAGAATATCTACAGACAACAAATGCTGGAGAGGGTGTGGAGAAAAGGGAACCCTCTTGCACTGTTGGTAGGAATGTAAATTGATACAGCCACTATGGAGAACACTATGGAGGTTCCTTAAAAAACTAAAAATAGAATTACCGTATGATCCAGCAATCCCACTACTGGGCATATACCCAGAGAAAACCGTAATTCAAAAAGACACACGCACCCCAATGTTCATTGCAGCACTATTTACAATAGCCAGGTCATGGAAACAACCTAAATGCCCACGGACAGACAAATGGATAAAGAAGATGTGGTACATATACACAATGGAATATTACTCAGCCATAAAAAGGAATGAAATTTGGTCATTTGTTGAGACGTGGATGGATCTAGAGACTGTCATACAGAGTGAAGTAAGTCAGAAAGAGAAAAACAAATATCGTATATTAACGCATATATGTGGAACCTAGAAAAATGGTATAGATGAACCAGTTTGCAGGGCAGAAATTGAGACACAGGTGTAGAGAACAAACGCATGGACACCAAGGGGGGAAAGTGGCGGGGGAGTGGGGTGGTGGTGTGATGAATTGGGCGAATGGGATTGACATGTATACCCTGATATGTATAAAATGGATAACTAATAAGAACCTGCTGTATAAAAAAATAAGTAAAATAAAATTTAAAAATTAAGAAAAAAAATGACTAAGGGCTTCAAGTTATCACAGATGGAAGTATTCATCTGCCTTCATTTCTACAGCAGGGGTCAGTGAATTATTATTAGTAGTAGTATTAGTATTTGGCCCATAAGCCAAATCTGACCCCCCCCACTTGTTTTTGTATGAAGTACAGATAAAATATTTAATTTTACATTTTTAAATGGTTATAAAATAACAAGAAAATTAATATTTTGTTACAAATCAAAATTATATGAAATTCGAATTTGTGTTCATAAAAAGAGCTTTGCTGGAACACAGCCATGCCCATTTTGCAAGACAATCGTAGAGATGAGCAGTTGTGGCAGAGACCATATGGTCCACAAAGCCTAAAATATGATATGGCCTTTCACAGAAAGTTTGCCCTCCCTTGATCTAAACCACTGAGATGATAGAAGTCACTGGACAACTGATTTTGCTAATAAGGGAACTCAGGGTCCAGAGGAATGCAGCTCCCACACATCTTGCATCCTTTCCAGGCCGGTATTTCCCTGATGACTATTCCAGCTTCCTTTAAACCCGTTAGCCCAATCAGTTGGGCTACAGTGATATTTTCCCTTCCTGTTCAATTAAGATTGTATTGTTTCTACATTTCCTATTGATTTTAATGGTCAAGCTCTTAGAGGTCTAGGGGTACCTTCCTGCTGCCTGTGTGTATGATCTCTTCCCTTGGGACAGGGGATAGCAGACACAGTCAGTGCCCTCCCATATCTCTCAGACCTTTAGGTGGGCTCCAGATGCCTTCCAACTGCCAATATCTGCCTCTGTTGCCTGAGGACTTTTTTCAGAAATACAATAGGCTTCTTACAAAAACTTCTGGCAGGTGAAAAATGCAAAGGAATTAACACCCCTAGGAGTAACCCTCAACCAGTAACTCTTGAAGTTGGCAGATAAATAGCCCAGCTGTCTCATCCCTTGGGCATGTATACGCATAATTTCCAAGAAGGTCCTTGTGGGATTAAGCTCTAGTCTCCCACTATAGCAGATCACTTAATATTATGTTATAGTTGCTTTTCTTCCCCTATTTTACTTCTCCTGTTCATATCAGTGTTTCCTGAAATTCCCAAATAACCTGCTTAAACTAGAATTCTTATCTCAGCGTCTGCTTCAAGAGAATCCAAACTAAACACTGGAACTAAAATGACCCCTCCTGTAGCCCTTGAAGTTGAATCTCATGGGGGGAAGTTGTACTTGGTATAATATACAGAATTCCAAGAAATGTCAGCTCTTTCAACAAGGGGCAAGATGAGGACTGGCTAGAAGTAAGTTTGTTCTCTTCCCAAGAGAGGTCAGGAATAAACGCTTGCACTGAGAATAAAACCAAGTTTTCCCTAGGTCTCTACTCGTTCCATCATTGGAGATGGTTGCCTGTTACCTGAAGTTCAAGTTATATTGCCTCAGTTTAGACCCATATGTTTAGCAGCCTAATGGACATCATCTGGTTGTAGCCCACACTTCACTTTTATATGTTATATGTATGTATATATGTATATGTGTATGTACATATAAAAGCACAGAGATTATATATGTATATATAAAATCTAACTCAATATTATCTATATCCTCCCCTATTCAACTCCATCCCCCAAAACAAATAAATTAATAAAAGCCTTGTCTTCTGACATTCCTTATTTCACTCATGGTCTCACCCTCCAACACAGTTTCCAAATTTAGAAATATTCTTAGCCATGCCCTCTCTGGCACGCCCCACACGTAGCTGGTCACCAAGTCCTCCGGTGCTGGGGCCAGAGTACCTGTGCATCACTGTTGCTCCTAACATCTCCTATCTCCTAACTGACCTCCTGCTACTAGTCTTTCCTATGCCATTTGGCTCTCTGCACTGCTGCCAAAATTATCTTTCAGAAAAAACAATCAATTGTATTCTGCCACCTTGCCTTGAAACCTCTTTGACTCCATTTTGCCTACAGAATAAATTTCAAATCTTCTTGTTATGTCCCTAAGGCCCTTACCAACTGGCCCAGCCTCCCTAGAAGTTAGCTATTTCTCACACATATATGAGTGATTATTTTTCAGATGGATACAGATGCTGTTGAGATGAAGAAAATAAAAAATTCATTTCAAAGTTTTACTGAATTCATACTAGTTTTATTCATGTATTTTTCAATCAATGGAACACAAAAATGTATAACTGTTATCATGTGGAGCTGTAATTTTCTGATGTTTAAAAAAAATTCTCATACTTGAAAAGTTGAGAGTCAACTAGATTTATGTTTTTTTAAGTACTTTTCCAACTTTCAGCACTTATTCACGCTAAGTAACTTTTCAAAGGCAGGGGCATTCCAAGGATGTAGACTTTAAGCAACGGTATATATGGGCTGAACAATAAATTTGGTCTTGTAACAGCATAGGCATGTATCTATATAGTGTGGGTGACAGTGAGTGGTGGAAAGGAGATTAGTCTAGGGCTTATATATCGATAAATAGGTCAGGATACTATACTTTATTTTCAATAATTCAATTAAAACAAGTCTGGCTCCTTAGGCAGACTTCAATAAGGAAACTGGAGTGAAGCTACCTGAATTATAATACAATTTAGCCTTCCATAATGTCCTGTAATAAGAAGGGAGGATGGAAACAGTTTTCCCCCTTGTGAAGCCACTAATTCTTCAGCATCACCAGGACACCATCTCGTATTGGACAGGCTCCCATTATAGAATCAGAATGTGGTGACTGGAAGAAGCAGACTCTGGATTCAAATGGATTTGGTTTCAAATCCTGGCAACACTCTTGGTAGCTCTGTGACCTTGAACAAGTCACTTCTCTGAGTCTCAATTTCTTCATCTATAACACAAATAACAGATCCATTGTACAACATTATGACTTTAAATGAAATTAAGTTGTTCTTGTAGGTATTAATGTCTTTTTTTCTTTCACTGTTACTAATATTACCATGCTCTCAAATATCTCATATATGTTTAAGGCTTCAAACCCCACGTCTGGAAAGATCCTTAGAGCCTATTTAGACCACCTTACTTAGTTTTCAGATATGGAAATCAAAAGAGGTCAGGTAAGTTTCCTGTCATAATATAATGAAGTGATAATATTTGGAATAACCACAAAGGAAAATAAGGGAAAATAAAATTAAAAGATTTTGAGAGTTGCTGAAAAGGATCAAGGTCAACAGAGGTAAAACAAAAACAGCCCACACATGTGCATCAGGGAAAGGATGTTCTCCAAAAATACTTTTCAGAACCAGAAAGGAAGAAAGCAGATACCAAAGGTCTCCCTGCCTCTGCACCTACTACTGTTGGAGATGGTTATCCAAATGTCCCTCATGTTTCTGCAGGTCTTGCAAGCAGAGGCACTGACTGCCTTTGAACCAAGCCATCTTTTTAAGAATGTTTGTACAGTGAACAGTTGAGAAATGAAGACAGTCTCCCCCTCTAGAGCAAAGGGAGGTTCTTACTTCCCATTATAAAAGATTCGGGTTCTCTAAGCTCAGGGCTCTTCTCTGTAACACAACCCACTCACTGCCCATGCAGTTGTCACGTAGCCCTCTTCACTGCCCTGTAGGAATCTGGGTTTAGGGAACCACTGCAAGAAAATGCTGATGCTTAGCTACTGCTATTACTGTAATTAAAGTAATTTAATTACTTTGTCTCTGATCCAGGGGTCTCATATCTTGTACCCACATCCATGAAACTGTCTGGCTAACTTGTTAGTTTGCAAGTAGGGGGGAAACATCTCAGACTCTCCACAGTTCTGGATATTTGCTAAGTATTATCAACGATCAAAGCTGGCTTTAAGTCCTTAAAGCAGAAAACTTTAAAATAGGTTCCCCTGACCGCCTCATGCAGACTACTAGCAACTAAGGCAGACCCAGAAATAGTAATAATAACCATTTATTTGTATGGAAACTCTTAGTGCCCCATTAAAATCTCCTTTGGATCTCTTCTAGCAGCTCCGTGATCTAAACCCTCAGCTTCAGAGGGCTTTGCTGCTAACAGCAGGCACTTGTGACCTTCTCCAGAGGCTTGACCTTGGGCACCAGAGCCATCTCACCTGTGCAGAGAACAGGAAGTGGCTGGGGGTTTAAATTCTTCCAGGAAGCCTTGAAGACAATGACTGACTGAAGTAGAAGTAGGGGTGCCCTGCTTCTTTTCCTCAAGGCTGGATAAACTCTATGGGTATAATTTATGCTCCAGAAGTTCCTGTGGGATCAGGTTGAGACTGACTGATTGTGATTTGGGCCATTTGAGGGCCTTCGTGTAGTTTAATTTCACCCTTTGCTATATTCCCAGCATTCAAATAGGCCTAGCAGAAATCCCACCTAGGAAACTGCCCAGCCCAGGAAAAACTCCAATCTGAAAACTTGGCAGCAACAGCCCAGTTCAGGCAGCAGAAGAATGCTTTTCCTTGGCAGCCGTACTGGCATCTGGGGGAAGTCCTGAAGAGCCTAGAGGGCTTCTCTAGGGAAAGTTTATACAGCTGGGAAGCAAAAGCAATCTGCTAGTCCTCCCTGCCACCCTAAAAGGACCACTGCTGTCCGTGTATGGCTGCAAATCCAGTTCATAGGGCTACCATGACACTACATCCATAATGAGTCTCGTCTCAACAGCACCCCTTGACTCCTACCTGCAGGCAGCCTAAGGATGCTGTGATGGTTAAATTTTATTTGTCAACTTGGCTAAGCCATGACAGCCAGTTTGATCAAACATTAGTCTGGAGGTTGACATGAAGGAATTTGGTAGGTGTGATTAATTTCTACAATCAATTGACTTTAAGTAAAGCAGATTACCCTTGACAATGTGGGTGGGCCTCATCCTATTAGTTGAAGGCCTTAGCAGCAAAAACAGGTTTCTGGAGAAGAATTCTTCCTCAGGACTCAAGATAGAGGTCCTACCTGAGTTTCCAGCATGTTAGTCCGCCCCGTTGATTTCAGACTTGTCATCCCCCACATAACTGCATGAGCCAGTTCCTTAAAATAAATCTCTTTACATATAATTACACACAATCCCCTACTGGTTCTGTTTCTCTAGAGAAACTGACACAGGTATGTTCCACCATTCCCAGTCTCAAATGCCCCAGGAAAACATGACTAAGGCCTTCATTTTAGCCAGTTCTTCAGCCACATTCAACCTAACTGAACTTGAGCTAACCAGCCCCCTAGGCTTATACTTCCAGATTGCAAGTATATCCCTACAATTATGTGTCTGTCCAGGGCCCAACTGCAGTCAGGTGCTCTTTTGCACACTCTTTGAACAGGTAGCTGATTACATAACTCAGCTACCTATCCAGCCCCCATGGAACATGCCTAGAGCCAATCTCTACCTTCCTTCACACAGAACACCCTATACCCCCAAAGTACACTTTTCCTCTGCCATCTCCCAGCACGCTTTTCCTCCTGGAACCACTGGCACAATCCAATGCTTAGCAAACTTCCTGGCATATGGAGGTGATCACGAAAAATCTGAAGGAAAGGTTGTCATTTAGCAAGCTCAGGAGCTCCAAGAGGATTTTTGAGAACTCTACTCGTGGACCAAGGAAAGTTAGAAAGTCCATCCACCCTCTCCCTCAAGTGGTAGATCACTGGCATCTCAGTGGAATGCTCTACCATCAGGGTCAACTCCTCCTCACCTGACTGTACTCACTGGAGCACAGGTCAAGGTTCACCTCCAGGCAAACTGTTTCTGCTAAAGGGAGAGGAGTCTTAACCAAGAACAGGTAAATTGCCAAGTATAACCATATCTTGTCTCAGTCATCATGTCCCCTGCTCCAGCCTCCTTAGCACCAGCCATATTTGATCTACATACACAAGCATTCTGGGTTTTGCCTCCTGTTTGGTCAGTGCTCTCCATTCAGCTTTGTTCTCTCATAAGCTCTCATTTTGAGATTCTGGACTCTGGATTCAGAGATATACATTTTAGAATCCTGGCTTTATCACTTACAAGCTGGGTGACATTAAACCTCAGTTCTTCACCTGTCAGGTGGAGGCCATCTAACAACTTTCCAGGACTGCTGTGGGTTTAGAAGTAATCAGAGAATTAGTGAGATCTAGCAGAGCATCTGGCACACAGTAGGAGCTTTTAAAATGTCAGCCATTAGGGAGTTCCCTGGTGGCCTAGTGGTAAGGATTCTGGGCTTCCACTGCCATGGCCTGGGTTCAATCCCTAGTCAGGGAACTGAGATCCCACAAGCTGCATGGCATGGCCAAAAAGTAATGTCAGCCATTGTTATTATCATTGTGGGATAAAAGTTAATATTTGACATCCAGGCACCACCACAATTATTTTTGTAAAAAAAGACATCTTACACCTGGGCCAGGATAGCCTGCAAACCCTTCCAGACTGGAGAACCTAAGCAGAAGACTTCCCAACTACTCCCATAAGTCTGCAACAAACTTAAGACAGGAAATATTAAAAACTACTTAAAGATTTTGTATTTTGAAATTTCAATTTTCTTAGCCATTTACAATCTCTGAGCTTCACTCTTCCATATGTGAAAGGAGCTGGTTTGTCAGCTTCCCCTAATAGTAGCTCACAAAAATAACTTTTCATAAGAAGTCTATAGAAAACTGAATTAATTCCTATGATTCTTAGCTCTAAATGCACATCATAAGTAACCCCTGTACAGCTTTGTAAAATGTTCTCACACTGGATCTCCAAGAAAGAATTCCACTTCTATGGGTCTCTGTGTGGCCTGGATGATTGCATCTTTTAAAAGCCCCCTTGGAGATTCTGATGACCAACAAAGCTTGAACACCACTGACTTACTCTCTGATTTTAGATAACTCAAAACTGTACAGAGAGATGCGATGTAGAAATAGATGCGGACTTGCACCACAGGGGCTGCGGGCAGCCCTCAGCTGTTCTCAGCCTGCTCTCTGTTTCCCCCACCCACCCCTGCCCCCAGCACCTCCGCATTCTGCTTGTCTGGATACATTAGTTCAGACTGCAAGTTACCCAACTCCTGCAGGGTTCCAGCAGGGCTTCAAAGGGGTGGAGCTCCTGCTGCACTAGGCAGATGCTACCTCAGACCAGCAGTCCAGAGGAAAAGGGGGATGGGTAGGAGGGAGCTGTGTATAGAATAGAAGCAAGGAGCAGAGAAAAGAGAGAGGATGAGGGGTAAAGCTGTATTTGTGCACCTGGCTGTCAGAAAAGAAGTGTGACCAAGTAATAGGGGTTTCCGCAGAGAATAACAAGCCCCTCCCAGCCATTCAGAGGTTACCTGGTTTGCTGCACTGTACATAATGTTGCTTCTGCTTCTGTTCACATCTCTTTTAGAGAAAATTATTGCCTAGCATTGTTACATTCCCCTGCATCTTACTCCTGTCCCCACTCCGTGACAGTACGTTATCGGTAGGTTCTCTCTCCTCCTATTCTCATATCTGGTAGCAGGATGCAGTGGCTAGCTGGCACAGATTTGTTGCTCTGCGGATTTGTGTTGCATTAATGAATGGAGAGCTGGTAGACTGCCCTCCCCACACGTACACACACAGTGCCCCAGGCTCTAGATGCCATTCTACTTTGTCCCCAGGCAGAATGCATCCCTCCTTCCTCTGGGTCTGCAGCATCTGGCACTTCACTTATGGTTACTCCAGTCTAATCTGTCCTGTAGATCTTGGGTTACGTCTGTGTCACTGCTGCCAGGCTGTGAGCACCTCAGGTAAATGGGTTGCTTTGTCCACCAACTCCCGGTACAGCACTGACATTAAGTAGGTTCTTGAATATTTGCTACCTCCAAGCCAATTTTCTATCTCCATATTATTTCACTGTCATCTGGTTTCTTCATCACTTGGAATAAAATCAATGAAGGGGAAGAAACACCAGGTAGGAACCTGGTCATACAGCTGCAGATAACCTATAAGACCTCTTGAGTTTCCATATCTGTCCACCAACTGGACTGAATCAGCTCCAAGGACACCCAGAGATTGAAGCACTAAACATATAGAAGATATCTGGAAGCATGGCACTGGGGAAAGCAAATGAACCTGTATAAATTCCCTGCAGATCAACCTTACTTCATAGAAACCTCACCATTACCTTGAAAAGTGTATTTTATTCCCATTTGAAGAACAAAAAAGAGAGTCTCAGAGCTTTGATTTAAGGTCAGAGAGAATGCCTAGGATTGGAACTCAAACCTGTCTGAACCCACAGCCCACTCTCTCCACACACTGCTTCACCAGTGGGAGACTGACCACACAAGACAGTGTCTTGGGGATGGTGCTGAAGAACCATAGCTTCATTAGGATGGAAAATAGTTTTCATCCTCCCTTTTAGCACAGATTGTAATAAAAGACAGAGTTTCACAATATGACATTTCTATATTACTAAATCATGTCCTTTCCCAACTCTGCCTTTATTCCCCTTTTGGAGTCATTTTAAAAAGCTAGGGGCATTTAAAATTTTTATTTGAATTATTGAGAATGAAGATAAAATCATTCCCAGCTTTTTACAGGCCTTAGGGCTTGTATTCCTACACCATCCTACCTCCACCATCCTACCTTACAATTTCCCCCTTCTGTTCCCCCAATATACATAGAAAACCAAATTTATCAGTCCAAGTACCCTTGAACTTAGAGTCCATTTCCTTCTACTAACTTTGGCTAAGAAAGTTTCTTGAAATAAACTCTGAAACCTGTATGACATATTTCATGAGAATCTAATCTAGTTGGTTTCCCAATATCTATAATATGAGAATACCTTTCCTACCAAATATAAAAATCCATCTCCACCTGATAATAGTTGTGCTTTTTAAAGTATCCATTGATTGAGAAAATAGTCAAAATGATAAAAAGTCAAAATGAATTCAGTCGAGTTTGGAAATGTTTATATTTTCTGCATCTATATGGCATCTATAATCCATCTGAAAAGTAATCACTTATATATGTGTGAAAAATAGCTGACTGCAAGATAGGCCAGGCCAATCATCAAGGGCCTTGGGCAGCATACCAAGGAGATTCATATTTATTTTGTAGGCAAAATGGAGTCAAAAGTTTTAAAGCAGGGCTTCCCTGGTGGCGCAGTGGTTGAGAGTCCGCCTGCCGATGCAGGGGACACGGGTTCGTGCCCCGGTCTGGGAAGATCCCACATGCCGCGGAGCGGCTGGGCCCGTGAGCCATGGCCGCTGAGCCTGCGCGTCCGGAGCCTGTCCTCCGCAACGGGAGAGGCCACAACAGTGAGAGGCCCGCGTAACGCATAAAAAAAAAAAAAAAAAAAAAAAAAAAAAGTTTTAAAGCAAACTGACAGGACCAGATTGATTTTTTTTTCAGAAGATAATTTTGGCAGCAGTATAGAGAGCCAATTGTGAAATGGGAAGAACAGTGGCAAGAGTTGAGGAAGGAAGTGGAAAATGACACTGGAGCCACAGTGATGCAGAGATACCTCTGACCCCAACATTGGAGGACTTGGTAAGCAACCAGGTACGGGCAGTGCAGGAGATGGAGGGCCCAAGATGTCTCAAGATTCAGAAACTTTTGGAGACTATTACCTTGAAAAGAATAAGGAACACCAGAGGAGGTGTGTACTTTTTGGATGGGGTTGGGGGTTGGAATTGGTGGAATGGTTGGTGAGATTGAATGGATTTATATGTACTAAGTTTGAAATGATAGGGTACATTCAGGTACTGTCTCTCCTGCATGCCACTGGATATTAAAGTCTGATAATGAGGAGATCTGAGCTGGATCTTTAGGCAGCAGTAAATCATAGTTGTTATGATAATAGCTTACAAGTCAGGCAGACCTTGGTTCAAATCCACTTACTAACTGGCTTGAGCAAAATCCTGAACTTTACTGAGCCTTAGTTTCCTCATTAAATTGGGATAACTAATACCCACAACAAGGGTTTCTTACAAAAGACTGCAGGGTTTTTAAAAATTAAAGACTATATATATTAGTAACTCACATGTCATATAATAGCTGCTCAACAAATAGCAGGTGCTGTTATGTAGATTGCAAGCCACCAGAGTAAGTGGTACCATCTCCTGATATAGTGAAATTTATCTTTCTTGGAGAGTAAAAGAGAGAAAAATAAAAGGCAGGGCCCTGGGGATGCCACACTAGAGAAACAACCAAAGGAGGTGCAGGCAAAAAAAAGGCTGAGAAGGGCTTCCCTGGTGGCGCAGTGGTTGAGAGTCCCCCTGCTGATGCAGGTGACACGGGTTCGTGCCCCGGTCCGGGAAGATCCCACGTGCCGCGGAGCGGCTGGGCCCGTGAGCCATGGCCGCTGAGCCTGTGCCTCGGGAGCCTGTGCTCCGCAGCAGGAGAGGCCACAACAGTGAGAGGCTCACGTACCGCAAAAAAAAAAAAAAAGTCTGAGAAGACAAGAAGGAAATCAGGAAAAGAGGGTGACCTGGCTGTCACTGGAGGAAAGAGCTTCAACAAGCAGAAGGTGGGTCCAATTCTTGAAGCTATGGACCAATCATTAATCTTGAATTAATAAGGAAACCATAATGCCCTGAAGAGTGACGTGAGGATAATGGCAACCCACTGGGGCAGTATTCAAGCACTCCTAGAGCTATGAAAGGTGAATTATCAAAACCATTATATAAT
Source organism: Phocoena phocoena (assembly GCF_963924675.1). Taxonomy (NCBI): domain Eukaryota; kingdom Metazoa; phylum Chordata; class Mammalia; order Artiodactyla; family Phocoenidae; genus Phocoena; species Phocoena phocoena. Next base: position 45,294,098 of record NC_089227.1, on the reverse strand, counting down.
TACAAGAGAGAGAACATAATCTGGATTAAAAATGAGAGCATAATTTAAAATGAGAGCATAATCTGTATTAAAAATGAGAGCACTGACATTGCCAAAAAAATGATGCATCTATTTGACATACCTGGAGCAATTAATGTCTACTGCTAAAGTTTCCACTACAGATGCAAGAATAAAAGTAATCCTTGTGATTTACTATGCTGTATACCTGTTACTTAATATTGTACATCAACTATACTTCAGTAAAAATAAATAAAAAGTTTAAAAAAAGAAATAACCTTATCAAGAGTAAAGAGCCTGTTTTACTCAAAAAAAGGAATCAAAATTTCAAGTTAAAGAAAATTGTCCAAACAAAAAAATGTGCAAGTACATGTCTATCACTCATCTAAACAATCCAATCCATCGACAACTGCTGTTAGCTCTATTTCCAAAATCAACTCCAAATTCAACCCCTTCTGTGGTGGCTTTCTACTTTGTTAATTTAGCTAAATTGGAGCTTTATTTCCAAGAATTCCTGTGGGTTACATTTTGACATAAGAGAAATTTGCAGGAGATTTCACTCTCCAAAGCAAAGCGGCAGCCATTAAAGTCTAAAGGTCAGTACAGGGTGCCTTGTGGCAGTTCACTTATGTTGTTACAGTTTGACTTGTTGGTTCACCTTCTTGGAGCAGGGCAGCAGCTGGGCCCAGAGCTTCTCCATCTCCCTCAAAGTCTCCTCTACTGTCCTCTCCACGTCCTGGATCAGGTACTGGGTGAAGGTCACCCGCGGCATTAAGTTGGAGGCACTGAGAGATAGATGTAATCCCAATTTGTCCCCAGTCTCCCCTGCTTCACGTTCAGCTTTTCTTCTCAACTCGTGGACCTACTGACTTCAGTGGCCTCAGGCCTCCACTAGACAGAGAGGCACCAGCTTTCCAGAGACTTCTCTATCTCCTCCCACAATTGTGTAAGGTCTAAATCCTATAATAAATCCCATATTCCATATTATTCACAGTGGTTTTTTCCCCTGATTGAACGCTGACTGATATAGAAATTGAAACTAAAAGTGATTCCAGGGAACAGAAACTTAGGGATGGTTCTCTAAATTAGCTTTGGGTTATCTGGAGCTGATTTCCTGATACAGTTAAAGAGACAAGACTAAAGGAGACAGTGGTAGTTTATGACATGCAAAAGATTTAGTTGAAGTATCACCGGGAGACATCTGTAATCAAGTGTCAACAGAAGGCAAGGATTTGAGTGAACTAACTGCTATCAAGGAAGATTTTAGTGAAAATAAAAAAGTTTGGGAGTGAATGAGTGCTTCTAACTGCACTGAAGAATATGGGGGGGGGGGGAGGAAAGAAACTGATGAGCTTAAGGATTTATAACTGTCCTGAAAGATAATGATATCCTGGACCACAGACCAAGATTTCTGAAAACGAAACATGAATTTAATCCTTTGGGTGGCTGAATTACAACACAGGTTGAATTCTCAACTTTGCAGCGTTTCTTATGTTAAGGTTAGGACACAGATTGAGAAGGAATACGAATTAAAATTTGCGATAGGAATATGGGAGCAGATTCCCATGATGCTGGGGACCTTGAACCCCTAAATTCTACTGATCCTCAAGTCCCAGCAAGCCCCAGGAGGTAATCTATGAAGTGTGACTCACAAGGAGGTCAATACACACCTCGAGAACTGCAATATTTTGTCAGTACATGTTAACAGAACCTCAGTAATGTGCAAGGGAATGGATCTTAAATTGTATTGGACCAGGGAAGAAGAAATATATTGTTGCACCCTCCGAAATTAGTTTCTTTAAGTGCACAAAGCAGAGATTCTGAAATCAGTGTGTTAGCTCGAGGGGCTGCAAATGACCCTAAACCTGGAGTTAAAGGTACTTTACACTAAATGAACTTGAAGTTTCATAAGCTTCTTGGTATACTGATGAAGGGATCCAAAGGCTTTGGAAAAATGACATGCTTAAGTGGATTTATCATGCAATACTTGTTCAGATACCTCTATGTCTCCCAGAATGGTCCTGCAGATATACCTTCCACTAAGGCTTTGAGAAATGCATTGGGGAAGGAAGCCCAGCTTCCATAAAGAGCGTTATGGTGGCTGTTCTCTAAAGGTTAGAGATGAGAGGGGGAAATGCTGCCATCAAACTGGGGTCTCTGAATTCAATGGGGAGAATGAGATACTGGACTGGCAGGAGCCAATTGGTAGGATTTAATCACAGAAGACAAGGAAGATATGGTTACCGCAGTGGGCAGCAGAGCTGAAAGTCAACAGAAGAGTCTGACCCATGGAGACCTTTGACTTTCGATAGTTGATCGTAATGTCCCTAGAACTGAAATAGGTGATCACCTTACTAATGTCCAATTTGATTAGTATAAGTAGTGTGGTGAAAAGAAGTCATACCTGATTCAGCAATAAAGAATTGTGGACCCTCAACCAATTGCCAGCCTTAAGCCAGTTCATGGGCCCAAAGCCCCTTGAAAGAAAGAAAGACAGGGTCTCCTCAAGGAACACTCCTACTAGGCAACGAAAAATGTACACTCTAAGTCTTCCTTCCAGCCGGAGTAGTCTTCAACTTAGGGCAATTTTACCCTCCGAAGGGTAGCTGTCAACATCTGGAGACATTTTGGATTGTCACAACAGGGTAGAGGCTAGGGATGCTACTAAACATCTTACAATGTACAGGACAGTCCCCCAGTGACAAAGAATTATGTAGCCCAAAATGTCAACAGTGCTAAGGTTGATAAATCCTGTTTTTCCCAAGAGACCTGTGACCACTGAGTTCCAAGAAGCAGAAAGTGAGTCAACATCATCACAATTCGCAGTGATTCAGGAGGACCAGGGCTAAACATTCAGCTTGGGTTTGGCATATATGATAAATCAGTCACAGCACAGACTGAAGAGTGGTGTGTGGACAGCGCTCACGCACTCCTAGAACTCTGAAAGTTTAATTATCCCAAACATTACATAACTGCGAGAGGGAGAAAGCAATCTGGATTAAAAATAGAATATAATTAAACATAGTAACAAACTAAAATTTGTGCTTCAAGTAAAAATGTCAAGTGATCCTTTTTCACTTACCAAATCCAATTCATCAGCAACTGCAATCGAAAAATCAATCCTAAACCCAACTCTTCCCACTTCTGCTACCCCCTCGTTGAAGCCACATGTCTCTCCTAGAAAAGCCACTTTAACAGCCTCTTTACTTCCTCCCTTGTTCCTGGAGAATCTACTCTTGATATGCGGCTGCCAAGTGGTCCTCTTACAATGTAAATTACTCAATGACACTTCTGAGCATCACAGAGAGTACAGCTGAGGATGTGAGATCATAGTGTGGGGATGAAAGTGGGAACTCTTTCCTACCTTGAAGGAAAGCCCAGAGGTATGAGTAAAGAAAACACTGACCCAGTTTTGCTCTGCTTGATGGAGCAAATATGGAAGGTCTCCCTGGTTTTCCTGCATCCATTCCTGGTCTTGCCGCCCTTCCACACACACTCTCACGAATTACCCTTCAAAGCAGCAGAGTGATCTATTCAAACCATAAATCAGGTTGCTCAGCATAAAACAAACACCCACAAGGAGCCTTCTGGAACCAGAGCCTAATCCAAGTAGTCCCGAGTGGGGCCTGAGGGTCTTACAGCGTTTCATCTCTCCAGGTAATTCTAATGTGTAGCCAAGGCTGAGACCCACTGGCCTACAGCTTGCTTCTCAAAAATCTAATATGCACACAAATCACCTGAGAGGCTTGTGAACTTTACTTTCTGACCCCAGTAGGGCTGGGTGGGGCCTAAGATGCTACATTTCTAACAAGCTCCCCATGTGGTGTTGATACTGCCGCCTGAGGACCACGCTCTGAGTAGCCAAAGCCCGGGAGGGTAAATCATTGCTCCCCTCTACCCAGTTCACCCTTGCTCATAAATGCTTGAAATCATATTTTTCACCCTCTACCAGCCCTCCAGTTTCTCAGCCTCCTAGACCCACCAATAGCTCTGCAGTCAGCCAGCTCAGGACAGAATCTGTGGACAAATGAATGACAGAATGATGATGTCCACTATGGAAGACACTATATTTCTTCCCACTGTACAGTAAGGCTTCCTTCCAGGTAAAATTAAGCAAAATTCAGCCCTGCTATGTCCCATTGGAGACTGGATCTTCAGAGGGACAGGTTAAAACCTAATCACAGTACCCTCCTCTCTCTCATATGCATCTAGAGCAGTGTTTCTCAACCTTTTAATTATTATCACCTCCATAAGGAGCATTGTTAGATTTTTAAAAAATAAATTTATTTATTTATTTTTGGCTGCGTTGGGTCTTCGTTGCTGTGCGCAGGCCTTCTCTAGTTGTGGTGAGCAGGGGCTACTCTTCTTTGTGGTGCATGGGCTTCTCATTGCGGTGGCTTCTCTTGTTGCGGAGCACGGACTCTAGGTGCACCGTTTTCAGTAGTTGTGGCTCACGGGCTCTAGAGCGCAGGCTCAGTAGTTGTGGCGCACGGGCTTAGTTGCTCCGCGGCATGTAGGATCTTCCCGGACCAGGGCTCGAACCCGTGTTCCCTACATTGGCAGTCAGATTCTTAACCACTGCGCCACCAGGGAAGTCCCTAGACTTGTTTTTCTGATTGCACCGCCCCCCCCCCCCCCCCCACCCATGAAATGTTAACACCACACATACTCTCGCCCTTTGCAGGGACACAAAACCTTGTTAATACCTGTGTTTTTTGCCGCCCCCTTGTGGACAATATCACCCACAAGGAGTGCAGAATCTGAGCTCTGCCATTCACTCATTCCAACCACCCAGCTCCCAGGCCTGATGTGTAGACCACACACTTATACACTTTTCTCCAGCCTGACCCTTCCAGCCCAAGTTATATGTTAGAGAGGACACCGTTTTTAGAATCACACAAACCAAGTTAAACCCAGCCTCTGCTACTTACAAGTTTGGGGACCTCAGGCAAATCTTTCCCTTTCTTATCCTAAGCATCTCAACTGTTAAATGAAATCAAAATATTCACACTGAAAAATTGTTGTGAGGTGTAGAGGGGGAGGGGAAGTGCCCTGTAAAACATAGATTATAATGCCCAACACAGGGCAAGTGTTTGATAAATGGTCGTAACTGGCCATGATTTGGGGGTTGCCCTCCAGAGCTTCATACCTCAGTTGAGATCAGATCCTTAGCACCTGGCTCCAGTAGCACCTTGATGGCCTTGTATACCACGCCAAATGAAGATTAGACGTCTGTCATCAGGCCACAGGGCAGCAAGGAGAAAGACACATCTTCCCTGGAGCATCTACCTGAGAACCAGGAGATCCTAAAGCAGTCCGGGGAGTATTACTGGAGTAGAATAGGGAGCTGAGAGGGATTTACCAGCACAAGTAAAGTACAGCCTGCAGCCAAGGCCACTGCTATAGATTCATAGTCCTGACCCAGTCTCTTCACCTCAACACTACCCTTGATTACCTCCTGGGCAAGAATAGGTCTGGGCAGCCCAGAAGTGCCACCCCACTCCTCTTCTCAAATGCCCCTGGAAACTCTGACTAGAGGCCCATTTCCAGAAACATGTCCAGCTTCCCTCACCATATGGACCCTAACTTGTCTCCAGAAATGCCCTCCCCCACCCCACCAAACAGTACTGGCTACCACTCTCCTACTTATCAAAGAGATTCTCCATCTTTGCAGACTATCCATCACCTAGACTGTAACCTTCACCGCCAGGGCATACCCCTACTTTGCAGAGTACCATTCAAAGTGGGTACATTGTTCTTCTCCTGTCAAGTCCAGCCACAACCAGAAAGAGTGAATCAGCACTTTTGCCTTCTACTCTACAGACATCGTGGCTGCCATCCTCCAAAGAAAACAGCCTCCCCACTCACAAAAGTACAATCTCCTCTTCGACCAACTCTCAGGTCTCCACCCCTCCTAGACACCCTGACATAATCCAGTGCTCAGCATGGTGAGTTAAAAAGTCCTAGATGAATACCTGTTGCCCGTGTCTCCACAGCGGGCATCAGAAACACCCATTCCCCAGAGTATCCGACTGTCATTAGGGGCAGTGTGACCTTCCTACAGGTGATGTTGCCTCCCTCAGCCTCAACTCCTGCACCTGTCACATGGCAGTAAAAGCAATACCTCTAGGGATAATTAGAGGATTAGACACACAACAGACAGCCTGGCTCCCACTTGGGGCCTCTCTAGTGAGAGACTAACCTGAAAAGATGGTCATCCTGGTGATGCTGCCTGAAGAACAGGTGGCTTCCCTGGGAGGGGAAATCGTTTCCAGTCTCCTTGTTTATTTCATGATACAAATGAGGACCAAGTTGTATCATATTACAGTACAGACTTATTACTAAAGAATTTTTATTATGTTTTCCTGACCTTAACCCCTTCCCATAGTTGATTCCACCATCAAGGCCAAAGGCTTCTTAAAGATTCTACCACCTAACAAAAATATCATATAAAATATTTAGTATTTCAACAAACAACCAAAATTTAATATTTTATAAGTAAATAATTTCTAGCCATTTCCATCATTTCAGCTTGTTTCTTGCAAAGGAGAAAGGTAACATCTTATAATTTTCCTGTTAAATCGGCATATAAAATGAAATTTTAAATTAAAATTCTATCAAAAATGCATTTGATATTGTCATGGTTCTCAGCCCTGATGAGTCCTCAAAATCCACCTGCAGAGCATTTTAAACATAAAGTTGCCTGTTTGGGGCCATAGCAAATGTGCTGCAAAGAACATCTTATACTTATCTTTTGGTGCACATATATATCTGACTCTGTAGAGTGTATATCTGAAAATAAAATTGCTAAATCATAGGAGATGCTTGTGATCAGCTTTTGTAGATCTACCTAAGAGTTCCTAAAGAGGTTGTACAAGTTAACACTCACATCAATAGTGTGTGAGAATCCTCACTGTTCTGTATTCTCACCATCACTTGGTACTCTGTCCTTTTTATTTTAGCCATTTCAGCGACTGTTTTAATTTCCATATCCTGAACCACTCATGACGTTGAGCGTGTGTTTATTGGTCATTTGTATATTTTCTTTTGAGATGTGTCAAGTATTTTTTCTGAGTTGGCTTTTTACTTGTTAATACGTAATATATATGTATATTATATTCAGGGTACAAGCCTTTTGTTTTATGTGTATGTATTGAGAATATCTTTCTTGCTATCTCATCCTCTTTTTTGTTTTTTTGTCTCATTCTCTTAATGGTGACTTTTGTTGAACAGACGTTCTTAATTTTAATAGATCTTTATTATCACTTGTTAACTGTCATCAACAGTAAAATGGATAAATAAGTTGAGGTTTATTCACAGAATGAAATACTATACAGCAGTGAGAATGAATAAATCAGAACTATTTGCAACAATATGGATGAACCTCACACAACACTGAGGGAAAGAAGCTAGACACAAAAGTATATATTATTTTAGGGTTTTTTTTTTGTTAAATTCCAAAAGCAAACTAATCCATGATGTTAGGATACTGACAACTTTGGCTGGGCTGTAATAACTGGAAAGGGGTACAAATGGCTCTCTTGAGCTGCTGGCGGTAAATTGTTTCTTGATCTGAGCACTGGTTACCCAAGTTTGCTCAGTTCGTGAAAGTTAACATTATTGACATGATATGTTTACTTTGATAAAAAGTTATGAAAGTAGAGGCTCATATGCCTGAGCTCCAACTCCAGAGGGCCTGGATGTCCATGTTTCCTAGTGATTCAGATCTTCAGCCAGGGCCAAGGAACTTTAATCAATACTCTGGTCGTAAATATCTGCAGATATAAGGATTAGAAGCCCCATTTCTTGAAAAATGTCTACTTTGTTGGACACACTTAAATGGTGGGATTATAGGAACTTCCCTGGTGGTCCAGTGGGTAAGACTCTGGGCTCCCAATGCAGGGGGCCCAGGTTCGATCCCTGTTCGGGGAACTAGATCCCGCATGTCACAACTAAGAGTCCACATGCCGCAACTAAAGCCACAACTAAGACCCTGCAGAGCTGAAATCATTAATTAATTAATTAATATTAAAAATAAATAAATAAATGGTGGCATTATAGAGTTATTTTTTCCTGTTTCATTACCACCTAAATTACAATGTTGTTTTGTGCAATTATTAAAATCCTATGAATTACACTTCTCCATTGTCTCATTCATTTTTTAAATTGTTGTTTTGATTCTCTGGAAAGAAACATTTGCTTGTAAGTCTAGAAATGTGGTGAGAGGGAGGAGGGACAGAAGCTATGAGAAACTGAGAAGATAAACATGATCCTCATGGTGCTGGCTTTCCTCCGTCTTGTGCTACTCTGATTAGTTCCAGCCCATAGCCAAGCATCCTCATCTGACCAGGTGTGGGGAGAGAGTGGCGATGTACACCTCTCAGAAGGCAGGGTCCAAAGTTAATGGGGTTCTGCAAATTATGGAACAGAAGGAGGTCCTGAAGAACAGAAGAGACAGAGGCAGCTGCAGCTGCCAGGCACAGGTCTCTCCTGGGCTTTCTCTCTGCCTTCTCATGCCCTGTGTCTGGCAGTTTGAAAGCAGACTAGTCATTCATCATTTTTTGCAAGGGCCTATGAAAAGGGGTATGGACTCTGATGCTGCTAGACAGATTCTAGTTTAGATCAGAGGCCGAGGACTGGGGAAGGATACACAAGAGGGGGATGACATGTTAACACTATATTTGTGAGCCTGGAAGGAAATGTGACTCTGGATAATGGTGATACTGGCTAATGGGGTCAGTTTTGCAGAGACAAAGAGCCCCCATTCCAAGTCATTTGGTGGCTGACTGGTTTTCACGCTTTAAAAAGCCTTCCTTCTTATCCCCAGGCAAAACGAATCCTTCCCTCCTCTATGGTTCTGCTGCACTTGGCGCTTGTGTATATCCCACTAACCAGCAGCATCACCGGGGAACTTTTAGACCTGTACATCCTTAGAAGCCGAACCTACTGAATTAGAAACTCTGGGTACAGGGCCCAGCGATCTGGAGTTTAATGAGCCCTCCAGGTAATCCTAATGCAGGCTAGAGTGGTTCTCAAACTCTAGGAGTACCTGTTGCTTTAGGTGAAGGGCACCTGTGCAGTACACCCTGTAGGACTTGGAAATCAATGGAATGTAGGAAGGCAGAGAAGTATTAAAAGATGAAGATGTTTCTAGTTTTGGAGACTGGATTAGTTGTACCATAAGGCCAAATAAGGAACACAAGGGGAGGAGATATTTCAGTTTGTTATTATTTGTTTGTTTTGTGGGATTCATAGAAGGTAAGGAGCAGGTGATAAGTTTGGTTTTATGCCTGTTTTCAGATGTGCGAGCTCCATGCATGTGTGTTTCACTAAGTGGCTCGAAGTGTAGATCTGGAAATGTGAGGTCTGAGCTGGGGCTATGGACAGCAGGAAGCGCTGGTTATAACAACAGCTGAGGAGCCGCATGGGCCTGGTTTTAAATCCAAGCTCTCCACTTTTAATTCTTTGAGCTTGGGTAAGTTCTTACACCTTCCTGAGCCTTTGCTCCCTCATCTGACAATTAGAATAATCATACCTACCCACAGAGTTCAGGGAAGGATTGAATGAGACAACATGTTTAACTCAATTAGCAAAGTTCCTGGCTCATAGAAATGGCTGGTGCTACTACTTTATAGATTTGTGAGACTGCAGAATATAGATGGGAAATGCAGGCAGTGGAGTGGAGCTGGTCACCAGGTTGTGCAAGAGAAAAAGCAAGACTGAGCCTGGGGATGCCAACAAGTGGAGGGGGCCAAGCAGGAGCAGCGAAGAGATCAACGAGAAGGCACAGGTTTAGAGGCAGGAAGAGGATCAGAAGAGAGTGGCCTGTGGGTCAACGGATTAAGGAATTAGATCAACAACTGCACACGTTGCAGCAACTAGTCAGGACTGGAACTAAGAATTAGCCATTTTGTTTGATGATGAGAAAGTCAATGGTGACTTGGAAAACAGCAATGTCAACAGAAGTGTGACGGGAGAGGCAGAACCCTCCAGCCACATCGAGTAATCCTTATGCTGTAAGTGTAGTCATTAAAATGGATCCATAGTTGGAAGAGAGAAAGGGAGTGTCATCCACCTTAAACATGGGAAGAGCCTAATTAATGGCATTAGTACACGTAAAGGAATAATTTTGCCCAGATCAAAAACCTAGGAGTCAATATTTGTTTCTTTCCTTTGCATCTCACATCTGAGTCATCAATTACTCATATTGGATCGACCACCAAAATAAATCTGTAATCCATCCACCTCTTTGCTCCACTGCTGCCACACCAGTCCAAGCTACCCTCATCTCTCTTCCCCAGGCAAATGCAATAGTTATAACTTCTTTCCTCTCTTGCCTCTCCAGGTGCCTCCCTACCCCTGCCCTCTTCCCAGCTGCCTCAGAGATTTTTTAACATATAAATCAATCACAGTAGTCTCTTTGTCAAACCCTCTAGAGGCTTCTCACCATACTTAGCAAATAATCAAAACAACTCACCTTGGTGGGCAAAGCCCCACTGATCTGTTTCCGCTTCCCCTCTGAGCCTATACAGTCCAATATGGTAGCCACCAGCCACGTGTGGCTACTGAGCATTTGAAATGCTGGTAATAGTAAAAAAAAAAAAAAAAACAAAAAACTTTAATATTTCTTTAACAATTTTTACACATATTTATATTCACAGAGCAGATGTGACTAATGTGATTGAAAAACTGAATTTTACGTTTTATTTAATTTATATTATCTTAAATTTAAATAGCCACATGTGGCCAGTGATTACCATAGTGTACAGCACAGAGGTAGAACATGTCCTTCATCGCAGTAAGTTCTACTAGACTGGGCTGCTCTGGCCTGATCTGCTATGTTCCCCCTTGCTTACTGGATTTCAGCATTGCCGGCTGACCTTTTGCTCCTCACTCACATTAAGCTCCTTCTCCCCTCAGGGTTGCTGCACAGATTGTTCTCTCTGTCTAGACGTCGTTGCTCGTTGATCTTCAAACTACAGCCTTGTCTCAGCTTCAGCGTTACCTCCTCAGAAAGGCCTTTCCTTTCCACCCAAATGAAAGTTTCCCTATTATGTTATCTTCAAAGCATTTCTGGCTAGGTAAAGACATTTCCCCTATGGGTTGTTGACTTGTTTATTGCCTGTGTCCCCTTTTAGGATGTTATTTCCCCAAGGGCAGGAACCTTGACCCTCTAGTGTAGGTGGAGGACTTAAGCTTTGAAAAATAAGAGGCAAGGTTGCTGAATGTGAGCCTGCTGGGGATAAAGGGATTTGAGAATCCAGGAAACCTAGTAAGGAACTGCTGAAAAGGATTTAATTACAGCTAAGGGGGCCACTGGGCATCACTGAGGATCCAGAAGGGAGTAGACGTCATCAACAGTTTGCAGTACAATCTGTAGTGTGATTTTTCTCCAATAAGAGGAAGAGCCCAGATATGCTTATCACATTTAACCCTCACAACAACCTTTGAGGTGTGCTGAAGTGTCCCCACTTTACAAGTTATTAAAAGCAGAGAGATTAAGGACCCTACCTAAGATCATGAAGCTGATAAGTGGAGAAGCTAGGATTTGGACCCTGGCATTCAGAACCCAGAGTCAGCGCTCTTAGCCACATCACCATATTGCCCCTCTCCTTATTAGAGCTGCGCATAGTGGGTATTTCATTAAAAATGTGATAAATGTCCATTGCAGGGCTCCATGATTTCCCATCCCTTCCAAAATGGTAAACCAGGCATAATAAACAAGATGAGACAGATAACAATACCATTTGAATAAATTTACGTAAGTCAAACTTTTGCACAAAAACAACACACGTAATGCAAGGATGCACAGAAAAAATAGACATTAAATACTTTAGAATGGTTAAATAAAAGGAAATTAGAACAGAAATAGAGATACAGAAAACAAACTTATGGTTACCAGAAGGTAAGAGGGGGGAGGGATAAATTGGAAGATTGGGATTGACATAAACACACTACTATATATAAAATAGCAATAGATAACTAATAAGGACCTACTGTATAGCACAGGGAACTCTACTCAATAGCCTGTAATGGCCTATATGGGAAAAGAATCTGAAAAAAGTGAATATATGTATATGCATAACAGATTCACTTTGCTATACACCTGAAACTAACACAACATTGTAAATCAACTAACCTCCAATAAAAATTTTTAAAAAAGAAATTAGGGGAAAACAGGGAATAGATAAATAAAACAAGAGAAGAGCCTTGCATGGACATATAATGATAACATGCCGTGAACTAAGAAATAGAACTGGGCCCTCTGCTCTGAGGCCAGGGAGACCACGGGCTGCCCAGCCCATCTCTCTAGCTGTGAGGACCAGGGTCAGAAGCTTCCCTCCTCCCCTCAGAGGTCTCCCACCATTCTAACCTCACAGAACTTGGGGTGACATGGGGAAGGTTTCAATTCATACAGAACTGCTTATAAATATTAAAAAAATTTTTTTACTATTACTAGCATTTGTCACTCAAAAATATGAATGCGTATCAATTTTAGGTGAGGCAAAAAATGGACCTTCAAATCAAAAGCCTATAAATAAAAATACTATATACTTTGGTGGTTCTCATCTTTAGAATAACTCAAATACACTTCCATCTATTAGGAATCCACAGCACTAAAGCATGGCCCAGGGATCCAAAGTGTGTGTGTGTGTGTGTGTGTGTGTGTGTGTGTGTGTGTGTGTGTGTGTTAAAAGCAGCCCCGAGATGATTTGCATGACCAGTCTCACTTGGGAAGCACTGCACTGCCACTGAATGACTACCAGTTTCCTAGTCAGACATATAAGGGAGGGACATTCCAAGCACGGACAAGGACAATGCAGCATGGAAAGTCCTGGTAAGTTCTGGAAAAAGTCATCTACTAGAGCTCTGGTTTGTGGAGATCGGTGGTAGAAGCAGATGTGATGGGGTCAGACTCCAGAGGTTCTAGGAAGCAGGGCTGAGAGTGCTACACTTCACCCTGGAGACATCAGGGGCGGCACAGGTTTAAAGCAGGTGGTGGCCCGATCAGGTGTGCTGGTTGGAGGCGTGACTCTGGCAGCCAAGTCCAGTGGACTTGGGCGGAGGGACTGGCGCATGTGCTAAGTTAGAAGAGGGAAGGCAGCCACGTGGACTTGCTGTCTTAACAGATGAGAGAGATGGAGGATAATGCTTAATTTCCTGTCCTCAGAGATCGGGTGGAAGGTGGTCCCTTTCTCCAAGTACAAGTTGTACACAGATAAGGTCAGGAGGAATAGGGCTGAGCCACCCTGGGAATAAATAAATCTCTTCCTTTTTTGAGTCATGTAAACCAGAATGTGGATGTTTAAACTGTTGTGTTCATTTCATCCTGACTCTGCCCCTAGGCTGGAAGCCTGGGAGGAAGGAATAACAATTGCAGTTTATTTATTCTGAATACAAATGCTGTGTACAAGTAGCTCAGCTTGCTCAGTGTCTTGTGTTTGATCATTTAATTTAGTCTTCTGGCTCCCTGGGTCTGTCTGGTCTTGGTGTGTAATTGCTTAGCAAATCTGCTACCTCTTTAAGTCTTGAATCATCCTGGTGAGTATCACTGACCTACCAGACTATATTGTTGGTCATGCTGGTTTTGAGCATCTATATCCCTTTATGTTTTAGTACCTTCTCCCTTCTACCCAGATCATTCCCTTCTCATCTGCCTTGTTAGACTCCTTTTTTTCTCTGCCTCAGTCTTGCTGGATATTATAAAAGCAAAAGTTATCATTTCTTATATAAAGTACTACTCTAGTAAACATGTTACAGCTCAGCTCAGCATCCTCCACAGCGGTGGCTGGGGAAGTCCCGCCGGGAAGATGAGCAATAATCCAGCAAAGAGGTAAGACATGGACAAGGGGGAGTCAGGAAATGAGAAAAAGGGAAGAGGCCCAAGGATTCACATGGAGACTACAGATAAATGCATTGAGGGGAGAGACAAAAGAGATCACTATTCAAGAAAGATGTGACAGAACAGAAGATTAAACAATAATCACTGGGGGCAGAGATGTGGGTCAAGCAGATATTTTCACTCAATTCTAGTATAGTAGAAACAGGCATTATTGCTGAAAACTTGAAAAGATTTAAAAAGAAACAGCTTCTTACTGTAGCAATTCCAACTAAGTTAACCTCTGTGAAGAATTCTATCTGGTTCAGTGACACATATGAGATTCCAGAGAACTTGCTCCCTGCACTTACGTTTAGGGTCCCAAACTGACTGGCCTCCCCTGCTGAGAATCCTACCTCCTCCCGACAATAGCAGGAGAAACCAATAGAGCATTTAATTCACATTAGAAGCAAAAAAATGCAAAGTCCAGAGGAGAGCAATGGAAGAAGGAAAATGCAGTCAGTGAGGGTTGATGTCATTAGGGTTAACATCAGACTCACAGAACTTTGTCCAAATCTAGCATCATTTTTTGCTACCTCTTATTTAAAAGGTTTTGATTTATGCACTCTTTCCTCATCTAGGGTATGGATTTTCACAGGCATATACTGCGTTCTATTTAATCTGTGTATCCCTAGTAATGGATGGTGTACCTAGCACAGAAAAGGCACTGAACACATATATGATAAAGGAATGTGGTTATTTTCTTGACAAAATGATAATAATTGAAACTCTCACTAGAAAAAAAATTCACTCTGAGAATCATCACCTTAGAGACTTAAAGAATTTGGGAGTCTGTACTCTGTGTTCCTATCCCTTTAAACAGAGTGAGCCCACCCAAGTATCCTACTACATCTGGCCTATAAGATCCAGTTGCAGAGAAAAATTATTCCAGAAAATTTCCCTGGTACAATCCCCACTTACACCAGATCCACTACTTCTGCTGCTACACCCGGCTCTCCAGACTCGGGGCTCAGTACCTCTGACATTGATAGGTGCTCTGCGCTCCTTCAGGTTTGATGACTGACAAAATTTCCTCTCTGGTTCATGAAACCTCTGCTTCCCACCTGGCTCTTGTGCCTGCTCGCCCCGCAGTGATTATGATTTTATTAGGCTTCCAGAAATATCC
Organism: Phocoena phocoena; assembly: GCF_963924675.1. NCBI lineage: Eukaryota > Metazoa > Chordata > Mammalia > Artiodactyla > Phocoenidae > Phocoena > Phocoena phocoena. Next base: position 45,279,096 of record NC_089227.1, on the reverse strand, counting down.
TCAGGATAATCAAATCAACCCTCAGAGTGCTAAGTCAACTTAGCAATGAATACACCATGAATTGAATTAATAGAAACACCTGTGTTCATTTGGGTCAATGACATTGGCATGGCTGTTCATAGCAATCACCTGGGGAAATCTAAAACTTGACTCCTGGTTACCACCTCCATCAATTCTGATGTGATTGGTCTGTGGTGATGCCCGGGCATCAGAACTTTTTAAAATTTCCAGGTGATTCCTATGTAAAGTTTTCAAATCACTGCTTTAGGTTGAAAACCAAACTGGCACCATTTTTCCCCCAAACTGCAGAGAATAGACATTACTAAATGAAAATGAAACAACTTCTTAGCATTGTGTCCTAGTCTCTTGTCTGAGTATATAATAGCACCTATATAAGGGTTACTAGATGAATGTAGCTTGGCTTAGGTGACATGTTAAAAACCACCCTGCAAGTAAAATGAGGTATGTTGGCTGAAAAGGTTTCAGACTTGTTAGAACAAATAAATAATTCCAAAACGTTAATGCCATGAGGATTGATTCTTCTCTCTAAACTGAGAAGCAGGGGTGAATGTTCTCCCCGCTTCCGATCTTAACTGAAGGCTGAAAGCTATCTGTCCCCTCAGGATGTGGGTCAGGATCTCCCACCCCACAGAATTAAGAAGGGTTGGCATTCTCTGACTGGCCCCTTCCACCTGCCCAGGATTGGCTCTTTTCATATCTGGAGAGATATGGGCCTTAGCTCTTAAATGAGGGGACACATGTCAACCTCTGGGTCTGACTCATGCCTAAGACATGCAGAGGGTGTCCTCAGAAGCATGCAGGGCTCCTTCTTCAGCTGTTCTTTAAACAGCTGACGGGGAAGCCCACCTTCCAGACACAACAGCTGAGGAAGCATTTGGACTCAGCTTCCATTCCTAAGACTCCAGAGATAAGGGCATGGCCCAGCCCTGGGTGCTGGCATCTTCAGCCTTCACTCCTGTGTGCTGTTTGTCCCTCTCTCTAGACCAGAAGGCCCGGCTCATACTTGGTGCCAAAAGCAAGAGCTTCGATTTCTGGGAAAAAAGGGGGGCAGTTTATTAAATTGAACAGAATGGTTAACAATGCTGTGCAAACTATACTACATGCAGTTTAAATAAGCTGCATGTCTACGGTCTTCTTTCATTAGGCCCATTATTCTAGTTCTCTTTGGAAGCTTCTCTGAATCTCCCACCTGGGGAGGCCTGTCTTAGGATGGAGCTGGGAGAAGAGTGGTCACTAGCTGTCCACAACTCGCACCATCCCTGACATGAGATTCCAAGTGGATTCTGCCACAGCCCAGATAGGATAGCCCCCACAGGGGGTGGCGCTGTCATGTAAGAAGACGCCTGGCTCTTATCTCTGAACACATTTGGAGAGACACTGTGATCACCTGTCTACTTGCTGGTGGGAGAGAGAGGGGAGAGAACATCCATTATTGGCTGGAGCTACAGCTTGAACAGAATCAGAGACGGGCAGAAAGAAGCAGGCATGCCGGGAAGGCCGACATATTCTCTACTGACAGAACTATGTCGTAGAGGGACGAGAGAAAGCTCACAGCGGGACTTGTGTGGACTCAGGAGAGGGTCAGCATGTGAACAGCACACTCCTCCGTTATCTTGAACAATTGTCTGTGGAGATAGCGATGAGCTGGTCTCCTTGGCAACGGAGGCGCCTGGCTCCACAGGGCTACCAGGCAGGCGTCTGCAAGCCTGGAAGGAGTGCGTTGCTCCCACCTCTTGTCAACACCCACACCATCCAGATACATGTCCTGCCACTCCTCTTCATTGCTGTCCGTCATCTACTGCCTTCGAATCACACTGAATCACTGAGTGAAACCCCCTCCACTCCAAATCTTGAGAGGTTTCAGCCTCTATGAAGATAGCCAGTGAGCAATTTTACTTCCCAATTCCTGATTGTCCTTTGCTACACTGCATTTCAGTCCCCTAATCCAAAGAGCTTGTCCGGGATCTTAATATCCTGGAAGTGCCCCAACTCAGAAATTCTAAACTCCAATCATCTGTTCTCAGATCACCGCCTACACACTTTCTGCTCTACCTTCATACTCACTGCATCTGTTCACAAAAAAAACTTCTTTAATTCCTCAACCCATTCTCTCTTCACAGTCTAGCAGGACCTTGTTGGCCTCATCTGCCACTACGCAGCCCAGGCCCCTTTGCTCTGAATTACTATCTCACCAGAAAAATCAAAACCCTCAATCAACGCTACAAGCTACCTCCTCTGATTCTAAATTCTGGCATTGCTGCTGCCACGCAGGATGGCACAATGCGACAACACAAGCATTTCTAGTTCCCAACCTCAGCTGAGCCCTCAGCAGTGTTTGTCAACCTCTCTATTTGTTTTTGACCAGCTTCGTCCCACCTTCTCAATGGCTCAGTCGATTGCTTCACTTCTTACTTTATCCACCAAACTGGCATCAGCAGCAGCACAGTCAACATGCTACCTCATTTCACTCGTGCACGCTACAAACTCGTTCTCCACCTCTGCTCAGCTCTAGCCTTGGCGGGCAAGGTCTTCCTCCCCTCACCATCACCGAGGGCCTTGCTCCATCTCCCTTCTCCCTCTGGAAGTGGCCTCACCAATCTTTCTCTTGTTTTTCTTTACCTTCTCCATCTCCCTCTCTGCTGACCCCTCCCTGTGTCTAGAGAACTGTCGGCTTTCCTCTCAGTCCTACCCCCTGATCCAGTGTACCCCATCTGGCAAGCTAGGGTCCACAGGAAGCCTATCTTTGTGAATAAAATTTGACTGGAATATAGCCATGCTTATTTGTTTATATATTGCCTACGCTGAACAGCAAGTAGTTGAGTAGTTGTGACAGAGATCACGTGGCTCACAAAGCCAAAAAGATCTGCTCTATGGCCCTTTGTAGAAAAGATTGTGGGTTCCTCCATACTCACCACCCTCTTCCTTCCCTCCTGGCCACTCCTCAATCCATGGTAACTGTGATGTTGCTTCTGTCTTACCACCTTCCTAATCTTCCCTTCCTCCGGTCACTGAGGTGACGCACAATTTCCTAATTCAAAGGTGGGAGGGTGGGGGGGGGAGATTTTCTCATTCCTTAGTCACTCCTCTGCTGTACTGGACATTTGGAGATCACACTGTTCTTGAAATTCTAGGGAAAGATCCCAAATGCAAATGCCCAGAGGAGCCAGGCAGGCTGTGTCAATGAGCGAAATGGCCACATTAAGATATGCGCGTGGGGGGACCTGGAGAGCCTGTACCCACGGCAAAAGGGAAGCCCCTGCACTGCTGTGAGGAATCTAGGCCCTACATAGCCAAATGTTCCAGTGCTTCATGGGAAGCTAAAAATGCAGACTTTATAAGGCATCGCTCAACTCTTAAAAGGTGGGAACTATTTAAAAAATATTACAAACCCTCAGGAGCCAAACAAAATGAAACTTTCGGCCAATGTGTCCTAATGGCTGTGGATTAATCCCCCTGGTTCCATGACTGAACTTTCTTGGTTCCCTTGGGGAATCCTGATTTTTGCTGCTGGAGGTTCTCTTCAGCCAGCCTGCCTCTGCCTTCTCAGATGTTCATCCCCAGCTCATGGGTCTTTTCTTGCTTCACAGTTTCTCAGGTGAAATCTCAAATCTATCTCTCACTCTACCCTAGGCACCTGCTTCTGACTCACATCTCCATATGGGAAATGAACTGCTCCACCTGGAGATCCCACAGATACTTCAAAATCCACATCAGCCCTCCCCCACTTTCAACCTCTACCCTTTGCCAAGCCTACGCCGAAATTAAGACTCAGGTTCCTCCCAACCAAGCTGTCCTCCTCTCCATCTTTCCAATAGGATTGAGGTGCCTCTCCCTGTGTCCTCAGAATATTTTGGTAACTATACTTTGTACAAAGTATTATAATTATCTGTCTCCGTTTCTGTCTTACGCACCTAGAGAATAGCCTCTCAGTGGGCAGGGACTGTCACATTAATCTTTGTATTCCCAGCTTCTAGCAGAGTGCTGACACATAGTAGGTTCCTAATAAATGTTTGGCAAATTAATACACAAACAAAAAAAAGAGAAAGATGCACTACAAAATTAAATTTCCAAGTTTTCTATGCCTTCAGAACACTTTTACTAGTGTAATTTTTATTTTATGGTGTCTTTGGTATATAGCTAGTATTACTGTTAACATGTTAGTATTCTATCAGGAAAGAATGTAATTTTCCCTTAATTGTGATTTTTAAAAGCACTTGTTTTCATGCTAAAGGAAAACTGTGTTATGTCCAGCAATAAAAACTAGTAAAATGTAATAAATTGAAGTCAACAAATAAAGTAGGATTTGCCAAATAAATACATCATAAACAAAACATAGTGAGGGCATATCTCTTCTAAAAAGTGAGATTTACTGGGAGAATTTACTACCACACATAACAGAAAAGGTAATTTCTTGATCTTAAAATTTTGTTATGTGGAATGATAGCTAACAATGAAACAAAAGTTTCTCTCAAGCAATTATAGAAGGCAGTGATTCCAGCTTTCTGGAGGGACTCGTAATGCCCTATCATGTATATGATTTTGTGGCATACTTTTAAGAATTCTATGAGCTATATCTCTTGGGAAAGGTGGCGGGAGTGTGTCAGGGTGAAAATGTTTAATTGATATCAGTTTTATTTTCACCCATAGTTAAGTGCCTGGGACTCTCCATCATTACTACTTGCAGCTAAGACATTGAGAGAAAGTTCTCCTTTTCTACCATTAGGTGGCAGTATTGCTTTGGGACAAACAACAACGACACTTTTTTAAAAAATCATTTCTAGACCTATGTTTCATCTTTATTTTATTCCTAAACTCTAGGCTTCAGAGTGCCCAATACAAATAACAATGGAGTAAACAAGGCACAGACATGATATTTGAAGAAAACATTCAGAACCTTGTCTTTGCAAGAAATGCCCACCAATTTCTCTCCCCCCAGGAAGGCTTCTTTTCCATCAAGTAAACCTAGAGTGATGATTAAGGCAGAAAAATAGGCATGTTGCAAATGGTAAATTTGCTTCTTTGAGAACCTCCAGATTGGGTTACATCCAAATCACTAATCTACTCCCCAGCCTGGCAAGAATCTACTCTGAATATGTATTCACATATGTCTCTTCTTTACATTATTGGTGGGATAGGACTGGAGAAAGGCATACAAATTTGTTGATGCTCTATTAATTTTTTAAAATGTATCCATGTATATAAGCCCATGTAACCATAATACTGTATAAGATATAGAACGCTTCCAGCACCTCAGAAGGTTTCCTATGCTCTCTTAGTTTTTAAAACCAGGAAAAGATTTCATTTCTCAAATAATGTATTCAGAACAAAACAAAACAAAGAAAACTCCCAAGGCAGAATAGTTGGAGAGAGGGGTTGTCCTACTTTATACATTGATCTGGGTCTCTTTGTAGCCTTGAATAGGAACTCTGTGGTAGATGCTTTTTGGAAGGTGTATTCAATGCATGGATGGGATGGAAGATACCAAGTCACAGTTAGGATGTGGAGCAACTAGAACTCTCGTGCATCAGTGGTGGATGTGTAAAGAGATGCAGTCACTTGGGAAATCTGTTTTGCAGTATCTACATAAACACACCCTATGACCCAACAACTCTACTCCTATGTTCATATAGGAGTATGAATACATACACAGTTTCAAAATGCATATACACTTTCACCAAAAGGTGGGTACTAGAATGTACAAAGTAGCAAATGGCCCATCAACAGTAGAATGCATGCCTAAATTGTGGTATATTCACACAATGGAAAACTATACAGCCACAGAATGAATCATCCACAAATACATATAACAACAGGGATGAATCTCACAAACATAATATTAGGGGAAAGAAGCTAGATACAAAAGAGTACATATGTTATGATCCTCCTTTTATGAAGTTCAAAATTAATCTATGCCCTCAAGTGTGGACCATAGTTACCCTTGGATGGGAGTGGTGATGGGAGAAAGTGTTTCTGGGTGCTGGTGACATTCTGATTCTTGGTGTCACAAGTGTGTTCAGTCTGTGAAACTTCATCACCTGTACACTTATTTTAGGAAACATATGTAAATGATACTTTTAAGTTTTTAAAAATTAAACTCTAGACAAAAGTCACTTCTACCTGGAATGACGATGTAACGGGATGAAGGAAATACCATTTCAGTAAGGCCCTCAAACACGGGTAAGCCTTCCCAGGTGGAGATGGAGAATGGGCGTTCTGTAAAAAACGGAATCCTTTAAGCAAAAGCACGGAGGTTAAAAAGAGTAAGGAATGTTTGCAAAATGTCGAAACTGGCCAAAGAATAAGATTGGTATAAGAAAGAAGCAGTATCTTAAACAGCAGATCCTGCTTCTTTCTTTCTTATACCAACATGCTCGATAAGCATTGCTTGACTCTTCAAAGGACTTAAATACTGCAGGATTTTTCAGGAGTTCTCCCAAAGGCAAAATTCTTCACAAGGAAGTTGATAGGTTCAAGTCGAAGAGGCTGTGCAGTCCTGTGTATGCAAAAGAAATGTCCTTGGTTAGGTCACCTCGTGGAATGTCTCCTGGTACGCTAATGCCTTCCTGCATTGTCCTTTTTTTTTTTTTGCTGCATCCTATCCTTTGCCTTTAAATAAAGAAGTAGGAGAAAAGTCTCACAACTAGACTGAGGGAGTCTAAAGAATTGGGTCTTTATTTGTTGGGCAACATAGTGAGGTTTTTATTTTGTTTTTTAAGGGAGAAGCAAAATGATCGGATGTACACTTTGGGAAGCTCGATGTGCAGGATGCGCAGGAGGAAGGAGTAGCTGCAGACTGAGGGGGTAGCACTCAAGTGTACAAGACCCCCTGTGATCTGCCCTCTTCCCACCCACCTCTTCATTCTCATCCTTCACATAACCCCACCCTGCTACAAGCCAGTCATCCCATCACTTGCAGTGCCTCCAACCAAACCCAGCCCTCCCAGCTTTGCACACAGGGCTCCAACCCCTGGCAAGAGCCTTTCTCTGTCCCCTCTAATTAGGCTTACACTGAAAAAGAGCCATCTCTCCTCCCAGCAGCTCTCCCAGAAGTTTTGCCATAAAACAAATCAAAGTCTGCAAGTACGGAACTTGTCTTCAGGATCAAAGAATGTGTGTGTAAATCAAGTAAGGAACATAAGATGCAAACAGTTTCTATTGTTAAATCATGTGCAGAAGCTGAAGGAAAAAAAAAAACGATTAGTTTTTAACATTAATTTACAAACAACAAAGTTTCATTCCTGGGCCTCATCACTTTCAGTAGTTTATCTGGGATCTTGAAAACCACAGAAACTTGTAGTAACGTCCATAATGACAAACCACCAGGAATTACCCCAGAAGATAACCACAGCCCGATTTTGTTTTGGTACACAACGTGCTGTCCTTCCCCCTCACCACACTACCAAACAAAAAGATGCTTCCCTGTTACTGGCAAGAAATTAGAAATTGCGTATTGTCATTAGATCTATTTGTATAGGCCCAGATTGCAAAATGTTTGAAGAAAATGAATAAGGGCTAGAGAGAATCATCTGGACGTTTTCCAAGGTTCAAAAGGAAACAGGAAAACTCAAGTAATTCACATCCTTACACCTTCTAAGCAAAGCACACCATTAAGCATTAAATGTAGTCATCCACAAGTGCAAATATTGGCCAAGGTGACACACATGGCAGGCAGTGGCAAATGAAAAGCACAGATATTTGTAGAGGGTTTTCAGTGCTAGGACCCAGCCCTGGTGAAGAAGAATGGAAGCCAGTTGACGCCTCTTGGAGAAGGTGGGGCAGCAGCATGCTGGCCACTGGCTGAGTGAGATGATTGATAAGCCCAAGGTTTCCAAGTGAAGGGCAGGAAGGGAATTGCTCATCTGGAAACCCACGGGACAATGGTCTTTGCTGGAACATCAGTATTTTAAAAGTTTAAAAATACTGATGCTCAGCCCCCATCCTCAGATTTCATTGGTCTAACGAAGGTCCCCCATGTGGGGTTTTTCCAGGTGATTCTACGGTGCAGCAGTTTAAGAACCACTGAAAGAGCAGGAAGGCAGGGGAGCTAAAACTGTGGGGTCAGTTCAGGGTTACAACAGTCCCCTGATGAGAACTTATTCTCATCCCAGCCCACCCCTCTCCACCCCACCACACTCACCCGACAACCACCAGCTCAGTTTAGTGTCTCCCAGGCCAGGTCCCTGGAAGACTCATCTACACCCTCCCCGCCCTGCAGCCCTCACCCCGGCACAGCTCTCTAAATCGATCAGCCAGTCACCAGGTTCTCTCTATTCTGCATCTTAACTCTCAGATCTGCCTTCTCCCTCCCATCTCCACAGTTGCTGCCTTATTCTGGTCATTTGTTTGCTCAACAAATAATTATTGAGTGCCCACTACTGTTTAGGTATAGGCTATGTACACTGTATTGGTGAATAAAACAGACACAGTCTTTGCCCCGTGGGGCTTACAGCCTAACGGGGGAGAAAGACTATAACCAGGTAAGTGATCAGAAAAGTTTAAGATCAGAAATGTAAGAACTGAGAAGGAAACAAGCAGCGTGCGGTGAAAGAGTAGGGGAGGTAGAAGGAATCTGATTAGACAGCGAGGGTGGGAGGAACTTGTGGAGGGTCACATAAATTCTTTCTAAACTCTCACATAATAACCTCGGTCACATTCCCTGCCACTCCATTCCCCTGGCAACCACCAGAGTGAATTTTGTAAAAGCCCAGACACTTTAGTAGGCTTTGTAGCCTCTTTATGACCCAGCTCCCACCAACCATGCCAGGATCACATGTCCCTGAGGCTCTAACGCCCTCAGGCCACTAGAAGCTGTGGGGTCACTATGGTCTTTCCAACCCACTGTGTACACCAATGCCCTGCCAAGAAGGCTCTTTCCATGTCCTCCATCTGGCTTGTTCCTATTTGTCTCTGAGAACACATGTTATGTCACCTCCTATGAGAAGCCTCATTGGACCCTCCCTAGTTCGGTGGGGGGGCTTCCATTCTTCTGGGGTTCTGGGGCACTCCATGTTTACATGAAGCGCAGCACTCTCCCCTCTGTGATGTGACTAAAGTTTTCCTGGTCTGCTCCTGCTCTGACTTGGAGCATCTTCGGGACAGAGACTATATCTTTCCTCTCTGTTTCCCGTGTCTGGCACAGTGCTTGGCACTTTAAGACACAGCAAATTTGAATGTACATGTGGAAGGTACTTTGCATGTTTTTGGCCTCTTAGCTGGTCCTGCTAGGTCTTAAAGGGATGTAGGGTGACCTACTGTCCCAGTTTGCTTATAAACACTAAAGGCAGGAGTTAAAGATATCTTCTATCTCCAAAGCCCAAGTTTTTTCCACATAATGATGTCACAATTTTCTCTACACTGTTTTTAAAGTCACTGACACCATCTAAATTGAACAGTTGACAGATAGACGATGATGTTAGAAATTTTTGAAAAATACAGATGAACAAAAAAGAAAACAGTCACTCAAATCCCATCTCCAACCACAGTTGTTGTTAACATCGTGGCATGCATCCTTCCAGACATTTTCCCACACAAAGTCATCACATACAAACACATCCAGGTGTGACCGGCATAAAGGTATGTGTGAACAGGCACTGCTCTCCCCTCTACGTTCCAGGGCCGTGGCTGCAGTATTTCACACAAAGGAGACTACTTATTTGCTGCTCAGAGTTCAAAAACTGTGGTTCAAACGCAGTTGAGGTTTTTTATACCTCACCAGTTGCTTAAATCAGAACATGTTACTTTCATTTTAGACCGTGTATTCTGTACCTTTATTATAGCCTCAATATTTTCAAACTCTCTGTGAGCTTGTCCTATCCACCCCACAATCTTTTCCAGTCTTTTTCTGAACAATTTCTATCTGGGGTCCTCAATCGTCCTGCTCCAATGTGGGCTGGGAACTCTGTAGGCTGCTGCTCAGCAATCATCCTGGGACTTTACTTCCCTGCTTCCTGTGTCCCCCACCTTCCTCTTTCTTAGATTACTCTCTCTTATTGCTAAAATCCATCCTCAAGTACTTTTTTAAGAAAAGGTAAGTTGGAGAAAAAAAATTCTAATCCTTAAATATTTGAAAATGCCTTTTCCCCCCTTCAAACTCAATTGATAGTTTGGCTAAGCATAACAATAATCTGGATTTAAAATTTTCCCCAGACAACTTTGAAAGTCTTTCTCCATATTTTCCTTAGCATCTTATGGTGCTGATAAGAAGTCTGATGCAGTTAATGATACTATTCTTTGTAAGTCTTCCATTTCCCCCGCCCCCCCCTCTTTCTCCAACACCCACCCCACACCAGGTTTTAAGGTGTGTGCTGTGTTTCTCTGTGTAATTACTAGGTACAACAGAATGTATATTTTACAGAGGTTGGCAAAGTAATGCTCCCCACACCCTTCAAAGATGTCCATGCTCTAATCCTAGAACCCGTGAATTCATTCTTTTAATTAATTTTTTTTTTTTTTTTTTGGCTGCTCTGTGTGGCTTGTGGGATCTTAGTTCCCCAACCAGGAATGGAACCCATGCCCCCTGCAGTGGAAGCACAGAGTCCTAACCAGTTGACCACCAGGGAACTCCCTGAATTTATTCTTTTACGTAGCAAAAGGGATTTGGCAGACATGATTAAGATTATCTACTTAGAGATGGGGAGAGTATCCTGGATTATCTGGGTGGGCCCAGTCTAATTACATGCGTTCTTAAAAGTGAAGAGCCTTTTTTGACTGGGTCAGAGCTGGGACAGAAGAAGGAAGAGATGTGAAGAGTGAGAGGGACTTGAGCTGTCATGGCTGATTTGAGGATGGAGGATGGGGACCATGAGCCAAAGACCACAACTGGACTCTGGATCTGCCCTCAGCTGACAGCCGGCAAGAGAATGAAGCCCTCAGACATATCTGCAAGGAACTGAATCTGCCAGCAGCAGAGATAAACAGGAAACGGATTCTCCCTTAGAGCCTCCAGAAAGGAACATGGCCCTGATGGCGCCTTGATTTTAATCCAGTGGAGCCCATACTAGACTATGACCTACAGAGTTTAAATTAATGAATTTGTGTTTGTGTGTGTTTGTGTGTGTGTGTGTGTGTGTGTTTTAAATATGTATAGTTTAAAGCCACTAAAGTTTGTGGCAATTTCTTACAGCAGCAACAAAAAAACAATACATTTATATATTAAGTGCTGCCAAATTTCCATTCCAAAGGCTGACTTTATTTATACTTATGCCAATAGTTGATGAGAAAACTCTTCTTCAAAACCTTCACCAACATAGGATATTTTCAATATCTTAATTTTTCCAAGCTGATCCTGAAAAATATTTTATTTTTATTTGTAGTCCTCTAATTTTGTAAACAAGGTTGAACATCTTTTATATATTTGTTAAAGATGTTTTGTTTTGCTTGGAATTACACTGTCCTTATTTTTAGTCACTAGATTTCTAAAGTTTCAAACTGTTATGACTATGTGTACAAAATGTATACTGTGAGGTATTTACTAGGTACTTAATGATTTGTATCTCCTTTCTGCTGTGGACATTATGTTGCCTATTAAACTAGGTGGCAGAATCTGCCAACTGCCTAACTCAATATCGATATCCTCCTCCTTAGTAAGAGTATCCTGATCTTTCTGTGATCACATTGCTGCCCAGAATAAAGGACTACATTTCTTAGCTTTCCTTGCAGGCAGGTTTGGCAAAAGAGATGTAAGCAGAATTATGGGAAAGCTGCTTAAAGGTAGTTAGCACCGTTTGTAACAACCACTCCCCCCCTTTGAAAAAATTGTTTTGGTCGTTCTGGCTTACTTCTTTTTTGGCCTGGATTCAGACACAATGGCTTAAGTTGCAGCAGCCATCTTCGACTATGAGGTGGCCTTGAGAATGAGGTGGCCTGTTCTACCGTTCAGCATTTACTAGATGGTAGAACAGGGAGGTAACAGCCTAATGTTCCCAGTGACTCACTGAAGTCACCAAACCACCTCAGAGCTATCTACTTCTTTTATGTGAGTGAGAAACTTCTATCTTGTCAATCTCTGATTTTTTAGTGATTTTTCTGTTTTATGATGCAGCCAAAGCTGATCCTAATACAGAACGCCAGCAATGATCTGCTATGACTTTTATATCTTATCTTTCTGACAACTCTCTCTCTTTTTCCTATTTTCTAGGTGAGTTTCTTGACTTTACCTTTAAAACTTTCAAAATTTTAATTCAATTTTATTTTCCAAGAATTCTTTCTTCTTCCTAACACACAATTTCTTGTTTTATATATGCCATTGTTTTTGACATCTCAGAAGCCAGCAGTTGGAAAGTCTCTCCTATTTTAAGGTGTATGTCTGTTCCCTGAATTCTTTCTTTCCTTTCCTTCCTTCCTTCCTCCCTCCCTCCCTCCTTCCCTTCCTTCTTCTTTCTTTATCTTCCTGTTAGTTTACCTTAGGTTTTTCTTTTCATGTTGGAGACTTTCATCTGATATCTATTGATCCTTGGTTGCTGTTCACATTAAGAATTAGGCAATAATGGGACAAACTAACATCACATGCCTCCTGATGAGATGCACTGAGGAAAATCCCTTCCTTCTGTGATTTGCTGCCAATAATGTACAGCCTGAATTTAATCATGAGGAAACATTAGACAAACCTGAACCGAGTGACATTCTACAAAATAATTGAAGAGTAGTCTAAAATGTGAGTACCATTAAACACAAAGGCTAAAGAATTGGTCCTCATTAAAAGAGATTACAAGAGACATGGCAACTGAATGCAGCATGATCTGGAAATTTCTATTGCTGAAAAGAACAGTTTTTTTTTAATTGGAAAAATCTGAATAAGATCAACAACTGGATAATAGTATTATATCAATGTTAATTTTCTGATTTAGATCTTTTTTTGTACCTGTGTGAGAGAATGTTTTAAGGAAATACACACTGAAGTATTTAAGTATAATGGGGTACCATGTCTATAATGGGGAACCATCAAATGGTTCAGAAAAAAACAAAATGTAATGTATATCTATCTACCTATATGTCAAGAAAAGAGAGAGAAAGGAATAAACATGTTAACATACTGATATTGCAGGAACCTGGGTATACTGTATATGAGAATTCTTTCCTCCAACTTTTCTGTAAATCTAAAATTATGCCAAAATAAAAACCTTTTTAAAAAAATATGGCAATAGAAAGACTCTGGGAGCTGCATGTACATGGGCTGGTTAACGGTAGGTAGGATTTGTGCAGCCATGAAGCCAGCTGTAACTCTAGGAACCCTTAAATGCCAGAATAAGGAGTCATTACCTTGGGAATGCTTCCTAGTCATCTGCCCTAGTTTTTCCTAGGCAATTTCTTAAGATTGTTTAAACCCTCCAATTTTTGCCCTGGTGTTAATGACCGTCTACAGATCCTTTCAGTCCAATTTCTTAGTCCCATCCCCGATTGCATCTACTGTGTCAAAGTCTAGAGCTTGTCTGGGCCTCTTCCAGACAGTCAGCTCCCTGGTGTGTTCTTGGCTATGGCTTCCTCTAGTCAGCCTCAACAATCAACACTCATTCATCTTCCAAAAATTTGTTGAACTCTCTTGTCTACCAACAACTCCTCTCATTTCTTTCACTGTGTTATTTTTGTTTTCATTTTTTATATATTTTTCTTCCTAGGCATGTGCTTCATCAGCCATCTTGAATCAGAATTCTTTAGATAATTTAATGTTAATTTTAATCTGAAACTTATTACTGATGGAACATATCCTTTTTCTATTTTTGGGGGGGTGGGGAAGCATATCTGACAAACTCCTTCAGCTTTTCAACATTTCATATTGTTATAAGCCTTCTCAGATCACTATAGATTGTGTTAAATTCTCAGCCCTTGGTATTTTTTGTCATACCATTTATTTGGTCATTTATTTTAGTTATATTATTTAATTATTTCATGTGCATTGTCTTCTGTAACTTCACCTTATGGATTCAGGTTTGCTAAGGCCAAACACAATTTATTCCTTTCTTTATACTTTATCTGAAATAAGGATATGCCCAGAAGAATAGGGCAGCCAGCATATCACATGTGATCTCACCATCTCTCAGCCATGGCTGATTGGACCTGGTATGGGCTCCAACTGGGCAGCCAATCCATTGGTTGATTCAAGTCAAGTCACACCTTCAGCTGGTGTGACTTGACTTGAGAAGATGATCTGGACCAATCAGATTCCCTCCATTGTGAATTCAAACTATAAAATACAGAGATTGTTACTAGTCAGTGGTGAGTACTGTATTGGAATAACAAAGCCATGACAGTTCAGTGGCTGAGGCAGCCATTTGCAAGATGATGAGTAAGCAAATGAAACTGATCTTCAGAGAGATGAAAATGGTATAGATGTGGAGAAGAAGCTGAGACTAAGTGAGAGAGACTATTTACCTCGGTTCTAAACAGCTTTCTAGTTTGTGTGAGGCCCAACTGCACAGAATTCTGTGAAATATCTGTAACATTGACATACATCTTCCTTTTTAATAACTAAGCTAGTTTGAGTGGGTCTCTCTTTCTTGTAACCAAAAAAAAAAAGTGTTAACTTTATTTTAATTTCCTGATTTTTGTTTTTTAAAATGTAAAGAACTCTTTATTAACAAGACTATTGTTGGCTGAAAAAAAAATGCACAGCCTAAAAGTTGAGAACTATATTTTATTTGGCTGACAAAACTGAGGACTTAAGGCCAGAAGACAGCCTCTCAGATGGCTCTGAGGGACTGCTCCCAAGAGGCAGGAGTTTTGCAATAAAAATCAGGTAGTCTGAACATCAAAAGATTACTGTTAATTAAAGAAAATCAGGGACTTCCCTAGCAGTCCAGTGGTTAACACTCCGTGCTTCCACTGCAGGGGGCATGGGTTAGATCTCTGGTCAGGGGAACTAAGATCCTGTATGCCGCAACCAGGTCTCTCAAGTTAATGAATTTAGTGCTTTTCTACGTATAGGAAGATGCAAGAGTCTGGGCTCATTGAAATCATTCCTTTGATATGTCTCTTAACTACCTAGAGCCAGTATCCTGCTTTTCTGCATCCTGAATCCCCTCAGGGTACACAGTTACGGGTGGCTGTAGTGGCTGAGGGATTGTTGGCTGCAACATCCTTTGTTTATTGATATGGCAGGCAATATTTTTTATCACACAATACATAAAAATTAACATCTATCTCAATCAGCACACAAATTTTAATGTCAGAATTAGATTTTTTTTTTAATCTTCTGATAGAACGTTAGAGTCTTCTTCACTAATCCTTCACTGTTTTTAGACAATTTAATCTAATTCCACCACTAGAGTAAAATTTCTTCTGGGGAAACTCAGTTTTGTTGTTTCAAGAGTCAAGGAACAGGCATGAATTTCCCATTGTAAGCTCTCCTGTAAAAGTTCTTGCCAAGAACTGATTAGGGAAATGTAATGCTTTCTCTGCTCCCTTCGTTTGCCCTTCTTCATCTTACTGCAGAAGCAGCAGGAGAAAGATCCAATGCCTTCAATGTGTTTCCATACTTGCTATTGTAAAATTATATCTTATTTCAGTACTATTCTCTACATGATCGTGACCTTTGAAGCTAGAGTTTATTCTTGTTTTTATATCAAATGGATCAGATATATCATGGGTTTTGGGGAAAAAATGTATATAGTTATAAGAATATCCAATCAGAATAAAATTATCTCACACACTTAAACAAATCCTAATTTTTGAAAGAGTTATAAAAGAATTTCACTCTTGCACTGCTGGTGGGAATGTGAATTGGTTCAGCCACTATGGAGAACAGTATGGAGGTTCCTTAAAAAACTACAAATAGAATTACCATATGACCCAGCAATCCCACTACTGGGCATATACCCCGAGAAAACCAAAATTCAAAAAGAGTCATGTACCAAAATGTTCATTGCAGCTCTATTTACAATAGCCCGGAGATGGAAACAACCTAAGCGCCCATCATCGGATGAATGGATAAAGAAGATGTGGCACATATACACAATGGAATATTACTCAGCCTTAAAAAGAAATGAAATTGAGCTATTTGTAATGAGATGGATAGACCTAGAGTCTGTCATACAGAGTGAAGTAAGTCAGAAAGAAAAAGACAAATACCGTATGCTAACACATATATATGGAATTTAAGGGAAAAAAATGTCATGAAGAACCTAGGGGTAAGACAGGAATAAAGACGCAGACCTACTGGAGAACGGACTTGAGGATATGGGGAGGGGGAAGGGTGAGTTTTGACAAGGCGAGAGAGAGTCATGGACATATACACACTAACAAACGTAGTAAGGTAGATAGCTAGGGGGAAGCAGCCGCAAGGCACAGGGATATTAGCTCGGGGCTTTGTGACAGCCTGGAGGGGTGGGATGGGGAGAGTGGGAGGGAGGGAGACGCAAGAGGGAAGACATATGGGAACATATGTATATGTATAGCTGATTCACTTTGTTATAAAGCAGAAACTAACACACCATTGTAAAGCAATTATACCCCAATAAAGATGTTTAAAAAAAAAAAAAAAAAAAAAGAATATCATGATAGGCCTCCAAAGTGAGTTCCTAAATGTATGGACCATGCCTTTTAATTCCTTTCTACATTCCCTCCAAAAAAAGATTTAGAGCTGTGTAACCTTCAGCTGTCCAGTAAATGTAGTTGAATTGAATCATTTCAATTACAAAAAGAAAGTTTTATTAAACATTTGTGCCAAGTTTCAAGATGAAAATACACTTAAAACAAAGTTAGGAAATGACACTAAAATTTTTGAGTTGCATAAGTCAGCAATTAAGAGTAATGTTCCAAAATCAGCACTGCCCATCTCCTGTGAATAAGCAGTTTATTTTGGCAACTGCAGAAGCTTGTCTTGGGTAGATAC
The DNA here is from genome assembly GCF_963924675.1 of Phocoena phocoena. Taxonomy (NCBI): domain Eukaryota; kingdom Metazoa; phylum Chordata; class Mammalia; order Artiodactyla; family Phocoenidae; genus Phocoena; species Phocoena phocoena. The sequence continues at coordinate 45,262,250 of NC_089227.1, read as the reverse complement.
ATAATGACCCATGCCACTGCTGTTCTCTTCCAGACCAGTTAGAGAGTTATTTCTTATGCAGCTATCTAACTGATTGCTAAAGCTAAAACAAGTATGTTTCATATTATTCTCAAACAATAATTTTTTTCCACTTTAAAATAGTTTACGTGGGCTTCCCTGGTGGCGCAGTGGATAAGAATCCGCCTGCCAATGCAGGGGACACGGGTTCGAGCCCTGGTCTGGGAAGATCCCACATGCCGCAGAGCAACTAAGCCCGTGTGCCACAACTACTGAGCCCGCGCGCCTAGAGCCCGTGCTCCCCAAGAAGAGAAGCCACTGCAATGAGAAGCCTGCGCACCGCAACAAAGAGTACCCCCGCTCACCGCAACCAGAGAAAGCCTGAACGCAGCAACAAAGGTCCAACGCAGCCAAAATTAAAATTAAAATAAATAGTTATTTAAAAAAATAAAGTAAAATAGTTTATGTTCATTAAAAAAATTCTGAGAAGTATGACACAGTTGGAAAAATAAATTATCCAGAGTTCCATCATCTAAACAGATCCTCTCTTTTTTTAATATGTAATGCAAAGAATTTTATTTATTACATCTCTTCTTTTTTTCTTCCAGTTTTATTGAGATATAATTGACATATAGCACTGTATAAGTTTAAGCTATACAGCTTAATGATTTGACTTACATACTTCATGAAATGATGACCATAGTAAGTTTAGTGAACATCCATCAACTCATACAGATACAAAATAAAAGAAAAAAAATTTTTTTAATTTTTCCTTGTGATGGGAACTCAGGATTTATTCTCTTAACGTTAGTATATAACATACAGAAGTATTAATTGTATTTATCATGTTTTACATTACCAAACAGGTCCACTCTTAAAATATTCTTCTTGTTACTTTCTTCTGAAAAACCAAAACATATGTATTTTAATTGCTTTTTGCATAGAAAAATAAGCTAATCTGTATGAAATGGCTGAGTAATTTATGATCTAAACTATAATACACCAGTTGTCTGTGAGTTCTCCCAGATTTACTCTTGTGCTCTAGGTCAAAGTTGCCCTGATGGAGGAAACACTTTAGCCCCCGTCCTAGTGTGTGTGCTCCAGTACAGGTATGTTGAGGAAGGAGGAGGAAGCGTTCGAAAACGGTACTTCTCAAATTGGACTGTGCATAGGAACCATCTGCAGGTCTTGTTAAAATGTAAGTCAGCATTTCAAACAAGCTCCCAGGTGATGCAGAAGCTGCTAATCCACGGACACACTTTTAGTAGCAAGATCCTCACATAACTGGGAACATAAGAGAACTGATGGAAGAAATTTTTGCCTTCACACATCTATAGCCACCATTAAGCCATTGCCACATCCCTGACCCATTTCTGGGAAAACATGGGACTATTTCTCATACCTGGAAAGTTTCCCACAGACTGAGAGCGGAGTAAGGACTGATGCATTGCCATGCAAGTGAAAATACTGAGCAACCACAGTGAGTCTCTCCTCTGCAGGGGAAGCCTTGCAGAGCTCACAAAGTACCTGTTCATCTCTTTTCCTTTGGTAGTAATATCTATGATATCTGGGCACAGGGTCTACTAGAAAAAGGCTACACTTCCCAGCTTCCCTTAAAGCTGAATGTGACCATGTTACCAACTTCCAGCCAATGGGATCTAAACAGAAGCGTGTGTGCAAGCCATGGTTTGAGGATGGCAATTAAATCAAATTAAATTAAGATATTTTATTTGTTCTAGTTAGGATAAACTGCAGCCTAGGTGCAGTCAACTAAAATTTTAATTGAAACTGCATACTCCAGAGGTTGTTGCTAATGTTCCAACTGAAAAACCCGTATGTTATAAGTGAGTACTCTGTTTCTGTCATCAACATCTGGACTGACACCAGATTCTTTGCTAATGTTCTCAGTGAATTTCAGAAACAGGGTTTTAAGTCTACTAACTAGTATATTGAATGCCAGAAAGGAACTCTCATTGGTTAACTTAAAGATATTTAAGATATAAGCTTGGTCTCTAAAATCTTTAAGAGACCCTCCCCACCCCTTGCATGAATAAAGGAATGCAGTGAGGCTTGTACCTGTAGGAATGGTGCCTAAGGCTTGATCTCTAAATAATTCTGGGTCAAGACTTTGGTTTTAGGGACTTCCCTGGTGGTCCAGTGGGTAAGACTCCAAGCTCCCAATGCAGGGGGCATAGGTTTGATCCCTGGTCAGGGAACTAGGATCCCGCATGCCGCAGCCAAAAAAAAAAATGGTTAAGACTTTAGTTTTCGAGCTGCCTGATATCAACTACCTAGATAACAGATTCCTGCTTGTGGAATAGAAGTGAGTTCAAATTCTGGTACTAGCTATGTGCCCTTATGCAGACAACTTAACCATTCTATACCTCAGCTTCCTCATCTAAAAAATGGAGATAAAAATAATGCCTCAAAAGATTGTCATAAAGATTACACAAGATAATAAATTTAAAGAGCTTAGTATAGTGCTTGGCATGTAGTAAGCACTTAATAGCTTTTATTTATTCAACAAACAACCTGTGCTATCAACAAAGTACTGTTTAACATTGTAGCAAATTGAAAACTGAGGTAGACTGGGTCCCTACCCTTAAGGAATTTGCAGGCTGATGGGAGAAATAAAACATGCAAAGTAGATAACTATAATAGAAATGGATGTTAAGATAACCAGAATATTCATTAAAGTAAATATTCATTAAAGATGGTTGCAAATTCTTTGTTATCCTGCTATTGAATCTAATTACCTTCTCCTTAAATCTGGGTTGGCCTTAGTAACTTGCTTAAATTACAGTGTAACATAAGTGATGTTCTAGGATTCTGCCCTGCTCTTTTAGAATGCTTGCTCTGAGGGAAGCCAGCCATCATGTAAGAAGCCCAAGTGTCTGGAATCATCATGCTGTAAGGAAGCCTAAATATCCACCTGGAGAATCCGCACAGACAGAGCACTAGGCCTAGCTGTTTCAGCCATCTGTGAATAAAAAATACTGCCTGCCAATCAGTAAACAAAGGATGTTGCAGCCATCAAGCCATCACATTACAGCCACCCCCAACGATGCACCCTGAGGAAACTCAGGATAGTAAACACAGGATACTGACCTCACATAACTGAGGTGCATATCAAAGGAATGATTCCAGTGAGCCCATCTTCCCATACATAGAAAGGCACTAAACTCATTAGCTTGAGATTTCTAGTTTTCTTTAATTAGCAGTAATTTTTTGATGTTCTGACTACCTGGTCTTTGTTGCAAAAACTCCTATATATCCTGGCTCCCTCCTTGTCTCTTCAGAGTAGTCTCTCGGAATGATCTGAGAGTCTTGTCTCCCGGGCTTGAAGGCCTCAGAATGTCCTCTGAATAAAACATAATTCTCAACTTTTAGGTTTTTTTCAGTCAGTGAAGTTTTCTCAGTCAACACATCCCAGCCCAGGAATCAAACATGAGTAAAAAAGCTGTCCTGGCAGCATCTTGGCAACCCCAGGAAAGATAATATGGAGAAGAACCGAAAACCCAAATACCAACCAGAAGTGAGTCCCCATCCCATGGCCCCGGTCAAGCCATCCAAGCCAACTAACCAGATAGGATGTTAGGTAAGTCATGTAAACTCTTTGCTACAGATGACTTATTTCTAATGGGATTACAAGAGTCATCTTTCTTACGTCTCTACGCATGCCTGAATGAAGAAAATAGTGTGTGCAGAAAAAGAGTTAGCATAGCAGGCCTGAGACTGCTGTCCTTAGAAAGGTCTGCTTGCAAGATTGACCCTTGGGTGGCATCTGGGAACTTAGCCAGTAAACAGTTCCCTACACTGATAGAAAACTTTCCCTAAGTTCTTAAGTTTCCTTAAGTTCCCTAAGGGTGGCTCACTAGGGCTAGACTGTTTGCGCACAGTATGCTTTATGCTGAACATCTGCTCTTCTTCTTGGACCCGGAATTTGGGTACGTGGTGGGCAGAGAGTGCCTGTTTGACCAGCCCCCAGTGAAAACCTTGAGCACCAAGTCACTAATGAGCCGCCCCAGGAGACAACACTTTGCATGTGTGGCCACAACTCACTGCTGAAGGAAGGAATGCACTGCACCAAGAGAGGACTCAGAAGCTAGAGCCTGGTTTCCTCCCAACTTCACCCCACACACCTTTTGCCTTTTTTGATTTTGCTTTGTATCTTTTCATGGTAATAAATCTTAGCTATGAATACACATAGATGCTGAGTTTTGTGAGACCTTTTGTCAAATCACTGGGCCTCGGGGAGTGATCTTGGGGAGCCGTGATACACAGCGTTTTAGAAATTATGAAAGAAACACTGAAGAGCTGTTCAACTTTCTCATAAAAGGAGGCATCCCTCCTAACTATCTCACGCTCTTCCTCTCTTCTCTCTCCTTCCCAGGATATGCATATTGAACTTCCTTCCTGCCTAAGTCCACAGTGGCAGGTGGGCAGAAACACACAGCTGGAGGTGATAGTTTTAGTTTTCGGTCCTAGAAAATCTGTATAACTGCTATCTTGCATACAAATAACAACAGTGGTTCGCCTGCATTTTACTTTTTATCCAATTGTGTTTGCCTTGTGTGGGTGGAATATAAGAGCTTTCATCTCATTGGGTTGAAGATATCATGGAAATTTCTTTTAAAATATTTACCCAAAGACTAAACTGGTGATAAAAAGCATTTTCTTTGCAATTATAGAGCAAGACTTCATAAATTTATGGCTAGTCGTTAAAGAACTGGCATCACAACATCAGCAGGATTTATATCCACCACATAAAGTCTATGCAGCGTATCCTGCAATGCAGCATATCCGTCTCACATAGTGTAATATGCATGACTTATTTTCAGATGATTTTCCTGATAAACTTTGTGATTATATTTTGACAGGGCTGAGTATCATTTCTCTAATCGCAGAGAGTGACAAGAGCTTAGGGACCGTGACAAGCAAAGTCCTTGGATTTGGCTCTAGAAATCAACTGAGCATGGTATACTTTAAGAATTCAAATAATAAGTCAGTAAACCACTAAATATTATGTGCTAAGCTCTTTAAATTATGTTGTAGACACAGGACTGAGAGTTTGGAACCCAAGTTCTAACCCAGTTTATGTTCTAAAGCTATAATTAAATAATTGATAAATAATTCGTCTTTACTGGACCTCTATTATACCAGCTATAAAATGAGAGGTTCTAGTGAACCATTTTTTCAATCCCAAACATTCTACAGTTCAATAATAATATAAAGCCTGGGATACGTACCAAATGAGAGGGCACAAATGTATTGTGTAGAAGGTAGCAGTTCCTGGAGGCTAAAACAGGAAATTTTAATTGGCCAGAAAAGGGAGAGTCACTTCTCTTGGAGTATGGAGCTGAAGTGAAGGTATAGACAGAATCCACTCTGAGGGATCTTAGGGAAATTTCAATATGAAATAACAATGATATCAATAATAGCTAACCATTTTGAGTATTTACTAAGGTGATAAGTATTATTTAATTCCCATAACAATTCTAGGTATTGGTATTATTCCCATTTTATAAAAAGAAAACTGAGGCACAGATTCAGATTTTTCATGAGGTCAGGTAGCAAGTGGTAGTACCCTAGATGTGAAGCAATCTAATACTCCAAAGCATAGCTTTTAATTGCTATTATGGCAGTCACGTGTGAAAGTCAGTGATAAAACTCCCCACAGAAGCACTATAGTTTAAAGTGCAGTTGACTGGAAAACCAGCATAAACAGAAAATAATAAACCATCATCAAGAAGAAGAATGATAATTACCTTTCCTGGAGTGCCATTTGTGTGCTATTCATTTATTGGCTCTAATCTTCATAGGTGCTTTTTGTTTTTATTTTTGTTTTAAATTTCCATTTTACAGTTAAGAAATCTGGGCTCAGTTCAACTTGTAATAGCCTGAGAGCTATTAGGTAGTAGGGTTGGGAGTCAATCTTGAGTTTGTCTAGCTTCGAAAATCCTACTTATTCCACTATGCCATGCTGGATTCTTGGCAAGGAAGAAAACCTATTTGCAAATATTAAAAACAGCTGTATCCTACTGTATGCTTTTATTTATGTGAAATTCTAGAACAGGGAAAACTAGTCTACGGAGACAGAAAGCAGATCAGCGGTTGCTTAGGGAGGGGAAGTGGAGATTGACTGCAGAGACCAAAAGAAATTTTTGGAATGATGGAAAGATTTTACATTTTGATTATGGTATTGATGACATTTATATTATGTTTGTTAAAACTCACTGAACATACACTTAAAATAGGTGCATTTTATTTTTTTATTTTTTTGCAGTACGCAGGCCTCTCACTGTTGTGGCCTCTCCCGTTGCGGAGCACAGGCTCTGGACACAGGCTCAGCGGCCATGGCTCATGGGCCTAGCCGCTCCGCGGCATGTGGGATCTTCCCGGACCGGGGCACGAACCCGTGTCTCCTGCATCGGCAGGCGGACTCTCAACCACTGCGCCACCAGGGAAGCCCAGGTGCATTTTATTATATGCAAATTATACCTCAATAAAGTTGATTTTTTAAAAACCCAAGTGAATCCAGTAATTGCTCTTCTAGACAGAAGCTGGGGCTGCTGGCATAACCTGTCTTTTCATATGCATGGGATCACTGTGGTGAATATGAAACACTAGCTCTTAACATCCATTCCAACCACCTTCTGTGATACCTTCTTGTATTGCAAAGACTGAAAAGCTCAAAATCACATTTCTATGACTCCTTCGCAGCTAAGTTCAGATTGTGAGTTAAATATACTCAAGAGACTAGAAAGGCAGGAGTGAGACCAGAGCCACCTGCCTACTCTGATGTTTGTTGCTGTTACCAAGTAGGGTCATGCAGGCATCAGATTTTTCTGCAACAGCATCCCAATATCCAGTGTCCAGCTTCAGTAGTGTTACAAGTTAGCAGCTGCAAGGATGACAGTGTCTTCATGATCCACAGACTGAAACTATAGCAGCGTGTGCAAGAATTCAAATGGTTCCCCAACAGACTCTTAACTTCACACATTTATGACTGGAAGGGGCGATAGCTCCCCTGGCAAACCAGTTTGATGGTTATCTCCTGGTGGTTATTTCTGGAGGCTCAGTTTAGAGGCTGCTCCTCCAGCTCTCCAATGATTTTGCAAGTACCTAATTACCTATATGAAGTCCCTTTCTACTTATAATTGTGGCAATGATTTCTGTTTCCCTGAAACTATACACTGACACCACCATGACAGATGGTATGGGTTTATCCAGTCACAGTGGTAACTAAAATAATTACCAGGATTATCAGATTGACAGCAACTTTTACCAACTACTGCCTTTCTGCCAGGATGAATTCAACAAGGTACAGGTGAGGACAGCTTTATTCTTCTCCCCATTCTACTCAAACTCCATGGGTAGATCTGTCTGTTCCTCCACAAATGAAATGAGGCCAGGTCTCCTCACTTTTTAAGCCACTCTCAGATCTTAAAGTTTATCCTCCAATTCGTTTCAGTCCCCCAAATCATCTCATTTCAGTCATTAAAATGTCCAGTCTGAGGTCGTTAGCATATAACCCAATGTTCTCATCCAATTTAAAGTTCATTCACACCCCCAGCTTGAGCTTCCTTTGGCCTCTCATTTTCAAGAAGAGAACATGGTTGGCTTCTGCTCCAATTCTCTGTAAGAGAATTTCTTCGCTTTCCTTCTCCTTCCCATGTCTCCTCCCCTACTAGACTACTCAGGTTCCTCTAGGGTTGGAATGTGATCGGGAAGAGGAAAAACTAGTCTCTAAGCTGGTCCAGATATGCTCTGGCATTGGAGCACTCTGGGCATGGCACATCCCCAGTGCTGATTCTTTCTCTGCTGGGTCACTGACATAGCTCCCTCACCCCACTGCAGCCTTCCAATGTCCAACCAGTTCCTTTTTAGGCTGCCCAGTGATGAATCCTCCTCAGTTTCTACATCCAATGGTATACTCTAACTTTGCTGAGGAGCAGCTTAGCAGAAAGCCTTCCTGGACAGTCTTTTTAAAATGACTCCCACTCAGCTCCATCCTGCCAGCCCACAGGACACATGGGAAGATTCTCCACTACATTGTTCTGCTGTTGGTGGGGAGCATCTGGGCCCCTGCAGCCACAGTCTTCCACGTCTAATTCCCAAGACACAAGTTAAACGTTAGTTCCTACTTTGCTCAAGCTCTCTGAAGCTTCCTGTCACCTTCCTTGAGGTGAGAGGGAAGCACTCCCCTCCCCTTCTACATGAGAAACAGGAGAATAGCTCCCTAAAAAACAATTTCTCTCATTTTGGCCTTATCAACTGCGACTCCTTTTTCAGTAGAGATGAGTGATTGCACACGCCAGCTCGCACAGTCTCAGACTGTCTCAGCCTGTCTTGCATAGCTGGTTCAGCAACTCACTTTAGAATGTGGAGGTACTTTGCAATTGATTTTTTTGGTTTTGGTTTTTGAAGCCATGAAATTTTGGTCTTCGTGGTCAAAATTGAAGCAGAATGTCCTTTAATTAACAACAACCCTATAAGGTAATGATTAAGGCTTCCGTTTTAGAGACAAAAAAACTGAGGTTCACATGGCAGAAAATGGGATTCCAACACAAATAGGTATGACTGTAAGGACTTTGCTGTTAACCATTATGATTACATGTTTGACACTGCAAACAATGATGACTGCTATGGGTTGAATTATGTCCCCCTAAATCCATATATTGAAGTTCGAACTCCCAGTACTCAGAATGTAATGTTACCTGGAAAAAGGGTTGTTGCAGTATAATTAGTTAAGATGAAATCATATTAGACTAGGGTCGACCTCTACTCCAGTTAGAGTAGGACAAGTAAAAGGGAAAAATCTGGACACAGAAAGGCATACAGGGTGAAAGTCATGTAAAGATAGGAGTTAAGCTGCCACATGCCAAGGGACTACTAGAAGCTAGGAGAGAGGTCTAGAACAGATCCTTCCCTAGTGCCTTCAGAGGGAGCGTGGCCCTGCTGACACTTTGATCTTGGGCTGTGAGTCTCCAGGCTAGGAGACAATAAATTTCTGTTTTTCAAGCCACTCAGTTTGTGGCACTTTGTTAAAGCAGCACTAGAAAACTAAATAAAACAGCTATGTGACAGCCATGGAAGTATGACTAAAATTCCAGTTGAAATTAGCCCTGTGTAAGAGAACACCTGAGTAGCCCAGAGAGGGAAAGGCATTGGGAGCAACAGAATGGGACCTGGTATTTGTGTTGGATGACAGAAAACTGCGTTGGTCATTAGGAACCTTTGGAGAGGCTGCTAAGTAGAAAGCTTCTAAATTAATCTCACTTTCCTAACAGCAGAGAAATTTAACAAGCTAAATTTACCTTGAAAAACTTTAAGAAAACATCCAACCAGAATTTTACATAACTGTTTCTGGGAAAGCCTAAGGAAATTTGGAAGGGGGCCAAACAGGAAGCTGTACCTGTACCTGAATGTACAGAACTAGGAATAAATGAAAGGGCAACATATTGTAAGCTTATATTGAATATTTAAAGTTCTTGCTGGCTTTGAGAACAGCAGTATTGAGATACTAGAATATTTTAATAAAATTCACTTATACATACATGGGACCTTCAGACAAATAAACAATCAAAAAGATTTTCAAACTGTAACTCATGCAGAATGTGGAGACATATCTGCATATCCCAGACAAGATACACACACACACAAACACACTATCGTTTTTGAGATTTTAGGTATTGGGTTTTAATTTCCAAAAAATATTGGCTCAAGTAGCATAGATATGCAATTAAATATTAATAAAAATATCCCAAAATCTCAGTGGCTTATCACAATAAATGCTTATTTTTCATTCACATCACAGTCCAATGTGGATCAGCTGGCCCTCCTGAAGCTTGTAGCTCTGCAATCTGGAAAGCTTGGCCTCCACTGATGGGAAGGGAGGGATAGAGAAGGTACACTGACTCTTAGCTGCCTCAGTCCAGAAGAGACACACACCACTTCTGCTCATGGGTCATTGGCCAGAACAAGTCACATGGCCCAACCTAACTGCAAGTGAGGCTGGGTCATGTAGGAGAACACCTGGAACACTGGGGGAACACTCATTGTCTTTGCCATAAAACTATACAGGGAATGAGTGTATAAGTTACACTAACTCCCAAGGTGTGATGTTTGTTAGATGATAAATCCAGTGAGAACCTGATCTCATTAATATTAAAAAGGGGGCACTCCGATGCCTTCCTATCTATACGCAAATTATTATAGAACGGCTTGATTGCTAAAATTAGTGCTGCTCAAGGGCTCACCATCAATCTGGTAGTTCCCAGGGGAGTACCTCACATGTGACCCCTCTCCACCAAACTAAATTGCTCCATGTATAAAACTAAAAGGGAAGTAGGAGTTTTCAGGGGCAGCCTGGGAAGGGGAGAGAGCAGTGAGCATTCCAGGACTTGGAAGAAAAGGAAAAGGATTGAGGAGAGGGTCTCAACAGAGGGAGGGAGGCCCAGCCATATGGCAGCTGACAAGAGCCCTGGAGAAAAGGGTAGCTAGTGATTCATCCCCCGTGTCAGGACAATGATCGCTAATATCCAAGTTTAAATCATTCTCAATTCTTTCCTGAGCTGTAGTCCTGGCTACACCATAAATGACACTAAAAGTCTGCTATCCTAGAGAAAGGGCCAGGCCTTGGGAATTAATGAGGGTTGGAATAACTGTAGAGACCTTGATCCCACATTTTCTAGAGCAAACTTACTATCTGGTCCTGTATTTTACAAAAACTCACATCTCAGGCCAGGTGTCCCAATTTTATTCAAAAAAATACTGTCACTGGGAAAATCAGTCCTATAGGAAAAATGGAAAAGAAAAGACTTTTCTGGGTGGGAGGGAAGGCCCCATGGAGAGCAGATGACAGCACAGACTTGAAAGTAGGTCCAGGCAGCATACTTTCATAGCTTTTGCCAGCAATGTTTAACAGAGAAAAAAATCTTTCTGTATTTTCAATATATTGTATTTGCATCAATAAATCCTAGAGGAACACCAAAGAAGCTTAAAAAAAAAAAAAAGCTACCGTGGGCAGGGAGAAGGGGGAAATATGGCAGACAAAGGCAGGGGTAGGAGTGAGAATTTTCACTATGTACCTTTTATATTATTTGATTTTTAAACCACGTGAATATGTTATCTATTCAAGACTGTAAAAGCAATTAGAAGAAAAAAAGTCTTCCAACCACCACAGCCTTGTGTTCAAGCTGCTTTGGGAGAACAAAAGAATCGAAGCAGAACTCTTGAGTGAAGCAGTGTGGAAAGTGGACAGTAGTCACAGGAAGAATGACACTGTCAGCACAAGCAGGAAATAGGAGCAAGAAGTGACTAAGGGACTTGGGAGTTTCTGGCTCAACTCCTCATCCCCTAAAGCTCTGGAGCTATTTGTAGGGAGGAGATGTTGGGCTTTCATACAATGTGGAATGGGAGCTGGACACTTTGAAAATTTGGACCTAAGAGGAAAGGGTGGCCCTAGAAGAAGGGGAGGACTTGCAGACATCCAGGTGGCAGACACTCGGATTATACCAGCATGACATTCAAGGCCCTTGACAATTTGACCTGATCCTTTCTGGGTCTCACTTCTCTCCTTTACTGGAACACTTTTCTCATTAAGGAACAGTCCAGGCTAAATGTTGAGGACACTAGACAAATGAAAAACTAAGAAGCTCACAGTCTGGTTGATAAAAACTGACTTATAAACAGCAAGGTGTTACTAATGCTCTACTAGGAAAGTGTAAGTTTCCGTGAGGGCACAAGTGAGGAGTGGTCATCTGTGCCCAGGGAAAATCAGGGAATGAGGCTTCACAGTCAAGGCAGAGCTTGAGCCAAGTCCTGGGAGGTGAATGGATATACCAGGAGGTGGGGAGGTGAGGAAGGCATTCTTGGCAAAGTAATTTGTGCACAGGCTCTGAGGGATAACACAAGATGGGGTTTAAAATCTGTGCTGTGCAAGTGACTCCACATGGTAAAAAGGTAAAGGAAGGAGGTATTGAGAAATGCAGCTAGAGAAGCAAGAAGAGAGGCCCTGTGTGCCATGGACTTTATCTTAGACAGTGGGGTGTTAATAAGGGTGAGTCAGAGATCCTGCAGATATTTGCTAACACTGGCTTCAGCAGTGAAAACTGATTGGGTCTACTGGAGGGACGTGAGACTGGAAGTTGGTGAGACGAGTTAGAAGACCATTGCCAATGAGAGAAGAAAGTTGGAGAACGCCTGAAATGAGGCATTCACGTTATACCTTACCATTCTGCTGTGACCGTGCTACCTGTGAGGCCTTGAGCAAGTTACTTCACATCTCTGAAATTTTCATCTGCCAAATTACCTGCTTTACAGTTACCATGATTACTTGATTAAAGGTAGGAACTATTATTCCCCAAACACACTATAAGCCAAGGACATCAGTACTCTCACTTCTGGGGAGTCACAGTGCATTGTGGGTGTTTTAGTTACCTACTGCTGCATGGTAATGTTACCCCAAAATGTAGTGGCTTAAAACAGCAACCACGAGGGGCTTCCCTGGTGGCACAGTGGTTGGGAGTCCACCTGCCGATGCAGGGGATACGGGTTCGGGCCCCAGTCCGGGAAGATCCCACATGCTGCGGAGCGGCTGGGCCCATGAGCCATGGCCACTGAGCCTGTGCGTCCGGAGCCTGTGCTCCGCAAACACGAGAGGCCACAACAGTGAGAGGCCCTCATACCGTCAAAAAAAAAAAAAAACAAACAGCAACCATGAATCTGTGAGTTGTCTGGGTGGTCCTTCTGGTGGTCTCACTGGGGTTCCCTCATATGGCTGCATTCAGCTGGTGGTGAGCCTATCCTAGGAGTTTTCAGGTTGTAGCTTCATCCTCATGTCTGGGGCCTTGGCAGGATGATCAGAATGTCGGGACCTAACTATCTCCACATGGTCTCTCACTATTCCATTATCTAATCCAAGCTTTAAATGTGGTGGCTGACTTCCAAGACAGTGAAAATGAAAGCTCAAGACCTCTTAAGTTCCAGGGATTTATTGCTATGAAACAAACCATCCCAAAACAACTCAACCATTTATTTGATTTATTTGCTTGTGATTCTGCAATTTGGGCAGTTTAACTCTGCTCCACGTGGTATTGGCTAGGGCAGCTCAACAAAAGCTACAGGATTTAGGGTGCCAGGTTTCGCTCACATGACTGACACCCCAGCTGGGGTGACTGAATGGCAGGAGACTGGCTGGGTTTCTTTCTCTCCACTCCCTCTCTCATCATTCAGTAACCTAGCCTCAGCTTCTTTACATGGAGGCCAGATCCCAAGAGGGCAGAAAAGGACTCTGCAAGGCCTTTTAAGGTCTAAGCCTGTAAGCCATGCTGCATCATTTGCACCACATCCTATTGGTCAATGTATGTCATGGGGCTAGTCCAAACTCAAGGTAAAGGAAGTAGACACAACCTCTTGATGGGGGAGATCGGAAAAGTCAAATTGTAAAAGGGCACATGAAATGCAAGGGGTTAGCTGGCTATCTGGAAATGATCTAGCCCAGTGGGAAAGCACTAGTTTGGGAGATCTACACACTTGGTTACAGATTCTCATTCCACCACTCCTTAACCAATTTCTCTCAAATTTAGTGAACTTAGATTGACTGCCCAGTATCTGGACTATCTTTCTAAGTATGGGTTATCCCCCCTTGTGAACACAGTTTTTTAGGATCCACCACTAGATGTGAACACCTGAGGAAAGATTCTGTGGTAATCGCTCTCTATACAGAATTTAATGATGCCTGGCATTAGTAACAGAGGAAAGCACTCAATAAGTATGTATGTGTGTTGAATTAATAAGTAATAATAAATAAATAATAAGCAACAATATTAGCTATTTACCATATACCAGGGACTGTTCTAAACACTCTAGGTGTATTAATGATTCATTTAAGTATTACAGCCCCATGAGGTAGGTACTATTATTCCCTACTTTCAGGTTAGGAATTTGAGGCACAAAAGGCTAAATAGTTTCCCCAAGATGATGCAGCTAGTGTGTAGTGGCCCTAGATTTGGATCCACTTGATCTGGCTCCAGAGCCTTGCCCTGAAACACCGGGTTTTGCTGTCTTTGTGAAAATGTAAACTGCTGTGAAGACAGGATTGAAAACTGAAGAAACCATGGACTTGGAAAGGGATAGTTATCCCAGACATCAATCATATAGAAGCATTATAGTATGCTGGTTAAGAGTACAGAGTCTTGAGTCAGATACATAGTGATTTAAAGTTCAGCTCCTCCCAGAACTACTCTACTGCTTCAGATGGGATGCTCTCCAAGTCTCAGTTTTCTTATCTGAAAAATAAATCTAAGAGTATTACCTATCTCATAGGACTGTGGTGAGGCTCGAAAGAGATAGAGCAAGTACAGTTCTTATCTTAGTTTTCGTATATAATGAAGGATCAGTGAGTATTCACCATTAATCACATAGATAAGGAAGAGGGAAATGAAACAGTAGGGCAATACTTAAAAGAAAAAAATTAGGGGAGAATGGAGGTACATTTACACTTTATAATGATAAAATTCCATCCACCCCCAAAGTTTTTTTTCAAAACTTTTTATTGATACAAAAAACCTAAGAAGTTGAAAAAGGAAAAGCAATTAAAGCTCTTCATTAGTAAGTCAAGAGAAATTTGAGCATTAAAAATGTTACTGAGCATTATAAATGTCATTCTTTCATCAGGAATGCTGTATTGACCTTCTGGAAGAGGTAGATTATATCAAAAAAGTTTTTAAGGGGCTACTACAAGAAGAAAAAAAGGTTGGGTAAAATAGAAAAGCATTATATATCTCGAGAGTCAAGAGGGCTATTCAATGAGCAAAACACAGAAAATGATAGGTCTATAAGAAAGGAAAAGAAAGAAAACTGCAGCATGCTAAAAAGGTTAACACCCATTTTTAAATTAAGATTTAAGAACACTATAAAGAAAATCAATATGTAAACACCAAGTGATGAAATGTTTAAAACCTGTTAACACAGATTTTATTAAAAGGTCATGCTAGCTAAGTTGAATAAGCCTGTGATTGATATCTGATGAAAGAAAAGTCACAGACGTGGTCACTGGGGTTGTCTACATAATTTTTTTTTGGCACATCAGTGAAGGCTTTACTAGAAAATCAGCAAAAACTTCTGTAGAAATAGAAAATGATGCACCTTAAATTTCATTGGCAAAGATGACAGCTGAGAGAATCCTCCTGGAATTCTGCTTTGTCCTTCCTTCGCCCTTCCTTCCTCCCCTCCCTTAGGCAAGGGCAGGGGGAAGAAGAATCTGAATGACAGCAGTGGTGGTGGGGCGGAGGTAGCTGGGAAGCCTCTGAGGCTACTGCTTCCTTGTTTCTATCACACAGAAACACAACCAAAAAAGCGTTTGCTTTTCATGTAGAAATTAGACTTTTTTTTTTTGCTTCAATTATAGATACAAATTTAAGTAGATTATAAAACTACACAGATCTTTCATAAAAGGACTCTCATAAAAGAACTGGCTCTACAAGGCTCCACTAGACTAGAAACTCTACAAGGTACACAGTGTTCCTTTCTTATGTCACATGTTCACTGCAGTTCTGCAGATTATAAATGATCCAGCAGTATAAGCAGTTTTTGGAAAAGCAGCAGAAAACACAATATTTTAGGTATAAAAGCACAGAAGTACTTCAGAAAGAGAAGATAAAATAATATACAAGGCTACTTGACTTTTGTTGGCTAAAACAATGGGATTGATTCATTCAATCATTCCTTCAGCAAATATTTGTGAAATACATAATATGTGCCAGGCACTGTTCTAGACACTGGGGAGATGGCAATAAACAAGATAAAGTTCCTGGGACTTCCCTGGTGGTGTGGTAGATAAGACTCTGTGCTCCCAATGCAAGGGGCCCAGGTGCGATCCCTGGTCTGGGAACTAGATCCCACATGCATGCCACAACTAAGAGTTCACATGCCACAACTACGAAGCTGGCGAGCCACAACTAAGGAGACAACGAGCCACAACTAAGAAGCCCATGAGCCTCAACTAAGGATCCCACCTGCCACAACTAAGACTAAGACCCAGTGCAACTAAATAAATAAATATATAAAAAAAAAAGATAAAGTTCCTGTTCTCTTGAGTCCTGTATTCTAATGGAGCAAAACAGACAATAAACAGAAGATATATAAAAAGTGTTTTGAGTTCTATAAAGAAAGAAAATTCAGCATAAGAAAGAAGGAGAGAGATTATGAATCTTTTTAGGTTTTATCCTCCCCCTTTCAAAGGTCTATCCCCAGACCAAGAACCTGGCAAACAGTAAGTACTCAATAAATCTTTGTTGAAGGACTACCAGAGCTGTCAGTGGTCCCTGGTGAGCACAAGTCTCCAGGGTGTTTGCTGGTGAGCATTCTAGAGTGTGATAGGCCACAGGGACCAGTGCAATAGAAGAACCTACAAAGGAAGCATAAAACTTCTGGGGCCCTCCTCATGTGGTTCCTGCCTGGTGAAGACATCCCTCTACCCCTAGAAGTGATCTCAGGAACACAGGGATGGGCAGGCCTCCTCATCTGGCCACCACATGGGTTGTGAAACAATACTCACTCACAGAAGGTGTTTTCGTTATGCACTTCCTGGGTCTCAACTAATCCCCAGGACACCCTACCCCCTCTCCTTTAGGCCCTTGGGCACAAAAGATCTCCTATTTCTCTGAAAACAGAATTACACTGCCTTTGAGTCAGGGCCCAGAACTTAGAAAAGCCAGTTTATCTTCCCTGGAGGATAAAAGGGCCCAGAATTTAGAAACTTTGAAGGACAAAGACTTTCTTTTATCCACTCTCAACACTGAGTGTGTGTGCGTGTACGAATACCTACGATTCTACCTTTCCTCACCTAGTCACCTGCCCCTCCCTTCTTCAGTGGGCCACCACCTTGCTAATCCTGTTACCTGAACACTTTCGGAAATTTAAATGGTGCTGGAAATCAGTGATATAATTGAATCAGATTTTTTACACAAACAATAATGAGAGAAGATTTGATTTTTGACCAAGGGCCTAAGGAATGATCAGGAAGACCGTGCTTAATCAATTATAAATTATATAGCAATGCCACAGGAGTGTATATACCTAGATGGAGGCTTGTAGCCACAGATCTAATACATTGATTTTTTAAATTTTCATGTCAGTTGAAGGCTACAACATAAATGAGCCTTTTACTAATTGAAGAATCAATCATTTCTATATTTAAAGATAGATACTATTATTAAAATGCTCATTGCACTAAAACATATTTTTAATTGATGGTTCTTCCGAGAGAAGTTTGGAGACAGAAGTGCCACATTTATTACAAAGGGCAAGATAAGCTGACTGAATTGTTAAAAGCTGCAAAGGTGGGACTTCACTGACCAAGAAACAAGGGAATTTCCATGGTCAGGAATGGATACAACTTAATTAAAGGTAATCAGACAAGCTTATGGTTATGTTAAGTAATAAATCAGAAAGTGACTCAAGGTCAAGTGCATAGAAACAAATGGTTCCAAGAAAAGTAGTTGCCTAAGGAGGAATAAAAAATGGGATAACAGGGGCTTACCTACATAATAGCAATATACATTAGCTAGAAAACTATCATCTCTGCTATTCAAATATGGCAGTAAAACAAACTTGATACCACTGTTACGCATATCTCTGGAAGGAAAGGTGTAAATCCAAACTCACAAATTTAAATATACACAATATAGATGGAAACTAACATTTGAGGGTTTTTTTTAATACCAGGCATATCCATTATCCTCTTTCATCCTCCTCAAAACACACTGAGATGAACATTAACTTATCCATTTTACATGTACTGAAATTGTCTCACAGGTCTTGCAATGGACCCAAGTTATAAAACTAGCAAGCAGTGGTACACGAATTTGAACCCATGTCTGCCCAATTCCAAAATGCTTATTTATTACACTCCATGACCCAGCTCTTTTATGATCCCAATTAAATAGGCCCTGGCATATGAGACTCAGGCAAGGGTTCTGGGAGCCTGGTGTGGAGTAGAAGACGACTGAACTCTGGACTGTGGAGTCAAGAACCAAAGATATCAAATAACAACAACAATAATAATGATGATAATTTTATATCAGATACCAAGACAGAATGAAGAGCCAAGAAGACAGTGCAAAAATTTACCAAAGAGATGCTAGTGTACCAAGAGGTACTGGTCTTTTGTTGGACACTCTTCCTTTCAAAAACCCCTGGATAAAGAGGGTCTTTAACACCCAGAGGAGTGAGATGGGATAGAAGGAAAAGCCACCATCACCTGAAGGATTAGACAGTATTGAAACCCATTGTACAATAACCACAGGAAGCCAAAGGTCAGGGAGAACTGGGGTCTTTACATCTCTCGCCTGAGATAATAGTAGTAGTAATAATAATACCAACAATAGCAGCCACAGCAGCTAACATTTGTTGAAGGCATAACTGTCAAAATGTATGTTAAGCAATTTGAATACATTACATAATTTGATTGTTATATCCCTCCAAGGTGGGTGGGTTTTTTAAAATCTATTTTATATGTAGTAGTGTGTATCTGTTAATTCCAAATTCCTAATTTATCCCTCCCTGCCTTTCCCCTTTTGTAACCATAAGTTTGTATTCTATGTCTACAGTGTTCTTAATATTCCCATTTTACAGAGAAGAAAACTGAAGCTTGTGAAGGAATTTGGTCCCAGAGCTCTTAACCACTATATTATAGATTCTCAGTCACTGCAAATAGATTTCCTATAGAAAGACCCTATCCTCCGTAGGGAAATTTCTGCTTTTAACAAAAATTTTATTCTATTTCTTGATAAATGATATCCTGGTCTCATCCTGCCAAGATTTATTAACTCTAATTTTTTTTTTCACCCCAAATATTTAAAAATGCAAGAACCATTCTTAAGCTGTGGGCCATACAAAAACAGATGGTGGGCTGGAGTCTGCTAACTCCTGGTTTTGAGAAAAGATCATGATTATTATCACAAGTAATTTACACCATACTCAGTGAGTGTGTGAGGGTGTGTATGGGTATGCCTTCCTCTCTAGTGTAAAAACACTCCTTTTGGTGCGGCTATATTAAAAACTAGTCAGATGTTCTATGATGGTACTCACCACTTTTTTAGACCCCTAGAAGTGACACTAACAGTAATACCGCTAACATTTACAAAAGGATTAATAGATGCCAATGTCTGTAGTACAGTGATCTTTATGCATTATTTCATGATGTTCTCACAACAACCCTATGAGTTAGGTACTATTATCTTTTTACATTTTATGAGAAAACTGAGGCTTAGAGAGGTGAAATAACTTTCTTAAATGACTCGGTGGCTAGTGACAGAGCTGGGAATTGAATCCAAGCAGTCTATCAGAAACTTATTGCTATTATTAAAATTTTAAGTTAATTCTATGAACTATCTGAGACTAATCCATTTGTACTAGTTCAATAACTAGATACACAATACACATTAATATTCAAACTAAATATCTTTGGCCCCTATTTCTCTATCACAAAATCAAGAAAGTTTTTATTTCCTCCCCAAGGGGTTTACTTAGGATTGGGGATATATTTGACATAACAAAATCTGAAAATCTGCTCTGTCAGCAGAAGCTCTCCTAGATGTGATCTTACTTGCTTTTGCATCATATATGCAACACCTGGGTCTGCCCTCTGCTACGTAGTGCCTCCGGTTATCATGTCTCTTAGGCATTGCTATGAATGCGGCCCCCTAGCTCTGTTGGACCATGGCAATACCATATGGAGATACCAAAACTGGATGTGGCTCTGGGGAAGAGAGAAGCCTGATCTATAAGGCCAAACATATTTACCTCCAGTTTACTTACTCATGGCTACTTTCTCCTCAGCACACAGCAGTTCTCTCCCACTCTCATTTCCTCTTTTTCCCCACCCAATGAAAACCTCATCTGATGACACTGCCTTCAGGTTTCAAGAGGTACCAAGGAGCTGTAACTAATCAGCTTGGCAAGTTTAAGATTTATATCAACCAAATATAAAGGGAGAGTAAATTAGGGACAGACAAAAGTTACACTATGATGTTAAATGATGTGAAATCATGCAACACTCAAGAAAATAAAAGGTAAAGATGATAAGATCGTAAGTGAATTTTTCCCTAATTTTTCTATAATAAATTGTTGTTGTAAATTTTTGAAGTTGATGAAAAAATGTTGTGGTCTAGTTTTCAGTAAACATTTTACTATGGGATACAGAAAACAGGACTAGTTTATTTTGGGGAAAAAAATGAATAATGCTATTTAAAGGTTACACTTTGTCAATGAATGAGTTTTTACTTTATTTATTTATTTGGCTGTACTCGGTCTTAGTTGCAGCACAAGGGATCTTTTAGTTGTAGTATGTGGGATTTTTTAGTTGCAGCATGTGAACTCTTAGTGCGGCATGTGGGATCTAGATCCCTGACCAGGGATAGAACCCAGGCCCCCTACATTGGGAGCGCAGAGTCTTAGCCACTGGACCACCAGGGAAGTCCTCGTGCATGAGTTTTTAAAGAGAACTTCACTAAGCATCAGAAAACTCTGGATCTATTTCCTGGCTCATCCATGGTCCATTTGTGCGTCTTGGGCAAATCTTTGACACAGTTTATTCATCTTGATCTAAAAAAATTTTCTCAGAACTAAGATTCTTTGACTTCATATTCCTAGCTCTCTGGTAACTAGTAATATGAATGACCCTTTCCTTTTCCCTACCAGGTATATCCTGAAATACGTAAGTTTATTCTTTAACCCATGTATTCATATATCTATCCATTTGTTAAAGTAACATTTATTGGCAAGTTATTATGTGCCTGACACTTAGCTGAAGCATCTCCTATGATCTGTTGGTTGTCTGAAGATTGTTTTCTAGGTAAATTTCTCAAGGAGCAACATTCCATGAGTTCGTGCATGTTCACAACTGCTTTGTTTTTCTGTAACTTTTATACTTAAAAGCAAGTTTGGGTATGTATAAAAATCAGTTTGATATCTTCTTTCCTTGGTTATCTTAAATATGTTTCCCTACTGTCCTATGCTGTGGATCAATCTGATGAATATATGATTTTATTTTTCCTTTATAAGTGACTTGCTCTTTGTGCCTGAACATCCAGAATTTTTTCTTTGTTGTCCAGTCTTACCAGAGTATGTATTGGTGTTGACAATTCTGGGTTCATTTTCCAATGGACCATGGATGGTGTGCTCTTTCAATATAGATGTTCGATTTTTTTTAATTTTAAGAAAATCTTGCATTATGGATTTATGTATTTGTTTTGTTCTATTGCTTTTATTTCCCTCCTCCAACATAAATTGTACTTACGTTGGATCTTCTTTTCCTGTCTTCTGTATACTTTTTCTTTCGAATCCTTTTTTTTTTCCTTTTTTCTTTCTCCTCCTTTGTCAACTTTATTTCCCAAATTCTGTTTCTGACAATGGTGGACTAGGTTGTTTCAGAACAATGTGAAGGTATTTGAAGAATCCTCACTCAGGAAGTGAGGATTTATGGGGATTTTATCCAGAAAATAAGGGAATCCCAGAGCCTGGTATGTGTCATTGCTTTCAGCCTTGAGATATTTGCCTATATGAGAACAGTAGCTGAAAAGATGAGAATTTGAGCAAAACTTCTGATAGTTTCAAAGGACTGGAGGAAAATTGGAGTTCTTAGCCATGCAGGGAAGAGGAGATGTATAAATCTCAATTGGGACCAAAAAGGGACACACTTTATGAGTAAGGAAGGGTAAACTGGAAACAGACCAGCCTTTACAATGACTTAAGCTCAGTTTTGAATCATATCCATCCCCAACTGATGTTTAGCCTTCTAAATTCTGAGTTTCCTAATTCTAATACACGCCATTCTTTTTTTTTTTTTTTACACGCCATTCTTTATAGTTTTTTTAAATTACTGTCTTTTTATTTTATTTATTTATTTATTCATTTTTGGCCACATTGGGTCTTCATTGCTGCACGCACAGGCTTTCTCTAGTGGCGGCAAGTGGGGGCTACTCTTCGTTGTGGTGCGCGGGCTTCTCATTGTGCTGGATTCTCTTGCTGTGGAGCACAGGCTCTAGGTGCGCGGGCTTCAGTAGTTGTGGCGTGTGGGCTCAGTAACTGTGGCTCACAGGCTCTAGAGCTTACGCTCAGTAGTTCTGGCGCATGGGCTTAGATGCTCCGCAGCACGTAGGATCTTCCTGGACCAAGGCTCAAACCCATGTCCCCTGCAATGGCAGGTGGATTCTTAATCACTGTGCCACCAGGGAGGTCCTGTTCTTTTATAGTTTTTATTGTTTTTTTAATTTCTTTTAGATAATTCTGTTATATTATTTAGTTTTTATCTGCTTTTTGATTGTATATTGTCTGGAATGCATTATTTAGTCCATTTTTTAAAATATAATAGTATGTTTGGTTTTTGACAATATTCTTTTCTGTTGTTCACATATAAACAATTTGAGTGTACTGTGCTTTTAGAAAGTGGTTCCCTTGTAGGGGGATTGAGAGGCACCATGGTACCTTTCTTATCTTTACTGCTTAGGAGCTCTCCTCTATTGTTATCACAAAGATAGATGATAGACAGACAGACAGATCCACAAATATATATTTAAATAACCACTCTGTGTAGTTATACCCATTTTCTGAGCTCTGCCTTCTCTGGAGTCCTACCTCTCCCCAAAGAGTTTGATCCTTTTCTCTCTTTGCCCTCAGAGTTCCTGTCCTGATCCACCTGAATTCTTTTCACAGTAGCATTTTCCTTAGGAAAGGAGTTTTTATTAGATATTTCTCAGTTCTTTGAGCACTTAAGTCACTGCAGTATCTTCTGATCTCTCCATAGTCCCTTAGTGTGTAGCTGTGTACCTTTTATTCCACTCACCCATAACCGGAGTCTGGAACCTTCTCCTTTTCACTGTTATTCTCACAATATTCACTTGCTGAAAATCCCATTCAAGGAGGGACTTTCTCTTTTTTAGGATTTGTTGGCAGTTGTTGTACTGTAATGTTCATAGAACCATTAAAACTTCTTCTTTCTCCTCCACTAGCTCTGCATAACTGCTAAACCTAGGCATGTCCTGTATGGGTCCTACATCATCTGTGGTTTGGGTAAGGCAGCACCCACTGGTGTTCTGAGGTTCATGGGGGTGTTTTGGTTGGTCTTCTGGAGGATGTTGTGAGTAGAATTTTTTCTTTTGCTATTCTAGTTATTTACTATGTTTTTAGGAAAAGATTGGAAAAATTCAGAAACTATACATAATGATCTTGCCCTGACCTGAAGTCAAGATGGGCTTACTTATTTTTATTTTTATTTTATTAATTTATTTTATTTTTGGCTCTGTTGGGTCTTTGTTGCTGCACGCAGGCTTTCTCTAGTTGTGGCGAGCGGGGGCTACTCTTCGTTGCAGTGCATGGGCTTCTCATTGCGGTGGCTTCTCTTGTTGCAGAGCATGGGCTCTAGGCATGTGGGCTTCAGCTGTTGCAGCAAGCGGGCTCAGTAGTTGCGGGGTGTGGGCTCTAGGGCGCACAGGCTTCAGTAGTTGTGGCACATAGGCTCAGTAATTGTGGCACACAGGCTTAGTTGCTCCACAGCATGTGGGATCTTCCCGAACCAGAAAGATCTTCCCATGTCTTCTGCACTGGCAGGCAGATTCTTAACCAATGCGCCACCAGGGAAGTCCCACGGATGGGCTTATTTTTAAATCAAGGAAACAGTCACTGATTCTCCATTACTCCGTTGTCTTGACTGGCTTCTAACATTATAGTTACTTCTGATGTATTTTCTGTTCAACTTAGTGGAGTGTTTATTAGCTTTCCTAAACATTCTTTTAAAGTATAATCAGCCTCTATCTAAGAGGTGCCCACATTCTGATATTACTTTCATTTTCCTCACCAACTCTCTTCAAATTAATGGTTTCCTTCATTAGCTACCCTCAGAGTATGTACATATATGTTCTGAACAATTTCTTCAATCAATGAGATTCTTTTTCCTTTAAAATTAGACTTCATTTGAGAACTTCCTTATGCTAAAATTGCTGTATTTTCCTCCTAGGCATGTTTCAAATTGTCCTTTATATTTCAGGAGCCTCAGTTAGGATGCTTCCTTTAATATTCAAAGGACTCACTAAATTGAAAATGGTTTCCTCAACTTAATATTGCATTAACTTTGCAGTACACTCCTTCCAAATGAAAACTGGCACATTCAAGCCTGTTACCCTCACACTGCTGAAAACATATCTCTCTGATGAACAGAGGAAAATTACTACATTTCTCTGCGATTTTGTAGACTCCCCTCTACTCTTCAGAACTTATTAGAATGCCCCGTTGCTTTTCTCTAAAGAAATGAAATTAAATGGGGGGGGGGGGGTGGCAGTGGGGAGAGTTGTATCTAGTCTCCAGGAATCTACTACAGGGCTCTGTACTTGACCCTGTTCAGTTTAATTCAATCAACATTCAACTTTCCATGAATACCTCCTATGTGCTAAGTTTTGTGTTAAACAGAAAAGATAAATAAGAAATCATCCTCCAAGGGGGCACTGGAGTTAGATGTGGGTTAGAATCCTCAGCTATTGTTCACTAGCAGGTGACCTGAATTAGCTATTTGATCTCACTGAGCTCAATTTCCCTATCTGATGAGTCCTACATGATACAGCTGTTGTGAAAATTTAACATATATATGCTTTATATATTATATAAGCACATATGTTGTATACATATATAATACATATGTACATAGTTGTATATTTGTAGACATGTAATATATGTAGACATATAATTTTTACAACAGCTGTATCATGTAGGAAATTGGTATGTATATATTAGGCAGTACTCAATAAATGTTTCTTCCTTTTGGATAATGTTATAATATACTTGTAATTTGAAAACATTTCTTCCCCTTTTACCTCTGCAACCACAAAAAATGGCTGTTATATACAGCCTATTGATTTTCTTAATGAAGTGAATTAAAATGGATTATGTTTTAAGATACCACTCCTATCTCAAATTGTGTGATATTTGTAAATGTATTGAGACAACAGTAGGGTTCTTGATATGAGGTCATAAACTCCTAAGGGGTTCAGGGAGTTTTTGCACCTTCTGAAATTGCATGCAAATTGGGTATATTTGTGACTTATGCATCTTTGGAGGGAGGCAATTCATTGCTATCACCAGATTTTTAATGGAACTGAGAAACAAACAAACAAAAGTCAAAAATCGTGAGGGTATTATAAAATCACAGCTGAATTCAAAATAGATTATATACTTTTGGAAGTCACACACTGTCTACACAATTTCCTTTTTTATAATGCTTAGCACAGAGCCAGAAAGAGTTAAGAACGTAAATGTTTTTTTTAAAAAATGATAGTAATAGTGACATTCCTTTCTCTACTAGGATTGGCACGTATAAAAATAAGGACTAGAAAATCAAAAGTGCCAGGCCAAATACTGAGAGCAGTGAAAGACCAGAAAACAAAGAAAAAGGAGAGGAGAAAAACAAAATCCCCACCTGCCCCCCCCAACCAAACAGAGGAAGAGGAAGAGACGGAGGAGGAAAGAAATAGATTGGAAGAGAAATAGAAATGCAAAGGAGAAGAGGGAGAGAGAAAGAAAAGAAAGTGGTCTGTTCATTGGACTATGGTAGTTTGTTCTTTCCCCTCTAGCCCCCCTCCCCAATAATCTCTTCAAGACAAATGCTCCTTAGAGAAAAAGAAGTTTTACAGACTGAATGAAGGTGCATGAACTTTTAATCTTAGCTTAATTTGATCATGATGCCTTTGGCAAGTCACTGTTTTACCACCTGAATTTTATTTATCTGCAACATCTAGACCGTTAATGTTAGTAAACCAGAAGTCCCCTATCTCTGTGTGAGGTGCATTTCAAAAACTCATTTTAAGGTGATCCAACTTGAAGTATGGATGCATTTTCCTAAAGAAACAATTTAAAAACAGTATCACAGCAGTTCATAGAAACATACTTAACATATAATGGCAGAAAAGGGAAGAGGCCTTTCAGTCAGCTGGGAGCTTGGTAAGCTGGAGCACAGTCTCTTTTCTCATTTCCTTTCTCATACTCTAGGGAGCTTTGTACTCACTCATGTTAATAAATTGGGGGATGTGTCTGTACTTCAAAGATAAAAACCAACCACACAATAAATGGCCATTTGCACATGAGAAGCAAAACTAGTTAACTTTCCTCATCTTTATTCTATCCTTCAACTCTTTCCTGCCCCACATGGGCATGCTTCTTACCCCTAGAACCTCTCCACATTTTATACAGAGTACAAATTCTGGTCTCCTCACAGAACTAGAGTTCTGGTTCTTCTGAACTCTAGAAGTTTCTTTCTATTCTGTTTTTGTATACCATCTTCAATTTCCATCTAGATCTTTCAGGTTTCAACTATAAAGTGTTATCTTCCTACTTACCAGCCTCCACTTTCCATCCTTAACCCCTACCCCTGTCTTTTCCCCCTATCATTTATATCCTTGACCAAAGTCTAATGTACATGGGAATAAGGAATGTGATCTTGACTGATAATGCTCTTACAGTTGCTTAAACTCTATTTAAATTGCTTATATATTATGGCTCATTATTTTTCTTTCAATACTAATTGCTTCTTCTGATTAGTGCTGCCCAAACAGAAGGAAAGAATTCTGCTTTCCCTCTGTCATCTGCTAACATTGTTCTCATGGACTGGTTTCTCTGATACAATCCCTGTAGATACTACACATTTTTGGACATGTCCTTGCTTTAGGTTTTGTCATAGGCTGGGTTCCCCAGAGAACAAATTCTGAAACAGAGATCAGAATACATACAGCTTAGTAGGGAGTACTTTTAAGATCAATGCCTGTGAAAGGGAAGAGAAAGAAGCAAGACTGGACAGAAGGAGAAACTGAACTATGATGTAGTCTTAACAAAGGCCTTAGTCAACCCCATGGGGAACTCTGATGGTGGAACGGCCCTAGAGAATATTACAGGTTGAGGTTAGGAGGCTGGTTTTTATACCCCTGTGCTAACTAGTCACTGGATGTGGGTGCCCTGAAAGAAGGTGTGGTCTTGAGTTGAGGCAGGTAGCTGCATCTGAGGCAATTCCCTGAGAGGGTTGGCAGCTGAGGGTTGTCTGTCGGCAGCACTCCCAATAGCTGGGGGATAATTCTTTTAGTCCTGAAGGGAGATCAGAGCAATGCATAACTACGTCCACCTCAGGTTTGCTCCCTTGGATCACATGCACAGTATTGTTTTTATCATTTAATATGTCTGGAGTGAGTCATCATAAAATGCCCCAGAAATGCCCCCACTTGGTGAAGATTAACCTTGCCTGTCAACTTTATTGGGCACTTAGGTATTTCCTATAGACCTGAGACCCTCACTAGAAGGACCAAATGGTGTTTGGGAAGTTGGAACTTAGAGTCAGGCTGGTGTTTTTCTGTGAGCAGGACAAGAAATCACAGTAGTCAGTGAGAGAAGATGACCAGATAACTGAAAGACTGAAGCCAGGTTAGGAAGGAGTGAAGACCCGATTGTGCCCACTCATCTGTATAAGAGGATGGTGATCCTTGCCTAAGCAGATCTGGGACTAAATAAAGCTCTTTTACAGGCTGGATTTAGCCAAAAGGCTGCAGCTTGTAGATACTTCATTTAAAAGATTAGCATTAAAAACATGAGTCAGGGGCCTTCCCTGGTGGCGCAGTGGTTGAGAATCTGCCTGCTAATGCAGGGGACACAGGTTCGAGCCCTGGTCTGGGAGGATCCCACATGCCACGGAGCAACTAAGCCCATGAGCCACAACTACTGAGCCTGCGCGTCAGGAGCCTGTGCGCCGCAACAAGAGAGGCCGCGATAGTGAGAGGCCCGCGCGCCGCGATGAAGAGTGGCCCCCACTTGCCACAACTAGAGAAAGCCCTTGCACAGAAATGAAGACCCCACACAGCCCAAAATAAATAAATAAATTAATTAATTAATTAAAAAAAAAAACAAAAAACATGAGTCAGGAATCTTTTTGGTTTCATTTGCATTTAGCAGGACAAGATTTCTATCTGTGTGACCTTGGGCAAGATTCTAAAACTCTTTATGTGTCAATATCTTCATCTATTAGATGAATGTAATAATAGTAACTGTCATATATGGTTAGGAGTAGGTGATAGTCCAAGTTCAACACTGAGTAGATTGGCACTTATCAGGTTCAGTAAGCAATTTTTGGAATTGTTATTGTTGTTATATTTATTACCATATTGAGTTAATTGAGTATTTTCTGTCAAGCCACTCTTAGCCTAAATTTTGGAGGCAGAAGAATAAGAAAATATTTCGAGTTGTTAAAATTTTAAAACAATAATCAAGGAAAAAGTTGTATGAAGTTTTCTTGTACTATTTTTGCAACTTTTCTGTAAAGTCTGAAATTATGTCAAAATAAAAATTGAAAACAAAAAGCTTTCTGACTTATTTTGCTGGGATTACTTGGGATGGGAGCAGGCATCTAGGAGACTTGACTATTTTTACGCTGCTTAGTTTTATGTAATTAGACCCCTTTAATATATCCCTTAATTTTTGTGAAAATATCACTCTATTTCAGTCATGTTTTGGGGAAAAGAAAGAGTCTGTGTCCATATTTGGGTCAGAGAGAAAAGGGGAACATCATATTCATGGGGTACAGATGAAACGCAAGCAGGGGAAATTAAAGTGAGAAATCTTCAAGAATTAGATGAAAATACAGGAAGAAAGAGCCAGAAAGGCATGTACTGCTATATTTTTTTCCTTATTCCCTTCCTGGAGATTTTTCTTTCCTGGGGAAAAATGAATGATATTTATAAGCACCTACTGTGTGCCAGGCACAGTACTAAGTGCTTTCACATGTTATTTGATTTACTCATAACAATCCTGTGGCAAAAAAACCACATTATTGCCATTTTACAATGAGAAAAACTGAGCATCAGAGAGAATAATTAGGTTTCCCAAGACCACATGGTAAGTGAGGGAGCCAAAGAGAGAGTGCTGCATCGTTTAAGGTCAGATTGGGTTAAAGGTCCATCAGCAAGTGAATGGATACACAAATTGTGGTATATTCTTATAATGGAATACTACTCAGCAATAAAAAGAAATGAACTATTGATATATGCAATATGGCTTCATTTCAAAGTAATTATGCTGAGTGAAAAAAGCCAGATAAAAAAGAGCACACATTGTACGACTCCGTTTATGTAACTCTAGAAAATGCAAACTAATCCATAGTAACAGAAAGTAGAATAGTGGTTGCTTGGAGATGGGATGGGGTGGGGAGTGAAAGGAGAAAACTTTTGGGGGCAATAGATATGTTCACTATCTCGACTGTGGTGATGGTTTCGTGGGTGTATACGTCTGTCAAAATACCATATTATACACACACCTTATGTATGTATAGTTATTTCGTGTCACTTATTCCTCAATAAAGCAGTTTTTAAAAACTTGTTATACTACTTACAAGTGCTTAATCTCTAAGATTAGTTTCTTTATCAGTTAATAAGGTTGATAACACCTACTTCAGAGAGTTGATATGAAGATTAAAATAAATCAGTCAGTTAACTGTTTAGCACAGTGCCTAATATAATAGCAAGTAAGTAGCAGACATTATGTGACAAGTCCTAGACTCTGAGTTCTTCCTTCTTAGAGCTTTCTCTACTTTAGTTAGTAATCTTAGTCATTGTTATTTTTATTTATAGCTATAATTCAAACACATCAATCTTACTTCAAAGTCCAAGATATTTCCACTAAACCATGACAAATTTTATGACCTGAGTTAAGGAATGTCATCACCCAATGGGAGTCTTCTGCATAAAAAGCTGGTTTGTTGTAAAGCCAAGTTTGTCCAAGTTGTGACTATTGTAGTCTTCAGCTCCAGAATTTCTCTTTAGTTCCTTTTTATAATCCTCTTTATTGATATTCTAATTTTGTCCATACATCCTTTTCCTCATTTCATTTAGTTCTTTGTCCATGTTTTCCATTAGTTCTTTGAGCATATTTAACACAGTTGTTTTAAAATCTCTGTCTAGTAATTCCAATGTCTGGACTTCCTCAGAGATGGTTTCTACCAATTTATTTCATTGCTTGGAAAGAGCCATACTTTCTTGTTTCTTTGTATGCCTTGTGATTTTTTTGATGAAAACTATTTACTTTCTATTGTAGCATGGTACCTGGAAGTCAGATTCTCTCCCTCTCACAGGGCTTGCTACTTTTTGGTTGTTGAAGG
Source organism: Phocoena phocoena (assembly GCF_963924675.1). NCBI lineage: Eukaryota > Metazoa > Chordata > Mammalia > Artiodactyla > Phocoenidae > Phocoena > Phocoena phocoena. The sequence continues at coordinate 45,232,069 of NC_089227.1, read as the reverse complement.
CTGTAGCAATCAGTTTGTTAAATGTTGTTCCCAAACTACTACTGCAAAGACTGCATTCTTTGTCAATGTGGTCATTAGTCTCTGTTCCTTAGCTTGTGTTCAGCTAGTGTTTTGATAGAAATTTCTTTGAAAGCTAGGAACCTACAAGTCTTGGCAAATTGGCTCTGATCTTCAACTTGCCAGGCTTGCACTGTGCCAAGGGATCAGCCTAAGGAAAAGCTTAGGGTCTTCTCAGGTGTTTTCTGAGCATGTGTCTTACCCTGGGTATGTACACGGCTTTCTAAATCCTCGCGTATACATAGCTGCTTTTAAATGTCCTAATTTCCCAAAGAAACTCTCCCCAGTTTTTGCCTTAGACAGTCTACTGTATGTTTCAACCATAATCTCTGCCCCAAGTGTCTGAGGATTGTTAATTTGGCTTGAAGTATTTTCAAGTTCTTTCTCCTGAGTTCTGAAATAGGGGAGACAGAGTGGAACACCTAGCATCCGTCCTTTAGGTTGTCCCCATACTAGTCTGCTTGGGCGGCTGTAACAAAATACCACAGCCTGGATGGCTTAGATAACAGAAATTCTCTCTCACAGTTCTGGAGGCTAGAAATTCAAAAATCAAGGTACCTGCCAATTTAGTTTACCTTCTCACTGTGTCCTCACATGATGGAAAGAAAGAGAGAGAGCGAGTTCTGGTGTCTCTTCTTCTTACAGGGCACTAAATCTATTGAATGAGAGTCTCACCCTTATTGCCTCATTTAACCTTTATCACCTCCTCACAGGCCCCACAGTCACAGTGAGGATTAGTGCTTCAACATATGAATTTTGGGGAACACAATTCAGTACACAGCACCCCCCCAACAGATTAGAACAGATTTTACAACAATGTGTGAGCAGGGTCAGCCTTGCTCCCTCCAGAATGGAAACAGTCCCACAGTGGAAACATGGGCTGTTGCCGTTCTAAGATAGCTGCCTTTTTATGACTGCAACAGCTTTATGACCACTGCTGCTTTAAGACTGTTGCCACTTTAAGACTACTGACATTTTATAAGACTGTCCCCATGCAGGGGTAGAGGTAGTGGAAGGACAAGTAAATCACTACAAAATCTTCCTACTTTTTTTTTCACAGCTATTTTGAATTTAATGGGCAGAACACTTCATAAAATAAAGATAGCAGAAAATCAATTTGATTGGGAAATAGCTGGGCTGATAAACTTTGCCACATAATGTACATTACAGATATCAAAGTTTTTTTCTATTACTTATTAATAAACCAAATTATAAAGTTTTAGGGAATTCCCTGGAGGTCCAGTGATTAGGACTCTGTGCTGTCACTGCCGAGAGCACAGGTTCAATCCCTGGTTGGGGAACTGGTCACCTCTCTGGAGGCAGCCACTCTTACCAATTTCTTATGTGGCCTTCCAAAGATGAAACCGCACACCTCAGATTGGGACTCTGAACCCAATCACACCTCAGATGGGACTCGAACCCAGTTGCACTCCAGATTGGACTTGAACCCACAATCTCCCAGTTGAAACCACACACCTGGTCTCAGGACTCAATGCAACTCAGATTCTTTAAGTCTCAGCACAGAAGGAATTCAGCGAGAGGCAAAGGGATAAGCAAGAAGTAGATTTATTAATATCGGACACTTGTGAAGGATATAAGCAGGCAGGCAAGAAGGCTCTGCACTGAGAACAGGCAGGAAACCAGATTTCTTTAGGGAGATACACATGCCACAGACAGAGTGTGGGTCATCTCAGAAGGTGAGAGGCCCTGGGAGAAACAAACTCTACATAGTGTGGTCGATCTCAAAAGGTGAGAGCAGCCCTTCCTACTATTTTGAAGCGCCTTGATTCAGTGCTCATTTGGTTGCTGTAAACTTTCAACTATTTTCCAGAGTTCTCAAAAATTGATTCTGACTGTTTCTGCTTGTTTTTCCATGTTTCTGTGGGAGAACAAGAGTGGGAAGCTTCCTACTCTGCCATTTTGCTCTTTTTATTCAAAAGACTGAAGCTTTTGCGTTTTTCATAAGTTTTATGTTACTCCTCAGACCAAAGCTTTCAAAATGCTTTTTACTTCCTATAAATGAAAAAAACCATTTAGATCGCTCTTAAATGAAGTGATGAAATGTACTCTAAAGAATGGAAAAATTATCCACTCAAACTAACCTAACAATAAAAAGTGTAACTTAATATAAGAATACAGTGGAGGGATTCATGGAACTCAAGAGCAGTCAGGCCATTTGCGGGACGGGTGTCATGAAAAGTCTGTGAGAAGCTAAAAAATGATGACACTCTCCCCTTTCTTTCTCTGTTTCTGTGAGATCACCAAAGCTCAAGGTCATTTCTCTTCTCAGATAGTCTGCTTCATTTTTCTCTCTCCCTGTACAATGGGTTCCCCTTATCTTGAGTTCACACGTTTGGGTTACAAGCCCCTGTTTGGGTTACAGTTTCAGTGTTCAATAGAGAGAAACTAAGACCTCTCTTCCAATTCTAAATTCTCAGAGGAGAGAATCTGATTGATTCAGATTCCTTCAAGGATCAAACTCTATCCAATCAAGAAGGGAGAAAGGTCCTAGCATATAAACATGGCTGTAAGGACCAAATCTCTAGATGGGAACTGGAGGAAAAAGGAAGAGGAAGAGGGTGCTTCTCAATGGATGATGGACAGAAACCCAACAAAATATCTACCCCAATCCATTCTTAGATTTAAAAACATTTAAATACAACTTAAAAGAAAGAAGAAAACAATTGTGCCACATTATGCAGCTAAAATTTGGAAGTCAGTTCTTTACAATCACAGAGGTAACAAACACATTTATAAATAATTTACTGTTTATGGATTTTAAAGCATCACCTACTCCATTTACAACAAATGTTTTCTGCTTTTGTTGAGCCACCAGGGAATATAATTAAGGAATATTCTGAGTCTTATTCCAGGAAACTAGAGGAACACAGGGTAACCCCAGGGAGCCCAACCTTCTAAGTTGAGTATTTCTCTGGTTCTACAGTGCCCACAAGGCAGTCTCTGCTTTCAAGCTAACATGTTGTGAGTCATGCTGAGTCTTCTTCCCTTGAGATTAAAAGTATTTCCCAGACTTTCCTTTCTTCTTTATGTCCCCCTCTGCTCCGTTCTCCACCTTTACCCCCTTCATGTGTCAGTCAATCCAGAAAGTAACACTAGCCTTTCCAACTGTCTCAAAATCTTGGTTGATTTTGTGAAGATGTGCAAGGAATAAAAACTGTCTGGAAAATGCTCTCTTAGGTTCCACAGAATGAAAATACTGTAACCTGGCAGGAATTTTCAATATGAGATGAGAAGCTCCGTTGAAAAGCACTATCTCCAGAAAAGAAAGCTCTGTCTCTTTTTTCTACGTTTCTTCTTCCTATTCAAGTGAATAACGGTGGGAGGTAGCCAGGGTCAACTAAAACCACAAATAATCTGATATCTAGAGGAGTCAGTAGTTTCAACTGATTTAGAGTCACACCTGAATAGCAGAAAACAAGAAAGGAAATACAACAAAACTAGAAGTTTCAATAATTCATCCGTTACATTATCAAGACTTGAATCTTACACTGAAGCTCTGTCTTACTCATCCTCATATGTTTACCTCTGGAGTTAGTCACACCGCCAAATTGTGCATTGTCTCTAATTGCATATTCTTTACCTCTGATGTTCCATTATATAAAGCCTTCCCTTTCGTGCCCAAGTCTTCCTCTCTGAAAGAGAAAGACACGTATTCTACCATTTATTTTCTTGCTCTTGGGTGTAATTTTGCTCTAGAATAAATGCTTACATTCAGACCAAATTATTGGTTAAATGTATGTTTATTACTAAGTATGTTTAACTACCACTGTTACCATAAAGAGGGGCACACACCCAACCATCCATAAAGAGGGGCACACACCCAACCATCCATAAAGAGGGGCACACACCCAACCATAATTACAAATTAAGTCCTGAAAAGAGAAAAGAGCCAGTCATAATTATGTATTCTTTTTAAAGTGCAATCATATTTCAACAGGCTAATAAAATGAGCTCTGACATATAATAACTTACCATCCTTCCATACTCTTAAATCCTAACTGCTTACTGTGAATGATAATATTTTACAAAGGTACACAGTAAAATCAGTTATTAGTTATCACTTCTTGAAAGAAAAATCAATGTTATACACACCTAAAATATTTAATACTCAATTGCTTAAAAATAAAAAAGGACAGGGCTTCCCTGGTGGCACAGTGGTTAAGAATCCACCTGCCAATGCAGGGGACACAGGTTCGAGCCCTGGTCTGGGAAGATCCCACATGCCGTGGAGCAACTAAGCCCATGCACCACAACTACTGAGCCTGCGCTCTAGAGCCCGCAAGCCACAACTACTGAGCCTACATGCCACAACTACTGAAGCCCACGTGCCTAGAGCCCGTGCTCCGCAACAAGAGAAGCCACTGCAATGAGAAGCCCACGCACCGCAAGGAAGAGTAGCCCCCGCTCATCGCAACTAGAGAAATCCCGCACGCAGCAATGAAGACCCAACGCAACCAAAAATAAACTAACTAATTAAAAAAAAAAAGTAGGATAGACATTACAAACCTAATGTAATTAAAAGAATGATACTGTCACATATAATCACATTGACTACCTTTTGAGGCCAGTCAGGATTATTTCCCCCAATTTATGCATAGTGAAATTGAGATTTAGAAGGCTTAGGTGACTTGCTACTCAGCTAATCACTGATAAAACTGGGAGCAGTATTCATGTCTCAAGGGTTCCATTGCTTTGTTCACTATATGTTTCTTCCAGGATTGTCAATGTTCAGATCTCAGTAAGATTCACAATTGATCTCCCTATGATCATGTCAGAAAAACCTGATGTAACACAGGTGTCAGGGATCAAAAATAATACCAGCATTGTATGTTACCCTTTAAGTGAAAAAGATATATTGATTCAACTGTTTATTCATTCAAGCAACAAATAATACGTACAAATGTGTCAGGCATTGTTCCAGGTAGGCTCTGTTAGACCCAGCTACAGTCATTACCTTTGCGGCACAACAAATTATCCCAAAACTTAGTGGCTTGAAACAACAAACATTTATTATTGTACAGTTTCTGAGGGCCTGGAATTTGGGAGTGGCTTAGTTGAGTGGTTCTGGCTCACAAACTCTCTTTGGGTACAATAAAGATACTGACAAGGGATGCAGTCATCTGAAGGCTTGACTAGGGCTGGAGGATCTGCTTCCAAATTCACTCACATGGCTGTTTCCAGGAGTCCTCAGTTCCTAACTGGCTGAAGCCTTAATTATTCATAACATGGGTCACTCTATAAGTTGCTGAATGTCCTTATGACATAACTACCTTTCCCCAGCGAGCAATCCCAGAGAGAGAGCAAGAAGAAAGCTGGCATATGTTTTATAGTCTCCTCTAAGAAGTCACTCTACAGCATTTCTATATTCTCTTCATGAGAACAAGTCACTAAGTACAGTACAAGCATTAGGTGAGGGGAATTAAGCTTCACTTTTGAAAGAAGTATGAAAGAACCTGTGAACATATTTGAAAACTACTAAACCAGTAAATATAATTTAGTTTATAGAATTTAATCTAATTATTACAAAAAGATTTGCTAATCTAATCGTAATATTTGGGTATTTAAAGGAAAACTAAGTTTATTAGAGAGTTTTTTTTGCCGTTGCTTGTTTCCATTTTGTGCCCCCATTTTCATCTTACCCTGTCTATTAAAAAATTCTACATGTAGTGCTAAATAAATAATGACTTTTCCTATCTTTTTATGTCAGTTAGGACTTTCATTCAGTGCTTATAATGGAAAACCCAAACAACAAGACCTTAAAGACGAGGAATTTATTTTCCCTCACATAACAACAAATCCAGAAGTGGGCAGTCCAGAGCTGGGTAAGCTTACCCTCCAAAGCAATCATGAACCCAGGCCCCTCTGGCTTCCTATGCTATTATCTTGTTCTTGCGGTTGAAATAAGGCTGCTCCACCTCTAGCATCATGTCACTGTTCCAGGTAAGATAAAGGACTGGTATAGGTCCAATGGCTAACAGGAAATTTCTTCCATAAAACTTTGAGCCTCTCCTAGCAACATCTACTTTCATTTTGCTGACAGGTCACATGGCTAAACCATGGCTTATTAGAGACTGAGGAAGTAAATATTTTTAACTGGACACACTGTCACCCTGAAAAAAATTAGAGTTCTGCTAGTAAGAAAGAAAGGGTTTAATCAACTATCAGTGTCTATCACCCTGCTCCAAGGAGCCTTGACACACATTATTCTGCTCCAAGGAGCTTTGATATGTCATTACTGAAACGCCACACCAGACAGACAAACATACTGTCCAAGGTTTATCTGCGTTTCAAATGGGAGAATCTGGTCATTTTGAGTCTCACATATAAATTATATTCAAAGTAATCACACTTTCTTTTTTCTAGTTGATAATGAAGAAAAATTGGCTGACATGAATGTCATTTCCAGGAATTTATTCAAGGTGACGGCTGCACAGTTGTGCAAAGGTACATGCATTAAGAAGCTCATCACAGAGTTGTTTAAAATAGTAAACATTTGGAAAAAAAACAGAAATGAATCAATAGAATACTGGTTAGATAAATGATAGTACATCCACTTAATGGACATTATGCAACTTTTAAAAATGCTGTTATTCATGATATATTGTTCAGTGAGAAAAGAACTGTGTACATCATGAAATCCAGTTTATCATACATTGTATTTATATATCTTTATGTATTTTTTATTCTTAGAGATGTCTGGAGGAGTATAACATGAACTTTTAAAAATGGTTACCTGTGTATTATGGGATTTGGAAAATTTTTTTTTATTTGAATAAGTATGTATTGTTTTCATGAAAATAACAGCTATTTTCAAAAATACCCAGAAGGGTAGGAGGGGCTGATTTGATCTGGTGTTGTTCGTATCAACATACCTTCTTGCCACTAAGAAAATTATCTTAGACATGCTGTATCTGAGCTTGTCCTTGGAAGGATTTCTTATCTTTGCTCATTGGAAAAATATTATTCCTTGTTCATTATAAATATTAATAAAATTAAAATAAGAATCCTGAGGTATTTTGTTTCATTTTGCTTTCTAGTTGGAACACTTTGACCTCTGAAGGGTCTCTTTTCCCTGTTTCACAGTGGCTGTGGAAGGAAAGGGGGTGAGGCTGGGAAAGAAAGAAAATGATGGAGGTAAGGATCCAAGAGAGAAGTCTGGAGGCATGGGCCCAGGAAACAGCACTAACCTGGACATCAGATACTTGCACTTCTCTTCCAGAACGGGTTTCTCAGTTTATCTTTCTGACCTCAGCTTTCTCATCTGAAAAAATGAGAGGTTTGGATAAGAATCTAGATGTTTTAAAACTCTTTTGGAAGATTCTTTCGGATTTATTAATCGCATATACTGCTAAACTACACTAAAGCTGAATGTAAACAAATTAAAGGGGGGTGGACAACAACAATACCTTACTAACGTTATTATTTCTCCCGGACATGTTAAGTAACTTGCCAAGGTTACACAGCTGATAGGTGGAGGAAACCAAGATTCCAGCCCAGAGGACAAGGCACTAAAGAACTGCTGAGGAGGGCATTTAAAGGAAGCAGGGTAGCTTTCTCACCCTCAGGCTAGGCCTTGTAAACGACTGTTAACACCAATAAAGTCAAGACCTTACCCCACCTCCTGACTGCTGTGGGGTTGCCTCAATCGCTCCAGGACTCCTCGCTCTAATCCAAAAACAGTTTTCTGATACAAAGTCCCTTTGCCAACTAAAGCGGGGAGGGGGTGGGGGTTGAGGTTTTGCAAGGACCCGAGGAAGCTCTTCCGGCCATTGCCTGACAGCAGTGAAGTAATGACAGAACCAAAGACCACGTGTGCCTTCAGGAGGCTTTGTGGTATCACTAATTGGGTTTTCAGCCCCTGCGGGTTCACATACCTGGTTATGCAACAACAGTTCGCGTACCTATCTTGCCGTATTTCCTTTCATTAAGGCCAGAGAGATACTGAGTAAAGAGAGTCGGGAGGGGGGCATAACAGGGGTAAAAAGAACTGTTTAAGAGCAGGCTAGAGGCCATAAGACTCCTGCAGGGTAAGAGCCTGTCCCTCAGACAAAGGTCCCTCAGGTATCCGCAGTCTCGGTACCTGATGTCTCACTGCTTTTAACTCCTCTCAAGGTCCGCAAGCTAACGCAAAACCCTAGAGCAAGATCAGGAAGCCGGAGGCCACCAGCGAGGAGCCGCAAGAGAGCGGCGACTATCGCTCAGAGAAGACCCGACTTCCCAGACCCCTTCGCACAAGGGCGGGGCGTGCTCTCGACTGCCAATCCCCGCGCCCACACGTCGTCGTAGCCCCGCCCCACCCTGCCCCCTCTCGCTCCTCCCTTCCCTGGGGCTGGTGCGGCGGCTGCGACGTCAGCGCTAGGAGAGCCCTGGGTGGCGGCTGCGCTGTCTGCGGGCCGCGGCCTGGACGCGCTGCGGGGAGGGGCGGAGCGAACGGGCGGGAGCGCGCGCTGGGCCCGCCTCGGCTGCTGCTGCCGCCGGCGCAGCCGCCACCGCTGCCGGGGAATAATTTGGGCGGCAGCGGGCGGCCCCGGCTAACAGCCACGAGCCACTTCTGCGGCTGCCGAGAAGAGCGAGGGTCGCCGGGCTCGTGTCGTCCCCCTCTCTGCCCCCCCGGAGGGGCGAGAGGGAGCCGAGGCTGATGTCAGGTACGCCGGCGGAGGCGCCCTCAGACTGTGGGTCCAATGTCTTGGTTCCCCTCGCCCTTCCCCTCTTGGAGCGTGAGTGTGTGAGTGGGGGAGCGTGGAGGGTGGAACCCCACCCCCGGCGCCGCCAAACAGGTGTCTCGGAGTCGTCGCCGGGGCTGGGGACGTGCGGGTTCCTGAGGGAGGCGCGGGGCACTTCCTGCTCCCGGCATCTCTGCGAACTGCCATTGGGGCCGCCTGCCCACCGGGCCGCTATTTTGTTGACATGTAGCCTTCTCTGGGTCGTGGGTCCTTCCCTTTTACCCTCTCGTGCCCCTCGCCTCCTCGCACGTCGCCTGCCGTCGGGTCGCGACGGTGAGACACGGGCTGCGCTCCGGACCGCGCGGCTTGAGCACTTAGCGGTCGTGCCCCGCTGGGCCCTCTCCCTGCGGACCTGTGGGCGTTCACGTGTGGACATCTTCCAGGAGAGCAGCCGGGCTGCCGCGCCGCCCCAGCGCCCAGCGAGCGGGCGCCTTCCGCAAGTGCCGGGGGACTTCCTCAGGGCTCTCTTGGACCAGCAGGTTTGTCTGTGGCCGATTTGTTCTTTTAAATTTCCCTGCCTCTAGTGAGGCAGGTGTGTTTGGGCACTAGCTGCGTGGAGGACGAGGAAAGGAGTTTTTTCCTTCCCTCCTCCCTCCCCCACCAAGTGTGATGGGATTCGTAGGTGCTGACAAATTGGCTTTACAGGTCTGAATTTGGAATTGTATACACAAAAAAATGAACGAAATTTAGGGGTGGGGATTTATTCTTGCCCAGCTCTTACCCTCTCCCTTTATTATTATTGTCAAATGACAAAACATCACAAGCTTTGGAAAAGTTAACTAGATTTATAATCTAGTTCTCTGAATTCCTTATAGTTATTGTGGTATATCCTTTTAAAGCATTTCAGGTTGAAAACTATTATCCTAACCATGAATTGGTTTCCTTATGATTTTAAAAGTTAATTATAAAGTTAGAACTTTAATGCAATAGAGTAATTAGGCCAATGTGTAACGAACAGAAATATGTTCATTTACCAAAAACTGGGCAGCGATAGCTCTGCCTGGATGCCAGGAAAAGATGTCGTGCATAATTTCAAGTTGTTTATTTCTGTTGTTGGTTTAGACAGTGGGAATCTGAGGTTTTAGGAGGTAAAACTAACTTTTTGCAACTTTCCACACTTTTATCAGATAAATGTCACTTGATGCTGTGTGTTCTAAGTATTGTGTATAGTTAACTCTTTTTACCATATGTTAAGTAAAACAGTGATTTAGTAAGGAAAGTATGACTCACTTAAAATTCTTCACAGGAAAAGAGCATGGTATTTTAGTACTAGTGGAGAACAATTAGATGTCTCTCTTAAATTTGCTTGGAGTTTGTGTTTTTCTGATCTTTTTAGTTAGGGTTCAGCATTTTAAAAATATTTTGTGGTTACTACCCATTTAAAGGTAGGTATTTTTCTTAAATATGTTTTTTTTGGGGTATAGATTATACTAGTCTATATTTCTGAGTAAATTCAGTATCCAGGAATTATTAGAATTTTATCACAAAGTCATTTAGGAGTACATATCAATTAATGATCACCTAGTCATAGAAATAGAAAAGTGTGTCATTTAGGTATGCTATATACTATTTGTATATTGACTTGTGCTCACTAAGATAAAAATTGCATTATACAGCTTACTTTATAAACCATGGTAATTTAAAGTAGAGTTTCTGTGTGAAGAAATCATTGATTGGAATTCTTGTGACAGTGCACCTGTAAACAAACAGTAAATGGAAAATGGACAACTTGATGCTGAAATTTCATTCAGATTCACTTAAAATTTTAAGCTTCCCAGTACAACCATGTTACTTTTAGAAGATTTGTTGAGATTTGAGTAAAGAGGCTAGTGTACAAACCACAGCAAGGTGGAAAGAATATGGCAAAATTCTTTTACCCAAACCTAAGTGGGATTAAGGTCATTCTTTTAGAATAAGGGGGAAAAGATGGAGAATTGTTCCATAAAAGAGAAGTTAGCATTTTATTTTGAAGTCTAAATGTGTATCGAATGTGTATTTAAATTTTCAGTTTATAACTAATTCAGATGTCCTATGGGAAAATACATGCCAAATTCTATAATATGTGAAAATAAGAAGTGTCCCTTGAAGAAAAAAATATAAAGAAGCTGTTGTATGTGAAATAGGGTAGCCCATAGGAAGGTAGGAGAAACCAAAAAGAAAATCTGAGTACATTATCTAGAACCTGTAGTGTAAGCTGCCTTGCACATTGAAGGGACACATGGAGGGCAGAGAGAGGCGGTGTTAAATTGGGGAGATTCTGAACAGGAAGTCTGATTAGTTCACAATGAAAACTATATATTAAAACAAATTGGTGCAAGTTGGATAATAGGGAGACTTGAAATTATACAGCTTGGTGTAGTCATTTGCATTTTTGGTCATTGTGTTAGTTTCCTAGGGCTGCTATAACAAAATACAGCAAACTGAGTGATTTAAAACAACAGAAATATATTGTTTCACAGTTTTGGAGGTTGGAAGTCTGAAACCAAGATGTTGACAGGGCCATGCTCTACCTTCTAGGGAAGAATCTGTTCCGTGCCTCTTAGCTTCATGTGTCACTGGCGTTCCTTGGTTTAAAGTTATATCACACCAGTCTCTGCCTCTGTTGTCACATGGCATTCTCCCTGTGTGTCTCTGTCTTAGTATGGTGTTCTCCCCTTTTTGTAAGCACGTCAGTCATATTGAATTAGGGGCCACCCTGCTGACCTAATCTTAATTTGATTACCTCTCCAAATGCCTTATTTCCAAATACGATCACATCCATATCTCCTGGGATTAGGACTTCAACCCCAGTCTTTTTGGGAGACACAGTTTAACTCATTACAGTCATGTAATTTATCTTTTACAGTATTCAGTAAAATTTTAGCACCATATAGCAGACCAAATCAGAGGGTGCCTTGGGAACAGAGTAAATTCATTTACCTGTCTCACTGCCTACCATGTGCCAGGTCATAGAGGTAAAGCAGTGAGTAGGTGAACAAAAATCTCTGTTCTCATGGAGCTTACATTCTAAAACATTGGTTCTCAAAATGTGGTCCCTGGAACCTCAGCATCATCTGGGAACTTGTCAGGAATGCAAATTTTCAGGCTCTATTCCCCAGACTTCTTGATTTGGAAACTCTTTTAACAAGCCTTTCAGGTGATTCTGATGTACACTCAGGTTTGAGAACCACTGATCAAGATGGAGAAAAGAGACAATAGACAAGATGAGTAAGTAAAATATGTAATATATTAGATGTTAATAGGTGCTATGAGTAGGAATAGGGTGGCCAGGGAAGACCCCCTGAGAAGTAAAGACCTGAAGGAGTTGGGGAGTGAGCCATGTGAGTATCTGGGTGAGTTGTGTTCCCAACAGAGAACAGCAAGTGTAAGGACCCTCATGTGTTTGAAGAACAGCAAAGAGTCCAAAGTTAGAACACAGCAAGGGAACAGATAGTAATAGGTTCAGTTTTTGAAACTGCTGTTTGTTCCTTTTTGACCTACAAAAGCCAAATACTAGAAGGAGAGATCAGCAAGAGAGGAGTGTAGAGGGTAGGATTGCATACTGTGTGAGGTCCATCTTAAGGTTTTGGTTATGCCTCTGAGTGACATTGGGAAGACACTGGAGGGTTTTGAGCAAATGAGTGGCATGATCTGATTTAACTTTTAAAACGACTGGTAAAAATGGATTGAAGAAGCCAAGGATGAAGAAAGGGAAAAGTTGATTAGGAGGCTGTTGCAGTAGTTGGGAGAGAAAAAGTGGGAGAGTAAGAGGAAGGGGGAAAGGTGGCTTGGATTAGGGTGGTAGCAGTGGAAAGGTTAGAAGAGGTACGAAATTTAAAACACACAGGATTGTAGTGAAAAGTAAGCTTTTTTCTTCCTTCTCTAGTTACTTCAGTCACCCAGTTGCGATTGTAAGGATACACTAGTATATAATCTACGTATATTTTATGCATTCATTTGGCAGTGTCTGAAGACATTTTGGGTCACAACTAGGGGGAGTGTTACTGGCATCTAGTGAGTAGAGGCCAGGGATGCTGCTAAACATCTCACAGTGAACAGGACAGCCTCCAAACAGAATTATCCAGCTCATGATGTCATTTATGCCATGGTTAAGAAACACTGGCTTAATGGGATTTACAGAGGTTGGGGTATGGACGGTGGAGGTAAGGGGATGTTGTATAGACAGAAAAGACAGTAAGAGTAGAGCAACTCACCACATTGAGATATTTATTGAACTGTAAATAGTTCAGAATTGCTGAAGCATAAATTATAACGGAGGGAGAGACAGAGGGGGGGCATATCGTACCTGTAAGGTAATGTAATTCTTTGAAAACAAAGTTATAGGGCTTCCCTGGTGGTGCAGTGGTTGAGAGTCCGCCTGCAGATGCAGGGGACACGGGTTCGTGCCCCGGTCCGGGAGGATCCCACATGCTGCGGAGCGGCTGGGCCCGTGAGCCATGGCCGCTGAGCCTGTGCGTCCAGAGCCTGTGCTCCGCAGTGGGAGAGGCCGCAGCAGTGAGAGGCCCGCGTACCACACACACACAAAAAAATTATAAAACAGGAAAACTAATACATTATTAATTCTGTGTTAAATATCAGTCACCTTATGCCTATGTAAGGATAGGCTAGTATCATATGTATTTTATGTATTCATGACATACCTTTTTATTAATTTTTTCAATATTTCTAACCTACATGGTTCATCTACAAGTTTTTTTCAAATTGTCACAAATCTCAAAAAAGTTTTCCAGTATATTTATTGAAAAATATCTGCATATAAGTGAACCTGGGCAGTTCAAACCCATGTTGTTCAAGGGTCAACTGTAGTTACCTTTGGTGAGAACCTGGGGTAGAGATGGGCATGAAAGCATACTCTTTGTGTGTGTGTGTGTGTGTGTGTGTGTGTGTGTGTGTGTGTATGCGTATATGCATACATATACATATATGTGTATGTGTGTCTGTGTGTGTATATATATATATATGTATACATATTTAATCTATGGTTTCAGTTAGGGTTTGTTTGTTCCTTACATTTCTCATTTAAAAAGTAGCCACTACACCTTATTAACAAAAAGTCATAACCTGCCAAATGTGCAAAGATTTTCCTTATTAGTTCATATAGATCATTGTTTTTAACATCTATAGCATATTCTGTGGTGTGGATGTACCATATATTTTTTTTAACTTGTTCCTCATTAACAAACATCTGTGGCAATGGCTGCCGTGAACATCTTTGCACAGTTCTGTGTTTGTGTCCATAAGAGAAATTTCTGATCATGAAATGATGGGTCAAGGCATACTTGAAAAATTTTAAAGATGTTGCCAAACTGCCCTTCCAAAACACAGTAAATATGTACATTCTGAGAAACAACGAATGAGCGCCAGTTTTCTCTCATATCTAAGTCAGTACTGGCTGTTACTGAACTTAACGTTTTTTGCCGCTGTGATAGGTTAAAAATAGTATCTCTGGGCTTCCCTGGTGGCACAGTGGTTAAGAATCCGCCTGCCAATGCAGAGAACAAGGGTTCGAGCCCTGGTCTGGGAGGATCCCACATGCCACGGAGCAACTAAGCCCGTGTGCCACAGCTGCTGAGCCTGCGCTCTGGAGCCCGCGAGCCACAACTACGGAGCCTGCATGCCACAACTACTGAAGCCCGCGCACCTAGAGCCTGTGCTCCACAACAGGAGAAGCCACTGCAATGAGAACCTGTGCACCGCAAGGAAGAGTAGCCCCCACTCGCCGCAACCAGAGAAAGCCCGCATACAGCAACGAAGACCCAACGCAGCCAAAAATAAATTAAAAATAAAATTAAAAAAAAATAGCATCTCTGCATTTGAGGTTTACATTTCTGTAATATGAGTGAAATGTGAACATTCTTGACCATTTTTTTTCTTTTCCTTCAAATCCTTTATTTTCTTTAACTGTTTTTATATTAGGTTGGCCTTTTCTCTTTTTCTTTATGATACTTTGTTATTTTTTGCTGTACAGATTTTTTTTAACATTTTATACAGAAACATACCTTTGAACCAGCAATTTCACTGCCAGAAATTTATTTAATGCATAACCTTATACAGTTTTACTATAGTTATACCTTTTGAGTTTTGAAAAGATCTCAGTTCATGATGTAAAGGTGTAAAGAGATGTTTTCTTCTAGTTTTTTTTTTAATTTCATTTTTTTAAAATATTGAAATCTTAGAAACATTTGGAATTTTAAAGAGAAAGGTAGGGATCCAGATGGTTGCTTTTTATCTTTTTCCCAGAAGGTTATTTCAATATCATTTCTTGAATAAGCCATTTTTTTCTTGATTTGAAATGCTATGTGTATTATGTATTAAATTTCCATATGTACTTTTTTTTTTTTAACAGACTGTTTCGATCTGATGAAGACCACCAGAGATATACATCTTTAGGCTAACAAAGTTAAGTTAATTAACTTGCTGCTGTGAGGGAGATCACACACCAGAGGAACTGCCAGAGGGGACAGGGTTATTATAGGATTCTGGAGAAGGGTGGAGTTTAGACAGAATTTAAATGAAACAATATTTGATAGGTTTAAAGTACAGCAAGACTGTGAATCGGGTTAATTAACATCAGGCCTGGGCTGAGAAGTAGACTTAAGTGTCCTGTTTCCTTGAAGACTACAAAGTTAAGATAAATGTGGAATGTTGTGTCTGGGAAACACTTATCTGAAGCTCTGGGTTGGAAATTGAAGCTGTTTCTGATTAGCGATTCATCATACATGTCAGAGTGGGGTGTTCCAGTCTCACTGATACACTTTCAAATAATTCTAACAGTCTGGTTGTAGAGGAAAAAAAAAGTTTCTCAGCAATATATCTTTAGTATGAATTAATAAAAGTGTTTAAAAAATTTTTTTCCGATTCACAGGTACACTGATATGCCTGTTCAGCCTGAATATCAAATTGTTTTAATTACTATAGCACGTTTTACTCACATATTTATTTTTCCAAACAACATTTACCATAATTTTTACCACATTATTTAATTTTTAAAAATTGTATATCTTAAGTATGTCTGCCTAGGCTTAGTCCACCCCTACACCCCTTTCAGGAATTTCCCAGGTATACGCTCATGTTTATTTTTTCAAACTTTTTAGTTACATTTTACCAAGTTACTTATTTTAGTTGGGATGACATTTTATATAGATAGATACATATAGATTAATTTGGAGCAAATCTACCTCTTTATCATTGATTTTTTTTCCAATTTTTATATCGTAAAATACACAAAATATACCATCTTAACGATTTTTAAGTGTACAGTTCAGTGGTATGAAGTACGTTTATATTGTGCAGTCATGACCACCATCTTCCTCCAGAATTCTTCTCATCTTGTAAAGCTGAAACTCTACACCCATTAAATAATAACTCCCCATTCCCCTCTCCCTCTAGTCCCAGGAAATCATAAATCACTTTATGACTTTAGCTAAATATCTCATATAAGTGAAATTACAGTAAGTCCCCTACATACGAACCATCAAGTTTCGAACTTTCAAAGATGCAAACGTGTTTGCACGTCCAGTCACATAATGTATGTTCACGTGTCTGGCGTACATTGTTACATGCATGCATCCTCTACAAGTGGTTGTACTTTTGTGTACTTTACTGTATAGAGTACCATAGTACAGTATCTTTATTTCAAGCCCAGGATGTCTAGAAGCAAGAGTAAAAGCAGTGGTGATGTAGCTGGTACTGCTAAGAAGCACCAAGCAATAATGATGGAACTTGCTGTGCAACACAAGGTGCTTACTAATGAAGACCTGATGGAATTGGAGGCCCAGAGAAAGGATGAAGTGAGACAAGGGGAAGAAGTAACTGAAGAACCGAAGAGACTCACTATGCAGGAAATGGCAAGGGGATTTTCTTTATTTGACGAGGCACTGTTAGTTTTTGAGGCACAGGACCCGAACATAGAACGGTACACGAAGGTTACAGCAGCTGTTCAGAATACAGTCCAGTGCTACCGTGTCATATATGACAAGAAAAAAAGAACCACTACCCAGACATCACTGGATCCGTTTTATCAAAAGGGTAGACAGAATTGAATCCAGCAAGGAGCCAGAACCCGGGCCATCAGCGTCAGGCGTGAGTGAAATTGCAGCTTGCCCTCCATCTCCTGTTGCTGATGATCCTTCAGCTCTACTATCTCCCACCTCCTCTCCCTCCTCCAGTCAGTAACTCTTCTTGCTTGTTCACTCGATGCCAGCCCCTGTATACCAGTTGTTGTACTGTACTACTGTACTTTTCAAGGTACTATACCAGAAGATTAAAAATGTTTATTTTGTGTGTGTGTTTGTTTTTTATGTATTATTTGTGTGAAAAGTATTATAAACCTATTACAGTACAGTACTATATAACCAATTGTGTTACCTAGGCTAACTTTGTTGAACTTACAAACAAATTGGACTTATGAACGAGCTCTCGGAATGGAACTCGTTCATATGTAGGGGACTTACTGTATATAGTATTTGTGTTTTTGTAACTGGCTTATTTCACTTAGCATAATGTGCTCAAGGTTCATCCATGTTGTCGCATATGTTAAATTTTCCTTACTTTTAAAGGTTGAATAATATTCCATCTTGTATATAACACATCTTGCATATTCATCAATCATTGATGAACACTTGGGTTGCTTCCACATTTTAGCTATTGTGAGCAATGTTCCTATACAAATGGGTGTACAGATATCTCTTTGAGACCCTGCTTTCAATTCTTTTGGGCATCTACCCAGAAGTGGAATTGCTGGATCATGTGGTAATTCTATTTTTAATTTTTTTGTGGAACTGCCATGCTGTTTTCCACTGTTGCTGTACTATTTTACATTCCCACTAGAAGTGCACAAGTGTTTCCATTTCTCCACATCCTCACCAACACTTGTTTTCTGGGGTTCTTTTTGGTTTTTTGTTTGTTTGTTTGTTTTTTGCGGTACGCGGGCCTCTCACTGCTGTGGCTTCTCCCGTTGCAGAGCACAGGCTCTGGACGCGCAGGCTCAGCAGCCATGGCTCATGGGCCCAGCCACTCCACGGCATGTGGGATCTTCCTGGACCGGGGCACGAACCCGTGTCCCCTGCATCGGCAGGCGGACTCTCAACCACTGCACCACCAGGGAAGCCCCTTCTGGGGTTTTTTGATAGTAGCTATCCTTAATGGATGTGAGGTGGTATTTCATTGTGGTTTTGGTTAGCATTTTCCTAATGATAAGTGATGTTGAGCATTTTTTTCATACTCAACATGTTCATGCCTATTGGCCATGTGTATATCTTCTTTGGAGAAGTGTCTGTTCAAGTCCTTTGCCCATTTTTGGGTTGGGTTTGTGTTGTTATTGTTAAGTTTTAGGAGTTCTGTATATATTCTGGATATTAATCCCCTACTAGATGCATGGTTTGCAAATATGTTCTCCCATTCTGTGGGTTGCCTTTTTACTCTGTTGATAATGTCTTTCAATGTACAGGTTTTTAAAGTTTTATAAAGCCAAGTTTGAGTATCTTTTCTTTTGTTGCATGTGCTTTTGGTGTCATATCCAAGAAATCATTGCCAACTCCATGTTGGGAAGCTTTTGTTTTATGTTTACTTCTAAGAGTTTTATACATTTAGGTTTTAGCTTAGGTCTTTGATCCATTTTGAGTTAATTTTTGTATATGGTGTTAGGTAAGGGTCCAGCTTCATTCTTGAGCATGTGGATATCCAGTTTTCTCATTACCTTTTGTTAAAAAGACTGTCCTTTGTCCATTGAATGGGCTTGGCCCCCTTGTCAAAAATCTTTTGACCACGCATGCGAGGATTTATTTCTGTGCACTCTGTTCTATTCCATTGAGCTATATGTCAGTCTTTGTGCCAGTGTCACCCTGTTTTGATCACTGTAGCTTTTATAGTAAGTTTTGAAGTTAGGAAGTGTGAGTCCTCCGGTTTTACTCTTCTTTTCTAAAATTGTTTTGGCTCCTTGAGGTACCTTGAAATCCCATATGAATTTTATGATGGATATTTCTATTTCTTCAAAAAAAAAAGTCATTGGATTTTGATACAAATTGCATTGAATTCGTAGATCACTTTAAGTAGTGTTGACATCTTAACAATATTAAATCTTCCAGTCCATGAACATGGGATGTCATTCTGTTTGTGTCTTCTCTAATTTCTACTGAGGATGCAAGACATATTAATGTTCTCATTGAAAAGTAACAAAAAGGTATTCTCACTTTTGATCTTCTGAATCGGAAATTGTGGGAATAGTTTTAAAAACAGAGTTATAGTTTGAGACTTAATACAACTTGGTTTTGCGGTGTTACATAATTTTTGGAAGGTTTATTTGTTTCTAATCCTTACATACTTTTTCAGGATTCATGAAATTCCAAGGTCCTGTCTAGTACTGAGGTTGTGTAACTGTAATGCTCATAAAATACTTCAGGGTCATTAGGTGAAGGCTGTGTGTTAATATTTTCTATTTCTGTAGTTTTAATAAATTACTAATAAAAAATATTTTTAGTCTTTCTGTCTCTGAATTAATATGTACTTCTGTTATAATTTGTATGAGTTGAATACACATCAAAGGAAATAGTACATATAGTTCATGTTATATATCTAGTTTATGACTGGGTTATATAAGTGTATAAATGTGTCAAATGATGGGACCATATGATTTTTTATTCAGTAAATTAGGCAGTATAGATAAAGATACCTATTTGGAAAAAATAATTTCATCTGTGCCCCCCACATACACACACTTAAAACAAAACATTTGAATGCATTTTACAAGCCAGGCAATGTGTTAGTTGCTGGAGAGATAGAGATAAAAGAGTTATAGCTGTTGTTCTTGAGGAACTTATAGTCTAGGGGGAAATAGATATGTACATACCTACTATGATGAAGTGTGATAAGTACATAGTAGGAGATGTGAATGAAGGAACAAGAAAATATTTGATGGGAAAGCAGTTAATTTGATCATGGGTGATGGGGAAGACTGATTATGAAAAGTACTGAAACTAAGGTAACCATGAAAGATAATTATGCATTTATCCAGTAGACATAACTGAGGAGGGCACTCCAAGCAGAAAGAATAGAATGGCCAAAGTCATCCATATGAAAGGCCATGGCAGATTTGGAGAATGGCTCAGTATAGGCTTTATGGATAGGGAGTATCAAGAGTGCAGGAAGGTAAACTAGAGCTAGATCTTGTTTACCAAGTAAGCAGTATGGACTTGATCCTGTGGCATTGGAAAGTATTTCCTTTAAACAAGACTGCTATGTGAAGCCTTTATTAAGTTGGGAAACAGAGGTAAGAGAGTTGAGCCCAAGGGAGAATGATCAAGGAATGGAGGGAGAAAAGTGTTTACAGAGTGTAAAATAGATGTGGAAATATAATCAGGTTTGGGGACTTGGGGCATGAATAAGGAGATGCTTTGCACTCTTATTTCAAGCCAGCTGATACTTACTGTACCAATGTCTTGTGAAAAGCATCACGGTCAAGAACTCAGAGGTAGGAAACTATTTTTTGTCTTCTGGGAGTTTATATCCTGTAAACAGGAGAAAATATACCAATGACCATATCCTTAGTTCCTAGGACAGTATTTGACACATTGAAAGGTGCTCAATCAGTATCACCTTCCAAAGATTTCGTAAAACCTCACAGTCAAGTTAAAATCAAGTTGCGTAAATCTCAAACTGTAATTATGTTTGTTTTTTTAAAATATTCCCACCATGGGGCTTCCCTGGTGGCGCAGTGGTTGAGAGTCCGCCTGCCGATGCAGGGAACACGGGTTTGTGCCCCGGTCCGGGAAGATCCCACGTGCCGTGGAAAGGCTGGGCCCGTGAGCCATGGCCGCTGAGCCTGTGCGTCCGTAGCCTGTGCTCCACAACGGGAGAGGCCACAGCAGTGAGAGGCCCGTGTACGGCAAAAAGAAGAATACGATAGCACGACTTTTATCTTTCAGGATATTAGTGATAGTTTTGAGGGTTTTTCTTTAAGTTTTCATCTCATTACATGGTCTCTTTAAAGTTACATTAAATTTGACTATGTTGATCTTTTTCTTTCATATTAGAGGCTTTCTTTAAAATATCTGGTGATTCTTACCTGGCTATTTATATTTTAGAGTAGATATTAAAAAAATAATTGAAATCTCTGTACATGTTTTTAGGGCTTATTACCGGTAGTCCTCAGTAAGTCCTCCTTATTGCAGTAGTCCTGTATGATGGTTGAACTGGAAAGATTCATTGCTTAACCTTTTTTGGGGATTTCATAATGCAAAACAAACCAATTGGTTTAACTTTACCTGTGCAACAATCACTGTAACAGATGATGCTAATACTCTGTCCATAGGCCTTTATCTCCTTCCTCTTCACAGGCTTTGTTGTAGGGCTGCCCTCAAACTGCCAGATCCTGTTTTGCCAATGTACAGGCTCTGGAATTGTCTGAGGAATTTGTTTCCTACGGATAGCCCTTAACCAGTGATTGACTGTGTGGGTACAACTCCGAGGTGTGGCCTACACTGCCTCTAGAACTACCTTGAGGGATTAAGCTAAAATTACCCTCCATGGACTTTGCTTAGTATCTTACCCTTTCTTGACTTCCTACCCTTCCCTGTCCTACTTCCCTACAAGTTTTTCCCAGAAATACTTTCTAATAAATCACATTTGCACAAATGTGTCATCTCAGAGTTTGCTTCCTGGGGACCCAACTTAAGATAACTACTAATGTTTGGGCTGCATTTCCTGTAATAATGTATTATTTGGGGGTAAGATTGGACTGAGGTTTTCTATTTTATTTTTGGTCTCTCCTTGTCAGGTATCAGTATCCAGCCTTTTACATAAAAGAAGAATTGGTTAAGTTCTGCTACTTAATTTTCCAGAATGATTTATGTAGTATAATAATTATGTTTTTTGAAAGACTGAAGTATTTCATCCAGGAAAAACCTGGACCTCTTTGAAGTCTGGCTGTTTGACAACATTCTTTATTTCTTCTCTGGTTTTTTGGTTCATTTAGGTTTTATATCTTGAATCAGCTTTGATTATTTGTTTTTTTTAGAGAAATGTGGTTTTCATTTAGGTTTTCATGTTTAATAGTTATTATATAAAATGCTCTCTTTTTTTTCATTTCATCTGTGAATTTGGATATAGTTTGAATCCTGATTTGCACGAACCAAATGTGAAAAGACATTTGTGAGCTAATTGAGGCAATTTGATTATAGAAGACAGTTGGGAAAATTTGATTACATACTTGAGTTGGATAAGTCCAAAGAATTATTGTTAATTTTGTTAGGCATTGATAATTTTGTTAGGCATTTGATAAGGGCATTTTGGCTTGTAAAAAAATGTCCATATTTTCAAAGAGGTGTATAGATGTACATAGAGGTGAGATGACTTGATGTCTGGGATTTGCATTAAAATACTGTCATCAATTGAAGAAATAATAAAGTAATGTAGCAAATTTTAAAGTTATAATTCAGTCGTGTGATGGATATATGGGGGTTTATTGTTATACTTTTGTGTGTATTTGAAGTTTTTTTAAATTTTTAAATGTTATTTAATTTATTTTTTTATACAGCAGGTTCTTATTAGTCATCAGTTTTATACACATCAGTGTATACGTGTCAATCCCAATCGCCAATTCAGCACACCACCATCCCCACCCCCCCCGCGGCTTTCCCCCTTGGTGTCCATACGTTTGTTCTCTACATCTATGTCTCAACTTCTGCCCTGCAAACCGGTTCATCTGTACCATTTTTCTAGGTTCCACATACATGCATTAATATACGATATTTGTTTTTCTCTTTCTGACTTACTTCACTCTGTATGACAGTCTCTAGATCTGTCCATGTCTCAACAAATGACTCAGTTTCGTTCCTTTTTATGGCTGAGTAATAGTCCATTGTATATATGTACCACAACTTCTTTATCCATTCGTCTGTCAATGGGCATTTAGGTTGCTTCCATGACCTGGCTATTGTAAATAGTGCTGCAATGAATTAAATTAAAGCTTAAATTAAGCTTAAAAAAAAAACTCTGAGTTACCCCTCTAATGAAATTAGAGTACATACTTGTTAGCACATTCTCTCCTTCCCCTCCCCACTCCATTTTTATTCACATGATATGCCCTTTCTGCCTACGTGTCTTACAGTTAAATTACTATTATCACTTTATCTCATGTAGCTTTTCTTTCTAGGATAATAATATTTCTGCTTTGTTTCATCATTACCACTCCACAGTGTTATATTGGAAAGGATTACAACCTTCTATTAATGCTAACCCTTTCATTGTATGATTTCTTCATTTGTGAATTTGGGTTTTTGTTTTTGTTTTAATTTGGATTTTACTCTCAGCTGGTAACTCATTACCTTTAAGTAGGTAATGTATCAAGGGTATGTGGGTACTGAGTCCTTTGCATATTTGAGAATGTCTTCCTGTTGCATGGATTCTTGAATGACAACTTGCTGAATCTTTAAGTCTATGGGAATGTTGTCCCCCTCAAAAACTTGGGTTTTTGCAGCATTTCCTTTGACATATAATAACACAGAGGAGAAAGCTGCCTAATAATTTTTCCCTTGTAGTTCTGCCTAATTTTTCCCTTTGACTTGCTTATTTTTCCCTGGATACTTATAGAGGTTTTTTTTTTAAGTGAAGTTCAGGATCTCTTTTTTTTTCTTTTTTAATTTAACTTTTTAAATTTAATTTTATTTATTTTTTATACAGCAGGTTCTTATTAGTTATCTATTTTATACATATTAGTGTATATATGTCAGTCCCAGTCTCCTAATTCATCCCAACAACAACAACAACCTCCCCCCACCCCAAGTTCAGGATCTCTTAACCAAGGTTTTTCTTGATTATATGTGAGACCTTTAAATATTTTGATGCATGGACTCCATTTCAGTGCATTTTCTTTTATATCTTTGACTTTTTTTTTTTCTATTTCATTTGTTCTATTCTCTTTTGAGAAATAAGTTATTTCTGTGTTGGCTCTCCATTGCCCGTCTTTCATAGCTATCATTTCCTGCATAATTGCTCTAATCCCTTTAGTTTCTAAAAGACTACAAAATAGTCCTATGTAGTTTAAGATTTTCTTTCCTATGGAGTAAGTATTCAGGTCTGTGCTTTTCCCTTGTCTTTTGCATCCTATGTTTAATTTTGTTTCCCACTACAAGGTTTTTATGTAGGTCCCATGTATTTCTGCTTGTTCATTTTTTGTTTTGTTTTGTTTTGTTTTTTTGCGGTACGCTGTGGCCTCTCCCGCTGCGGAGCACAGGCTTCGGATGCGCAGGCCAAGCGGCCATGGCTCACAGGCCCAGCCGCTCCACAGCACGTGGGATCCTCCCGGACTGGGGCACGAACCCGCACCCCCTGCATCAGCAGGCGGACCCTCAACCACTGCACCACCAGGGAAGCCCACTGCTTGTTCATTTTTTAATAGAATCAATCCTAGGTAACCTTGCTTAAAAATCGTGTAGTTGAAAATCTCTTTTATTACCTAGATAGATAGATAATTGTTTTATGCACCATATGGATCTTCCCTTTAAATTTTGAGCTAGAGATCTATGCTGCTGCTGGCTGACAGTTTCTGTCTAGTCAGTTAGCTACCTGAGAGAGGTAAATTGGGGAGCTGGGACCTTGGACAGCTGCGAGTAGGAACTTTGATTTTTTAATGATTTTTTATTTTAAGACTCTAGGCAGTAGGGGGGCTTCACCAGGTTGGAGGCATATCACTCAAATTTGTTTGGCTGTTTTCCCATTTTGTCAGGGTGAATAGTTTACCTTGGTAACAAGCTGGGTTTGTTTCATGGGTCAGAACATATTTTTCTCTGCATAGTTACCTTTGATCTGTACTGGCTGGACATCCTTTTACATTCCCATCAGTAATATATAGTGATCTAGTTTTTCCACATCACCAGCATTTGGTGGTATCACTGTTTTTTATTTTAGCCATCCTTATGGGTAAGTAGAGATATCTCATTTTGGTTTTAATTTGCATTTTTCCTAATGGTAAATGAAGTTGAACATTTTCTCATGTGCTTGTCATCTGTACATCCTCTTCAGTGAAATATTTGTTCATGTCTTTTGCCTATTTTTTAATTGGATTGTTTATTTTTTTCTGTTTAGTTTTGGGAGTTTTTAATATATTCTAAATACTAGTTCTTTGTTAGGTATGTGGTTTACAGATATTTTCTTCCAGTTTGTAGCTCGTCTTTTCATTCTCTCAGTAGGGTCTTTCACAGAGCAAAAGTTTTTAATTTTGATGAAGTCCAGTTTATCAATTTTACCCTTTTATGAATTGTGCTTTTGGAGTCAAGTCTAAGAACTCTTTGCCTACCTCTCAATCTTGAAGATTTTTCTCCTTCCTTTTTCCTAAAAATTTTATAGTTGCATGTTTTACATTTAAGTCAGTGATCCATTTTGATTTAACTTTTATATAAGATGTGAGACTCAGGTCAGGGTTTATTTTTTTGCTTAGGGATGTCCAGCACCATTTATCGAAAAGTTTATCTTTCCTCCACTCAGTTGCTTTTGTACCTTTGTCAGAAATCAGTGGAGCTATTTAAGTGGTCTGTTTCTGGTTCTCTAGTCTACTGCATTGATCCATGAGTCACTCCCTCCACCAGTACTACAGAATCTTGATTTCAGTAGCTGTATGATGTCTTGAATTCAGGTTGACTGATTCCTCCTACTTTATATCCAATTGTGAGGATTAGAGAAAACATATAAAAGTTTCAAACATAATGCCTCACATGCAGTGTATTTGTAAGCATTTATAAGTTGTATCACTATATAACATTCATCCCAATTTTATAAAGAAAGTCTTTGGGGAAAAAAGTTTTTGAACATCATTTTAATGTGATTTGAAGAGAGAAATATATTTTGAATATGTAAATATAACAAATATGATAATCCAGAACAGATTACAATCTAGACTGACAACCCTGGCAGGATATGGTATAAAGTACTAAAATTTAAAAAACAAAAAACACTGAAAGCCTAGGACTTTATTGTGAATTCCACTGACTTTCTGAAAGCCTAAAAAACTGGAGGAAGGATTTGCTCGTGTAATAAAGGGCATTAAAGTCTTGGTGAGAGGATGTTAGTGACCAGTGTGTGACTGAAAACCAACCGTAAGAGAAGAGGAGCATTTATCTATATACAAGGATAAAAGATCAGTCTACCCTCAAAGTCTCTGGCACCAGTGTGGGAAGACGCTGAGTAATTTTTAGAGTTTTAAGAAGAAGAGAGATTGTACTAGGTCAAGTTGTGCTTCAGGTATAAAGGCAGTAGTAAACATTCTCCAGCCTGCAAGAATTTAGAATATAGCACCAATGAGCACCATTACAAAAATTACTTGCTGAAATCCAGCCAACAAAAACATGACATTAATAAAGAACTCACATTTAGAGCAGCTGTGATAAAAGAACTATTAATGAGCATAGAGTCCAATTTAAAATATATTCAAGATCAAGCAGTCATAGGAATTACAGTGTAATTTACAGAACATAAACTATGTAAATTTTACAGAATAAAAGTTCACAAAAATTGATTGTTGTGGGAGTATGTATATATATGCTGATTTACACATTCTCAAAGCAAGAAATCAATAGGTACTGTCTAAATTTGAAATATGTAATAAAAAAATAAGGCCTCTGATTGCTTTATGTTTTTCATAATCCTTATCTTTAGAGGGATTGTTTAGAGGAGGGGGTTCACATTCTAAATGTTTATTAGCTGATGTTCAAAGTTAATTAAATTCACTTAATTTTCCTTTTTCTATAAATTCAAATAAATCTAATTTACTATGTTAAATCTTTAAAGTAGCATGACTAATATAATCCCAATTCTGTAAAACGATAGCACAGTGGTTAAGAATCTGAATTCTTGATTCAGATTGCTTGTGTGACCTTGGGAAGCTTACTAAGCCCTCTGAGTCTGAGTTCATCTGTAAAGTGGGATTAATAGTCCCTAGTTTATGGGTTACAAGTAATCCATGCTCTTATTAGTACAGGGCCCAAATGTTAGGTATAATTACCCTCCCTTCTATCTCTGTTATTCACAAAGATGTTATTCATATTTGTAATGATACTCACCAGGTGTTAATGATAGTTGTTTCTGAGTGATGGGATTTGGGGTGGTTTCTTTCTTCTTCACATAGTTCTGTATTTGCTTGATTTTTTTTTTTTAACCAATGAATATCACAAAGCTGTTCCTTAAAAATTAAAATATAAATTTTAGTTGTCCCAGCACTTTTGCATCTGAAATCTGTAGTTTTAAAATCTCTTCAAATGATTCTGATTATGCATCAGGTTTGGAAAACAGGTGGCATTGATAACTTCCCTGCATTCAATTCTAATTAATATATATTGAAGCCCTTGTAATGTGGGGGGGTGTTAAGCCATGTCTTGTCCAATCTGGTCTACTTTAGACTCTTGTGTTAAGAATCTGAAGAGGTGGGGGTGATGATTTTTGCCAAAAATCTGAGTGGGGCATTCCACTCACATGAGGTAGCTCTTTTATGCCAGGAATAAGAAAGAAAAATGGAGGTATACAGAAATTTAGTCATAAGGCAGGAGCCCTTGAAATTGGAAGGAGATGGGGTAAAAGCAACAGGGATAAGCCAGCACATGCTGACTGAGAATTCTCTGGACCGGAAGGGGTAAGAGTATGACAGGCATCGAACAGCATCACAAAATATTTTAAAGTTAACAGATTTTGTAAAATCAAGAAGTCAGTTTTCCCTCCACTTACCCCAGAACAGGTGTCTTTCTAAAAAAGTGCTGCCTCAGCTAAGAAAACCCTATCCATCTACAAATAATAAAACCTCCATGCTGCAGAAGTAGGCTTGTTCTGAAGCTCAGTATCTTCTTGGAAAATGGCTGGGTAGCAGGTTAGTATTCATGGTTACTGGAGCTTGATCAGCACTTCCTTCACTTCAGATATTCACTGTGGTGATGGAAATAAAAATTTTCTCAGGCCCTACAGTCCTTACTTCCTGTTCTCAGTCACAGTGCTTTCTGTCTTGAGTGGTACTGAACGCCACTGTGACTATTGCTTTCCAGTACCAGGAGTGGTAGACTCTGCAGCCATGGAAATTTCAGATGGATTTGTGCCCTTCTGAGACTGTAACGTGATTATATCTGGTGTTGAGGTAAGGAAAGTCACAGCCAGTACAAAAAGAATAAAAAATCAAAACTAGTGTGTTAGAAGGCAGAGTGTCAGTGGGAGTATTACAAGATGTGGGGGATTGCTTGCATTGTGGCTCCTAGTTGACTTCTCAGTTTCTTAAGTGCCTGCTAATGTTACCTTAATAGCTTTCCTTCGGGTTTACGACTTCAATCTTATTCTGCCAGTCTTTCTTTAATTACCATAAGAAATTTGGAGTTGTGATGCCTTTCACTTCTCTCAGCTTCATGTTTTCAATTCATGATTCTTTGAAATCACTGACCTCAGTTGTATCAAGTCTTAATAATGTACACTCCAGTTAAAGGGAGAGCTCACATAATAGCAAAAAGATAGTTAAATAGTTCTCGTTGGCTTTTTTTTTTTTTTTTTTTTTTTTTTTTGCGGTACGCGGGCCTCTCACTGTTGTGGCCTCTCCCGCTGCGGAGCGCAGGCTCAGCGGCCATGGCTCACGGGCCCAGCCACTCCGCGGCATGTGGGATCCTCCCGGACTGGGGCACGAACCCGTGTCCCCTGCATCGGCAGGCGGACTCTCAACCACTGCACCACCAGGGAAGCCCCTCTTTGGCTTTTTGAATGTAATCTCAGACCAATATTTTGGCTAGAGCAAGGTCTAATGAACTGGGCTTCAAATAATCTGGAGAATTTTAGAGTTTCAGAAGAAGCACTTAAAGCAGGAAGGATATTTTTCTGGGATTGTAGATTACACCTTTTGAATTATAAGGATTTTGTTAAAGGGCAGTTTGAATGGGGAAAAGAAGACAGTGGGAGGGAGAATTTGAGGACACTGCCCCTCAGGGAAAACGGCAGAAAGACTTGGTAAACTTGTTTCTGCTTTTCCTCTGGGAAATTGAATGGGGGAGTTGAGCAGGACATATATACTCTTTGCCCATGAAGGCCTACCTTTCTAAACTTGAAGTTATAGTAAAGATAGAGCAAAAGAAGTAAACAAGTGCCTGCTGGTTTCACATTGGTAATTTGCATCTCTGGTGTTGAGCAGCTTTGCTTTCCATTTCCCCTTAGGGTCATTCTTCTCA
Source organism: Phocoena phocoena (assembly GCF_963924675.1). Taxonomy (NCBI): domain Eukaryota; kingdom Metazoa; phylum Chordata; class Mammalia; order Artiodactyla; family Phocoenidae; genus Phocoena; species Phocoena phocoena. Next base: position 45,203,091 of record NC_089227.1, on the reverse strand, counting down.
AACTGGAATTGCTATTCAAGAGAGAGGGCCTGAGATACAAGATACAGGATAAGCATGGTATATAGTTCCATGGCATGCCAAATTTACTTACAGATTTTGGAATAAATATTTTTATGTCAAATATACATATATTAAATGTGTATTAAATGGGATAAAATAAAAGGTCATATGAAAATATTTTTATATAAAGCTTTTACTAAAGTAAATGTTAATACAGAGAAGTGTGTAAATCATAAATGCAGAGTTTAATGAATGCCATGAAAACAACAAACCAGATAACCACTACTCATTTGTTTTGTCTGATTTTAACATACTTTCTTTTTATAAGTGTTTGGATGACGTATCTCTTTCCATCCTTTTACTCTTAACTTTCTGAATATATTTGATGTATGTCTCTTGTAAGCAGCGTATACTTGGGTTTATTTTTTCTCTAGTCTGGCTGGTAATCTGTATCTTTTAAATCAAATTTTTAGTCTTTTTATAGTTAATGCTATTGCAGATAAATTTGTATTTAGTTAATCCTATAACTTTGTTTCCTGTTTGTCCCACGTATTTTTTTATCCATTTCTCCCTTTTTTCTGCCTTGAAAATACTTGTATTATTTTATCATTTAATTTTTTCTATTAGAGTTTTACTTATATATTTTTACCTTTTTAATGATTACATCAGCGATTATAGTATACATTCCTATTGTCTTTTTAAAATTTTAATTAATTTATTTTATTTTTGGCTGCTTTGGGTCTTTGCTGCTGTGCACGGTCTTTCTCTAGTTGCAGCGAGCAGGAGCTACTCTTCGTTGCGATGCGCAGGTTTCTCATTGCAGTAGCTTCTCTTGTTGTGGAGCACGGGCTCTAGGTGCACAGGCTCAGTAGTTGTGGCTCACGGGCTCTCGAGCGTAGGCTCAGTAGTTGTGGCACACGGGCTTAGTTGCTCCACGGCATGTGGGACCTTCCCAGACCAGGGCTCGAACCTGTGTCCCCTGCATTGGCAGGAGGATTCTTAACCACTGTGCCACCAGGGAAGCCCTCCTAGTGTCTTAAAGTCTGATATTAGTATTTTTACACAAAAAAATGATTTTAGAACACTTAAACTCTTTGTATCCTTCTCATACTTTTGTGCCAGTTTTGTCATTTATTTTAATGATAATAGTAATAATACCTTGTGGGAACTTTTTAATGTTTTATGTATCCTGTGTTCATTTGTATTTATTTATATACATAAGCTCACCCTTCCTTTTTTTTTTTTTTTTTTTTTTTTTTTTTTTGCGGTACGCGGGCCTCTCACTGCTGTGGCCTCTCCCGTTGCGGAGCACAGGCTCCGGACGCGCAGGCCCAGCGGCCACGGCTCACGGGCCCAGCCGCTCCGCGGCATGCGGGACCCTCCCGGACCGGGGCATGAACCCGCGTCCCCCGCATCGGAAGGCGGACTCTCAACCACTGCGCCACCAGGGAAGCCCTCACCCTTCCTTTTTACATCTCTGAATTTTCATGGAATTCTTTTCCTTCTGCGTGAAGAACTTGTTTTAGTATTTTTTTAAATTTATTTATTTATTTATTTATTTATGACTGCATTGGGTCTTCGTTGCTGTGCACGGGCTTTCTCTAGTTGCGGCGAGCAGGGGCTACTCTTCATTGCAGTGTGCGGGCTTCTTATTGCAGTGGCTTCTCTTGTTGTGGAGCATGGGCTCTAGGTGCGCAGGTTTCAGTAGTTTTGGCACACAGACTCAGTAGTTGTGGCTCACAGGCTCTAGAGCACAGGCTCAGTAGTTGTGGCACACGGGCTTAAGTTGCTCCTCGGCATGTGGGATCTTCCCAGACCAGGGCTCAGATCCGTGTCCCCTGCGTTGGCAGGCGGATTCTTAACCACTGCACCACCAGAGAAGTCCCTCCTTTTAGTATTTCTTTTAGAGTAGACCTGCTTATTATGAATTCATTCAGATTTTGTTTTTTGGAAAATCTTTTTCAGATTTATTTTTGAATGCAATTTTTGCTGGATATAGAATGCTTTCTTTGTCTTTGGTTTTTGGCAGTTTCACTGTAGTGTTTCTTGGTATCATTTTCTTTTCTTTCTTTTTTTTTTTAGTTTTTAAATTTTTTTGTGTTTCATAGAGCCTCCTGAATTGATAGTTAGTAGTCTTTTGTCAGTTTTGGAAAATGTTCAGTCATTATTTCTTCACATACTGGTTCTCCTCAATCATATGTCTCTTTTTCTTCAGAGATTCCAATTAACGCATATGTTAGACCTTTTCACTCTATTCCTTACGTTTCTTTCGCTCAGTTTTTTATTTACCATCCTTATGTCTTTTTGTACTTCATTCTGTGTAATTTCTTCTGACCTGGCTTTCAGTTTATTATTTTTCATCTTCACCTATGTCTATTCTTTACCTTATATCTTTTTTTTTTTTTTTTTTTTTTTTTGCGGTACGCGGGCCTCTCACCGTTGTGGCCTCTCCCATTGCGGAGCACAGGCTCCGGACGCGCAGGCTCAGTGGCCATGGCTCAGGGGCCCAGCCGCTTCGCGGCATGTGGGATCCTCCCGGACTGGGGCATGAACCCATGTCCCCCACATCGGCAGGCAGACTCTCAACCACTGCACCACCAGGGAAGCCCTATACCTTATATCTTAATCTTATCATTGAACTTATTGACTAACTAAAGTTATTAGTAGGAAAATCTCTTATCTAAGTCTCCTGTGGGTCAGTTTCTATTTTCTACTCTTTTCTCTGTTTTCAGTCAGACTTTTAATTTTGATACCTGATTATTTTTTATTGTGTTGGACATTATCACTACCAAAAAAATTATAATAATAATTTGAGGTTCTCCATAATTTTATATTTATCCAGGAAACTTTATTTTTGCAGTTAGGCTAGGGGTAGATCACCCTCATCAGTCAGTGGTTAAGATGATTCCAACTTGGGCTTCAGTCCTTGTGAAGGTTGGTCTAATTTCTGCTCCTTCCTTATTCCTAGATTGTAGCCTTTGAGGGTCCAGATAAAAGCCTGGCTGTTTTCCAAGACCTCTTCTCCAAGACAGATGCTGGACTGTTTTTTTTTCTTAGCTTCTTTGCGTCAGCTCCTGTTTTCTCTGTCAGAATCAGTAGCTGTCTTGAGGAATGAAGCTGTGCCAAATGTCCAGCCCACCTTTCCTGACTTCTTTCTTTATCCAGAGCTTGTCCCCCCTCCCCTCAATTCTCACTGCCTTGATATCTTACCAGTGTCTCCAAACATATATATTTTTAAATTTTGTTCAGTTTTTCTGGTTGTACTCAGCTGGATGGTTGGTTTTAAAGAACCTAGCCATTCTGGAAATATAACCACATGAAGTTGTTTTGTTGTTCCAGTGGTGATCACTGGTTTGTTTATTTGTTTTTACAAAATATTTCAAAGCAGTTTTTATTTTGACGGTCATATCTCCCAATCCCCTACCTTCACTATACATGTCCATTGTCCTGTGCTCTTAGTGGTGATTGGGTAAAGAGTTTGAGAAATGCAATGGAAAGAGCACTGACTTTTTAAGCAGACAGACTTGGGTTCAAATTGTGACTTATTGATTTTGGTCAGCCTGTGCAAGTTATCTGTTAACTTTTTTAAATTTCTGTTTTCTTATCTGCAAAATGGTCATAGTGAGAATGAAAAATGAAATTAAAATTTTTTTCAAGCGAGATAAAGTATGGACTGCATCTGGCATGTGGTAGATGCTTAGCAAACGTTTAAAAAATTATCTTGGGGAGTTGGAAACTGTAGAATTAGGACTATTCTCATAAGAATTTCATAGGAATTTATAAGTTCACCATGTAGTAATTATTAGCAAACCCTTAAGAAGGGCCTGTTTCGTTGTCAGGCAGTTCAACAGGCATTTGTCAAGCAGCCACTGTCCCAGGCATCCTACTTAATCCTAGTGATATATAGATGCTGTTCGAGGTCTTGCAGTCCAGTGGGATAACAATGAAAGATGGTGAGCAGGTGGCAGCTGCATTCACCACTGCAGTGAAGCCTGGGTATTAGGGCGAGGAGTTGGCAAACTTTTCTTTTAAAGGGCTAGATGAGGCTTTGCGGGACATACTGCCACTGTTGCAGGTACTCAACTCTGCTGTTGTAGTGCAAAAGCAGCCATAGTCAACACTGGGTGTATTCAAGTAAAACTTCACTTACAAAAACAGGTGGCAGATAGGTTTGGCCCTGCGGATCCCGAAACAGTGCTGACTCTAGCCTTCTACAAGCTAAGAATTCTTCTTACATCTTTAAAAGATTGTTTTAATAAAAAGCAAGAAAAAGAATATACAAGACACTATTTGTGGTCCACAAAGCCTGATGTATTTTATTTCTAATTCTTTACAGAAAATGTTTGCTGACCCCTGATAAGAGTAGGTGATGATTACTACCAAAAGAGAAAAAGGGTAAATATAAGTATTTTGATAGCAAAGAAAGAAAAAGAACGTGGCAAGCAGGCTTGGATCCATGCAGGATCCTGGCTAGAAGAACAGGAAATTCTGTGTGTAAATACTGACGTATTTGCCCGTGCCCCACCCCAGCAGTGATTCTCCTAGTTGCTACTCATTTATTTTACTGAATTGTCCATACTGTGTGTTTTTGCAGCAAATAGAGGGACAAAAGTTAAATACTCTTAGATATGTTCTCCTGTATGAAAGGAATTAACTTCCTAGTGTAGCTAAAAGTTATCAGTCCTTACTCTTGGTATTTATATTGCTTCATAATTTATAACATCCTGCTAATTTTTTTCTTACAGAAATACATTTTCGGGAAATGGCCTCTAAATCTTGGCTGAATTTTTTAACCTTCCTTTGTGGATCAGCAATCGGATTTGTTTTATGTTCTCAGCTACTTAGTATTTTGTTGGGAGAACAGAGGGACCTCCAGCCTAATATTCTTCATAATGATCCTCATGCTAGGCATTCATATGATAATGAACAGAATCATCTAGAAGGACAGATGAACTTTGATGCAGATGCTAGCCAACATAAAGGTATGGCTTACTTTATTAAGGAGTAAAGATAAACCATATTTTTCAATCTGTTTAAGTGTTGAGAGAATTCGAAAAAGTTATTTATATGAATTTTATTATATCACTATATCTTTTGATGAAAATGAGCTTAATTCTAGATATTAAATGACAGTTCTTGGTTTGCCTCAGGAGAAGGCAATTGCTAAAACCCAGATTTATTTAGGGTGTAAGATATTAACTTTGAATTTATTTTTAAATAGAAATAGTTCAGAAACCATAATTTGGGGAAAGGCAAGACTTTCAAGTTAGATTTGTTTCTAAAAATTTTAATTTTGTTATCATGGTTCATATCTGTGTCTTTGGTTTTTGCTATCGTCTTGTTTTAATCTTGGTTTTTGCTTAGTCTTGTTTTCCTAGAAAAGCTCAAGAGGTATTTATAAATCTCAATTTATATTTTATCAGTAGCTAACGTAACTAATCTTTTCTTGTTTTGAGAGGCATAAAAAATTAGGAAAGTAGAAAACTAGGAATGTGTTATATATAATGACTTCATTTTCTCCTGGTCTTCTACCTCTATCCAAATGTTCTGAATTATGTCCTCTATGTGCCCCTTAAATGTTGGTTTTCTCCAAGTTTCTGTCCTTTGGCTCTTTCTTTGCCTGTGTGATGTCATCAATCCCCATAATTTTAGTTTCCATCTGTTCCTTGCTGGCTTTACCTTAGCCCAGTTCCAGACACTACGAGAAGACATTCAGAATTCAAAGATCTCTGCAAATTGTGATTTATTTGACAGAAAACAGTATAGCAGCTTGAAAAACCATTGGAATTCTGGAATGCAGAGGGTCCCCCATTAAGGGTTTTTTCTCTTATCTTTTTGGCAGTAAATTGCTTCTTTCCTATCTCTCAAGCTGAGGTTGAGGGCGAGGTATCACATCCTTGTTGAGTTTTATGAACTAGCAAATACATGCATACTATTACAAAGTGTGTCGTGTGTGTGAATGTTTATATGACAGTGATTCAGCTCTGAGCAGCCATGTTCTTATCACAGAGCAGTTTAATCATTGTGCACTTGATCTGTATCATTGCTCTAGGTCTTCAGTTGATCAGTTGGAGCCAGGCTTCTCTACTCCTGGTAGGCTGTACTAGATCGGCCTCACTGTAGGCACATATATTAGGATCTACTTGTCCTACTTGATGGTCCACAGAATGTGGGGTATGCTAGAGGTCTGTTTCTCTCAGACTTAACATGTGTAAATCACACTCCTTTTCCTTTATAATCCTAAAATTCATTCTTCCTCCTATTTTTATATAGCTCATTACTTTCTGCCTAAGCCAGAAACTATGAAGTCGTGGTAGGTGCTTTCCTTTGCTTACCAATCAGTCCTGTTTCTCATAAATTCTAACAGTCTGCTTCTTTACCATTTTTTAGGTTACTTCTCTCAATCTGTAGCACGCTTGCCCTAGTTCAGGCTGTATATCCATGTACCTGCTCTCAAGCAAACTTCACCATGCCTTTTGTCCTTTCTTCTGATGAGCTTCATTTAGAGACCTAATTTTTGCATCATCTCTTATTTTTCCTGATATTGCTTTATATCCCCTTCTTCTCTATTCTAGCCAACTTCCCATTCCACTGTTCTATAGTGTTTATAAGGCATTGCTTTATTTTACCCTCAGCACATTGAAACCTTCATACATACCTCTATTATAGCATTTCTAGTGTATGGCAAGTATTGGTTTGCATGCCAAGCTCCCATGCTAGAATGAATTCTTCTGAAGACACATGAATAATACATGTGTCTTATTCATCTTTTTATCTCCTGTACCAGTACATGCCTACTACAGAGTAATGAATGAATTAATAATTGAAAGAATGAGAAAGACTATCTACCAGATTCCAGCAGTAGGGAGAAGGATGTCTTGCTCTAAGTGAAACATATTGGGGATTGCTGCTTCTACCACTTTCCCCACCATCCAGAATTTGGTATATCTGTACAGCTAAGAGATTGGGCTCCTCAAGTATATGAAATGTGAATGCTCTCTGACTGAAAAGAGGGTAATTTTCTCTGTTTTTGGATTGTGAATTCTCGAAATTCAGAAGGACATGAGAATACTTTCATGCCCTGCCCAATCTTTCCTTCTACTCCCTCTCCATCAGTTAACTAGAAATTTTTGCCTCCAGTTGTTGATTTTTCGCAGGGCTGAGCTTTTTTAACTCACTGGTTGACCTTAACTTTAAGGATGTTTCCTCAGGATTCTGCCTAGAGCATTGCTACACAAAGTGAGGTTTTGCAGACTCATGCTGGTCCACAACTAAATAAGTATTAAAATCAGGATTAAATAGTTAGAAACCTTTATGGTAATTTGACAATAATTTTGAATAAATCTAGAAATAAAAACTTTGGGCTTGTATTTTATATTTATTTTTTAAATTTTATTTTATTAGTAATTCATTTTTAGCATATTTACATAAGTATAGGTCTCTAACTATTGGAAATAAAAATTGATCCTTCCCTAAGCACTGATCTGGAATATCATAGTTGGATTCTTCCTCTAGAGCAGTGTTACTCAAAAGGTAGCCTTGGCCTGACAGCCTGTGAATTGTTTGTTACCTGTCTGCATCCTAATAAGGATCTTGCACCAGGATGTAACTCAGTTAAGCTCGCTGCTAAGTGGACGTTTTGATAGGTTGTAGTAAAACTTCCTTGATGAAAGAAGTAACATGTTGCTTTATATTCTGGCATAAGCTCCCTATTTCTTTGCTGACCAGTGCTTTGAAAAACACTGCTCTAGACAATCTTGGAAATACTACCGCTACCTGTTCTTCTGTTTCTCACTGTTAGATTTGCATTTTGGAATGAGGTATGTTACTGTAAGAAGTAATCTCTGTTTTGCATTAACTCCTCTTCTTCGAACTGGGGTAGTCATGAAAGCATTTTTAAAACCACCTCAGGGTACTTGTAGAAATTCTTAACACTAGACTCTTGTGGACTCCAAAATGAACTGCTTCTTCATTAGTTTGTCTTTACTGCCCTTCAGAAGCTTATTCACAGCAGTGAGAAATTCCTGTCAATGTTCTGTTTCTTTCAGCTAAATCACTAATGGTAAAGAGGTATATGGGGGCGGGGGGGGGATCTTTGAAATTGTTTAAGAAAATGTCTTCTGTGATATAATTTATTTGGATTTTACAGCTATGTAAATTAACTTTAAACAATTTCTGTTTAATAGATGAGAACACTGACATCGCTGAAAACCTCTATCAGAAGGTTAAAATTCTTTGCTGGGTAATGACAGGGCCTCAAAATCTAGAGAAAAAGGCTAAACACGTCAAAGCTACATGGGCCCAGCGTTGTAATAAAGTGTTATTTATGAGTTCAGAAGAAAATAAAGACTTCCCTGCTGTGGGATTAAAAACCAGAGAAGGCAGAGACCAACTATACTGGAAAACAATTAAAGCTTTTCAGTATGTTCATGATCATTATTTAGAAGATGCTGATTGGTTTATGAAAGCAGATGATGATACATATGTTATATTAGATAACTTGAGATGGCTTCTCTCAAAATACAACCCTGAAGAACCCATTTACTTCGGGAGAAGATTTAAGCCCTATGTAAAGCAGGGCTACATGAGTGGAGGAGCAGGATACGTACTGAGCAAAGAAGCCTTGAAGAGATTTGTTGATGCATTTAAAACAGACAAATGTACGCATAGTTCCTCCATCGAAGATTTAGCACTGGGGAGATGCATGGAAATTATAAATGTAGAAGCAGGAGATTCCAGAGATACCACTGGAAAAGAAACTTTTCATCCCTTTGTACCAGAACACCATTTAATTAAGGGTTATCTGCCTAGAACCTTTTGGTACTGGAATTATAACTATTATCCTCCTGTAGAGGTAAGTTTAGAAATTTTATTACTGTATAAATACTTAGACTGACTTTTGTTTACTTAAAAAAAACTAATAATGTGTATGTTTCTTTAGTATCAATAACTAAGAATCTACCTTAGTCTTTTTATATCGAATGGCAGTGTAACAGAGTAGATGAGAACAAAGGTGTCGGCAGTGGTAATTCAACAAATATTCGTACTACTGTATGCCAGACACTAAGAATATAGCAGTAAATATGGCCAAGTTCCAGTTCTTATGAACCTTACATTCTGGATGAAGAGACATACAATAAACAGGCAGACAAGTCAAGTTATAATATGATTTTAGTTAGTGGCAAGTGCCCTGAAGAACAGTAAACCCAGGTAAGAGGATGGAGAGTGACCCAGAGTGGAATGGGGTACTGTAGTTTAGGCAATTAAGGAAGACTTCTCCAAAGGGTAACTTTTGAACAGAAACCTGAATGAGGTTAGAAAGCAGGCTACGGGAAGATCTGGGTAAAGAGCCTTCACGTCTTTAGGAACAACGCATGAAAAGACTTTGAGGTTCAGAAAGACCTACGTTCAAATCCTGCTGAATGACCTTGGATGGACAGAATTTGCCTAACCCCTGAGCCTAAGTTTCCTCATTTGTAAGATGGATCTGATGTACCTGTCTCATTCAGTGGTAGTTACGGTGTAGGACCGTGTCTATCACACAGTGAGCACCTAAGAAGTCCTAGATCTCACTTGACACCTTAGCTTACATTCCTGAGAATTTTATCTAAAATACATTATTTTACTAAATGTTTCAGATGTATAGCTAAATATTTGAGAAGGAAATACTATTTTGTACCCAACAACCAGCTTTACCAGATATTAATCTTTTGTCACATTTGCTTCAGATTTTTTTTTAAAAGAAAAAGATATAGAACTAAGTGAGGCCTACGTACCCTCCTCAGTCCAGTTCTCTTACCTCCTTCCTCAGAGTTAACCACTATCATGAGTTTAGTACTTATAATAACCATGCGTGTTTTTATATTTTTCCTACATTTTTATGAATCTATAAATAATATATAGGATATTGTTTTGCAGATCTTTAAGTGGAATTATACCTCATCTATACTTGAACATATGCCTTTTTCACACATTGAAATTTGTCAACATTAATGTATGTATCTGCTTCATTAATTTAGACTGCTGTGTCATAATCTAATATATGAATATACTGTAACTTACCCATTCTTCAGCCGATGTATATTTAGTAGGCTGTTGCTGGTTTTTCACTATATGAGCATTGCAGCAGTGAATGACTGGAGACTGGGAGTCATGAAACCTAGCTTTTAGACTCAGTTCTCTTGTTGATTAATATGTCTCAAGGCAAGTCGCTAGTGCTCTTCACCTTCTTTCCTCTGGCCCTAAGGTACAAATAATACACTTTGTGCTACCTTTCTCTTCTTCATGAGCCAATGTTTTCAGATCATCAGCTAGAACAGTGGTTCTCAACCAGGGGCTTTTTTGCTTCCTGGAGGACATTTGGCAAAATCTGGAGACCTTTTTGCTTGTTAACTTAGCAGTTGCTACTGGCACCTAATGGATAGAAACCCACGAGACTGTAAACCCACTAGGTGCTAAACATTCCACAATGCACAGGGCAGCCCTCACAACAAAGATCATCCAGCCCAAAATGTCAACAGCACTGTGTTTTCAAAACCTTGACCGAGAATATCTGACCCAAGCTTTAAGCTATCAGCTTTAAAAAGGAAAACTTGAAGCAAATCACTACCGTTTCAGCTCTCAACCACCAGTGTGTTCTTGTTACTTACACAGAAATGATAGCTAATCCTTATGGCAATCCTGCATTTAAGAGGGGACAAAACTGGGACTCAGGAAATCAAGTAACTGGTCTATCCTGCTAAGTAGCCTAGGCAGTATTGCAAATCCACTCTGGTTCTAAAAGCCTGTGTTATTTCCATCATGAGTACCCCTCTCTGATTAATGGGATATGTGCCCCCGAAAGGAGGGTAGGGGATATGTTAGAATAAATGTTCTTTTGTTGGGATAAATTCCACTTGAATAAACATTTTAAAACACAGTTTTATGTAATGAGGTTGTTTGAAACCGTATGCTAGCATCTTATCACTATTAGAGACGCAAGAATTTCCTAAACTATAAAACAGATGTATTCCCAAGTGTGCTTTTGATAGTCTATTTTTGTTTTGGTTTTAGTGAGGTACTACTTTGGATGCTTCTTTAGTGTAAACTCTTCTTAAACCATTCCAAGATTACTTGACCTCTTCCCTTCTTAATTCTGCACCCCTTCCCATACAAAAATATACTCAAACTCAAAAACATTACAAATGCATAATAACAAGTACACCTAATGCATGTAAGATTTTACTGAGAGTATCTGATATTGAGTACACATAACAGTAACAGTAAAGGGACATCATAATTGTCATTATTTTGTAACCAGCAAAATATCCTACTTTCTCTTTAAGAGTACTGCCCACAGTTCCCACCTACATATAGGGTATACCCAACAATATACTTTATATTAACAAAATAAATATTTCTATAGTACATATTTTATTTAAATTGTTCTAGCTTTTTAAATGGATGGAAAATTTTATGTTCCTTCTATAATAATTTGTGAGTTGTATTGAAGACTGTAAAATGGGCTTGGAAGTTCCAAAATTGACCCAACCTTCTGATATTGTCTCTTCTCTCTCAGGAGGTTCTATATAAACCCAAAGTGAAATCAGACTTCTATTATTACTCATCATTTAATAAATCATCTTCTCTCTAAGGGAGTTACTGTTTTCAAAGCCATCCTGAGTCTCATACATACACTTCCTCTCTCTAGTAATCACTAAAAATACACTGTAGAAAATTTTTTTCTAGCGGTTAGGGTGTGAGATATTCTGGATGATCAAAGAGTTATGTTCTTAAGCTGGTTGTTCAGAACTTTGCGTGCAGTTCCCTTCTCATACCACTTTCTCACTTCCCTAGAAGTAAGTCTATTCCTAGGAATAAAGTCTGTTCCCTACGAATAAAGTCTATTCTCTAGGACTACATACAGTCTATTCCCTAGCAGTAGCTTTTTCACCAGAAAATTTGCAATCAGTCTTAATACAGTGGATTTAAAATAAGTGGATTTTAAAATATTTAAAAAACCCTCTACTTGTGAAATTGCCTTTTCGTAGGTCAGAAATGATCAAATATGGTTTATTATATTAATTCTTCAGTTTTATTTGCATTAACTCTAATCCATTTGAAACTTACTGATATATGGTTGATGTAGAGAGCTCTTGATTTTTCCAAATTGTTAACTAATTATTCCAGTACCATTTATTAACTGAGTCTTGCTTTCATTACTGATTTAAAAATACCTCCTTTATTATCATCCACTATAGCATTACTTATAGTAGGATCTGTATCTGAGATTTCAGTTCTATTTGGTTTTGGCTCAGTACCATATTGTTTTGAACCTTGTAGCTTCACAAAAATTTTAAGTTATTAAGAGTGTGTCTTCCTCTCCTTTACTTCTCCCTCTCTTTTAAATTGTTTTGGCAACTCTCATGTCTTTCTTCTTGTGTATAAACTTATTAATTTAGGAACGGTGGACATCTTTGCCCAGGATTTTTTAAGTTCCTTTTAGGTCCCTTAGTAAAGTTTTATACTTTTCTTCAGGTAAATCTTTATTTCTTAAGTATCTCCCTAGGTTTTTAGTATTTTTGTTACTCTTCTACTTGGGCTCTTTTCTTAAAACTTTTTAACTAGTATATACATGAAAGCTGTTTTTTTTTTTTTTTTTTAAAAAAAAGCATCTTTAAAATCTGGCTCTCTTCCTGGATTTTTTATTTCTGATGATTTTTCACTCTACTCTTGAGTTTTTGGGGTATCCATAATCATATGCAAAGAACTAGGTATTTTGTTTCTAATAATTTTAGCTGGTTTTTTATAGCCTTTTATTGCTTATAAAGCTTAATAAAAACAGTATCCTGGCCATCCAGTAACAAAACAGTGCAATAGAGTATAACATAATTAATGCAGTAAATCTTATCAAAAATATTATTGCAATATTTCAGAGTTATATAAAATTGCTTCCAGAGAGGATCAGTAATTTAATATTAACCGCTCTTGTTCTAGTCTTTAGTTTACTATGCACTGGCCACTATAGTAGCCACTAACCATATATGACTACTGAGTGTTTGAAGTATGGCTATCAAAATTTAGATGTGCTCAGGTATAAAACTCATACTTGATTTCAAGGACTTAGCACAAATTAAAAGAATGATTTCATCAGTAATTTAAGAAATATTGATCACCTATTGAATATTAAGAAAATAATATAGATTTATTCAGTTAAAATATATTCAAATTAATTTCACCTAGTTTTACTTTTTAAGTATGGCTATTGCATGGTGTGGCTCACATATATCTACTGGACAGAGCTGGTTTGATAATCACAAGTTGACTTATCTGTTTACTTTTCATATTCCTATTATTAAATTCCCTAAAGTTGTAAAAAGTAGCCACCAGATAATTTTCCAGCATCTACTTAATGGTCCAAGAAACCCACATATCCAGTATTTGTTTCAAAGGAAACGTCAGAGGAAATACAGTGGACAATTTCTTAATGATTTTTACTGCATTGTAAGCTACATACTTCCAAACATGAATTATTAAATGTTCAATTTAATAGGTCAATATGAATCTTCTCTGGGAACTTGCCAGACTGTTTTTCTCCCTGGGCCCCTGCAAAGACATTAGAGACTTAAGTTTTCTTGGAGTCATCTGAGTGAAACAGTCTCCAGATACCAATTCTGACCCCCAGATGACCTTGTGACTATTTAAGTCTGGGACCAGTTTTTTAAATTTCTGTTTTATTTTCTTGCATTTTCATTCCTCTTTGTATGTTTGTTGTATTTTTGTTATTTTGTTTTTGTCTTGTTTTATTTAAATCTGCTCTCATGCCAACTCTATTAGAAATCTGTGAGAATTATATAACTGAACAAAGGTTTAACTTTGACCTACTTACTGAGGGCCACCTGAACTTGATTATTCTGTCAGTAATAGCTAACATTTATTGAGCATTTACTATAGGTAAAGCATGGTACCAAGTGGGTGACACGTTGTCTCCTTTAAGTAAGCATCTTTTGAACATAGGGAAATTGAAGCTTATAGAGATTAAGTAACTTGCCCAAGATTATATACTAGTAGGCAAAATTTAGACGCAAACCCAGGTGTGACTCAGCACTTCCTCTCTTAAATACTATACTGTTTGGGTTGATTTGTCGATGAAGTATTAGGTTGCAGACACATACTGGGCAAGGCTTTGTAGTCATTGAATGTTCCAAAGGTGTCTTTCTGAGGCTGAGCCAAGCAAAACTTCATAGTGAGAAAGTTATGAAGAGAAAGCAAAACTTGGAGAAATAGAGCATTATCCTTTGTATAGCTGACCCTTTTATTTGAAGAGGTCTCAAGCGTTTTCTTTTTTTGCTAATCCATAGGGCATGAGAGAATATTGTTTCAGTTAGATATACTTCAGTAACTTCATGTTTGATTTTAAATCATTGGGAACTCTGAAAACTCTTGGTTTCTTTCACAGGTCTAATAAATTATGTGCCTCTGCTTTACTTTGCCAGCCTTAATGCTTGGATTCTGTTAAAATTAGTGTTTCCTTTATCAGTATTTGAATATTGTATGTTAACAATGTGCTATTTATTAATAATGCCTGTTTCCATTACTTTTTTAGGGTCCTGGTTGCTGTTCTGATCTTGCAGTTTCTTTTCACTATGTTGATCCTACAACTATGTATGAGTTAGAATACCTCGTTTATCATCTTCGTCCGTATGGTTATTTATACAGATATCAACCTGCCTTACCTGAGAAGATGCTAAAGGAAATAAGTCAAACATACAAAAACGAAGATACAAAAGTAAATCAGGAGCCCTTGAGAGAAAAACATAAATGAACAGAGGTAAAATGTCTAGCATTGCACTGAAGAAGAACTTCTCCATTTCTGATATAGAACACTGGAATCCCAGTGAGGAATTCTTTCTAAGTGAACATTCCATGTTAGAAATTTTTCATATGAATGACTGTAAACTGAAGCTTTAAGTGAGCTGTGAAGTCTGTTGAAATGTGTTTTGATACAGTAATATATATACATATATGGAAAACTTGTGTTTTTAAAGTGGTGGCCAGGCAGAGGAACGAGAAGAGATTTTGTTGCCTGTTCCTGACCACATGTATTATTTTCACTGAGAAACTAAAACAGTTAAATTTGCTAAAACTACACTGCATCATTGTTAGTAACCCACACACGATGCTACACAGATCTGCCTTAAAGAAAATTTAGAAGGAAATATTGTTGCTCAGTGTTGCTTGTAAACCCAAAACATGAGTTTATATTTGCAGTATGATATAAATGAACCAACCCCACACACACACACACATCCAACTTTTGTCTAATGAAAATTTTGCTGTGACTATTTATAATTGGCAGTATTTCTTCCAGAGTAAGGTAGAATAAGAATGGCACTTGACCTAAAGTGCATTAATAAAACCACATTTTGAAATTATCATGGGCCTTGACTGTATTATATACTTGGTTCTAATTAATAGTTAATCTTTTACTGAGTCCCCATTGTCTCTTTCCTAAACATGTTTAACCATTCTTGAATGCCATTCTCAACTATTAATATTTATTTACTGAAAGTGTTAATAGCATTCTGTAAACAGGCATTTTTAAATATTTTATTCCCAAATTTGCCCATTGTTAATTATGGGTAACTAATAAATAGTAAATGTAGTGCTATTTGGGGATGCTTTTCTTATATTAGTGCCACTCTCAGGAATCACTAAGTAACATTTTTAACTGATTATTTAAAACTGTCCAACTACATAATTACAGTTCCTTTCATTCTCATCCTGCTGAGAGATGAGAACTTGTTTGTGCCTTTCATAACTTGTTTAAAGCAGAGTTTTGAGATTCATTTTCAGGCTCTGAGGTGGCTGTTACACTGGCAAAATAATTTGTGAGATTTTGACCAGAGTTAATTAAAAACATTAAAAAATGCAGAGTGCTTAAACAAATTGAAATATGTCAGATATTAAAAGACCAAATACTTAGTTTACGAATAACAGCCTGAATTTTGATGCTGACTTATTTGGGGATGATTGTTTTGCCAATGGACAGTTCTTGATGACATCAAAAACACATTCATAAATGTTTTGTTCTAATTTTAGGTACCCTCTATTTAAAGAATTTCTGGAAGGAAAGAAAAATTTTTAATTTTTGTTGTCTTTCACAATATCATCTGAGTGTATCCTAACAGAATACTTTACAGACTTTCCATAAGATTATCTTAAACGTAACAAGTAATTTACATTTCCCTTATGTTTTATCATTATGCTAATTTTATGTGGCTGTCATGCCATTGATTCTGCTGCTTAGCTAAATAGTTTATGTTTATTGTGCCAAAGCATGTCAAAACCATGACCTCTTTCAGCTGTATATTTGAGAGGATGTTCATCTTAGTGGCTAATTATGGATTACTCTGTCAACATAGTGAAAACTTATACCAGTTTTTACCAATTGAATTGTTTTTTGTTATTTTCATGATGATATCATCTGCCAGAATTTCAAGGAGTTCATTCTATTCTTTGAACAACTCTTTACCTTGGTATGGATAGGAATTTATTTGCAGTCCGTATATGCTACTTTTCTGTACTAGAAGTATAAATGGTTTACCATAAACATCCAAAAACCTTAAAATTGATTCATAGGAAATCAACATTGTGATGAATCCTGGGGTCTGAAGTCAGACTGCCTGGGTTTAAATTCTTGCTCCATCACTAGTTTTGTAACCTTGAGCAATTTACTTAATCTCTCTGTGCCTCAATTCCCTCATCTGTAAACTAGGGACAATAATACTACCTACCTCACAGGATTTATATGAGGATTAAATGAGTGAAAATGTGTATGGTTTTTAAAAACACCGTTTGGCCCAGAGTATGGAGTGCTAAGTATAAAGTTTTCTTATTATTCTTTACCTTGGAGTGTAAATATTTGTTTTAAATGAATGAGAAATCTGCTTTAATCAAATCAGGTAATAAAGGAAATCACTCATACATTTCTTATAATAAGTAATAGCTAGTTTTTATTTGATGCCTACTCTATGGCAGGTAACGTGCTTAGATACTCTGTGTTAATCCTCACAAATTGGGGGTTATTCCCATATTATAGATGAGAAAACTGAGGCTCAGAAAACTAGAGTCATTTTCCACTGTCAGAAAGCTACTAAGTAACAGAGCTAGGATTTATACTGGAAGCCTGTGTATTCTTTGCCCCATGTTAGCCTTGAGGTTAATCATTAGCATTATTTCCATTTTTACTTAATGGCAAGTGACATCTGATGCATTGGCCAGCAGTAGTCAAATTAACCAGCTAAATTGTCATAGTGGTTCTTAAATTGTTGTTGTTATTATACTCTTGCCTGGGAGCTTGTTAAAATGGAGATTTCAAGACCCCAATTCCAGAAATTTTGGTTCTATCGTGGGACCCAGGAGTATGCATTCTTACCAGATACCCTGGGGCACTGGTTCTCCACCAGTGTGTGGTCCCAACCAGCAGTATCAGCATCACCTGGAAACTTGTTGGTAATGCATCCTCTCCTGGGTCTCACCCCAGACCTACTGAATCAGGAACTCTAGGGGTAGAGGCTAGCAATTATGTTTAAACAAGCCCTCCAGGTGAGTCTTTTTCAGCATTCCCCTAAAACCTGGTGATTCTGATGCCAATCATTCTTGGATACTTGCCCCATAAGTAAGGTTATGTTTCAAAAATTCAGATAAAGCATGTTTTAAATGAGTGTAGTTCAGCATCACACTATATTAAATGTAAAAGACTAAAGATAATTTAAAGGGTCAGTGGATCATTCACTTTGGCAAAATTCTTTAGCTTCTTCAGAGTTACTAATATCAGGGCCCACAGTAAAATATGAAGTTTAGTAATTTCATATTGGGGCAGAAAAGTTTCAGTAAATACTAGTAAGTATATATTAATTCATTAAAAGCATACTTAAATGAATGTCATAAAAAATGTCCACAGTTGTTAGTAAAAACATTTTAAATGGAGGTAGCAAAGTACTATTTTATAATGTGCAGAATGTTTTTCTGCCAATTCATACTATCAAAATTTCATCACTTTTCAAGAATCAGTTGACTGTCCTATAGGACCTAATAAAGAAAAAAACTCTCCAAGTATTTGATAGAGCACATAAAACCAGATTTCATGATGATAATGACTTACTGTCTTTTGAATTAAGATTTTTGTCATCTGGGTAAATGATTTTAGTATGGTCTCAAAACAGGCTTTTGCTATCTTACGTTCTCCAATGTCTACTTGTATTTTCAAGTGGGAAGTTCATAGATGATACAAAGCAGATTTTTATCCCAGAGTTCAATTATTTGTTTTCAAATAAACTTCAGAGGAGTTTTTGTTACTGTAAGAAGATTCGAAAATAAATCACTGACCAATTTTTTTTTAAGTATGGTAATTGGATTTGAGCATTAAATTTACTAACTGGTTATTTTCATAATTGTTTGAGTATTAATTTTTCACTTCCTTGAGCCCGTTATACTGTATTATTACCAGATTGAGGCTTGAAAAATCCTTCATTTGATTGATTAGATCAACTCTACCGTTTTATTCATTTAAATTTTCATTTCTTTAGAATATTCTCTGACAATTTCTGCTTCTTTGTATTTATTGCCCTTTATTTCCTTGATAACTAACTTCCATTTTCTAACTACTCTTAATTCTGCCTTCGCAAGGTTAATTTGGCTGTTATTAGTGATTAGAGTTTGTATGTATCACTTACATTATTTTATACCTATTAATGTTAGGTTTCCCTATGAGGTTGGAAGTAAAAATTTGTCTAAGAATAATGCCTGCTGGCTCTCAGGATACTTGACCTACTTAAAAGTCTACAATGTTAAACTAATGCTAGATATACAATTAAATGAAGTAAAATTATTTGGATTCTATTACTTCCCAAATTCCCCTTTTCACAAACAAAAAAAACCTCATTTGCCTCATCTCTCTACTTATTTATAGTAAGCCTGACAGAAGCATACTTAAGAAATCTAGGGGACAACCTGTGGTTTATTTTGTGCTAAATGTAACCTCTGTTGATTTTTAAAAGATGGCTTATGTTTATATATTGGAGTTGAAATAGAGATTTAATTCAAATTAGAATAAGAAATTTTATAAATTCTCTTTAGAGAAACCAACTCTGAAACTAGTTTCAGAGTTGAATAATGCTCTATTTCAATTCCTTTACCTCTCTAGTTTTTAGTTTATATGTGTTAAGTTTAAATAACTTTGCAGGGCCCTGCAAATTAATAATCCATATGAAGTATATTATTAGAGGGAAACTAATCTTACTGCTAAGCAGTGTGTTATATTACCCAGTGAACGTTTGTGTTTTGGAATTTAAAAATTATGTAAGGTAATAGTATCATGAATGATTTAAAAATGTCTGGTGACTTGCTTATTTTAAGTGATCACCAATAAGTCAGAAAAATGTATTTTTAAATATGTTTTTTAAAGTGCCTTTTGAACATTTTTAAACAATGGATTTAAACAACTGCGTAAAATAAATTACCATGTTTAAAGCTGTTTTATCTGATTATTTTTAACTGATGTAAAAGTTGTGGGAGAAACATTGTCTCTGATGGGTAGTTTTGGGGTTGTTTACCAAAAATATTAAACTATTTTCCCATCAAAATTATTCAATTTAAATAGGCTTAAATAATTTTTACTGCAACATATATTATTTTTCTTTAAAGCAACAAAATATTCCACCTCTGATTTTGAATAATGTGCCTCAAAAAACAAAAACACCTAAGCTGTAGGCCAGGTAAGTGTGTGTCTGTGTATATATGTGTATAGGTATACATATATGTTATAGAAAGAGGAAAAGATTGCTTTTCTATTTCTTGGTATATTTTGATCTGTCATGTACACTGAGAAATTAATTTATTCAACTAATTATTTATTTAAATAATTGTGCCCAGCATCTACTAGAAATACAGTGGTGAAGAAAATATACAGGATTTCTGTTCTCCTAGAGCCTTAATTCTACAGCTAGACAATAAACAAATTAATGGATGAAGGAACAAGATATTTCAGAGAATGGTGGTAGGAAGATAAAAGAGTGATATGGTAGAGCAATTTTCTGGGTGGGGTGTCAGGGATGACCTCTGAGGTAATATTTGCGCTGACCTGAATGACAAACATTTTATATGCTTCAAAAGGCATTTATTTATGTCTATGAAGTTCTTTGCTCCTACTATGTAAAAAAATAGTAATAATAATGTTTCCCACCTTTGTGTAATCATGCTTTGGGCATATGTGAAGGCTCATTGAAATGTGATCTATAGGCCAAAATCTTTGTGGTTTTAGGCATATTTCATACAAAGCTCAGGTCTATTGATATTAGATCGGCCTGGGACTTTTAGGATATGAATAAAAATTGACCTACCTCTTCCTAAGCAGATTATTACAGATGTTCATAAGGCCCCTGAGGCTAGCCTGTCTGCCTCAATTTTCAGTAACTGCTACCCAGTATGCTACTTACTAGTGCCCAAGCACATATATGTATGTACCAACATATATATATATACATGCAGTGCCATTTGGATTAAGCAGCTTTAGAAAAGCTAAGGAGATAAATGCTACTTCATGTTGCTTTAGTATCAGAGTTGTACAGTTTAACATATCCAGAAAGTCCCATGTTTTCCAGTCAGTAGTGTTTAGTTATACTGCTAGTTAATGTCAGAGAAGAGATGTATTTACCTAAATATATACAGGTTTATTACCTATTTTAAGTTTTCCAAAGGTAGAATCCTGGAAAGGATACATGATTATTGTTGAATTTATTTTCTTGCTAAAGGAAAGGGCTCTACCCCAAACATATTTTATGTCAGATCTAATAATGCTGACGATATAGATTGTGCAAATAGAAATTCCTTTACTGTTTAATTAAGACTGAATGAACATTTAACAACTGGAGTAAGCCACACTGGCATTCTCCAGATAAGTCTGTATTAATAAACCATGAAAGTAAACTTTGTTTTGCCAAAAGTTTGATTTTTTGCTAATTAATGTTTAGTTATTTTGCCTAGAAGTTTAACTACCATAGTTCTTAAAACTATCGTTGTGTTGCATCATTTCTTCTGCCAAAAGAACCACCCATTATTTCTGCTAGTGTTTCTTATATTCTATTTTAGATATTTATTTTTTCCAGGACTGAAAATTTGTCCAGGGCATTTACTTTTTTTCTCCTATATTTTGCCTCTGTATAGTGCAGCTGAATACACCTGTTTACTTTGCATTCATGAAATACACATTGTTCTTATTTATTTTTTATGAGATTCAGTCCTAGGATTTTAGCTATTTCAGTTTTCGAATGAATGTGTAGTTGAAAGATTAACAGTAGTTCCTCATTTGTAGAACTGCTAGATAATGTGTCTACGTAGAATTAGAGTGCAGTGTCTTAGTCTTAACAACTAATCGTTTTGATTTTTGTCAGCTTCAAATCTTTCTTTATAGAACTTTAAACTGAATTGTCTTTCCTCCTATTCCTGTTAACACTGGAATCATTCTCCTGGTAGCATTTCAGTTGAATTTCACTTTCCATTATTTTTGTTGTTAGATTGTAGAGAAATGGTAATAAAATCTAGAAAGGAGTTTGAGAGAGAAGTAATGATTCAACATTTTCTTTAGTTTTATGCAAGGCTGTCTTGTATCTGTACTGTTCAGTGGGGTATATATGTGCATGTGTGTGAGAGACAGGAATAGAAAGGTATGATTATTTTAATAGTTGGATTTTTTCTTTAAAATGTTGAAACTTGCTTTTTCATGCTGTTTAGATTTACATAATAATCTTATTTGATGAGGTGAAAGTATATGCTTAGAAAAATTAGGCATGGGAATGATTGATTGTTTATAAAAATTTTTACAAACCTACTTGCCTGGTTGAATTTTCCCTCTCTTCTTGCCTGTGAACTTCTGGCTCTTTGAACCTTCCCCTATTCTTTTCTTCTTTCATTCCATGTCTTTTCTTTTTTCCTCTTCTTCCCACTGGCAGCAATTCTTTTGTTTCTTTAGACTTTTTATTGCCTCCATTTTCTATCAGCAGGTGTGTTTTAAAGACATTTTTTTAAAAATCACATACCTTTTGTAAATTTCAGTTCCCTCTCACCAGCTGAAGAAACTTTCCTAGAATTGACAGAAAGGAGAAGGAAAATTTCCTAGAATTAATAGAAAGGACTCATCAAAATCCTAGAATTTTCTCTTTTCTGTGGAAATGTTTTCTTCTAGAGCCTGCCCCCAAAAAATATGGGTGCATTTTTTTAAATACTTGAAAACCAGTGAGAATCTGCCTTATTATTTTTAACCCCAAACTGATAGCATCTTGTCTGGCAAAAGTGGTTCGTGAGGTTTTGAGTGGCGCTTATTGTGGCAGAGGTAGATCTTAGGAACAGAATCGCAAGTATTTTTCTACTTTATTTGAAACAGTGAGGCAGAGGATTCTCCTCTGGTTGGCCGTTGCCTGCTTCTTTGGGCACTGTCGTCTTGGGCTGTGACTTCCTCCTACCATCGTGTTTGGCCCTGAAGAAGGAACTTGTCCTCTCCCTTATTACCACAGCAAAGCAGAGACCAGACATTCCTGAATGTTCCAGAATAACAGAAGAAAAAGTCCAGAGAATAATTTATGAGAGCTGCCCAGATCCAGTGGGACCCTCTTGCCCCTCACCAAGCTGTCTTTTCCTTGCCACCTGTTTCCGAGGCACCAGAGGTAGCTGAACCACCCCCATTAGAACATTCCAGATACTACCACATCTTTAAGAGTGTCAGCCAAATTGACAGCTACCCTGTAAAAAATGAGGAAGCTCTCCCTTCACCCCAGTCTAAAGCTCTCATGCTTCACTTCCTGCTGGAGAACTGACCCCTCCCCTGGGAAACTGACAGTGGAAACATTCACTTTCTTCAGAGGAAATGCCATCTTCACCCAGAGGAGTTTGGTCTGGATTTGTGGCCTCAATATGGAAATACCCAGTAATCTGACTGCAGTGTATTTCATGAAGCCTGTATTCTTAAATAAATCACATTTGGAGCAGCAACCGCCAAACCCAGGTGAAGGCTACACCAGGCTGAATTCTGTTCCTGTTTCATCTCACTGCATTAACGGTTTCCAACATGTCTTAGGATCCTATTTCAGCTGGGCTCACTTCACGATAATACTAATGAGCTTTGAAACTTAACAGAAGTTACTTTATAACTTCATTTATATCATGTTCCTTTTTTAAATTTTTATTTTTTTAAATTTATTTATTTATTTTTGGCCATGTCAGGTCTTAGTTGTGGCACATGGGCTCTTCGTTGTGGTGCACGGGCTTCTCTCTAGTTGTGGTGGTGGGTTTTCTCTCTAATTGTGGCTTGCAGGCTCTGGGGCACGTGGGCTCTGTAGTTGTGGCTCACGGGTTCCAGAGAACCTGGGCTCTGTCGTTTGCAGCACGCGGGCTCTAGTTGAGGCTCACGAGCTCAGTAGTTGTGGCACATGGGCTTAATTGCCCCACGGCATGTGGGATCTTAGTTCCCTGACCAGGGATCGAACCCGCTTCCCCTCCATTGTAAGGCGGATTCTTTACCAGTGGACCACCAGGGAAGTCCCCCATGTTCCTTTTTAAAATTAGCCACTTTCAAATATTCATCCTCAAGTGGAAGCAGAAAAAAAGAGTTGGGAAATAATAAGTGAATCACCTGTGTCTTCTTAGTGTTCCTAAATGAGACATGTGCCCTGCTATTTTCTACGATCCTTAAGTAATAATGATATTTGGTGTTATTTTCCATCTGAAACTCGTAATTTTACCAAGTTAGACCTTCTTTTCATGTTTTATTCTCCTTACACTCTCTTAGGCTACTAAATCCTCAAACAGATTTACTAAATGGAAAACTGGTGGTGTTCACAGGTCAAGTGAAGCAGAACTTAGTGGTGAAATTTAACCTGAGTCTGAAGTTTAAAAACACACCAAGATCCAGTCTCCTTTATAATATACTGACTTAGGAGGGTGGAAAAAATGAAAAACTGCTTGGTGCTCATAAATTTTAAGATCACAAATGACCTCATTTAGGGCTAATGATTACCTCATAATGTAAATTAGTGCTTTACTATAGAATCTTTGTATTAAGTAGTAATTGAGCCTTTTACTAATTAGTACTCCTAAACTTACAGAATATTTTCTAAATTTGCTCTTTAATAACTTTAGATCACTGCATAGATTATTTCAGACTCACTTATCAGAATCTCCTTTAAAGGGTTGTCTTTTTAACTCTTTGCATCTAAAACTTTTGATGTAGAATTACCCAAACTTCTTGCCATTACCGAAATTCAGATAAGTGAAGCAAGGGAAATAGAAGGTGTTAAAATGTGAGGCAGTAACTTAACCCAAAAGCACGGTTACTATCATCAGTGAGATTATTTTTTTTATGAAATTAAAGAAAGTAGATTGGTTTACTTGGACACTTTTTCTTCAGACTCCACTTTATGTGACAGGATGGTAGGATGTTTTTCTCTCTAAAAGGTGCTGTACTTTTTACTGCTAAGAATTAAAAGTTAACGTCACCCCACGGCATATCATGTTAAAATTAGGAGCTGTCATGGTTACTTCTTCTTTCTCCTCTCCACAGGTAATTCTTCCCAAGCTATTGGTTCAATCCAAGCTCTTCTGTACACACAAGGTCAACAAACATTTGATTTATTTTCTTGGCATTAATATAAGTCAAAATCATACCCAGGAGACTAGGGTGTGGTAATACAGACATCAAATCTCCTAATACCCTAATTCTAAGCCCATCAGTCCACATCCTTTTTCATGTGAGAAAGAATGACAGAAACAATCTGACAATTAACAGTCCGGCTTCTAGAGCCAAGACACACTAAAATGTAAGAAAAACTGGCATGACAGGGTGACCTGCATTAGGGCTAGAGGAGTGGTCAGTGGTAAATCCAGCCCAAACCCCTTGGACTGTGACCACAGCACACAGATACATTATAAGGTTTAAGTAATGAAGTTGCAGTCTGAGATCCTTTTAGCTGAACAAACATTTATGGATGACCTACTCTCTGCAAACATCTGTGGGAAATAAAAAGATGAATGAGATATAATTCTTGCTCTCTCTGAATCCACAATGTCATCTTTCTCATTTTCAACTAAATATGTAATTCAGTTTTCCCCAATACTCTGTTTTTATTCTTACATCTCTTCATGTAAGATTGTCTCCTAGAAGTCATTTAATATAATGCTCATACAATTCCAGCTAGTAATTTTATTTTTTGCTCTCAATTCATCTCCCCACTCTAAGATCAAGACCAGGGTGGTGAATGGATGAGTTGGTGAATAATTTCAATCTACTCTGCTCTCAAGCTGAAATCACATCAGGCATGTGGCTTTAACATACAAAATCAAAATATATTCACAATGTCTGTACCACTGAATTTTTCACCTTTTCACTGTTAGCTTTCAGAACCGTGTTTGGCAGATGAAATTGAGACTTTAAAAAGAAAAATTGAAGCTCATGATGCAATTTTAAAATTTAATAAATTTGTTTTCCACTCGTGTTTTAAACTGCTAGATCATTTTCCCATTCTTCCTTGAATTAAACGCAATACACACGTGTGCCTGTACAACACATACACACGCAGACACATCCACTTTGGAGACCTCTGGTGAACAATCTATCGTCAGGGTTAATGGGACTTGTTAGGATCTGTTGCTGGCCTCAGAGGAGCATGCAGGAAGGTGGATGGGAAGTGCCCTTGGGATTCATACCTACAGAGGTCAAGTGAACAGGTCTGTGCAGACGGAGGTGTTGAAATGTAAAGCAGACCTAACAAAGGACTGAGCCAGCCCCTCAGGGAAACTCTGAAACTGGGATGGCCTTTCAGTCTTGTCCTACTTGGGGCAAGACTGCCTGACCGTTATGCACCAAAAGTACCCCCCACTTTTCAAAAGTTGCTTTCCTCCACTTTACTTTTAGGGGACACCTATATTAGTACCT
Source organism: Phocoena phocoena (assembly GCF_963924675.1). NCBI lineage: Eukaryota > Metazoa > Chordata > Mammalia > Artiodactyla > Phocoenidae > Phocoena > Phocoena phocoena. The sequence goes on along the minus strand of NC_089227.1, from coordinate 45,177,128 downwards.
GTTTTTGCTAACACAAAGAAATCCAAAGAGGATTTTCACTTTTACGAAAAAGGTGAAAAGTGAAAATAGCATTCCGCATTGGTTTTGCAGCGATGGAGCCATTATAGTGGCAGCACACACCCTGAACAGAGCAGGGAGAGTGGCACTGCCAAGCTCCTTCCCCAGGGAACGTCGCTCAGCATCAAGCCACCAGAATTTTGAACTGTGTCGGTGAGCATCTGTGCTCTATTTCAGTTTATTTTGTACATCTGTTAGCAAGATGTGTCCTAAGATAATTGCCTCTTTGCTTTATGCCATTTCAGCTTATGAAAGCTTTTGTAGGAGCGCTCTGCTTTCAGATAGCTGGGACACCTGTATTTAGCAGGTCACTGGATAAGGACTGCCCAGAGAGAAAGGCATGATCTTGGACAAGGTAGCTCTCTTCAGCTGAGGGTAATTCTTGGAACTTGGCTGAGAGCCATCAGCTGCCAGCACTTCCAGCAGCCGGGGAATAAGTGCCTCAAACATGAAGGGGAGACCGGACCACACTCCACAGTGTCCACTACAGAATCAAGGTAAAAATCTGGCCATGAAAGCTCGCCTATGGCTTCTGTCTTCAGGCCTTTATTTTTTTTGTTTTGTTTTCTTTTGGCTTTTCGAGAGTATCTAGACTTTCTCTCTTTCTCTTTGTGCTTTGATTTTTCAATACTGGAAAAGTGTCTCAATTGAAAGATTAAAAGAAAAGCTAAAACAGTACTTGCCTGACAACTCCTTAAGTTACTCTGGACAACTACCAGTTATGCTTGGCTCCAAAGAATACGTTTCTGGACTAATTTGGGCTTCCGAGAAAAGCCAAAATGAGTTTAGGAGGCAGGAATGTTGGGGGCTGCCTGTGCCGTGTGATTAGAATTGTGGAGATCTCCCAGGGCCATTGGCTCTGACATCGTCTTCATTCGTAACTACCTCTGAACCCCAGTGGTGCTACCTGTCAGTGTCACTCACCTTGCCCTTGGAGTGAACTGTCTCCTTTTGTTTATCACTTTGTGTCTGATTGGAGTTCCCAGGCTTGACTGCCTGATACCTCTGATACCTCGAAGTCAGGCCAGCCTACTGTCCTCCATGTCCATGACATTTACTTGGGGATTGCATGAACACTTACCTGGAGATTGCTAAATACCAGCTGATAACACAATCGAAGAATGGATAAGAGCCAATGGGGTGAAGGGGTACTAAGCAGGAAAGTGGATGAGCAGCTATAGTAGGTAGAATTTCTAAAATAGTCTCCTTTCCCCAAAGATACCCCATCCTAATCCCCAGAACCTGTGAATATGATGAAATATCACTTCCATGACTCTGTTGTGATAAAGCATAGTTTACTTTCTTAAAATAAGGAGATTATCCTGCATTATCCACATGGGTCCAGTGTCATCACATGAGCCTTTAGAAATGGAGAGCTTTCTCCAACCAGAGCTGAAGCATGGATGAACTTGACACCCCGTTGCTGCTTTGAAGGTAAAGGGGACCACGTGCAAAGAAATTTGCACATCCTCTAGCAGCAGAGAGAACCCCAGCTGACATCCAGCAAGAAAATGGGGCCTCAGGGGACTCCGTGCATGGAGCCCACCCTAGTCTGCCTGGACATCTGACCTACAGAACTATGAGATTGCAGATTGGTGGTGTTTTAAGCTGCTAAATTTGTGGTAGTTTGTTACTGCAACAATAGAGAGCTAGTACAGTAGCCAAAATCAACAAGTTTACTCCTCACTGTTTTGAAAAGCACTGTTTCTTTGGAGGAAACTAGAATCTGCCTCTAAAACCAGTCTTTCAGAAGGGGAGGGTAGACTGAGATCAAAACTTATTTTGCATCGAGCTGCAACTTTATGTACCTTTTACTCCGAACACCTATCCTATGTGACAAATGCTGTTAGTATCCTAATATCATCTCCGTAGGCTGCTAACTGGTGTTCACAGAAACTAAGTTATTGGTCCAATGAGTTCTCAATCCAAGTGCTCACCAGAATCACCTAGTGAGCTTTTAAAATATCCTGATGCTCAGGCCTGAATCATTGCGGTCCAGGCCTCTGGCACTTTTTTTTTCTAACTTAGTTCAATCACAGGGCATATTTGTTTATTTAATGTTTACTTTTCTTCCTGTTTTACCGAGATGTAATTGATGTACAGAACTGTATACATTTAAGTTATACAGTATAATAATTTGACTTACGTACATCATGAAATGATGACCACGATAAGTTTAGTGAACATCTATCATCTCATATAGATACAACATTAAAGAAATAGAAAAAAAATGTTTTCCTTGTGTGAAAACTCTTAGGATTTACTCTCATTTATAACTTGCAGCGTTGTTACCTTTATCATGTTGTACATTACATCCCCAGTACCTATTTATCTTATAACTGGAGGTTTGTACCTTTTGACTGTCTTCCTCCAAATCCCTCTCCCCGACACCTGCTACCTGATCTCTTTTTCTATGAGTTCATATGTTTTTGAACTGCTATTGACCTACAACGCTCTCTTAGTTCCTGGTACACAACATAGTGATTCAGTATTTCTCTATATTTCAAAATGATCACCAGGATAAGTCTAGTTACCATTTGTCACCATGCAAATATACTACATAATTATTGACTCTGTTCCCCACACTATACATTTCATGCCCTTGACTCTTTTCTTTTTTGTAACTGAAAGTTTGTTACCTCTTAATCTCCCTCACCTATTTCTCTCGTCTCCCCCACTTCCTCCTTCTCTGGCAACCACCTGTTCACCTGTTCATTCTCTATATCTATGACTCTCTTCCTATTTAGTTGGGTTTGTCTGTTTTATTTCTTCAGGTTCCACAGATAAGTGAAATCATACAGTATTTGTCTTTCTCTGCCTGACGTATTTCACTTGGCATAATACCATCTAGGTCTATCCATGTTGTCACAAACAGCAAGATTTCTTTTTTTTTTTTTTTTTTTTTTTTTTTTTTTTTTTTTTTTTTTTTTTTTTGGCTGAATAGTATTCCATTGTGCATATATATACCTCACCTTCTTTATCCATTCATCTATTGATGGGCACTTAGGTTACTTCCATACTTTGGCTATTGTAAATAATTCTGTAGTGAACATAGGGGTGCACCTCTGGCACTTCCTTTTTTTTTTTTTTTGCGGTACGCGGGCCTCTCACTGTTGTGGCCTCTCCCGTTGCGGAGCACAGGCTCCGGACACGCAGGCTCAGCAGCCATGGCTCATGGGCCCAGCCGCTCCGCGGCATGTGGGATCTTCCCAGACCAGGGCACAAGCCCGTGTCCCCTGCATCGGCAGGCGGACTCTCAACCACTGCGCCACCAGGGAAGCCCTCTGGCACTTTCTTAAGTTCCTTGGATGATTCTGATATAACCAGATGGTGTTTGACAACCACTGGTTTAAAATGTGGTTCATGGATGCCTGTGTCAGAATCCCCTCAGGGCCAGGGCAGACACAATGGTTGTCCCATGACAGCCATCCCCTACTTCTTCATTTACAACAGAGCCCCAGTTATGTTCGGGTGGCAATGTGCCTAGCCTTAGGGGACATTGCCACAGTCATTTCAATTTTACACTCTAGCCATGTTATCCCATTGCACTTTCTCAAATACCTTCCTGTCTCCTTGTAGCTAGAGGCAACCAGTAACACGGTTCTGGTGGAAAACATATAAGGAGACTCTGCCAGGGTGATGAGTTTCTAGGAAAGATTTTTTTTTTTTCAGGAAAACAAGGGGCACCAGGAGAGCTGTCTGGTGCCATTCTCTGAGCATGGTGGTGAGAGGATGTGTTATAGGGAACAGTGTCAGCCTCGCCATGAGTACTAACATGCTGAGAAAGTAGGTTAGAAAGAAAGAGCTTGGGGCCCTGATGACCACATTGAGCTACACCAACCCTGGAACCATTATTAGGAGACTTCTTGTTATGTGAGATAATAATAAGTTCATTTGTATCTTTTTTTAAATTAGATTCCACATATGAGTTGATACCATGATATTTGTCTTTCTCTGTCTGACTTACTTCACTTAGTATGATAATCTCTAGGTCCATCTGTGTTGCTGCAAATGGTATTATTTCACTCTTCTTTATGACTGAGTAATGTTCCATTGTATATATGTATCACATCTTCTTTATCCATTCCTCTGTCAATGGACATTTAGGTTGCTTCCATGTCCTGGCTATTGTAAATAGTGCTGCAGTGAACATTGGGGTGCATGTATCTTTTCAGATTATTGTTTTCTCCAGATATATGCCCAGGAGTGGGATTGCTGGGTCATATGGTAGCTCTATTTTTAGTTTTTTAAGGAACTGCCGTACTGTTCTACATAGTGGTTGTACCAATTTACATTCCCACTCACAGTGTAGGAGGGTTCCCTTTTCTTCACACCGTCTTCAGCATTTATTTTTCATACACTCGTTGATGATGGCCATTCTGACCGGTGTAAGGTGATACCTCATTGTAGTTTTGATTTACATTTCTCTCATAATTAGTGATATTGAGCATCTTTTCATGTGCTTTTTGGCCATCCATATGTCTTCTTTGGAGAAATGTCTGTTTAGATCTTCTGCCCGTTTTTTGATTGGGTTGTTTGTTTTTTTTACATAGAACCGCATGAGCTGTTTGTATATTTTGGAGATTAATCCTTGTCGATTCCTTCATTTGCAAATATTTTCTCCCATTCTGTGGGTTGTCTTTTCGTTTTGTTTATGGTTTCCTTTGCTGTGCAGAAGCCTTTAAGTTTAATTAGCTCCCATTTGTTTATTTTTGTTTTTATTTCTTTACTCTAGGAGATTAATCCAAAAATATATTGCTACAATTTATGTCAAAGAGTGTTCTGTCTACATTTTCCTCTAAGAGTTTTATAGTGTCCAGCCTTACATCTAGGTCTTGATCCATTTCGAGTTTATTTTTGTGCATGGTGTTAGAAAATGTTCTACTTTCATTCTTCTACCTGTAGCTGTCCAATTTTCCCAGCACCGCTTATTGAAGAGACTGTTTTTCTTCATTGTATATTCTCGCCTCCTTTGTTGTAGATTAATTGGCCATAGATGTGTGAGTTTATTTCTGGGCTTTCTTTCCTGTTCCATTGATCTATATTTCTGTTTTTTGTGCCAGTACCATACTGTTTTGATGACTGTAGCTTTGTAGTATAGTCTGAAGTCAGGGTGTCTGATTCCTCCAGCTCTGTCCAAATCACCATTCTTTAAAACCAATCTCCAACACATCTCCCCTATGAAGATTACATGGAACAGAGAGGTAACTATTTACCCTCAACAAATAACATTCTGCCATTTTAAAGAAAAAAAAATGCACGTTGAAACAGGGATTCTGGTCCACAACAGCTAATGATCAAGAGGAAAACTTCCCTAAATTTCCTTAAAATTGTGGGTGAAATCAAACTTGGTCAAAAGGAGCTGCTGTCTCCCAAATGCAAATGGTCCTAGCTGTCCCCTTCCAGGATATCACTTAAGAGAGCAAGAAGACCTCTTCCCCAATTCAGACAGATGAGATCTCAAAGATCATACTCTGATGCTACAGATCACATTCAAGAGATCCCAAACCAGTTCAATCCCTGTTCAAACTTGAGGGAGCTTGTTTGAGGATAGAAACAGACCAACAAGGAAACAAACCTTACATAGCAAATGGAAATACGTTAAAATTGCTGTTTCCAATAGATTGTATGGGTCCAAAGAATAAAATGATCTTAAAAATTAAAAAAAATTTTTTTTCAATTTTTAAAAGAAAGAAAAGCCTGTTTTTCCCAGATTCGCCAAACAGATATTTCTTACCTTTAGACACAATTTATATTTATAAGCTAAAAAGCAAACAACAACAAAGGACTCAGAATTCGGTTTTCTTAACTGCTCCAACATCAAAAGAGTTAGTTGATCACCTGGGAGGGAAATAAATCTTCTGTAATGAATTGAAAACATATTTTCTTGGATGTGGGTCGGCCCCCTGCCCAATAGTAAAACTGACATATTTTCCTTGTTGAATTATAATTGACAACTCATTTTTGGAGGAATCTGTGGGAGAATAACAATGCATTACTCTATTTCCTCACCTCTAGTGTTGTTTATTCCTTGCACTGTGTAGATGGAGACACTGAGTCTCAAGGAACTGGGGGGGTTCCTTCACTGCTTGATGGAGAGGACCCAGCCATGTGCTTCATGCTGACCTCGCTGACAACCTCTTACTCCCCAGTGCCCCTGTGGCACTTGCAGAACACACTTCCCTCCTGCTCTGTTCTTACTATCTTTGCACGTTCTCATTCTCCATCTCCAGCTGCCCAAGTCCTCCTTGTCTCTTCAGGCTCAGTTCAGATGCCTCCAGGAAGCTCCCACCACTCCTCTCTGTCCCTTTCATGGCACTTGTTAGAACCATTTAGTGCAAGCCTCTTGTAATAAATTGATTGGCACATGTTAGAAGGCAGGGATTCAGTCTGTATCTTTGCATGTCCTGCAATGTCCAGGACAAGGTCTTGGACCTAAGATATAGTCAATAGATGCTGGCTGTCTGAATGGTAACCTGCCCTAAATTGGTCAGAACAGCCTTTTCCCTATAGGAAGGGGTTTCTTCCCATGGGGTAGGCAAATCTGTCTACAGGCACCTGCCTTGCCTAGTCCTGAGCAACTTCCTGACACCCCATCTGCCCCCAACCATCCAGGCCCTTGTTATTACTTACTAGTTTCCTTTTCCAAAAGATCAACACAGTGGGGAATGGCTGAATTTGGTTTCATCCACTATTTGAGTTTTAAATTGTATTTACAACGAGTCAGGGCCTACTAGCCTAAAACTATGAGATAAAATCATTTGTTGAATGAATGAGTTTGATGGGGTTCAGGGGAGGCCACTGCAAGATGTGCCACTCAGGCATGTGGATTATTTTGAGCTGAAAACAAGCAAGGCCCAGAAGACTCAGGAAGAATCTTTGAAATTCCCCTTTACTGCCTAAAAGAATTTAAAATAGAAGGCCTGTTCCAGGAGGTAACTATCACCATAGACAGCTGTAGGAAAGTATGAACTAGGTGTGGTAGACAGGGAAGAACTTAGCAAGCCCTGTTTGATAAAAGTCCTCTCTGTGTCCCATTGTCTTCATATGGCTCAGCAAACATTTATTTATAAAACATTAATTCTTTTCATCTTCCTGTGAATTGCCTTACTTCCCTTCAAAGTCTCAAACCCCAGCCTCCTCCTCCAGAGTTCAGAATGGTATGTGTATATATATATATACCTTAGCTTTGCTGTCTTTGAAATTCTTCATGCTTATGTGGTTTCCCTGTACATATGTAATAAATTTAACTTTCTCCTGTTAATCTGCCTTATGTCATTTTAGTTGCCAGCCAAAAGAACTGAGGGGCTTCCCTGGTGGCGCAGTGGTTGAGAGTCTGCCTGCCGATGCAGGGGACGCGGGTTCGTGCCCCGGTCCGGGAGGATCCCACGTGCTGCGGAGCGGCTGGGCCCGTGAGCCATGGCCGCTGGGCCTGCGCGTCCGGAGCCTGTGCTCTGCAACGGGAGAGGCCACAGCAGTGAGAGGCCCGCATACCACAAAAAAAAAAAAAAAAAAAAAAAAGAACTGAAAGGAGAAAAAGGGCAAAATTCCCCTCCCCCACAAGTTCACTGAGTCCTGATTTCGGGCCAGCATTGCATAGAGATTGAGCGATCAGGAAGTTTAGAGAGATTAAAGGGCATACAAACAGAAGGGTAACATGAGATCTGATTCTGTATCAGATTAAAATTATCCTTTGTATGTGTGTATGCTCTTTAAATCCTAACTCTCAACAGGCCTATATCTGCTGTTGGCCTCGCCAGGAAGAAGAGCTTGAGACACACACAGAACAGGCCTACCTGGATGGCTGGAGACCTTAATAGCTAAAGCCTGAGAAGTGCTGAGACCCTTTAGAGACACTGGTAGTTTTCCAAATAAGAATTCCTGAAATTATGGTGTTAACTTTTGATGGACAAGCGTGAAAGTTTTGTTTAAACATAAATCAACCATGTCTTGATTCAGGAAAGAAGTTTATCTATGACAAATAGCAAGTCTTCCTCAAGTGTCTGGGTGTCTACTGTTTGAGCTTTTTTGGGTGCCTGTTGTGCTTCCAGAGATATTTATGTGTTGGTAATACTCTATTGCATAAATACTTTCTGGATGAAAATATATCTCCTTAAGTACTAGATATATTAAAATATAAGCCTAACTGCTAAAGAATTTACCAATTCTAAAATATGTACGTTTCGATTCAAGGATGGCATTTCGTTTAGAAATGTGACACGAAAATCACATAACTGATGAGGTATGGTAGGCAAATATGTTGCAACATGACTTTCTTAAGTGAATTTTTTTAATGATTTTTTTTTGTTTGCTTTTTGGAAAAAACATTCTGAAGGAAAAGAGTACAGGAAAAAATACACGTCTCCTTTATCTTGTTTTAAAAATGATGCAATAGGAAGAGGTCCAGGACAGTGAACAGTACACAAATAGTTTAAAAGGAGAATAAAACAGAATGGAGAGAGAATATTAAATGAGTTTTAGTCCATAGTTTGGAAAAGAAATGAAATGGACAGAAGCTGTAACTCAGTCTGCAGAGAAGACATTTAGGGGAAGCAAAAGTTAATAGATTCTATGTATGTCTCAATACCTAGTACCAGACGTAAGGTACCTGCCATAGATTTACTTATTTGTTACACAATCACTCTGCAAGGTAGGATAAATTGTCCCAATTTATGAATGAGGCTGAGATTAAGTAATTTTCTTGGGTGTGAATCCCAGCTCTGCGTCTTGCCAGCTGGGCAATCTTTTTTTTTTTTTAATTTTTAAATTTTATTTATTTTATTTTTGGCTGCATTGGGTCTTCATTGCTGTGCGTGGGCCTTCTCTAGTTGCGGCGAGCCGGGGCTACTCTTCGTTGCAGTGCACAGGCTTCTCATTGTGGTGGCTTCTCTTTGATGCAGAGCACGGGCTCTAGGCATGTGGACTTCAGTAGTTGTGGCTCACGGACTCTAGAGCACAGTCTCAGTAGTTGTGCATGGGCTTAGTTGCTCCACGGTATGTGGGATCTTCCCAGACCAGGGCTCGAACCCCTGTCCCCTGCATTGGCAGGCATATTCTTAACTACTGCGCCACCAGGGAAGCCCTGGGCAATCTTTTTTCTTTTTTTAATAAATTTATTTATTTATTTATTTATGGCTGTGTTGGGTCTTCTTCGTTGGGTGTTTGTTGCTGCATGTGGGCTTTCTCTATTTGCGGCGAGCGGGGTCTACTCTTCATTGTGGTGCGTGGGCTTCTCATTGCAGTGGCTTCTCTTGTTGCGGAACATGGACTCTAGGTGCGCGGGCTTCAGTTGTTGTGGCACGTGGGCTCAGTAGTTGTGGCTCACGGGCTCTAGAGTGCAGGCTCAGTAGTTGTGGCACACGGGCTTAGTTGCTCCATGGCATGTGGGATCTTCCCGGACCAGGGATCAAACCCGTGTCCCCTGCATTGGCAGGCAGATTCTTAACCACTGTGCCACCAGGGAAGCCCCAGCTGGGCAATCTTAAACGTGAAAAGTTCTGACCCACACTTTCCTTATCTATAAAATGTCATGAGTACGCATGTGTACGTTCCTTAGCTTAGTGCCTTGGATATGTAAGAACTTAATTCTTTTACAATTATTGTCTACTTGAACCTCTGAGATCTATGCTGGAAAATGGCAGGTTAGAAGGAGCCCCACTCTAGTTTCCTGTAGTCTTGCTCTCAAGATCTAACTCTAAACTAAGCCATCTCAGCCCTCATCCTACATGACTGGAGTTTTATTTCATAGGAGGGAAAATGGGTCCCAAGAATCTCATTTGCCAATAGAAGTGATTATAAGTCATTAACATTTTGCTCAGTCTCTGTGAATCATGATCAGGTTACAAAGACATCTAATTATATTACAAAAAAAAGAATAAGGCCCTCTATTTCCATTTCTTACCTATGATTCCCTGATTCTATCATTGCATGAGCCTCACATCCCTCATGCTGTCCATGGAATATCAGTTACAAAGGTTTTCAGCCTTCTGTAGAGTGGTTTGCTACATTTTTTCTCTTAGTAAACTCTGTTAACATGTGACCACCCAGATAGAGGAGAAACTTTTCTGGGGTCTAGATATTTTCCAAGCTAGATTAAGGAGAAGGTTAATGGGACATCTGACAGAGACACCAATCCAAAGGGGCACCAAAACACTTCTGGAGACATAATAAGATTAGGAAAACTGTGCTGGCCAGAACTTGCCTCAGGGAGAATACTGTACATGTAGGAAAGTTTTTGCTAGACTGCTGAAGATGAGAGCTCAGGTCTCTAGGAGCATTTGGAGTCACACCAGATGTTCACTGATATACCAAGTGTAGGTTCTGTTAACTGAACACTTACGCTTTGATCCTAGGGTATAAAGGATGAGACATGAGCTGGGTCCCAACTTCTCCCTCCACTTTTTCCATGAAAAGCTGGACCTCACCTATAAAGAAGTGTTGAGCAGATATTATATGGAGATAAACTTTAATATGGTAACCAGATACTCATAGGTCTTGTTTTATGAAATATTTCCAAATATCACCTGGGACAATGCTCATAGAACTTACACTGTATCTTTTTTTCCCCCAGGTAAGGCTTTATTGGGGCACCTGCTGCAACAGGGGGGAGCGACAACAAACATGTTCCCTTGCTCGCTTGCTCCCTGAGGGGGGATGAGCTTGTTCCTTATATGGCATGAGGGTAGGGGTGTGTCCAGGGATCAGGCTAGAGGGGTGGCTTAGGTGTTTTGCCCACCCTATCTTGATGTTGCGTGGTACATTTCAATCTTCTACACCAGAGGTTCTTTACTGGAGCTCTTCCCTTTCTGGAAGAGGGAGACGTGTGTGATTTCGCCATCAAGAACACAGATTTAGCTGTCACAGTGGAATTCACTAGCCCCACATCTTGCCCGTGCCCAGTTCACCAATGTATGTAACTGAGTTGGGCACAACTCACTGCTATTAATTAAAATATAAAAGCAAATGCCAGTAATAATAGGTGTAGTGGTGAGTTGACTTGCTTATATAAAGCCATTCTGTTGTGGCTTCATCTCTTTTGCCGCATTGTGGGTTATTTCTTGATGTATGTGTAGATAATGACATGCTGGCGGCAAAGATGGATTTGCTTGAATAGTTAACCATTAATTGATATGTTGACTGCAGTTTATTCCATAGCAAAATTCCATATCTTTGTTAATTTTTTGTGCCACGTTACGTAGACGCAAACAGAACCAGAACCGAAAGTTTCATTCAGCTTTTCTTGGACATAGAGAGGGATGGGACTCAACAGTTGCAATGTGTTCTGTGCACCCTGTTATTTCAAACGCTGAAACTGTCTGACCATAAAATTTTTTTAATGTGAGGAGGGACACCTGGTTATCATGCATGTACAAGGGAATGATTTGATCATAGCAAAATCTTGAGGACATGTGAGTTTATGTGACTTGGGAAGCTCTGGATTCAAACATCCTAGTAAGTAGCAAATTCATAAGCCAAGGAAAAGAGACTCCTGTAATGGGTAAATTTCTATGCATTGGAAATGTTTTTTAAAAATTGTATTGAGAGGGAATGGACCAAAGAAGCTTCAACATGTTCCTTTGTGTAATGATGAGATTTGTTTCAAAATGTATGCAAAAAGCCAGGATATCCGGGAGCAAGTTATAGAGAATGCGGAACCTATCGCTCTGAAAGGAGGTATTAGTTTGACAAGCCACGTGATAGTAATGGCTGCAGTCAGCTGTTGGTATTTTTGCAGTATGTAAGGGAGAGAGGGTAGGTGAATTCTTTTGTGTACTGCTTCAGTTAACTATGAGAGGAATTGATGTCTTCAATCTCATCTAAGATTTCTTTTTGAGCCATAAGCCAACACTTCAGGGGTGTGGATCAATTTGTACTGATAGTAACCCCTGTTGTGCTTGGTAAAATGTCAAGCTTTGCTCCCTATATACAGAAAGGAATAGCTATTTGTATAACACACTATCATGCACTTAGTGCAAGAAATGTGTCTGCAAAAATGAAGAAGTCTCTGTCTTCTTTATATAGTAACAAAAACTCCACTGGGAGATAAAAAACAAATCTTTGCTTCTTCTGTGATTTTTGTTAAGGAACTGTTAGGTGGCACAGCATCCATCTCCATGTAGAAGTGAGGTGAATTCCCATGGCAGCACATTTATTTTGCAACAGGGAAAATGATGAAAATGAGTAAAGTGCTTCTTTCTTTTGCCTCTGTGAGAGGGTATCCTTTACCAGTTTACCTGAGTACTCATCTAATTGAAAGTGATGGGGGTGTGTAGTCTTTGAGACTAGGATTTAGAGTAAGAAGAAATGCAAAAAAAAAAAAACCATACTATTTTGTCTTATTCCAATTCTGGCATAAGAAATAAGATTATACAGGAAAAAAAATTTAAAAGACTTCAAAGTCAGACTGTTGCCCTCTGAGAGAGGAGCTTTCAAATGGTCTCTGTCCTCTTTAACATACGGCAGCCCCAGGCTGGAGGAGCCAGCTTATGCAGTTCTCCTGTGGGCTAGAGAAGAAACCTGGGCCGCCTGTGACAGCAGAACTCTAAGACCTGCTGCCACATAGAAGAAGATGCATCACAAAATCAAAGACAACCCATCCATTTTTCTTCCCAGGGAATGGTGGAAGAGGGAAGCTGAATGGAGTAGGACTAAGAAAGCAAAGTACTAGGGTGATGTATTCACACTCCCTCCCCACCCTGCCACCCGCCCCACTCCCCAGCCCAGATGAGTGAGGAAAACACACAAGTAGAGAAGCAGAGGTGTTCTTGCCCCCAACACTCCACTTGGGACTCTGGGAGGAATAACCTCACAGGCTGTTCTGCACCATCCTGGGGAGAACCCACATCACTTGGCCATGCAGGAAGTCGGAAGGAGGTTGTGGTTTCCCCCAGTGGCCTTGGTTCCCATAGGTGTATCTATAGGGTCCTACAGTCCTTGAGCCTGAGGTGGAGAGCATCCCCGTGGGGGGTTGCTATAGTGGAGGTGCGGTACTCTGTAGGGCAGGTTACAGAGCAAGTCACCTGGCCAGTGACTCAGAAGTGTCTGTAGCCCCTGAGGAACCAGAATGAGGTTGAGTCAGTCAAAGAGAGACCGGATGACAGAGTGACCACAAGTCCCTTCATGAGCCTGTGTTCTGACCACATGAAGACCGAAGGATAGCTCTCGGAAACTGCTCTAATGGTTCCCAACCATCTACATTGAAGAAGAGGTCCAGAAGAATATGAAGAAAGTTCAAACTTGTGTGGAGAATAGAGGGGGAGCATGCAGATTATGCCAGACCAGCACATATAAGGACTTTGGAGGAGGTCTGCATTGTACAGAAGCCACAGAATTGAGCCACAGGTATCAGCTGGGCAAGAACCAACCAGGTGAACTAGGGCCATCGCCCCAAAGACCACTGTGCCCAATATTCTTCCTGGCTATCCAGGAGTCGTGAAGACCTTGCCTGTCCCCCCATGTCCACAGAAGCCATCTTGCAGTGGGGTCAGGGGGACATGCCATAGAGGAGATCTGGGAGGCTGTTTTTGCTTTGTTTTTTTTTTTTTGTCTTTTTCCCCATAGCTGAACATTATCTAAAGGGATTGTTTCCTATATTCATTTGAACTAAGATTTCACCCAGATAGGGCTAAAAGTTAGTGATTGTTTCCCCCATGACTAGAGGTCAGGAGGGGAAGCCTACAATATTTATAATTAAAAACAAAGGAACGGGCTTCCCTGGTGGCGCAGTGGTTGAGAGTCCGCCTGCCAATGCAGGGGACGCAGGTTTGTGCCCCAGTCCGGGAAGATCCCACATGCTGCGGAGCGGCTGGGCCCGTGAGCCATGGCCGCTGAGCCTGCGCGTCTGGAGCCTGTGCTCCGCAACGGGAGAGGCCACAACAGTGAGAGGCCCGCGTACCGCAAAAAAAAAAAACAAAGGAACATATTTCAGTTGTACTGTAAGTTAAATTTGCAACCCTGTTACTTTTTTTTTTTTTTTTGTCACAGCTTACCCTTCCCCCTCCCCACATCCTCAAGTCCATTCTCTAGTAGGTCTGTGTCTTTATTCATGTCTTACCCCTAAGTGCTTCATGACATTTTTTTTTTCTTAAATTCCATATATATGTGTTAGCATACGGTATTTGTCTTTCTCTTTCTGACTTACTTCACTCTGTATGACAGACTCTAGTCTATCCACCTCATTACAAATAGCTCAATGTCGTTTCTTTTTATGGCTGAGTAGTATTCCATTGTACCCTGTTACATTTTTTTTGAAAGCCATGAGAAACAAGTCAGTTTTTCACAAAGTAATTCTTTATTTGACAATTTAAAAAACAAAATTTATCCTTCACCTACAATATGTATCAGTTGTACTCAAACACAAAAATGAGTTCATCTAAACATTGATCTAATAAGAACATGGTGTGGCCAGAGAGAAATTATTTGCTTGTATACAGCAATTTCTAGTTGGGATAAAGTATGTTGAAGTAACTTTCCTTTTCTTAGAGAAACAGTTTTAGAAAATGAAGAAATGACCATCTCAACTGATGTGACAACTTATTTGCAACAATTGAGTGACTCTTTACATGGATATCTTCCCACTGGAGATACCATGCAGAAAAAAACAAAGAGTAAAAACCAAGGATACTGGAGCCATTTTTGGAAAAATCTCAATTGTGTCAGTGAAAGTCCTCTACATAAAAGATAACCTTATTGAATTATGACCCAAAGAATAGGTTTTAGCAAAAAAGGCTTGGGAATTTCTGGTGAACTTGATTAGCACACCCTACAAATGGAAAAGCCAGCAGTGGAGATTATGTGATTTTAGATTTTCTCACTTTCATACATCAAGAAAAGTCTAGAAACTGATAATGACATGAGTATGTAAAATGTCTTTTATTTCTTGAATATCTTTGAACAAAAACTATAGGAGAAGAAAATATTGTTTTACATGGCTATAATTTTAATGTGTTCTTATTAATTCAGAATTATGGTAAACACTGATTATATTTCATTTATAATTATAATTATCTAAAAAGTATTATTCTCTTTCAGTGGTTTGTAATACATTGTGTAAGAACATAATTTGAGAACAAAAGGATGCCATTTGCCGTCACGTTATGGACCAAGTTCAGTATCCAAGTTGCCAGCACAGTCTTTCAAAGATCTGGTGCTTATACTCCAATGACAACAACTCAACACAAAGCCCCCTGCCCCGATTTAAATATAACTGAAACCTGATGAAGGCATCTATTTGCCTTTCATTTTAAATGAGGTCTAAGAGGATTTGATAGAATATAATGTGTGTTGAGGAGCAACTCAAAAAGCTGGCATCACCTAATCACTCTTGTTGCTATAAAACAAATGTGATAACTATGTCTAAATTGTCAGAGTACATGGTGAATATAACATAAAATCTTTTCAAGTAGGCATTCTTATCATGAGCTATTGGATTTTGAAGGCTCAGCGTGTCTGTGTCCAGTGTCTTAGCTCAGCGTTATGTCACCTTCCCTCCAGTGTTTTTCCAGTTGGCACTCCCTGTCCATCCATTTGCCAAGGACAACTCCTTTACATTCTTCCGTGGCAACTGGTCTTATTTGAAAATGATGGAGCCTGCTCTTCAGCCTCTCTCCCTCTTTACTATCCTCCTTTTTGTCCAGTTATTACATCTTCTCACTTTGCAAAGGGGCAGCAGATCCATTGTCAAAGTCTTTACCATGAGCAGATATAGGTAGTGTGGGAAATCCTTATGCAGCATTTTATAAAAGTGTACCTTGGTTAGAGTTTTGCAAGTAGAAAGATTATCTGGATTCAAACTGGATTTCAGTTTTGCTGCCCCAAAACAGCTTGCTGCTCCCAAAAAAGAAGTCTGTCTCAGTCACATCCTCAGGTCCCAAGCTGTCCAGTTGGGATGTGTGAACTTGCTTCTTGGGAGGAAAGTTGCTTGGAATTCTCCCAGACCGCCCCAGCTGCTGTCGGCGGCTATGAGGTTCTTAACTTCCGACTTTACATTTTCCTTTCTGTATGTGAGTCCAGCTGCCCACTTCAGCATCTCAGCCAACCACCCCTTTCTACCACCAGCAAGTGCGCAAAGTAGATTCAGTATTGAATATGTATACTTTCTTTTCACAATGTCATCAATAAATCAGCAAGGCATTCCAGCATGTCTACAAATGCTGCAAAGGCTGACATTTTGCCATCTCCACCCTGCCGTGCTCCTGCCAGTCTGAGACTATACTCAGACCTTTCTGGTTGTGACTAAGACTCTGCCTTTCTGGCCCAGGGATATATCCTTGAGCAACCTGAGCTCATGCCCCCCAGTCAATAACCAAAGAGTTACTTGAGTGCCACCCTGCTTGTCAGCAAGCTCACACTAATTTTACAGATGCAAAATTTTACAAATATAAAAATATCTGATTAATGTCTGATGTTTAATGACAAACTTAGAAGAAGATATACATGAAATTATTTCTGGGTGTGTTTTGACTAACAAAAGAATTTTAGATCAGGAGCAGCTCCTGTTAGAGGTACTTAGAAAAAAGGAGAGAAAAGAGCAAAGTAATAGGCATGGATAGAAGGAGGCAGAGAGAGTTGGCAGGAAATGAATAGAGATTTTTGCAGTGAAATACTGGAAAGATAAAAGAAGATAATTAAAAGTAACCTAGGGGGCTTCCCTGGTGGCGCAGTGGTTGAGCGTCCGCCTGCCGATGCAGGGGACACGGGTTCGTGCCCCGGTCCGGGAGGATCCCGCATGCCACGGAGTGGCTGGGCCCGTTGAGCCATGGCCGCTGAGCCGGCGCGTCCGGAGCCTGTGCTCCGCAACGGGAGAGGCCACAACAGTGAAGAGGCCCGCGTACCGCAAAAAAAAAAAAAAAAAAAGGCAGGGGCCCAGAAGAATAGTTCCAGTTGTGCAGACTGATGTCTTGGGGTACGGGCGGGGGCATCACCCCCACTGAGGCCTGCAGGCATGGCACAGCCTGCTGTACATGGGAAGGAGGATAGGTATCATTGTTTCTCAGCAAGGCACATGTGGTGGGCACCAGAGTAGAGAATGTGCTGGGAGTCATCTCTTGGTTGGCTGTGACGGCCAGCAGAGGAGTGTCTACACAAAGCAGCACTGGGAGGGGCACATTAAGAGCCGAGGGCTTGTAGCAAAACAAGGGTAAAGCAGGTGTTATGTTGTGCCTGGACGTCCATCAAAATGGAAAGGGGGGAGTGGGAAATGGAAAGGGGGGATTTAGCCCAGGCCCCAGGGCTTGGCTAAATCCTCAAAACTGCTCATGGTATTCCTGTTGCAGACAATGCATAGGAGTGAACAGGGCGGAGAGTGAGACCATGAGGATGAATAAGAAGAGAGAAAACAGTGTAACTGAGCCTGTATAAATGGGGAGTCAAGAATGCAAGGCTTGTTGTTATGTCAATGGTCCCCTGTAGGTAGAGCATGTGGTTGAGAGGTCAAGGACATGCAAACAAGTAAAATGTTGGAGACTTGAGTCAAGGGCCCTGGGATGATCAGCGCTACCAGGATGCTGGCTTTTTACTCTTTAGAATGTTTATCCCCAACCCCTATTCCAGCCCAGAAGATGAGCTCCTTGACGTGATCTCTGCAGCTCCTGGAACAGCTGGTACATAACAGGTATGCACTAAATATTTGTTGAATGCATGATTAATTAAACTAGCTGGTATTCCTTCTCACTCTCATTATTGGAGAGAGGAAGATTCAGCCAGCCCACAAAACCCATTCTGGATTTAGAAGCAATAGGAAGCCATGCATCCCGGTAGAAGCAGAGAAACACTCTTGTGTTTCTTCCCTTCTCTACTTTGCCCTGTCCCCAACACTACTCCCCTCCCCCACCCCCCGACCTGCAAAAGATCTGTTCTGGTCATGCTGGGTCCCAACACCAGCCCTCACCATGACTCTCTACCCCCTCTCCCCCGCAACTAACTCTGTTGTACCACATGGTGGGCCATCATCGGCTCCTCCATACAGGGAGTTTTTCTCAGCACCACTAAGATTATTGGTAACTGGGAGTGATTCTTCTCAATACATATGAAACCTAGGTAAAAAGCAGAGACATGGGCCAGAGATGGATGGGGCTTTCCTGGAGGAAGCTTTCTATCTTCATGAATTTCATCCATTATTAAACCATGAACCAGCCCTACCGATTTTAATGCCTTGGCTTGGTGCACAACTCGATTCAGCAAAGCTTCAGAACAGCAGAGTGACCTCCTGTGGCAATACTCAGTTTGCTCCCCGGGGCAGATGTAGCCTTGACAGGTCATATGGTTATGTAGGATTCTTTATTGTACTTGTGCAGGCCCCCTTTATTCAACTCATGACTGGGAGGGACCCTTAGCTCCTGGCTCAAGACCTCTTCCAAATTAAGCAGTGATAAATAAGATAACTCACTGTAGATTGCTTTATGCAAAGAAAAAGAATTAGCAAATATGGAGAATCCATAGTATATATATGTCTTTGGCTTCCCAAGGTCCCTTAGGTAATATGGAATTCTTTAAAAATGTGAAGAGATTTTGGTAACATCACAATCAAGATTCTATTAAATCAAAAATAAAAACAAGCAAAAAAAACAATTCTATTAAATCACTATTATTCACCAGACTAAACTTTTCAAGCTATTCTGCTCTCCCCAAGCCCCAGGCCCCACCCAGACCCTAACATAGTGACATGTTCCCAGTCTTCACCAGATAGATAGTGGCCCGATGAATAAGAGTTTTCATCAATCAATGTGACAGAAAGAATTTGAATAAATGGTTCCTATTTCCCTCAGTCTAATAAGAGGGAAATAGCCTAATAAATATATGTGTAAGTTTGATAGAATTTGTGAAATCTGTTGAGTATTTGGAAATCTGTGATTTCATTTCCCAGATACTTAGAGTATATTATGGTTTAGCATGAAACTTTTGCACAGGTAGGTACTTTTGTGCATTTTCCTTATTAATCATTTTGGTGTCCTCTCTGTGCTTTCACTGTAGTATCCATGAATCCTATTAATAAAACAAAAGATTTAAAGAAAGTGAAGGAAATAAGGCACCCCCGCGGTGAGGCTGGGGAATGTGGTGCAAATGGAGGGGAGGAGGGATTACCAAATATGACTATACATGTTTTTTGTTGTTGTTGTTTTTGTGGTATGCGGGCCTCTCACTGTTGTGGCCTCTCCCATTGCGGAGCACAGGCTCCGGACGCGCAGGCTCAGCGGCCATGGCTCACGGGCCTAGCTGCTCCGAGGCATGTGGGATCTTCCCGGACCGGGGCACGAACCCGTGTCCCCTGCATCAGCAGGCGAACTCTCAACCACTGCGCCACCAGGGAAGCCCAACTACAAATGTTTTGGTTTGCAAGAGGGCTCTCTCACACATGAGTATCTCTCCTCCACTTGTGCCGACTTTCTGTTGGCAGAAGGTATTGAGAGCAATATGCAAATGGAAAATTCAGAAATTAATGTACCACAGGAAGAAAAGATACATTTGATGTTGCTTTTTCACTTTTTCAATTGAAGATAAAATCCTTTGGTGCTTCACTTGCTCCCATCCCACTTTTTCTGGAGCTGTGGTTGAGGACTTGCCCCTAATTATAAGATTTTGTCTGTTGAAGCTGCTGTTTATGCCTGAACAACTGCTCAGAATACCACTGTAATTGCATGTCTGCCTTTCTGACTTCTTCAAAAATAGGAGCATGACTTAGATGTTTGGAAAAGGTTAAAAAAAGTGCTAACTACTAAAAGGAAAAAATAAAAAGGGCTGAAAACTTGCCAGTATTTTATTATAGGTCTATGTTTTAAGATTATTGCAGTAGTAATACCTTGAATTTATCAAATTCTGTAGTGTTTTAACCTTTGTCATACATATTTCCCCCACCCCTGCCCCTCGCCCCTAGAGATATGATGTAGGCTCGATGGTTATCATTATAGCCAATTTGCAGATAAGAAAATAGAAGGGAAGTGATTTGTCTTGCTCTCCGTCTTCTCCCTGTGTCCACCATCTCTGTGGGAACTTTTCATCACCATGGATTCCATTGCCTCTTACATGTGGGTGGAAGACTGCAAATCATTATCATCAGCCCAGAACTCTCTTTAGAGCTCACGCCCCATGTATCCTCCTGGATGTTGTCCACAGATGTCTCACAAGTGTCTTGAAATGAGTATTTGAAATCTGAGCTCACCCTCTGCACTCCGATCTGGACCTTCATTTGTCTGGTGAATGGCCTAGCTACCCAGCCAGTCAGCCAAGCCAGAGTCCTGGACTTCACCTTCCGCCTCCGTGATTTCTCTTCAATATCTTCGCTACGTGTTTCCTCCCCCTCTTCCTGCCATTGCTTAGTTCGAGCTCTTTGGAATCCCTTCCATGGACTACTGATATTAGATTCTGATTTCGCTTCCTGCTTCCAGCCTAGACCAATCCAGTACGTGGCTACCAGAGTGAGCTCTTTATTTATTTATTTATTTTAAAATTTTATTTATTTTATTTATTTTTGGCTGCATTGGGTCTTCGGTTGCTGTGCACAGGCTTTCTCTAGTTGCAGCAAGCAGGGGCTGCTCTTCGTGCGGTGTGTGGGCTTCTCATCCTGGTGGCTTCTTTTGTTGCAGAGCACGGGCTCTAGGCATGGGGGCTTCATTAGTTGTGGCATGTGGGCTCAGTAGCTGTGGTGCACGGGCTTAGTTGCTCCGCGGCATGTGAGATCTTCCCGGACCAGCGATCGAACCCATGTCCCCTGCATCGGCAGGCGGACTCCCAACCACTGCGCCACCAGGGAAGCCCCAGAGTGAGCTCTTTAAATCACACATCTGAAGTTGTTACTCTCCTAACTAAAATGCTTAAACAGCTTTCCATGGGCTATGGAATAACGTTCAAATTATTTCATGTGGCACATATGATCTGGCCCTTGCCAATCTCTCCAGCTCTATAAACTTCAAGCCTCTTCATCCACCCTAAATTCATATTTATTGTTCACTGAAAGAGCATATGTGCTTTGAGTCACATCTAATATAGTCTGAAGCGAAAAGAAACCCTTATTATTCCATTTATATAACATTCTTGGAATGACAAAATTATAGAAATGGAGAATAGGGTTAGTGCTTGCCAGGGTTAAGGAGGGGGAAGGGGAAGGAGGGAAGTGGAGGCGCCTATAAAATGACAAATGAAGGATCCTTCTCGCGATGCAAACATTTTGTAACTTGACGGCATCAAGGTGGGTGTGAAACTGTGCACCCCAGATTGGGACTTGAACCCACGGTCTTTTAATTAGAATCACTCACCTGGTGTTTGGACTTACTGAGACTTAGGTTCTTTGTGTCTCAGTGCAGAAGGAATTCAGTGAGAGGCAAAGTGATAGGAAAGAAGTAGATGTATTAATATAGGACGCTGTAAGAGATGCAAGCAGGCAGGCGAGAGAGCTCTGCCCTGAGGATTAAGTGGGCTACAATTTTATAGTCAAGGAAAGGGGGAGGGGAAAAGACCGCCTTCTTCAAGTAGACATGAGGTTTATATCACTAGTTCCTCCTTCATGTCAGGCAGGAGAGTGTCTGACCCTCTGAGGTCAAACTAGGATTATCATAGTGCTTATTCAAATCAGTAGAAGGGTGGTGACATTTTTCTTCCACCTAATGGCCTGGGGCATATCTTGTGCTTTTATTTATGGCTTTATAGTTAAGCAAGGTTGCTTCGTTCCGTGATGTTGCTATTGCTTTTTTTTTTTTTTTTTTGCGGTACGCGGGTCTCTCACTGTTGCGGCCTCTCCCATTGCGGAGCACAGGCTCCAGAGGCGCAGGCTCAGCGGCCATGGCCCACGGGCCCAGCCGCTCCGCGGCATGTGGGATCTTCCCGGACCGGGGCACGAACCTGTGTCCCCTGCATCGGCAGGCGGACTCTCAACCACTGCGCTACCAGGGAAGCCCCAATAGCTTTCTTGAGTGATCATTAACTTACAGTGGTCTCCCAAAGTTTCCTAGGTTTCCCTTTCTATCTATAGTTCCCTACTGGGACTTCTACAACTACCTGTGTAACTATCCTATGCTATCCCTATCAGATGTACTGGTTGTGATAATATAGTTTTGCAAGATGTTATCATTGGGGGAAACTGGTTACAGGGTTAATGGGATCTCTCTTGCTCTCTCTGTATTATTTCTTACAACTGCATATGAACCTACAATTGTCTCAAAATAAAAAGTTTAACGAAAAGATAACTGCCATAAATATTAAAATAAACATGTAGACTTGACTAAATAATTCGAAGATTATTGAAGACTAAATCTCAGCACCACTGGTTATTAGCAACCGCATCACTATTTATTAGGTACTGATGAGCTGTGTAGCCTTAACTTTCTCAAGCCTCAATTTTTCTCCTATGTGTAGTGGGGGACAATAATATTTTATAGCAAAACTTCCAAATTTTGATGTTCTGAGGCACCCTGGTATCCCAAATGCAGGGAAGAAAAATAATTTTCTTTTTATTCTTCTAGGTTCTTGGCTGACCCCCCACCCTTTTAATAAAAGACATTAACAGAAGAAATAGAGTTTTAATTGTGTAAATTAAATTAATTAGGCACTTAAGTTAATTAAGTTAGTTAATTTAATTTTAATTTAAAAATTAAATTGGAAATTAATTAATATATTTAATTAATTGGTCATGGGGGCCCCACAAAGATATGAGACTCAAAAGGCAGCCAGACTTTGAGGCTTATACAGCCTGAGCTAAATAAAGAAAGGGAGA
Source organism: Phocoena phocoena (assembly GCF_963924675.1). Classification (NCBI taxonomy): domain Eukaryota; kingdom Metazoa; phylum Chordata; class Mammalia; order Artiodactyla; family Phocoenidae; genus Phocoena; species Phocoena phocoena. The sequence continues at coordinate 45,154,369 of NC_089227.1, read as the reverse complement.
GGGTTCTGGGGCTTCAGTGGCAGGGAGGCAATTCACAGGAAGGTGAGCAGAAAAAATGTTAGGTAAACAAAGGTAGCCCTGCTATGCAGGTAAGTCTCTTAGGTGAAAAAGTTATTTCTGGTAATAACTCTCTTCCTGGCACAGGCTCCCTTTCTAATGTAAATTTCCCTTACAAAACAGTAACTTCTACTCCATCTTCAGAGCTCCCTTGTATGCAGTTTCTCAAAAAAATCAGCTCAAAATAATCCTTATGCCAAGGAGGCATGTTTTGGGTGGCACATTCTGCCCTCATAACAAGTGTATGACAAGGATGACAAGATCTTGGGTGTAACCTCTGGGTTGCCCTCCTTTGACTTTGGGCAGCCTCACCTGTTAACGCCGAGGGCTGTGACAATTACCATTTAATTCACAGGAGAATTAAAAAGTATGTTACCTACTATTTTGTAAATGGATGTCTTTCTCAGAGGAAGATAATAATATATTTATTGGGCCTTTACCATGCATCGGGCACTTTATGTACTATGGCGCCTTATCTCATCTAAACCTCACAATGATTTTGTCACAAAAAAGAAAAAGGCACAACCTAAAGTTGAGAATGATGTTTTATTTGGTGGCCTTACTGAGGACTATACCCTGGATACAGCCTCTCAGATAGGTCTTGTCAACTATAAATTGGCACTTGCCATCTACCTCTACAAGGATTAAATCATGTGCTGCTGTAGCTGCTGACTTTCAACACCCTTGAAAGGAGCTCAGGGTGGAGAGCAGAAAGGAGGAAAAACTGGCAGAACAGGTCTTCAGATAGTTATTTTCAGGAGCCGATTTTGTGAGCCCAATTCTTGTATCTCCTCATATCTAGAAAAGCACTAAAATCCTTCCTGGTGATGACTGCTCCTCATGACTAGCAGAAACCTGCAAAAAATATGTGCTTGATTGCATGTACTCCCCCTTCACCAAAATCACATATATTCTGACCTTCCCCCCCAACCTCTTTGGAGCAGTTTCTCAGAGCTATCTGAAATGCTGTCTCCCGGGCTATAGTCCTTATTTTGCCCCCAGTAAAACTTAACTCACAACTCTCAGGTTGTGCCTTTTCTTAAGTTGACACTGAGGAACTGTTTAAAAGAGGTAAGGTGGGAGCCATGATATCTAGGAATTTTTGCTGGAAAAAAAAAGTACAGTCGAACATCAAAGATTACTACCAATCACAAAAAACCAGACCTCTCAAGTTAATGATTTTAGTGCTTTTCTAAGTGTGGGAAGATACAAGAGTCTGGGCTCATTGAATGTTTTCCTTTGATAGGCATCTTATCTATCTAGGGCCAGTATCCTGTTTTTCTCCATTCTGAATTCCCCTCAAGGCACACCATTGGGTGTGGCTGCAGTGGCTAATTGCTTGATAGCAGGCAACATTTGTTGTTTACTGAAATGGCAGGCAACTTTTTTTGGTCCACTTTTTTTTTTTTTTTTTCTTTGGTGGTACGCTGGCCTCTCACTGCTGTGGCCTCTCCCGTTGCAGAGCACAGGCTCCGGACGCGCAGGCTCCACCAGGGAAGCCCTGTCCACAATTTTATGAGCTAAATAGTATTATATGGAAAGAAACAAAGCTCAGTTTATGAACTTGCTCAATATCTCACAGTCAGTGAATGGTTATTAACCCAGGGGTTTTCTTGTCAGAGCACAAGTTCCTAATATGCAGTAATCTCATCTTGCTCGAGAACCTCCACATTCTGCAAAGTCTAGGACTCTGGTGAGTGAAAAGCTGGTCTTGATACTTTGTACAGGAGAGTCTAAATGGTGTGACACCAGGTAAGTCAGAGAGACCCACAAGGGTTTCATTTGTATTGTCAAATAAATACAGTGCAAACACCTATGTGAAGTAACACTTCAGTATTAGTAAGTAGTTTTTGTATGAGGTCATTTTTCATATTCTTTGGGGAAGAAACTTAAGTAACCTCGGCTCTGGGACCTCTGTAATGAAAGCAAGCTAGTGCTTTTTGCAGCCTCACAGCAGACGGAAACAAGTGTAAGTGGAAAGATAGAATTTGGAGAGAGGAAATCTGGTGCTCTAGTGCTCCTTTACTCTTTTTTCCTAGCAGACAGAATTCGCTTTTTAAATAGAATGGGACCAGGGAGATGTGAACACTTTATAAATATTTAGTCAAAGCAGTTACCATTTCTTTCCATCCCTTTCAACAATCCTCAGTGCCTGAAAAACAGACTGGCAGTTTTTTACAAAATGACAGAGAATATTCTAGCTAAGTTAACAGACAGTCTACCAAAAGGGAGCCCTGCACAGCCTTAAAGTGATAATAGCTAAATAAAATATAATCATCAACTTAATGATGAGGACTCTCTTGAATTACCACATAACATTATGTGAACATTTTCCATATAATTAATGGTTGCTTTGGATATAGAGTGACAAGTCAGCAGGCCTCTGATTTCCCGGTAGGTAGAAAACATATTGCCAGACTGATGTTTCACTAGCTATCAGTGGTTTGATTCTCAATAGACTAGTTCCTTTCCTTTGCAGTGAATTCAGTGCAATCCACTTTAAAACAATGAATGATTATTGAGTACCTACTATGTGCGAGGCAATCTGTTAGGCCCGAGAAGAGAAACAAAAATGTCTCAATACTTTCAACAAGACAATAAAGAGAAATGATATATGTGCATAGATTAAGATAATCTATGGTAGGAAAGATAAGTGAGCAAACACCTCTGGCCCAGGCAGAAAAGCTTTGCCTTACATTTGAGATGACATTAGAAGGTAGGCAAGTTTCAAAAGAGTTAGACAGGGGAAGCAATTTCCAAGAAAAGGAAACAGTGCCTATCAAGATATGAAGCAGGGCTTCCCTGGTGGCGCAGTGGTTGAGAGTCCGCCTGCCGATGCAGGGGACACGGGTTTGTGCCCCGGTCCGGGAGGATCCCACATGCTGCGGAGCGGCTGGACCCGTGAGCTATGGCTGCTGGGCCTGTGCGTCCGGAGCCTGTGCTCTGCAATGGGAGAGGCCACAGCAGTGAGAGGCCCTCGTACCGCTAAAAAAAAAAAAAGATATGAAGCACTGGAGTGTTTCAGGGAAGGATGAGTATGGTTGACAGAAATTTAAGGGATCAGGGTCTAGTAGGGCTGGTCTCTCCAATACAGTAGTCATTAGCCACAGGTGGCAACTGAGCTCTTAAAATGTGGCTAGTCCGGAGACCTCCCTGGTGGTTCAGTGGATAAGATTCCATGCTCCCAACGCAGGGGCCTGGGTTTGATCCCTGGTCGGAGAACTAGATCCTGCATGCATGCCACAACTAAGACCTGGTGCAGCCTAAATAAAAAAATAAATTTTTTTAAATGTGGCTAGACCAAACAGAAATTTGCTGTAAATGTAAAACGCACACCAGATTTTGAAAACTTAATTTTTTAAAACATCTCATTAATATTTTTATATTATGTCAACTGAAAGAAAAACACACAATGTAAAAGTTGTGAGTTAAGTTTTATTCAGGGACCTTACTGAGCACTATAGTCTGGGAGACAGCCTCTCAGAAAGCTCTGAGGAACTGCTCTAAAGAGATAAGGGAGGAGCCGGGATATATATGAAATTTTTGCTGGGAAAATCACATAGTCAAGCCTCAAGAGATTACTGGTAATCACAAAGAACAGGCATCTCAAGTTATGATATTTGTGCTTTTCTATGCAAGAATCTGGGGTCATTGGAAATTTTTCCTTATAATAACTTTTATTTTTAACATCTTTTTTGGAATATAATTGGTTTACAATCGTGTGTTAGTTTCTGCTTTAAAACAAAGTGAATCAGCTAAATGTATACATATATCCCCATATCTCCTCCCTCTTGCATCTCCCTCCTACCCTCCCTATCCCACCCCTCTAGGTGGACACAAAGCACCAAGCTGATCTCCCTGTGCTCTGTGGCTGCATCCCACTAGCTATCTATTTTACATTTGGTAGTGTATATATGTCCATGCCACTCTCACTTCGTCCCAGCTTACCCTTCCCCCTCCCTGTGTCCTTAACTCCATTCTGTATGCCTGCATCTTTATTCCTATCCTGCCCCTAGGTTCTTCAGAACCACTGTTTTTTGGGGCTTTTTTAGTTTCCATATATATGTGTTACCATACAGTATTTGTTTTTCTCTTTCTGACTTAACTTCACTCTGTATGACAGTCTCTAGGTCCATTCACCTCACTACAAATAACTCAATTTCATTCCTTTTTATGGCTGAGTAATATTCCATTGTATATATGTGCCACATCTTCTTTATCCATTCATCTGTCAATGGACACTTAGGTTGTTTCCATGTCCTGGCTATTGTAAATAGTGCTGCAGTGAACACTGTGGTACATGACTCTTTGAATTATGGTTTTCTCAGGGTATATGCCCAGTAGTAGGATTGCTGGGTCATATGGTAGTTCTATTTTTAGTTTTCTAAGGAACCTCCATACTGTTCTCCACAGTGGCTGTGTCAATTTACATTCCCACCAACAGTGCAAGAGGGTTCCCTTTTCTCCACACCCTCTCCAGCATTTATTGTTTGTAGATTTTTTGAAGATGGCCGTTCTGACCAGTGTGAAGTGATACCTCATTGTAGTTTTGATTTGCATTTCTCTAATGATTAGTGATGTTGAGCATCCTTTCATGTGTTTGTTGGCAATCTGTATGTCTTCTTTGCAGAAATGTGTATTTAGGTCTTCTGACCATTTTTGGATTGGGTTGTTTGTTTTTTGATATTGAGCTGCCTGAACTGCTTGTATATATTGTAGATTAATCCTTTGTTAGTTGCTTCATTTGCAAATATTTTCTTCCATTCTGAGGGTTGTCTTTTCATCTTATTTATGGTTTGCTTTGCTGTGCAAAAGTGTTTAAGTTTCATTAGGTATGATTTGTTTATTTTTGTTTTTATTTCCCTTTCTCGTCTTTGTTCGCACAGCTCCCGGGGTTCAGTTTTGTATTTGTCCCTGCCTCTGCATGTAGGTCACCTGAGGGCGTCTGTTCTTCGCCCAGACAGGACAGGGTTAAGGTAGCAGCTGATTAGGGCCTCTGGCTCACTCAGGCCAGGGGCGGGGCGGGGGGGGGGGGGGGGGGGCGGGGGTGCGGAGGACGGGGAGAGGGGTGTGGAATGCAGGGAAAGCCTGCGGTGGCCGAGGCCAGCATGAGGTTACAACAGCCTGAGGCACGCTATGTATTATCCTGGGGAAGTTGTCCCTGGATCACGGGACCCTGGCAGTGGTGGGCTGCACAGGCTCCCTGGAGGGTAGGTGTGGTTAGTGACCTGTGCTTGCACACAGGCTTCTTGGTGCCTGCAGCAGCAGCCTTAGCGTTTTCATGCCCGTCTCTGAGGTCCACGCTGATAGCCACGGCTTGCGCCCATCTCTGGAGCTCATTTAGGTGGTGCTCTGAATCCCGTCTCCTTGCGTGCCCACAACCAATGGTGTCTTGCCTCTTAGGCAGTTCCAGACCTTTTCCCGGACTCCCTCCCGGCTAGCTGTGGTGCACTAACGCCTTTCAGGCTTTGTTCACACAGCCAACCCCAGCCCTCTCCCTGGGGTCTGACCTCCAAAGCCAGAGCCTCAGCTCCCAGCCCCCACCCGTCCTGGCGGGTGAGCAGACAAGCCTCTTGGGCTGCTGAGTGTTGGTCGGCACCGATCCTCTGTGCAGGAATCTCTCCTCTTTGCCCTCTGCACCCCTGTTGCTGCGCTCTCCTCCGTGGCTCTGAAGCTTCCCCCACGCCCACCCTCACCCCCCCGTCTCCACTAGTGAAGAGGTTTCCTAGTGTGTGGAAAGTTTTTCTCCTTTACAGCTCCCTCCCCAAGGTGCAGGTCCCGTCCCTATTTTTTTTTTTTTTTTTTAACAGGAAATTTACTTGTTTATTATTATGGTCAGCTGTAGAGGAAAAGAAAAAGCTGAATGATTCTTTTGTCTCTGTTTTGTCTTTTTTCTTTTGCCCTAGGCAGGTGCGTGGGGAGTTTCCTGCCTTTTGGGAAGTCTGAGGTCTTCTTCCAGAGTTCAGTAGGTGTTCTGTAGGAGTTGTTCCACAGGTAGATGTATTTTTTTTTTTTTTTTTTTTTGCGGTATGCAGGCCTCTCACTGTTGTGGCCTCTCCTGTTGTGGAGCACAAGCTCCAGATGCGCAGGCCCAGCGGCCATGGCTCACAGGCCTAGCCGCTCCACGGCATGTGGGATCTTCCCGGACCAGGGCACAAACCCGTGTCCCCTGCATAGGCAGGTGGACTCTCAACCACTGCGCCACCAGGGAAGCCCTAGATGTATTTTTGATGTATTTGTGGGGAGGAAAGTGAGCCCCATGTCTTACTCCTCCAACATCTTGAAGGTTGGTGCGTGGGATTATTTCTGAACTCTCTATTTTGTGTCTTTAATCTATATGTCTATCCTTATGCCTATGCCATGCTGTTTTTTTTAAGGAATTTTTTTAAAAAATAAATTTATTTATTTATTTTTGGCTGAGTTGGGTCTTTGTTACTGCACACAGGATTTCTCTAGTTGTAGCGAGTGGGGGCTACTCTTTGTTGCAGTGCATGGGCTTCTCATTGCGGTGGCTTCTCTTATTGCAGACTGTGGGGTCTAGGTGTGTGGGCTTCAGTAGTTGTGGCTCTTGGGCTCTAGAGCGCAGGCTCAGTAGTTGTGGCACACAGGCTTAGTTGCTCCGCAGCATGTGGGATCTTCCCAGACCAGGGCTCAAACCCATGTCCCCTGCATTGGCAGGTGGACTCTTAATCACTGTGCCATGAGGGAAGCCCTGCCATGCTGTTTTGATTACTGTAGCTTTACAGTAAGTTTGAAATTTTTTAAAAAAATATTTTGATTAGTCTAGGTCCTTTGCATTTCTATATACATTTTAAGATTAGCTTGTCAATTTTTCAGAAAAAAAAAACAGTAACTGGGATTTTGATTGGGGTTGTTTTGAATTTATAGATCAGTTTGGGGAGAATTGCAATTTTAGTGATATGAAATCTTATATTCCATGAACATGCTGTATCTTTTCATTTATATTGATCTTTTAAATTTTAGATCTTTTACATTTTTTCAGCAATGTTATGTTGTTTTCATTGTATAGATATTGCATTTCTTTTGTTAAATTTATTCCTAAGTATTTTATTCTTTTTGATGCTATTATGACTATATTTGTTTTCTTAATTACATTTTCAGGTTGTTGGTTTCTCGTATGTAGAAATACAATTGTGTTTTGTTTTGTTTTTTAACATCTTTATTGAAGTATAACACACAATTGATTTTTGTATGCTGATTTTTTTATCCTGTGGCACTGCTAAACTCACTTATTAGTTCTGATAGATTTTATAGGTTCATTGGGATTTTCTACGCATAACATTGTGTCATCTGTAACTACATACAATTGTACTTCTTTTTTTTCCAATCTGTATACTTTTACATTCCAATATATATGCTCTTACATTATTTTTCTTGCCTTGTTGCACTGGCTAGAACCTCTAGTACAATGTTGAATAGAAGTGATGTATTAGCCAAGGTTCTCCAGAGAAACAGAATGTGTGTGTGTGTGTGTGTGTGTGTATGTACATATGTTGACATATACAATTAACTATCACAAGTGGTTGGAGTAGATATCTTTGTCTCATTCCTGATCTTAGAGGAAAGGATTTCAGTCTTTCACATTAAGTATGATATTAGCTGTAGGGTTTTCATAGAAGCCCTTTATCAAATTGAGGAGGTTTCCTTCTATTCCTAGTGTGTTAAAAGTTTTTAATCATAAATAAGTATTGGAATTTGTCAAATGCTTCTTCTGCTTCATTGGGATGATTTTTTTTTCATTTCTTCTGTTAATATAGTGTTACATTAATTGATTTTGAATGTTAAACCAACCTTGTATTCTCAGATACACCTCACTTGTTTATGGTGTATAATTCTTTTTATATTTTCCTGGGTTTTTGTTTATTTTGTTAGCATTTTATTAAAGATTTTTGTATCTGTGTTCATGAGCCTAGTTTTCTTTTCTTGTAGTGCCTTTATCTGGCTTTAGTATCAGGCTAATACTGACCTAGTAAAATGAATTGGGAACTAGTCCAGCCTCTTCTATTTCCTAAAAGAGTTTAATATTGGCATTATTTCTTCTTTAAATATTTGATAGAAATCACCAGTATAGCCATTTGGGCCTAGGTTTTTCTTTGTTGAAAATTTTTCCATTGCTCATTTAGTTTATTTATTTATTTATTTTTGCTCATTATAGGTCTATTCAGATTTTCTGTTTCTCCTTGGGTCAGACTGGTTCATTTATATCTTTCTATGAATTTGTCCGTTTCATCCAAGAGATGAGATGCTGAGCAGTTATGCCTAATAATTTGGCAGAATCTGTTAAAGAAGAGCAGAGTCAGCCATCTGGAGATGATTTTGTGTTGATGGTGGAGTCTAGCAATGGTGGAACATGGTGAATGGCCCCTATCTTGGTGGAATTTGAACTGCTACTTCAACATTGTGAGGAGCTAAGGAGAGAGACAGTCATTAGGGGGGTCACTCGTGTGGAGGGGTGTGTGTAGAAGCAATAACCCACATACAGCTTAAAGTGTTCTCTTTTGGACAGTAATTCCTTACTGTTGTCCTCAGTCGTCAATAAATATTTTTAAACCTTCAGCTTATTTTTAGCTGTACCTTGGAGAGTTGCCAAAGGGGCAAGGAGGAAAGTGGTGAAGAAGAATAAAAAGAAGGAGAAGGAAGAGGAGAAAGAGGAGGAGAGCAAGCCACAGAAGCAGAACATCAGAACCTACAAGAAGTCAAGAGGTAACTTCTGAGTCCCAATGCAGCAGCAGCTCAGAGTACAGCAGAGGGGACAAGCAACAGCCAGAGAGAATCTGGGGACCATGTAAACATTCCTCAGTGATTTCCAGGGATTACTTTGGGGAGGTAAACTCAGGAAAAAAAAAAAAAAAAAAAAGGAATAGGTTAGAGTATGTCTCAGCAACAAATAAATCCAAAACTTTCCATGGCTTAAGGCCACAAGGGTCCTTATTGACTCACGCTACATTTTCACTGTGAGTCAGCAGGAGGGCTCTAACTCAAGTCACCCTCCCTCTGGGATTAAGGCTGAAAGAAAAAACAAAAGGAATTACTGGAATCTAAGAGATGAAGATTCTGTGCCTTTGAATTATAGATACTTTTTAAAAGGTGGCCTTATTTGATTGCCTCAGGCACATCAAGACTGGGGACATGTTAGTTATACCTCCTTTTCCCAGTAATCATTATGTATATTCCCCAAGGCGTCAGTGGAGTCAGGGTATTAGCTGCTCCTTTCAAATGAAAAGCAATCAGATAAAATCATATCCCATAACAGTATTCTCTTTCCCAAGGTTAATAATTGCATCTTTAAGAGGACACCTGAGCTATCCAAGAGACATTGGTTATTACAAGGAAATAAATGTTTAATGAGTAGAATTTCAGACAGCAATGCAGATTGATAGAGACAAATCTTTGTTCTTTGGGGTGAAACTTTTGAATCCCTTAGATCACACAAACAGATGATGCTATAACTTGCCTATTCATAAATAAGTCCTATCCTGAACCAGAAATGGTAGCTAGTCAGGCAAGACAAGGAGGTAGAAGAAGTGTTTAAACCCCATTAGCTCTGCACTTAAACCATCTACTCTTGTCCAGTTATTTTACTATTAAATGCCTGTGCATCCACCCAAAATGAAAGCTTCAAAGAAATTAGATTAGTAGATTAATTCACAGACCTCAGGAGTAAAGACAGGTTATTTAAAATGGGGTTTCCTTACTTTTTACCACCCTGCTTGGAGCCTAATTCATAGAGATTGACATCTAAGGCCACCTTGTATGAAATCACACACCAAGGTAACTTACTTCCTAGGAAATGTGCCCTGATGTCTCATTGTGAGAGGGCACCTTACAGGTCAGGGTGATTTGAGCACTGAGGAAACAGAGCACAAGAACAGGACATGGTTGGAAATATTTTGGTGAATTAATTGTATAATTCTTACTCCCTCCATACTTACCCTTTTCTTATCTTCTCCACCCCCAACCCTGCTCATAACAGGATCTGTGCTCCACTGTGTCCAAAGGGGCATGGAGAAAGGTGGACAGCCGAGCTCTTGTGGAAGCTTGGAGACTTCTTGGATTTGTTTTCCTAGACACTTTTATCAGCTGAGGAGATTAGGGCTTGAGGGAAAGGGGTAAGGCCAGGGTGAAAGAGAGACTGAGACTCTTCCCCTTGGCTTGAGGAGAGGAGAGAGCTGTGGTCTTGGAAGAGCAGGGCCATGGACTGAGGAGATGTTAAGGGCGCAGGGACGTAGCTGTTGCCAGGTCTTGATGGAAGAAGTCGTAGTCCCTGTGATTCGAGCCATAGCACCAAAAAGATTCCTGTGACCTAAAAGCAGAACAGAAGTAAAGAGAAGGTCCAGGCCTGAATTTACTGCCAGGTTAGCTTCATGGGGACACAGAATAAAAACTAAGTTAATATATTTTAAAAACAGAGATGAGATTTGTCACATACATGCCTTTGGGGACTGAGGTTGATGCCAATGTACAGGTATATTCTTCTTTAAATGCAAACTGAAAGCTTGAGGCTTTGAGAGTGTAGTGAGTTTCTTACTACTATATATATATATATTTTTTTTTTTTTTTTTTTTTTTGGCGGTACGCAGGCCTCTCACTGTTGTGGCCTCTCCCGTTGCGGAGCACAGGCTCCAGACGCACAGGCTTAGTGGCCATGGCTCACGGGCCCAGCCGCTCCGCGGCATGTGGGATCTTCCTGGACCAGGGCACGAACGGGTGTCCCCTGCATCGGCAGGCGGACTCTCAACCACTGCGACACCAGGGAAGCCCCTAGACCATATTTTTAATTGAGGCAAGGAAAGGAAGAAGGTTACAATCAGAAAATTACTTTTAAGGCTACTGACCAGTCGACTAGAAGAGCAGTTTCACTGTAAGGTTTTTCTACCTTTGGGATAGGTAGTAGCCCTGCTGCTGTGACTGGAAGGACGCACAGAGGGAGCCTTCCCTGCGAGGGCGGGGAACATATCTCCACCACCTCCTGGCTGCTAATGAGTAGTTTATGTATTCTGTTCTTAATTTTAAGCTTTTAAGACCTAAGTTTCAATAAAAATAAAATAGAAATCATTTAAAAGATCTTCGCCATAATGGGTAGGATTTTCCCAGCTTCCCGTTTCACTGAAAGTTCCCTCGGATCAGGGTACAGAGGTAGGAAGCCTCCTGAGGAAGGGTGCAGAGGTGGACTTCCCATCCCTGAGGCTGACATGAGGGTGTAGGGGGTGAGGAAGGGGTCAGGCCTTACCTAGGCCTCCCAGAATGGTGGCTTTGTAGCCGGAGCCCCGGACAGGGGTCACCATAGGAAAATCAAATGGTCCGTCCCCTGGAGAGCTGGCTCTGGTCATCTTCGCCATCTGTGAAAACCAAGGCCAATCAGTGTTAGAGAAGGAGGTGGCAACAACCAAGAGAAAGAGGGGCAGCCTTGGCCCAAGCAGAAGCATTCCTTCTGCCTCCTCAGCAGTCATGGAGCAGAAGTCATGGAGCAGGGGTGTGTGAGAGGGCAGCTCACCTCTCTCCATTCCCAGCCACCACTCAGCCTGTGCTGGACGAGGAGAGGTGGTTTGAATATGGTATTGACGTTTTGCAAATTAAGATTTCCATTGCATAGGAGACTGAAATTTTATGAATGAGCATGACTAAAATAAAAGAACTGGAATGAGATTGTTTGAATGACTGAAAACTTGTGGAGTGAGGTTGAGATATTGCTAAGTTATCCTGACTATTAACAAGTATGGGTGGGGAACAAGGGAAAGAGGAGGTGACTCAAGACCATACAGTTCAGGAAAATAATCTGAAAACAATATATATATATATATATAGAGAGAGAGAGAACTGAATCACTTTGCTGTATACCTGAAACTAATAACACAATATTGTAAATCAACTATACTTCAATTAAAAAAAGACTACAGTTCACAGAGCTTTTGGAAAAAAATTATATTTTGTTTATACACCAGTGAATTGTGCTTGCTTATTCAAAATGATTATGTTTAATTACTTTTTTTGTCTTTGGGCTGTTTTTCCAGTGGGCTGTTCTCTTTAACTATCGATTAATTAAGGGTTTTATATACCAAGGAAATTCACGCTTGGTCATACATTAGACAAATTTTTTTTCCAGTATGTTACCTGTGTTATCATTTTTAATGAATTTTTTCCATAATTAAATTGTCATTATTTTCCTCTGTTGATTCTGATGTTGGTATCTCACTAAGATGCATTCCTCACCGTAAAAAATAGTAAAAAAAAATTGTTCACTTTTTTTCTAGTGCTTTCTTTTCAGGTTTATACATGCCATCTTAAGAAATGTGGACTAGCCTTTAAGAAAGAGTATCTGCTGTTGCTTTAACAACAATGAATCTTTTGCAACTTTCTCTTCTAGCACTTTTCCACTCCTGCTGGGGTGTTTTATTCACCGTCATTGATGTCCTGACTTGCTATGGTCACTGACCTTTCTGGAACTATGACCAACAGGCTAATCGCTCTTATTTCTCACTTTGCCACATGCATACTGATTCGTACTCTACATATGTAACCTTCTTACAAATACCCTGAATCTCTGTTCAAGAAGCAGCTTGGTCAGAAAGCCCATGGTATCCTTATCCCTCCTGCTACAGAGGGTTTGATGTTAGGAATTCAGTCAGTTACTAAAATTCAAGGTCAGCAACAGCCTATGTGGATTAGAACATAACCCTTTCTCATGTTTCTTGGGCTTATACTTGAGTTATATTTTCAATGCTATTTGGAAGATAAAGCAAAACCTTTACATCTCACTTTCTAGAATTTCTATCACTTGCTAGATAGGGATTATATTGTTGAGAGTCAGCAGTGTTTATTCTAAGATGGAAGGAATTCGTATTAACATAAATAGGGTGTATTATGTCTTTCATCAGAGGATTCTTTTTAGGTTTTTGCCAACTTGATCCACCTGTCTCTTAGGATTTCTGCGTAGGCTAAAGGATAACGTACTAAAGCCCTGTATAAGCCTCCCTAAGAAAAACGTATAAGCCTCCCTAAGAAAAACGTATAGCTATATTATGGTTAGTGTCTACTAAAGGTTTTTTTTTTCTATTATGAATTCACTCTTTCAATCAACCGATCTTCATTGAGTGTCTATGACTTAGTTCAGGATTCTATAGCAAGTTACTATCAACTGGGTGTTGAAACAACAAACATTTATTTCTCACAGCTCTGGAGGCTAGTAGTCTGGGATCAGGGTGCCAGTGTGGTGGGGTTCTAGTGAGAGACTGCTTCTGGTTTGCAGACTGCTGTCTTCTTGTGATATCCTCGCCTGGCAGAAAGAGGGTGAGAGAGCTCTCTGGGGTCCCTTTTATAAGGGCACCAATGCCATTCACGAGAGCCTCTCCCTCATGACCTAATTCCCTCTGTTGGAGAGGAAGAAATTTTCTTCTACCCTTCTAGGTTCTTCTGGCTGGTCTAAGAATTAAATGACATGAGACAGATAAACAGGAAAAAAATCAACAGTTTAGTAACATATATACATGGGAGAGACCCAGGAAAACTAAGGAATTTGCCAATATGGTTGAAGCCCTCACCTTGAGTACCATCTTCAGCTAAAGACAAAGAGGGTGTTGGGAGTAGTGGTTTGGGGCTTCAAAGGGGAGGAAGGCAATTCATATGGAGAGGGAAAAGCAAATGTTTGGTAAACAGGTGTTTGCTGGGCCCTGCAGAGACAATGGGACACAGAGAGGAATTTTAATAAACAGACTTTGCTAGGTTCCTCCCTGTTCACTCACCTAGTTCATACTAGAGTTATCTATGGTGATAACTCCCTTCCTGGAACAAGTCCTCGATCTACAGGTGATAGCAGTTAGGGGGAAAGTCAAAGTTTCTTTCTGAGACTTTTGGGCTTTGATTATTTTCAGTTCGAAATAATCCACGTGCCGAAGAGATATTTTAGGGTGGCAAATTTCGTAGGCCTCACTTCCTAATAGCACTACACTGAGCATTAGGGCTTTACCATATGAATTTAGTAGGGAGACACTAATATTCAGTTCACTGCAACTTACTATATAACCAGGCACTGGGGATAAAGAAGTGCTGAACAAAACAAAATCCCCGCTTTCATGGAGTAAACATTATCATGGAGAAGACAGGTAAATAAAAAAATGAGTAAATCAATATATACCATAATATTAGGTAGTGATAAGTGCTATGAAAATAAAATAAGGCAGATTAAGAGGATGAAGAATGATAAGATCAGCCAGCAGGAATAATCACTTGGAAGAGACAGCATTGGAGCAGAAACCTGAATCACCTGGGGAGACGAGCAATGTGGAAATCTGAGGGCAAAGAGCTCCAGGAATAGGGAACCGCAGGAGTAAAGGATTTGTGGTAGGAATATGCTTGGTGTGTGTAAGAAACAGCAAGCAGGTCAGCATAGCTGGAGAAGCACGAGTGAGGGAAAGAATAGAGATGCAGTTAGAGGAGATATTGTATATCCAATAAGCCATTGGCTAGCTTTGAGCAAAAGGGCATTATCTGATTTACATTTTAGAAGTCTCACTCTGGCTGCAGTGTGAAAAATCGACTATAGAAGAGAAGGAATGAAGCAAAGTGTAGGAGTCTGGGTTCTTCAGAGAAACAACCAATAGAAGCAGTGAATGAATGAGTGAATTTATTTATCTGTTCGTTTGTTTGGAATTGGCTCACATGGATATGGAAGCTGAGAAGTCCCATGATTTGCAGTAACAAGCTGGAGATCCCAAGTCCGAGTCCAAAGTCAGGAGAAGACCAGAGTCCCAGCCTGAAGACAGGCTGAGACAGCAGATTCTCTCTTGCTCGGGTGTTTTTGTTCTCTTCAGGCCTCCAATGGATTGCGTGAGGCCCACTCGCAATGGGGAGGGAAATCTGCTGTGTTCAGTCTACCAACTCAAACGTTAATCTCATCCAGCACATGTTTAACCAAACATCTGGGTACCCCGTGACCTAGTCAAGTGGACACACAGAATTAGTCATCACACAAGGAGAGCGGTTAAGAGACGGTTGCATATACCTGCTGAGAGATGGTATGAGAGTGGCTTGGACCAGGAATGTGGCACTGAACTTGGTGAGAGGTGGTCAGATTCCAGATGCAGTTTGAAGGTCTGGCATTGGGGTGGGAGGAGTTGAGGATGACACTGAGGCTTTGGGCATGAACATGTGAACGGTGGTGTGATTCCGCAGATGGAGAACACGGGAGAAATCAGTTTGGGTGCCTGAATACAAAATTTGGCTTTGGACCTGTTAGTATTGAGAGACCTGTGAAACATCTAAGGGGAGATTTTAGGCACAGATAGAAGAGACCAGAAGATAGAGGACAGGGCGTCTTTAGCATATAAAGAGTTTATAAAGTCAGGGGCTGGATGAGACCTCCAGGGAAAAGGCTAGATTGAGAAGCCATCGAGGCCTGAGCCCTGGGTCCACTCAGTGTCGGAGGTCAGGAAGGGAAAGAGGACCTAGCCAAGGACACTAAGAAGAAACCGGGATACGGTTTCCTGGAAGCTAAAGGAAAAATAGGTGCTTAGTAAGGAGGGAGTGATCAAGTGTTGGAAAAACTGAAAGTGATTAAGTATAATGAGGCCTGAGGGTTTTCCACAGGATTTGGCTTCTTCCTCCGTGTTTCATCCCATGTGATAGAATAGGATCGATCCCTGGTGGCACCGAGAACCCACCCTCCCCGTGAGGGAGACTGCTAGCTTCCTGTGGAAGAGGTTTTCTCCTTCCTTACTGACAGAACCCCAGTTTTATCTAGGGTGGTGATGTGTCTACCTCCTCTGAAGCTAGAAGTAATTATGGCACAGTTCTAGCCAATTAAGGGCAAATAGAAGGCATGGAATGGTGATTTTTAGAAAGTTCTTTAGAGTGGACTAACTTAGCTGGCTTGAGTGCCTGTTTCCCTTAGTGCATCCCTCCCTGCCTGACACACGGATATAAATGGCTGGAAATCTGGGAGTCATCCTGACAACATAAAGGACAGCAGACAACCCCTAGGGAAGGTGGATAGAGAAGCCGGAAGGAGCCCGGATGGCTCAGTGACATTATGGGGCCTCCACACCAGGCTTGGACTATTTACCTTTTTATTTCTTTTTTTTTTTTTTGCGGTACGCGGGCCTCTCACTGTTGTGGCCTCCCCCATTGTGGAGCACAGGCTCCGGACGCGCAGACTCAGTGGCCATGGCTCACGGGCCCAGCCGCTCCACGGCATGTGGGATCTTCCCGGACCGGAGCACGAACCCGCGTCCCCTGCATCGGCAGGCCGACTCAACCACTGTGCCACCAGGGAAGCCCTTTATTTCTTTTTTTGTGGAAATATATATAAAATCTATATATTTTAAATTAATTAATTGTTTTCTGTTACTTGACAACTAAACCTAAGTGATACACTAGTTGTGCAGTCTTCACCTTGGCTCTTCCTTCCAGAGCAGCCCTTATCACCGCACGCGGTGGGAATGATGTGGGGCTGGAGACAGGTTCTAGGACCATCTCTGCTAGTCCTGTATAATGGTATGCCTTTGGCCAGATGACTGGAGCTATCTTCATACTTTGCTTTCTTCATCTGTAAAATGCTCCTACTCCTGTCCTTCCCTTATGACCTGATTTTTTCTTCAGTTATCAGTGAGCTGCTTTGGTTATGCTGCTCGTAGTAAATGTGAATGAAGTACATCTCTGGGACCCGGATTAGATCAAGGCTGTGGGAAAGAATTCATGGGCCCCAATAAAAATCAACTCTTACAGAGCTTTAGCTACTAAATAGAAAGCTTCTTGTCTTTTAGGGGCTTGAAAACCAAGCCCAGGAAAGCAAGAAAATCAACAGCAAAAATTTCAGGTGTAAGTGAAAACACCTGATTCATTTAAAGGTCTAGATTTGCATTACCAAGTCAAAACACCTGTGTCAAAGAGCAGGGGGATTTGCGCAAGCGCCAGCACAGGTTTACAGAAGACTTTCATAATAACTGCTAGAGATGCTGGCCAAACCCCCCGTCCGCCAGGGACTGGCCAGGTTCATAGGTCGACCTCGATTCGAACCGGCTTCCTGCTCAAGACTGCTCCTTGTTCAGGTCAGTGGGGCTGACTTGAGAACCCTAGCGGAGGAAGAGTGTGTGTGTGTTGTGTGTACGTGTGTAGGACTGAGGGTGGGGCAAAGGAGACTTGAGAAACCCAAGAGCGGAAGGGGGAATCGTGTCCCCTCTCAAAGAGAGTGATTTTCAAAATGTCGTCTACAAACACTGATAGTTAGACCTAAAATGTCGGCTGACATTGTGTCGGTTCTGAGTGGTGTCCACCGGGGTCGAGTTTTTCTCTCGTGGGAAACTCTTGAATGTAATTTGAGAGGCAGAGGAAGGAACGGCCCCGGGCTGAACTGCTAAAGTCGGCGTCGATGCTTATGTTTACATAGCTCAGGACAGATTACAGCCTCTGTCCCACTCCGGCTTCATAGTTACCCTGTGAGGCAGGTTGGGCAGGTTCAGGGCTATTATCTGATCCAACCTTATTACTCTTAACGCTTGTGGAGGAGGAAGCCTCCCGGACAAGTCAGACGAGGCTAAGCCCTTAAAGCTGGCTGCCAGCTTGTGTGGAGGGGAATAGTGCGGGGCCTCTGTCAGTCTCGCTGGCAGCCCTGGGCTTCCTTGGGCTTCCCTTGGATTCTGTTCACCACTTGCTTCAGAAGTTTTCTTTTTAAAGATGATTTTGTACCTCATCGGGCTTGTTCACGTTGTTAGGGTAGGAGTGGTGGCCCCTTGGGACTTTCTATATCTGGCAAAGGGGAGCCCCCCCCCCCCCCCCCCCCCCCCCCCGCGTTCTGCTTCAGTCCCAGGCAGGATCCTCCTCTGTGTGTTTAATGGCAGGGAGCTGGGACACCTTTTTGTGTTACCCTTACCAGAGCTGTTTACATTTGAAAAAAGGAGGACCCAGGAGGCAATGTCTTAGCTGACAGGCAAGCTTGTAATGCTAATAGAAGAATTTCACACAGGACGTCAATTACAACTAAATTAAAAAAAAAAAAAAAGATGACACTGGCAAGTAGATGGAATGGATATTTTAGGGTCAGAGACCACTTGCCAGTCCCTTCACATGATGGCACCTTGGAACCTGCTCCCTCTATGCTCAAAGCCTGCACCAGCTGTTGCTGCCTCTTCTGGTCCCTCAATTGGATAAGATAATAAGAAAAGGGCCTAGAGCCAACCAGAGAGACAGAGGGATGGGCCCCGTCCCAGGGATGAAGAGTGAGGTGGTAATGCTTCAGAATGCCTTCAACAAAGCATAGCCCTGATGGTCCCTCTCCTCCCATCCTTTCCCCACCCTCGAACTGAGAATTCTTTCATCCATCCGTTCAACTTAGACAAATTTGTTGGAGCGCCTGTTATGCACAGGACACTGCGATACAGTGAGCAAAGCAGGCAAGGCCTGTGCCCCTAGAAGAGATAATACGAGTAAACAAACCTTGTGAGGAGGTTGGCGAAGGTAATAAAAAGGCAGTGGTGGGGGGAGGGCAAGTACACAAGATGGTCAGGGAAGTTCACGTGAGCTGAGCCCTGGGAGATGAAGCTGGGACCAGCCTTGCAAACGGCTGGAGGAAGAACCTTCGAGGTTGCGGAACAGCCAGAAAAGATCCTCTGAGATGGGAAAGAACTCTGTCTGTGGAGGGACAGAAAGGCTGCCAGTGGGCCGGAGGGCATGGGATGTGACCAGGAGGAAACGTGAACGTCTCCACTAGGCAGGCGGGAGTCGGTGCCAGCTAGGCCCTGGTGTGTGGGTTGTGAGAACCCACTGAGTGATTCCTTGCAGGAGAGTGGCTGGGTAGGATTTATATGAACAAAGGCCACCGTGCCAGCCCTGGGAGAAGGCACTGTGTGCTGGAGCTGGAGGGGAGAGAGTGGAGAGGACTGCGGGAGACGGAGGAATTCCATGCTTGGCGATGCAGGCACCGCCTTCATCCCACCCAGTTCCCCAAAGTGTCATTTTGTTACCGATTCGGTCCTGATGCTTGCCGCTTACAAAACCAAACTCATGAACGTTGGTACAAAGGAAAGTTGCCTTTAATCAGGATGCTGGCCATCTGGGGAGATGGTGGACTCGGTGTCCCTCAGAAACCACCTGCAAAGATTCTGCTTGGCCATGAAAGTTGTAAAGGGAAGGAGGGGACGCATCTCAGTTAATCACTGAGAGGTGGGGCTCAGAGTTGTCGCCATTCCCCACTGCATGCAGGTGCCTCGACTCCTCGTGATTTTCCTCTAGGTGCTATCTTCTTTTTTTTTTTTTTTTTTAACATTTTACCTTATATTGGAGTGCAGTTGATTAACGATGTTAAGTTAGTTTCAGGTGTACAGCAAAGTGATTCAGTTACACATGTACATGTATCTTTTTCAATTTCTTTTCCCATTTAGGCTGTTGCATAATATTGAGCAGAATTCCCTGTGATCTACAGTAGGTCCTTGTGGTTATCCAATTTATTTATTTATTTATTTATTTATTTATTATATAGTAAGCTCCAAATATGCCTTTTATTATTTTTAAAATTATTTATTTATATTTATTTTTGGCTGCGTTGGATCTTTGTTGCTGCGCACAGGCTTTCTCTAGTTGCGGTGAGCGGGGGCTGCTACTCGTTGCGGTGCGCAGGCTTCTCATTGCGGTGGCTTCTCTCATGGAGCGCAGGCTCTAGGCATGCAGGCTTCAGTACTTATGGCACGAGGGCTCAGTAGTTGTGGCTCACGGGCTCTAGAGCGCAGGCTCAGTAGTTGTGGTGCACGGGCTTTGTTGCTCTGCGACATGTGGGATCTTCCTGGACCAGGGCTCAAACCCATGTCCCGGCATTGGCAGGGAGATTCTTAACAACTGTGCCACCAGGGAAGTCCCTGGTTATCCATTTTAAATATAACAGTGTGTACATGTCATTCCCAAACTCCCTAACTATCCCTTCCCACCACCCTTCCCCCGTAACCATAAATTTTTTCTCTAGGTCTGTGAGTCTGTTTCTGTTTTGTAAATAAGTTCATTTGTATCATTTTTTTTTGAAGATTCCTCATATAAGCAATACCATGTGATATTGGTCTTTCTCTGTCTGACCTACTTCACTCAGTATGACAATCTCTAGGTCCATCCATGTTGCTGCAAGTGGCATTATTTCATTCTTTTTTTTTTAAAGATTTTTTCGATGTGGACCATTTTTAAAGTCTTCATTGAATTTGTTACAGTATTGCTTCTGGTTTTATGTTTTGGTTTTTTGGCCACGAGGCATGTGGGATCTTAGCTCCCCAACCAGGGGTCGAACCCTCACCCCCTGTATTGGAAGGCGAAGTCTTAACCACTGGACCACCAGGGAAGTCCCTATTTCGTTGTTTTTAATGGCTGAGAAAAACATGGTCCAAAAGGGTACATGCCACCCCAGTGTTCACTGCAGCACTGTTTACAATAGCCGAGACGTAGAAGCAACCTAAATGTCCATCGACAGATGAATGGACAAAGAAGGTATAGTACATATATACAATGGAATATTACTCAGCCATTAAAAAGAATAGATGCTATCTTCTTCACACTGTTTGGTCACACAGTTTGTTCAGGAGATTACTGAATGGGAAGCTAGGGAAGAGGTCTATCCATCTGTTAATTACCTATTCTTCATTTCTACTTCTTTGATCTACGAAAGAACCGACAAGTTAGGCAAAGTATTGTGTGATCAAGAGATTTGAAAGGTATGCTTGGGCCAGAGATGAGTAGAACATGGGGGTTTCTGGGGATGCCTGGTTAGAAGTTAGTTACAATATAGCTCTGCTAAAGTGATGAAGAAAGGGGTTTCCTGCAAAGAGCTGCTTACGACTTTAGTGGCTGTTGGGTCTTTTTGTACTGGCGGCATGTAGCCACATTCCTGTCACTGTTTATTGACTGCCTAGCAACACCTGCTACCACCTGTACATTCATATTTCCCTCCTCTTGTGACTGCCACTTGCTGTCCAGTTGCTACGAAGACTGTCCGGGGATTGGGAGTGCTGGGGATTCCACCTCATGATTAGAGACATTTCACTTAGCCAGAATGTCCTAGAAACCAGGCCAGAGGGCATTTGAAGGTTATTACCAGTGTCACATAGAGCAGAACTTTCACTGTTAGTGCTGTTGGGCTGTCCTGCCTCTGGTTCTTTGAGTGGCTCTAACCAAGCCACCTGATGCTTTCCTGCTAACAGCCAACTCCCTGGACTCAGCAGCTATCACGTTCCCCTCACTTATTCCCGTCCTGCTCTCAATCTGATCTAGTGTGATCCTAACCCTAGACTCTGTGGACCTGTCATCCTTGATAATGACCATTGTGGATGGTGTTTCCAGCTTTTGACCCTCAGCTTTTCCTAATGACCTCTGACCAGGTTTGTCCTTCCCCATCTCCGCCACTACAGAACCTACAGGTAGCCCGAGTTGCCTAACTGCCCCTTGATTCTCTTTGAGGAAGACTTGGGCACCGCCTTGAATGCATCCTCTGCTCAGTCGAGTCACCCCACCCCCAGGAATCCGACCATCACCTCTGAGATTGCTTTTGCCTTTTCTCCCGGGAGTATGAGTATGTCCTCCGGCAAACTGGACTCACAGTTGGCCCCGATATTCCAGCGTTTCCAAGGCAGGTGTGAAAATTAGATCTAAGTTGTGACCTTCATGTCACACATATAAAAAGAATGTGTGAGGACTCGTGGCTTATGAAAGCAGCCTCATTTGTTCATAATCATTTTCTAAATACCACTAATTGCTTCATGCTTTCTCGAACTTGAACAAAAAACATTGCTCAAACAGCCACTGAAATAGATGAGTAGATAGCGCCACACATCTGAATCACCAGCACTGCTTCTGTATCTTGACTGACAAGATTTCTCTTCTCCCCCTGGCTCTCTGGACAACCTAGTCTCAGAAGTGCTGAGATGGGTACAGACTAGGCTGAGAGTTGGGTTCCTCAGCATCTGCCCTCCCTGTGGATACCATCCTGTAAACGACACTGATGAGCTTCTTCCTTGCTATCTGAAAGAGTCTAACTAGTAATATGATTACAAAGAAACAGATTTGGCAGAAGTAACCATGACTCTGTTGCTCTTTATGAGGCTAGGAAACGAGCCACCAAATGGTTGGTAGATCATTTCCATGTATATGGAGAGAGGAAGGAAATGATGACTCAGAGAGGTTAGTTCTTTCCTAAAGGATACAAGAGGAAGCAGGGATTCCAAGCTGGTGGTGATTTGGTTTTGCTTTTTGTTTTCTGAAAAGGGTTAAAGAAGACTTAAGCTTATGCTCATATATAATTGCAGGGGATGTGAGGGAATCAATTGAAAGGCACGTGGATACATTTTTTATTAATCCAAATGCATCATAGAAACATAAATGTCCTTTTGCCATGAGAAGGTGGGTGTAATAAGTGTTTCAGTGTATTGCCTATGTATGATGTTGAACAGACATTCTAATATGTTAGGAGTCATTTTATTCTCTTCTCGTTGGGGTCACTGAAGTAACCACGCATGGCAGAACAGTGCACAGAGGCAGTGTGGACAGGGCACTGGGTTGAGAGTAGGGAGACCTGGATTCTGTGTCACATGAGGACAGAAGGCCAGCACTGTCCTCTATGTGACAAAGACCCAGGAGCTGGGCAGTGCCCTGAGCAGTGAGTTGATCAGTGCAATTAGTTCTGGACTCCCTTGAAGACCAGCCACACTCCCAACAGAGATGAACACTGGTTATGAGTTTGACACACAGGAGACTAAACCTGGTCTGCTGTATGGTCACCCTTTGTCTCTTACGGGACATGTCTTCTCAGGGAGTCTCCACCCCTACCCCCAAACAAAGCAGGCTCTTGGTCCCTCATTCTGTAGCCTGGTGGAAGATATGAAATACTTGGTGGGCCACCCTTGCCCGCCCTCATCAACTATATTAATACCTACTGAGACCTTTGGGCTCCCGTCTGAGATG
Organism: Phocoena phocoena; assembly: GCF_963924675.1. Classification (NCBI taxonomy): domain Eukaryota; kingdom Metazoa; phylum Chordata; class Mammalia; order Artiodactyla; family Phocoenidae; genus Phocoena; species Phocoena phocoena. Next base: position 45,131,371 of record NC_089227.1, on the reverse strand, counting down.
TATCAGTTTTCTTCCCTAATGTTGGAGTGCGGACCTGTAGGCAAATTCTTAAGGGGTCTGGAGTTACTGCCGAATAGAAGAAATTGCGTTGTGAAAATTACAGATGACATTTGGTATCAGTGTGAAGAGGAATCAGTGTTTTACAAATAAGAGTCAGTGGTAATGGTAAAACAATACCTACAGCATCATGTATGAAAATAGGTATTAAGCCTAATGAAACTGGATCCCTCTTAAATGATACATAGTCTGCTCCCAGAGGACTAAAAAGGGCCTATTTGGACCTGATACTGTGAAGAAGGGAGGTAGGAGTTTGATTAAGTGTAGATTTAAGATTTAAAGACACCTTTGAACAGCTCTTTAGGTTCACCTCAACCCTAAGAGGCACTCTGTGAATAGTCCACAGCAGTTTCGCAAGTTGCTACTGCTGTCTGACTCATATCTCTAATGCATTCCTATATGCCCTGTGCAGAAAAGAATAAAAGTTGAGTTTCTGTTATGGTAACTGGACTGCCCGGTTTTGACCAAACCCACATGTCTAACTCATAACTCATCCACCCTCCTGGATACATGTAACCCAGGAATTACTCAGAGCCAGGAAGGCTGGAGATGACTGTTTCTTCACTATCCCACTCTGAGGCCTTAACCAACCACAGGATGGACAGCAGCCTGAGACTGGTCCAGAACTGGAGCAGCGTTTGGGCCTGGGCCGTGTGTGAAGGGCTCCTGACAGGCTTAGTTACCCCATTTCTAGACACCCTGAGCAACAGCCGGGGGCAGGTAAAGCAAGAGTAACACATTCCTTGGAGTTAGAAGAACGGGTTTTGAGTAGTAACATTGCTATATAACTAGCTGTAGGACTAACCAGATTAACTAGCTAAAGTAACTAGCTAAGTGACTGAGCAGATCATTCCACCTCCAGGAACTGAGTCTGGCATTTGTAAAATGAAGTCATTAGACTTGGTAATGACTAGTAAAAGATAAACTTCTGCTAAGATTTAAGATGAGAAACATGAACTTTATGTCAGTTAGGATGTAAGTCTTAAGAAGAAAAGTCTAGGTCTGGTTCATCCAGGACTCCCTAAGGTATTTCTCAAATGATTCAGTTAAGTCCACCTTGGAGTTATAAATAAAGGTTCTTAACTAGTATAGCAACCTTTTTGGATTTCCTTACTAATGGGTAATATATACACTTCATAAAAACCTCCAGTATTGTTTTTCTCCTTAAGTTAGAATAAATTTTTGGTATTGAGTGAAAGAAGTTTACCTTAGAAGAAAAGTTCATTTGGGTAGCTAGCATCCAACATTCCCTAACAATGATGGGTTTTCTGAAATATTACTGTAATTGATTTGCTGTCAACATGTGGACTTAAATGTGCTCCTTTAGTATGTAGGCTCAATGTGGGGACAATTTTTCTTTTTTAACTTCTTTTTCAGTCCAAACAACACCTAATTCAGTACTCTAAATATAGTCAGCATTCAATAAAAATTTAATTATTAACTGAATCAAGGCTGCCGGGGGAAAAAGGGACATTGCTTCTTGTTAGGACATGCTCCTCTGATTAAATGCCACTTTTAAAAATTACTTGCCAGAGACTTTTGATAGTGGAAATATAAATATTATCTATAGAGTTAAGTTTAAAAGCATCATTATCTTAAGATATTTTAAATTGTTTTTCTTAATCAAACAAACCAGATAAATCAGTTGCAAATATTTTTAGTAGAGCTGAACTAGGAAACTTGTCTCCTGGCTTCCATTCCTTACACCAGGTTGTTTCTCCCACAGTGATAGATATTTATTTCAATGAATTGTAATGTCCACAGTAACAAAAAAGAATGTACATGGGCTTTCAATTAGCTTTTGGCCACACTGACCAGTGGAAGTAAATGGCCAGTCTCCTCCTGTCCCTGCTGCACGAGCCCCCATTTAAAACGCCTGGTTATATTCCGCATTGCAATGACACAAGCCCCTCTGTCAGTAAGCTATTTTTTTCTTTTTCTTTCTTTTCTTTTTTTTTTTGCAGTGTGGCATGGTATGCAGGATCTTAGTTCCCTGACCAGGGATCGAACCCATGCCCCCTGCAGTGGAAGCACAGAGTCCTAACCATTGGACCACCAGGGAATTCCCCAGTAAGCTAATTATTTCTTTCCTACATGGGTAGGGTTGATAACGGCGGGCTTCTAAATCCTCAGAACACATTTCTTTTTTCTACTAATGTCTATTCTAAGAAAAATGGTTGTTTTTCATGTTTTATTGCTGTGTTTCTGAAAATGCTCTTAGTGTCTAGGTGTCCCCAAGAAAGATGGTACTGCAGCCTCTAATGTAAGCAGTCCTTCTCTCTTCCTGCTTCTTCCACTTTACACTAGCATTTCTGTGACTTCTTCAAGCCCAAACCACTGTAGGAGTCCAAGTTCACTGCCCAGGTTACAGTTATCGTGTTTCTTGTGCCATTAGTTGATGCCATTAGGGCAGTATTATTTGGGGGTCAGACAAAAGGGGGCCATTTTTCTTGGAAGTTGGGGAAGACTTCATCAAAGATACAATATTTAAACTAAGTCTTATAGAATATGTAGGAGTCTGCCATGCAGAAAAGAGACAGAGAAAGCAGCAGGTGTGAGGACAAAAGGCTGAATACCAAAAACAAACCCAACCTAGTACATTTGGGATTATTAAGCAGAACGGGTGGAGTATAAGGTTGGGAGAGAATGATGGAACAGGATTTTTGAGGTTTAATTGTAGGACTCAGTGACTTATGGAATGTGAAAGGAAGGTGAGATATGAAGGTGAAGGTATGTGGTGATGCTGTAAACAGAGACAGGAACAACAGGAGTAAGGCTGGGGTTCAGAGGACTTGAAATTACAACCAAAACTATGCCAGCTCATTTATGGGTTCAGTAATGTAAGGGGCGGTTAAGAGCTACATCTTAAACCCCAGCTCCTCCCCTTAATAATAAGGGATGCTAATTTGATTAATCACGCTCAGGTCACCAAAGTGCCTACATTTACCTCTAGACAGGGGAAATTTGTATTAAACTATTAAAATGCCAAGCACATAAGTGATTTCTAGTCTCTGGAGAGGTTCTCTATCTCTCTCACTCAGGCTGTGGAAGGGTCAGCTGATTCGTTCATTCTCCCTTCCTTCCTCCCCCACTCCAAGATACTTTTAAAAAGATTAAATAGCTTCATTGAGATATACTTGACATACAATAATCTAAAACTATTTAAAGTATACAGTTTGTTAAGTTTTGAAATAAGTATATACCCATTTATTTTCTGCTTTCTATTTTATTAGTTTCTACTCTGGTAATGATTATTTCTTCAACTTATTTTAGGTTTAATTTGCTCTTCCTTTCTAGTTTCTTAAGTTAGATGCTTAAGTCATTGATTTGGGACTTCTATTCTAATAGTCATTTAGTGTTACAAATTTTCCCATACATACTGCTTTAGTAGCAGGCCACAAAAAAAATTTTTTTAGAACAATTTATTTATTTAAAATTTTTTTTTTCTTTTTTAAAAAATAGATTTTTTTTGGCTGCTTTGGGTCTTCGTTGCTGTGCGCGGGCTTTCTCTAGTTGCGGCGAGCGGGGTCTACTCTTCGTTGCGGTGTGAGGGCTTCTCATTGCGGTGGCTTCTCTTGTTACGGAGCGCAGGCTCTAGGCGCGCAGGCTTCGGTAGTTGTGGCTCATGGGCCCTAGAGCGCAGGCTCAGTAGTTGTGGTACACGGGCTTAGTTCCTCCGCAGCATGTGGGATCTTCCCAGACCAGGGCTCAAACCCATGTCCCCTGCATTGGCAGGCGGATTCTTTTTTTTTTTGCGGTACGCGGGCCTCTCACTGTTGTGGCCTCTCCCATGGCAGAGCGAAGGCTCCGGACGCGCAGGCTCAGCTGCCATGGCTCACGGGCCCAGCCGCTCCACGGCATGTGGGATCTTCCCGGACCAGGGCACGAACCCGTGTCACCTGCATCGGCAGGCGGACTCTCAACCACTGTACCACCAGGGAAGTCCCAGCATGCCACATATTTTGCTACACCGTGTATTTATTTTCATTCAGGTCAAAATACTTTCTAATTTTCCTCTTTGATTTCTTTACTGACCTATGCATCTAGAAGTAGTTTATAGAGTTTGGACCTATTTGAGGTTTCTCCAAATATATTTTTGCTATTGGTTTATAACTTAATTTCATTGTGATAAGAACATATTTTATATGAATTGAATTCTTTTAAATTTATTGGCACTTATTTTATGGTCCAGAATGTACTTTACCAAACACTGAGTGAGTCTTGAGGTTTTCCAGTCTGGCTGGTATGACAGGCATTGATTGCTCCCAGCCCAAAGTTAGCACCTGACACTGTTACCTTTAATCTTTTCAGTTGGCTCAGTTCCTAGGTTTGGGTAGTTTCCACATGTGCATTCACTCACCAGTACCTAGCTGAGTACTCAGGGGGAACCCTCCACAGACCTCCCAAGTTCGCACCCTGTGAACTTCTCTCCTGTCCAGATCTCTGTCCTCATCCTCAGAATTCTAGCCGCCTTGGTCTTTCTGAGCTCTTAGGCCTCATCCCAGGGAATCTGCCAGGTCCTGCCTTGGTTGCCTCTCTCTGCACTGCGGCCTGGAAATGCTGCCAAAGCAGTAGACTGGGGCAATTGCAGGGCTCACTTCATTTTCTTTCCTGCCTATCAGGGCCCACTGTCCTTCCTTGACTGGTTTACATGTTTTACAAAGTGTCATTTCCTAAATGTTGTCTGTTTTTAGTTGTTTCAAGAATGAGGATAAATCTGGTCCATATTACTCCATCTTAGTTGGAAGCAAAACTGTCCATCTCTCTTTCTTTCCTCTTCTAAGAAGCTGCAACAGTAGACATGTCAGAGCCTTTTCCTACGTGGGAAAAGACCCAGCCATCTCCTACAGCCTCTCTGTTGTCTCACATGTCAGCCAGGCCAGGGGCTACAGCCTGCCATAGACAGCCAAGGCAAGCCAGAGAGTAGGGATTTGTATCTGTCAACTTTTATAGTGGTAACACACAATCCCAAATCTAAGTGGCTGGTGGCAACAAACATTGATTTCTTGCCCACATGACTTGAGGGCTATCGATGGCTCCAGCTCTGCTGGGCTCAGCAAGCTTAGTTTGGTTCAAGTGGGCTTGCCTGGCCTCAGTTCAGCTCTGTGCATCTTCTTATTCTGGGACCAAAGGTGAAGGCATGCTAGTTTCTTGGTGAAGGTCCAGAGGAAGAGGCACAGGGACAAAGCATGCAACCACATTTAAAGCTTCTGCTCAGTCATCGCATACCTGACATCTGTGCACATTCCATTGGCCAAAGCAAATCAATAACCAAGCCCAGAGTCAAATGTGCAGGAAAGTACACCCTACCTACAGCAAGCATGGCAAGGATAGAGAAAGGAAGGATAATTGTAAACAAACAATCACGATCTTCCATAGCATTGATGACTTGCACTCTCTTGCTGCGTTTTCTCTACTACATGCTCTACTGGCACAATGGACCTTTTTCATAGTACTGAGCACATCATATATTTCACAGATTAATTTCTATTTGACACTTATGTGACTCTTAAGTCTGTCCTGCACTAGAAAATAAGCTTCATAAATGCAGAGACAGTGCCTGGCATGCAGTAGAGAGTAATTGTATGAATGAATGAGTGAATCAGTAAGTGAGTGAATAAAAGAATGTCTTTCTCTGCTTACTTTCCCAAGGCACTAAGGAATGTGCTAGATGGCATTTGGTTAGAAACTATTTAGGATGAACTAGCCTAGGACCAAAATATGCTGTGCAGGTCAGTCGTACTTGCCAGAAAGCTCAGCCCTGGCACTTGGCTCAAGTATAGAAAATGATGTGGAGATTTGCTGTCCTTTGTTGTTGTTCTCTGTACGTATTCTTGTGGATGTGGGGAGCTGGGGTTTGGAGTAACTCTCAGACATTCCTGGGTTCTTGGCAATAATCCTAAATGAATAACCTCCATAACTACACCCAGTTTTAATACTTGGCATACTGAGTGGCAGACAGCAGGGAAGCAGAATACCAGGTGAGAAGATCAAAGCTGAGCGAGGTTTCTGGTGGCATTTAGAACTTGACATGGCATCTCTATGAGCCACAGGGACTGGGTTAGCCTCCCACAGAGCTCTAGCACAGACCTTTGGATTATTTGTAGCAGGTATTTGGGGTTAGGACTGGATTGGCTCTCCCAGATTATCCTGTTTTGAGCTGCTTTCAAGGGTGACCTCTGAAGATTCATGATATATCCTTGGACACAGTAACTTCTGGAATCCACATAGGGTATCATCGGGCATAATAATCTCAGGATCTGTATAGCACATTGCTGGCCATGGTAATCTCTGGAGACTCATATAGCATATTCTTGGGCACCTCAAGTCACCATGACCACTTATTTTCAAGTTGCCTTTGTCCAGCTGGGGACAAACTTAGTGGTGGCTTTAATGATATTGGTAGTGATCTATTTCTTCAGCTGGGTGGTAGATACACAGGTTTTTATGTAATTTTACTTTAAACCCTACTTATATGTAATATATATTCCTTTGAATATATCAAATATTTTGCAATATAAAGAAATGAAAAAATAAGAGAAAAATACACATTAAAACTAAAGTGAGATCCCATTTTCAACCATCAGAGGATCACAAAGATCAAACAACTGATAAGACTCAAAAATGGTGAGAAAGGGAAAAAGCAGGTACACTCATAAGTTGGGGGAATGTAAATTGGCACAATCTTTAAAGTAAGTCCTTTGACATGCCTATCAAAAGTACATTCTCTTTGTTCTTACAATTTCGCTTCATGAATAGATTGTATAGATATACTTACACAAACACTAATATGTACCCCAAAAACAGAAGACTAATGTGTACAAGGCTATTCAGTGAAGCTTTTCTTTGGTCATAATAACGAAAGATTGGAAACATTGAAAGGCCAAGGAAAGATGGGTTGATTAAATAAAATGAACTGCTGTGAAGCATTTTAAGTCTAAGGTAGCTCTTCATCTACTGACACAGAATGAGTTCCATAATACTAAGTGAAGAAGAAAGGAAGAGAAGGAGGGAGGAAGGAAATAAAGGAAGGGAGGGCACAAAGAGAGAATATTTCAAAGGGAAAGGAATGGTGATCTCAGAAAGTAGCAAATGGTTGAGTATAGCTGAACTGAAGAATATGTATAAGAACCTCGAGGAAGATAAATGAGAAATGTAAGCAGAGGTGAGGACCTCGAATACTTAACGGTTTGCTCTGTACCTTGGAGAAGACGGAGAGCCTCTAAAGCATTTTAAGGAGGTGAATGATTGGGTCACATTTTCTGTAACTCAGCAGCACTGGGGGGATAAAGATCAGAGGTGAGGGATAAGATGGAGGTGAGGTGGCTGGTTTGGAAGCAATGAGAAACTCAGAGTGGAGAAGATCAGGGAGAAGTAAGATGGACCAGATGCACTGAGCAATTGGATATTGGGCGTAAGGGAGAGAGGCAAGAGTCTGGGGTGTTCCTCAGAGGCCAGATGAGGTCAGCGGCTGAGTGATTGCACCATTCAGAGAAATGGAATACAGAGGGACTGCTGGTTTGTGGTGAAGGCAGAGGGTGGTACGAAGCAAATTTAATAGGCTTGGCTTTCAACTTTCAGTATGGGAAGAGCTCAAGTAACACTCTAAAATTTGAATAGGCACAATTTTAGTCAATTTTACTGTATTTGTCCATATTATTTAATAGCAAAGTATGTAATATACCACAAAGAAAGTGTACACAAATTCCAATATTTATTTCTTGGAAGACTACAGATGAGATGATCACATAAAAACAAGGTCTGTTGGGGTTTTGTTTTTGATTTTTTTCCCATCAGGGACATGCTCTGTTTTGTTTTAAAGAGTCAAAAACAAGTCTGAGCAGTGATGTATTCATAACAGAATCAACTTGGGAAAAATCCCAAATTGCTGAAACCAGCAAAACCATAGCACTCTTCATTAAGATGCAAGAGATGGAAAACAGCCAAATGATAAATTTAAGGTAACACCAACTAATACACTAAGGAGAAAATAATTGGAGAATTCCACTAGTACTTAAAAATAATGTCAAGAAGCTGTGAGTGCAGACTTTAAAGGCAAATTTGAAGGATAGTAAAAATAAAACTGAAGCTTCAGTCAATTTCAGAGAGAAATAGGGAAAGAAGTCTTTATTTTGCTGTCTTTGCAATCCACAAGTCCTGATTTACTATTTAGAATTCCTACTATGTAATTCCTATTTTTCTTTGCTTCCAAGATAGAGGGAAATTTTCCCATGTCTTCTACTGATGCGGCAGTTACCTTAGGTTTTTTTCTATTCCACAGGGACATAATACTGTTTAAAATCAGGGATGTGTTAATAGGTTTGCTACTCTCCCCGGCTCTAGGCACCAAGAACACCCATCACAAGCTGGAGGGCATGCTCAGAATTAGAGGGTAGGGTGGTTAAAAAAAAGCCATGGAAATAGGAGAAGCTGCTGAAGCAGCCCAAATGAATGAGGACATATTGGCTGTCTTAAAATAACACAACCATTCTGAAAGGTTCCACAAGGTCAGGGTAGGAGTTTATTAGGATGGAAGCCACAGGGGATATCCAGCTCAACTATAGCAGTGGGAGTTGGTGTTACTTAAACAGTGGGCTGCCTCTGGAGGAGAAAATTGTCTTGTCAGAAATGCTCACCTCAAGAATGCCTAGTCAGAGTATTTGTCTAAAGGATATAAGGAATAGAGGAGACATAGTACTAGAAGACTCTAAGGATCCTTGGCAAGTCGAAGAGCCCGTATTTTCTCAACCTGATTACGGCAGGGCTTAAAATTTCCTAACTTTCAGAGTTTGATGTGACTTTTAATGAATTGGCTTAAATGAATGATTTTTCAAAGATACTGATTTATGAAAATGGTAAGAAATAATGAATGCTTTTAGAAATCAAGTCAGATATATATATTTAAATCTGAAATCCCGTTCATATGTGTGAAATATGATTTGGAGCTATTCTTGTTTTAACGATCAGACACACACATATTCTGAAACATGTCTTATTTTAGTGAGGGGGAAAGCTCTTGGACACTTCAACAGCATTAATCCATCTTTGCACGGCTGTTCACACAAGACACTGAATTATAGTTTAGTAGAGAAAAAGGGCATAAATCATGGAACATTAAAATTCCAATTCCAATAGTAGATTCTCTCCTGAGACTGGCATAATTCAGATGTCCCCTTGCTGGTTCTCAGCCAGGGTAGCTCGTCAGAATCACCCATGGGTGCCCAGCCTCACCCCAGACCTGCTTAGCATGCATTTCTCTGACAGTTAATGAAGCTAAGCATCCCTTCAGAGGTGTATTGCCCATCTCCTTTGAATTGCCAGTCCCTATCATTTTCCTGTTTTTTCCTTTTTACTTATAGGATCTCTTGGTTTATTAGTGATGTGCAACGTTTCTGTTACACGTAACACGCAAATGGCTTTCTCTCATTCTTTCGTTTACTTCTTGTTGTGTGTAGGCAAAACATTAAGACTAAAATCACCAAACCTATTTGGCATTTTATAAATTTAGCATGCTCTTCAGACCTCCCATGAGAGCAATTCTTGCAGTCAGCAAAGCTGAGGTTTCAACTAAATGAAACCGGTAGAAATGATCGTCTAAGATATTTTAACATTTCAGTGGAAGTTTGTCATTGTTAAAATTCTTGAACGTCGTTAGTACTTAATAAAATACTAAAAATTTCTCAATGTCTTAATTTAAAATGGACACTTCTCTCGATACACATTCTTGGTTTTAGCACGTTGTGTACATAGTCTGTCCTTTTTTATTTGAAAATGGAGAAACAACATGTCATATATCTCCCCCATCTCTATTGGTTTTTTAAAAATAAAAGTATAAATGATTTACAATATTGTGTTAGTTTCAGGTGTATAGTGCAGTGATTCAGTTTTGGATTTTTTTTTCAGATTATATTCCAGTATATGTTATTACAAGATATTGGGTATAATTCCCTGTGCTAAACATTAAATCCTTATTGCTTATCTATTTTATGTATAGTAATTTGTATCTGTTGCTCCCAGACTCCTAATTTGTCCCTCCCCCTCTCCCTCTCCTCTTTGGTAACTGTAAGTTTGTTTTTTACTTGAGTCTGTATATATAGATTCGTTTGTATTATTTTTTTGGATTCTACATACTAGAAAGACATATTTGTCTTTCTCTGTTTGACTTATTTCACTAAGCATAATATTCTCTAGGTCCATCCATGTTGCTGCAAATGGCAATATTTCATCCTTTTTTTCTGTGGCTGAGTAATATTCCTGTGTGTGTGTGTGAGTGTGTGTGTGTGTATCACATCTTCTTTATCCATTCAACTGTCGATGGGCACTTGGGTTATTTCCATATTAGCCTTTTAACTAGATTACAATGAAAACATAAATCATCATTCTCTTTTCCAAAATCTCAGGTTGTTCAGTTCAGTCTCTTTGATTCTTTATCTAGCCAGACAACACTCCTTCTGACTTTTCCCTTTGTTTTGCTAATTATGGTGGGAAAAGAGGGGAGGAGTGTCCTGAATCTCAAAGTGGATGAGAGTAATAGTTTTTAACTCATTGACATATCACTTCTCTCTTATTCTTTTAAACTGGTGTGATTTTTTCTTAACGTTTTCTATTCCTCTCTTTCAAGGAGTTAATTATTTCTCTAATGAATTTTATAAAGTGAGTTCTAATATTTTTTAATGTATTGAGTTCTTCCTGTGTGCCAGGAACTAGGGACACAGAGATAAACAAGGCATGTCTTTGCTTCTAAGTTCAGAGAACAGGCAGGCGGTACAGATGCTGTGATCAACAGAATAATGGATGCAACAGTGTCCATTCCCTAATCCCCAGAAACTTACATAGGAAAAGGGCTTTGTAGATGTGATTAAGGTTAAGGACCTTGAGATGGGGAGGTTAGTCTGGATTGTCTAGGTGGGCCTTATCAAATCACACTAGTCCTTAAAAGCAGAGACCCTTTCCCAGCTCTAATCAGAGCACCAGAGAGATGGTAGCATGAGAAGAATCCAACCAGCTGTTGCTGGCTTTGAAGGTAGAGGAAGGGACCATGAACCAAAGAATGAATGTGGGTAGCCTCTAAAAGTTGGGAAAGGTAAGGGAATGGATTCTTCCCTAGATCCTCCAGAAGAAACACAGCCCCACTGACACCTTGATTTTAGCCCAGTTCTCGAGACCTGCATCAGACTTTTGACCTCCAGAACTGATAATACATTTGTGTTTTTTTTTTTTTTTTTTTTTCTTTTTTTGCGGTACGCGGGCCTCTCACTGTTGTGGCCTCTCCCGTTGCAGAGCGCAGGCTCAGCGGCCCTGGCTCACGGACCCAGCCGCTCCGCGGCATGTGGGATCTTCCCGGACCGGGACACGAACCCGTGTCCCCCGCATCAGCAGGCGGACTCTCAGCCACTGCGCCACCAGGGAAGCCCTGCATGTGTGTTTTTTAAGCTGCTGAACCTGTGGCAATTTGTTAAAGCAGCAAAGCAAAGCTAACACAGATGCTCTCCACTAAGTGTAAGGCAGCTTAGACTGTGATCAGGGTAGAATGGAGGCATTAGGGCAAGTGCTCTGTGTCCTCAGAGTTGAGCATGGCCCAACTGAGAGAGATGAGGAAGTACCACAAAGGAGGAGGCCTGCAAGTTGTCCTTGGAGTATTAGGATTTGGTCAGTCACATGAAGGAAGAGGAGAACATTTCAGACAAAGAGATGAACACCCAAGTCAACATTACAGTACGTTTGCATATCAATTTTCTATATGGGAAAAATTGTGAAAAGCTTGAAAAACAAACATAAGTACTTCTGCTGTTTGCAAAATGGCAGGCTAGATACTCTGAAGGGTCTTTCTGCTTTCCAACAACCATATGGTGACAATACAGGCTTTTCAATGCATTGCTGGGCTTCCAGGAAATAATACCCAAAAACCTCCATCCCACAACAACAAAAAATGGGGTAGTGGCCATCTATGTAGCTCAGACCCACTTTCATGCTGAGACAGCTAAAAAAGATGAAGAAAACACAGTCACCTGGAAATCACCAACATGCTAATAGGCTCATCGGAATTACCAGGCATGAAGATGGGAAGCTAGAGAGGTACACCCAGCACCCAGAGCAGGTTTTGTCCTGGGTGAGCTTCCTGCCCAAGAAAGGTGGCTGAAAGTCTGAGCAGCATAAACAAGGAAAAAAGGTGCTAGCCACAAAAAAAAAAGATGGGTAAATTTGCATTAAAATTGAGAACTTCTGTTCACTAAAAAAAGAAAAGAAAAGAGTAAAGTAGAAAGGCAAGCCACAAAGATATTAGCAACTCAAATAATGAGCATAGAATTCAAATTCAGGATATATAAGGAACTCCAGAAATTCAATAAGCAAAGGCAAACAATCCAATAGGAAAATCTCCCCCAATTATAAACAGACATTTCACAGAAGCAACAGCACAGATGGTAAATAAATATGGTCAGATGCTACCAGAGAAAGGCAAATTGAAACAAGATACCATTTCACATCCATGATTAACAAAATGAAGAAGTCTGACAATTTTGTGTTAAAAAGAATGTCAAGCAATGGGAACGCTTATACAACAACTGGTGCGAATTTATAATGAACTGGTTCAAACACTTTGCGAAAAAATTTGGTATGATGTACTATTTTTGAATGTTTACATATCCTGCAACCCACCAATTCCACTTTTGGTTATATAGCCTAGAAAACCACTGGTACATGAGCACCCAAAGACACATGTAAGAGCATTCATAGCAAAGCTGATGAAAAATATTAATTAGAAACAATTTAGCATAGACAAGGTAATGGTTGAATACGTTGTGATATATTCATACCAGTATTATACAACTGTGAAAGTGAACAAGTATGAATTATAATGTAATAATATATCAAGTGAAAAAGAATTACATGTCATGAAACCAATTTTTTAAAGCTCAAAAAAACCTAAATAATAAATTATTTAGGAATACATTTAGATATGGTAAAACAGGGATTAATTATAATATTGAATGAAAGTAGCAAGTTGCAGAAGAAGACCAGAGTATGACACCATTTTTATAAAGTTCTAAAATAAGAGAGACTATGTATTATTTAGAGATACATAGAGATTTATGTGGTTTCACATGTAAAATTACATATAAAAACCAATAACAAATTGAAATGGTAAGACCAAAATTCAAGATGGGTTATTCTGGCAGAAAGCAGGGGGTTGGGATGATGGAGGGGCTCACAGGAAGTTTCAACAGAATTGCTTATGTTTGGTTCATTCCCTGTGTGATGTGTTCACTGGTGTCCATCATGGTATCATGTTTTTTAATTTACAAGTATATTGCATATATTATTTTGTAGTATCAAATACTACATAATAAAAATTTAAGCTATACAAAATTGTTTTTGCTAAGATGGCTGTTATTCCAGTTCCTCCTTCTTTGGGTGCACTTTTGTGTACCCCCAAACTCAAATGAGGGTCACAGGCCTGAAAGAAGAGGAAAGTGTATTGTGAGATGATATATACCAATGCTGCCTGAGTTCAGCTCAGAACTAGTGATCTTCCCAAACTGGATGTCATAAAATGACAGAGCCAGTTCTCTACTACTCTGTTGGGTTACATTTCAATTTGGTGGCTCATTTTTTTTTTAGTGTACACTGTATGTTTAAAACGCTCTGCTCAGGAGTTCATGTGGGCTTCAAGTGGTCCTCGGCCTTCAAGTGCCTTCCCATCCCAACCCACTGAAATTCAAAGTTGCTTTTACACATTTTAAAGGAAGGGTAGAAAATGTTCCTTTGTCTAAATTACAATTTTTGTTTTAAATATATAGCTTAAACATACAATAAAGGCTTTTCTTCCAAATATGTTGGAAGAGTGGGGAATGACAATTGTTAATAAATCTGAGTTGCAATTTCAATTCAGATTAGTTTCTTAATCATTTTCAGGGCAAATGAGGCAAAAATCTAACTACCCTCACCAACCCCACTCCTATCCCACGGCCGCTCATCTCTCAGAACCACTCCATCTTGCTGGGTTTCCCTCAGGCAGGATATCTTTCTTACCTCACCACCATCTCTGCACAAACATACTCCCATCACTTCTAATGTCCATACCCAGTTCCTTCCCCACCAGCTACCTTTTGCTACAGTCAGGGCTTTTAGGGGTTTGGGGGACTGAGGCAGGTGTGAGGGATTGGGGGAGCCAGGGGGGAGTGGGGGTGTTCTGGGGCAGGGGTTTCATCCGACATAATACATGCAAAGGAATTAATGGCAATCAGAACAACATTGCAGGTTGTGAAATAGATAGAACATGTGTGTTGAAGTTACATAGTCCTGGGTCAGACCCCCCATCTCTTCCACTTTTTAGTTTGGTGACGTTTGAGAAGTTCCTAAACTTCTCAGAGCCTCAGTGTCTTCATCTGTAAAAATAGTTAATAATACCTACATCCTAGGGTGGTTGTAAGGATTTGACTATGTTTATAAATTGTCAATGTTCAGTATACACTCATATATGGTGTTTTATTTGTATTGGGTGAATATTGAAATTATAGAGCTTCTTTCTAGGCTTGTAGATAGAGACATAGATTTGACCCAGTACAGGGTGATTTACTTGCTCATCCTTGAATGCAGATTTCTTCACATTCCTTTTCACTGTTGAATCTATTTCCTGAGGCTTTACAGCCACTGAACCAAAAGTGAGCACAGGAGTTGACCTGTTTGTCATAATACCATCAAACCACATATTTGCTACAGTTTCCTGGTTGTAGAGGTTCCAAATATCTAGGATCTAGAGTGAGAAAAGGATAGCATGTTATTATAAGTTTTTCTTTTACTGAAAAGTAAAAGCTTTAGGAAGCTTATTCTCCATGCACACTAACGCACCAACTAAAAAAGTATGGCTCCAAGTTAAGGATGGGTTCCTGAATACCTGACATATTTCATCTACAATTAGATAGTCATTCCTTTGAAAACATAAAAGTTTTTGAACTTCATGAAACCCCATTAAAATGCATATTTTCCTGACAATACTGTGAGCTAATACTGTGGCTAATACTCTTGTGAGGATTAATTGACAGGAGAGAGATAGGACTTCTTCATTTACTTTGGACTTGATTTGAAATCAAATTAGCACTTGGAATGAAGATGACTTTGGCCTTCCATACACATTCCTTCCAAGTTTGTTCATAGAAAGCACCACTATGATCACATGTGATTGTGCTTACTAAAGGAGGAAAATCCTTTTAAGTTACAAAAAAATGTAAAATAAAGGACTCTCTTCTTTTTTTAATTGAAGTATAGTTGATTTACAATATTATATTAGTTTCAGGTGTACAGCATACTGATTCAATATTTTTGCCGATTATACTCCATTATAGGTTATTACAAGATAATGGCTGTAATTCCCTGTGCTATACAGTATACCCTTGTTGCTAATCAATTTTATACATAGTCGTTTGTATCTGTTAATCCCACACTCCTAATTTGTCCCTCCTCCCTTCCTTCTCCCCTTTGGTAACTGCAAGTTTGTTTTCTATATCTGTGACTCTGTTTCTGTTTTGCATATATCAATACATACATTTGTATTATTTTGTAGAGTCCACATATAAGTGATATCAAACAGTATTTGTCTTTCTTTGAATTACTTCACTAAGCATAGTATTCTCTAGGTCCATCCATGTTGCTGCAAATGGCAGAATTTTGTTCTTTTTTATGGCTGAGTAGTATCCACTGTATACATAGACCACGTCTTCTTGATCCAATCACCTGTTGATGGGTTGCTTCTATGTCTTGGCTATTGTAAACAGCACTGCTATGAACATTGAGGTGCATGTATCTTTTCTAATTAATGTTTCTGTTTTTTCCAGACATATACCCAGGAGTAGAATTGCTGGGTCATATGGTAGTTCTATTTTTAGTTTTTTCAGGAACCGCTATACTGTTTTCCATAGTGGCTGCATACTGAGTTGTCTGAGCTGTTTTATATTTTGGAATATTAATCTGTTGTCAGTGGCATCATTTGCAAATATTTTCTCCCATTCTGTAGGTTGTCTTTTCATTTTGTCTAAGGTTTTATTTGCAGTGTAAAAGCTTTTAAGTTTAATTAGGTCCCATGTGTTTATTTTTGCTCTCATTTCTTTTGCCTTAGGAGACTGATCCAAGAAAACATTGCTACTATTTATATCAAAGAATGTTCTGCCTACATTCTATTCTAGGAGTTTTATGGTTTCAGGTCTTACATTTAGTTATTTAACTATTTTGAGTTTATCTTTTTACATGGTGTGAGGAAATGTTCTAATCTCACTGTTTTACATGTGGCTGTCCATTTTTCCCAGTACCACTTGTTGAAGAGACTGTCTTTTCTCCATTGTGTTTCTTGTCTTCTTTGTCATAGATTAATTGATTGTAGGTGTGTGGGTTTATTTCTGGGTGCTCTATTCTCTCCCATTGATCTATATGTCTATTTTTGTGCCAGTACCACACTGTTATGATTACTGTAGCTTTGTAGTATAGTTGAAGTCTGAGAGGGTTGTACCTCCAGCTTTGTTCTTTTTTCTCAAGATTGCTTTGGCAATTTGGGGTCTTTGTGGTTACATATGAATTTTAGGATTATTTGTTCTAGTTCTATGAAAAATATCATGAGTATTTTGATAGGGATTGAATTAAATCTGTAGATTGCTTTGGGTACCATGGCCATTTTAACAATATTAATTCTTCCAATACAAGAACAAAAGATATCTTTCCATTTCTTTGTATCATCTTCAATTTCCTTCATCTGTGTTTCATAGTTTTCAGAGTATAGGTCTTTCACATCCTTGGTTAAGTTTATTCCTAGGTACTATAATATTTTTGATGCGATTTTAAACAAGATTTTTTTTTTTTTTACTTTCAATTCTGATATTTCATTATTAGTGTATAGACTCACAACAGATTTCCATATATTAATCTTGTATCCTGTAACCTTGCTGGAAGTATTTATTAGTTCTAATAGTTTTTGTGTGGAGACTTTAGGGTTCTCTATATAGAGTATCATGTCATCTGCAAATACTGACAGTTTTACTTCTTCCCTTCCAACTGGATACCCTTATTTCTTTATCTTGCCTGATTGCTGTGGCTAGGACTTCCAATGCTATGTTAAATAGAAGCAGTGAGAGTGGGCATCCTTGTTTGTTCCTGAATTTAGTGGAAAGGCTTCCATATTTTCACCACTGAGTATGTGGGTTTGTCATAAATGGCCATTTTGTTCTTTGTCTTCCAGTTGTGGTTATAGTTCTTCTCTGATCATTCATTCTTATTTGTGTTTCTCCCATTGTGGTTTGATGATTTTCTTTTGTAGTATGCTTGGGTTCCTTTATCTCAACATTTCTTTTAGGGTAAGTTTAGTATTGCTTAATCTTTTAGTTTTTGCTTGTCTGAGAAATTCTTTATCTCTCCTTCTATTCTAAATGATAATCTTGCTGGGGAGAGTATCCTAGGTTGTGGGTTTTCCCTTTCAGCAGTCTGAATATACCATGTCACTCACTTCTGGCCTGCTAACTTTCTGCAGAGAAATCAGCTGATAGCCTTATGGGGATTCCCTTATACATGACTCTCTGTTTTTTTCTCTTTCTGCCTTTAGAATTCTCTCTTTAACTTTTGCTATTTTAATTATATGTCTTGGTGTGGGTCTGTTGGGGTTCATCTCATTTGGGACCCTCTATGCTTTCTGTACTGGATATCTGTTTCCTTCTTCAGATTTGGGAAGTTTTCAGCAATAATCTCATCAAATGAATTTTTGATCCCCTTCTCTCTGTCTTCTTTTGATACAAATGTAGGCATGTTTGATGTTATCCCAGAGATCTTGCATGTTGCACTTGTTTTTGTTTGTTTGTTTTGTTTTGTTTTTTGTCATTCTATTGTTCTGATTGAGTGATTTCCATTCTTCTATCTTCCAGATCACTTATGTGTCCTTCTGTGTCATTTATTCTGCTATTCATTGCTTCTGGAGTATTCTTGGGATCCCAGATACTGAATTATCTATGTTTGATTGGGTTTTTCTATTTTCTAGTTCCTTATTAAAATGATCTGTGTTTAGATCATTTCTCTTCCCAATTCAGTTAGCATTTTTATTACCAATGATTTGAATTCTTTATCTGGTAAGTTGCTTATTTCTGTTTCATTGTTTTTTCATGGGTTTTCTCTTTGCTCTTTCAGTTGAGAGTAGTTCCTCTGCCTTTTCATTTCACTTAAGTTTCTCTGTGTCTATGAACCTAGATGAAACAGTTAGCTATTTTGGTTTTGAAGGGGTGTTCTTATGTGGGAGTGTCCCTATGCTGTGTGCATGTGCCCACTGCCTTTGGTGGGAGAGCTGGATTTGATGTGGATGCCAGCCATGTCTTTCCTCAGGGTGAGCTGGCAGCTGTCACCTTGGTAGCGGTTTGGGCTGGAGGTGGAGGAGCTAGAGGTAGAGCTGTGTGTGAGGCAGGACATCCTCTCTGCTCAGTAGTTGTCACCGCCCTTGGGTCTGCTCCCAAGTTGCTGGAGTGGAAGCCCCAAGGGTCAGGCTTGAGCTGACTCTTCTCCCTTAAAATGTGTGTTTTTCCTTCTCTTCATTCTGGGATCTTTGCTCCAAAAGGAGGGGAGTGGCAAGTAGGGCTCATGGGCTTACAGAGTTTGGCTCAGCTGTACCCCATGATCCTGTCTTTTCACTTGTTTCACTTGTGGCCACCCCAGATCTAGTGCTAGGCTGTAGCATGGAGTGACTGGGGCCAGAATGTTCCTTTGGCTTGGGCTGGGACATGCAGCAAGGTGGTCCCGGGCTGCTTCTGGGGTGCCACTTGAATACGTGCCAACAATGGCTGCCTCCATGAAGGGCTCTCTTTATATCAGTTTTCTTTTAAAAAGATCAGCTTTTTAAAAAATAAATTTATTTATTTTATTTATTTACTTTTGGCTGCTTTGGTTCTTTGTTGCTGTGTGCGGCTTTCTCTAGTTGCAGCGAGTGGGGTCTACTCTTCATTGCAGTGACTGGGCTTCTCATTGTGGTGGCTTCTTTTGTTGCAGAGCATGGGTTCTAGGTGCATGGGCTTCAGTAGTTGTGGCACGCAGGCTCAGTAGTTGTGGCTCAGAGCTCTAGAGCACAGGCTCAGTAGTTGTGGCGCCCGGGCTTAGTTGCTCCGCAGCATGTGGGATCTTCCCGGACCAGGGCTCGAACCCGTGTTCCCTGCATTGGCAGGTGGATTCTTAACCACTGCACCGCCAGGGAAGCCCAAAAGATCAGCTTTTACAAGACAATAAAAACAAGACCTTCTAATGTCAGTTTACAAATAAGTTTCAGAAACACTTCCACTATCCAAAAAAATAAAAAATAAAGCTAATTAGAGTTACAACAATAAAGCTATTTGTTAAATCCCTTTTTATTTCATGTTTGTCCTTGGTGTCTTGATTATTATTTCTTACTGAGGAACTTATACCAAGGTGAGAAAATTCCCAAAAAAGACCAAATAGATACTTGCTGCCTGACACTTGTGTTCTGTGTGACAGTTTAAATGTCGTAAGCTTCATTTCTCAATAGCAAAATAAGCCCTTTCTGCATCTGCCATAATCATTTCCCCAGATTTGGAGTATGTCTCAATTCACTTATTTGCCAAAACTGACCTCTAAATTTACCTTTTCGGCCAAATAGAAGGGAGCAAGTGGATTCTCACTACCTCCACTCTTTAAAAGCAATAACCGAATAATGTATATTGTTGTCAAGCCAATCTAAGCTGCTTTTGGGCAAGGATGTTGTCTCTCTTGCATGTTCTTCACAAATGTGTATGTAACGATTAATTTCTGTAGACATTAACTGCATAGAAAATATGCTGATGAATTGGAATCTAGATTCTAGTTTCTTTTTCTTTCTTCCAACCAGGGGTCAAAAATTCAAATGTATACATGTGTGAAGGCTTCATGTAAGACAATAGGGAGCGGTTAGAGCTACTGCAAACATGAGAGCAATATCCTCTCTAAAGGCTTTCAAATTTTAAAATAACAATAAACACTATAAAAGCTTTAAATTTTTTGATTGACCAAATTTGTTCCAACAGCCAGCCAGTTTTCTAATTCTATATATAATAAAATGAAAAGCGTCTTTTGTCCTCCCTGTTTAGAGTCAAAACATGTTCTCTCTGGATGAGATTTTAGAGACTATCCTTTCTGTGCCTTCTTGATATTATAGATACAACAGCTGACGGGCAGAAATCTCTTACCTTCGTGCACGAACTTTTCTCGCTGTGAGTTCAAAATGAGACTTTGAGCTCTGGTTTCCAAACCCTATGCCTGATCCTCAGGGGACCTGAGCAATGGCCCCTGGGTGGTGGCAGCCTCAGATGATGGAGTGGCAGCAAGGCTGGCAGCCCAGGTGGGCTCTGAAGGCTCCTTCTCTTTGTCCTGGGCTCCAGAGACACTGACCTATACAAAAAATTCAGTTTTGAATCTGGTGATATCAAGTCAAAAAAGCTACTTTACTTTGGGGAACACTTAAAGAAAAGTTTCTCCCCAGTTCTTCAATATTAATTATTTCAATAAAAGCCCACGAAACGATGCCTCTCCTCTATGTCAGGCATTCCTGAATGCATAAGTTATGGATTTTCTGACCACCTCTTGGTCACACACATTTTTCCCACTGCCAGGCACAAATGCTTTTGTGCTGGGCCTTTCAGAGAGATCTACCTGCAGGGTACAAAACATGTGAGTTTGGGAGGAGTTCATCTTCATCCTTTTCTTAGTCAGTTGTATGAAGAGGGAAAATAACCACTAATTTCTTTGACCTTTTTTTTTTTTTAAATGGCCTTTTCCTCTCTGTTTTCTAAAACTAGAGAACTTAACAATATATTCCAAAATATCTACCATGAACTCCACCAATGTTGAGATTGGGAATTGAAGTGACAGAGGACAATAATACTGTTAAAATAAAAACAATAGCAGTCACTTCTCATCTCATCCTATTATCTGGACCCCAGCAAATGTCAAATGCTGCAGGATGCTTAGCTTCTAAGAAGTTCTGAGAAATGTATGCTAGCTAAGGGATAAAGGATTATAATTTCAAAAGCAAATTTTCTGAACTAAGATTTCCAAGTTTCATCTAAATTTATGATATGTAATGAAACAAGGAAGAAAATGTGTTTTGCTTAAAAACTTAAAAAAAAGTCACATCAGTTATTCTTGACTACAGTTGCCAGGAGCTAGGACAATCCTTTATGGGTCTAATTAAGTTCTTTTTCTTTTTCCTTGGACCCCAGCTACATGAGGTTGAATCGATAATTCATTTCAGTCCTAGCACAGGGTGGTCATTTATCCTCGCAAGGCCCTCTCTTGTTTGTTTGCTTTTGTTTATTTATTTAAATAGGCAAATCTGTGAACTAGGTAAAGTCATTTTTGATGCTTCCTCACCTGTGGTTCCTGTCATCTTTTTTTTTTTTTTTGCGGTACGTGGGCCTCTCACTGTTGTGGCCTCTCCCGTTGCAGAGCACAGGCTCCGGACACGCAGGCTCAGCGGCCATGGCTCAGAGGCCCAGCCACTCCACAGCATGTGGGATCTTCCCAGACCAGGGCACGAACCTGCGTCCCCTGCATCGGCAGGCGGACTCTCAACCACTGCGCCACCAGGGAAGCCCCCCTGTCATCTTATGACCAAAGCCAGCTGTCATCATTAGCTGCTCTCTGCCACCTAAACTCTTCCACTGCTTTTGATTCTGTACCCCCACACACACACAATGCGGAAGAGCTAGCTAACTCTATTACTCATGTATGTATATTTTTACAATAATTAAATGATTATCAGAGCAAATATTTCCATTGGGACTGGTCTGGTTATCAGCCTATATAAAGGGCACTCAATTCAAATACAGTAGTGATGTTTCACTAACCCCAAACACATCTTTTGGTACAAATGGTGGTAGAACTCTGGGTCAGTTGGCATTCCTCTTTCTTTCAGAATGATCCTGTATATGCAGATGATGATTTGAATGTGAATTTTGTTATATTCATAGAACTACAGAATTTTAAGTTTAGAGGAAACATTTATCAGTACTTCATTTTCTGTGGAGGAATCTGAAGCTCCAAATAATTAATAATCTAAAGCTTCCCCCAAATTATTGGTAAGTTAGTGGCAAAATTAGAAATGCCCTTTTCAGGAAAGAAGTACTGTTTTGTTTTGTTTTTTTGCTTGCTCATATTTCATTTGAAGCAAAAAATAAGTTAAAAGAAAAGCTTGACTGAGGAGTAGCTTATCAAACATAAAAAAGACAACAGACGTTGTGGCTACACTTGAGATATACTGTCAGGTGAGAATGTTCCTTTGAAGAACTTCACTGGGCAGCATGGTTCTCCTAAAGGAATTAACTCAGCCTCTAAATAACCATCTTGTTCAAGTCTTAAGCTCTCATAAGTCATTCTTTACCTCTTGTAAGTTTAGGAGTGTATGTTTTCTTTCTCAATCACGTCATTATTTGGGAATTAAAAAAAATAAATTTATTTATTTTAGGCTGTGTTGGGTCTTCGTTGCTGTGTGTGGGCTTTTTCTAGTTGTGGCGAGCAGGGGCTGCTCTTCATTGTGGTGCGCGGGCTTCTCATTGCGGTGGCTTCTCTTGTTGTGGAGCATGGGCTCTAGGCACACAGGCTTCAGTAGTTGTGGCACACGGGCTCTAGAGCTTAGGCTCAGTAGTTGTGGTGCACGGGCTTAATTGCTCTGTGGCATGTGGGATCTTCCCGGACCAGGTCTCGAACCCGTGTTCCCTGCATTGGCAGGCGGATTCTTAACCACTGCGCCACCAGGGAAGCCCTATTTGGGAATTTTGACTACTAGAACATTACACCTCAGGTTCTAGAACAAGTGAAATTTTTTTTTCATAAATGAGAATAATTTTATATTTTGGCTCCATGTGATTTCAGTTTATTTAAGCAAATACATAACTATATTATGTATAGTTTACATAATACATATTTATGTTATATATTATAGTTTTCCATTTTTATAATTTTCTTATTACAAAACAAACATGTTCATTGAAGGGAATTTACAAAATCTGGACAAGCAAGGAGGAAACTAGAAATCACAAGTGATTCCACTTCCCAGAAATAATTGTTGTTGATACTCAGGTGGTTTTTTCCCCAGTCTTTTTTCTATATGCATATATATATATTTTTTTAATTAATTATTTTTTTTATTATTATTTTTTCTTTGGTACATGGGCCTCTCACTGTTGTGGCCTCTCCTGTCGCGGAGCACAAGCTCCGGATGCGCAGGCTCAGCGGCCATGACTCACGGGCACAGCCGCTCCGTGGCATGTGGGATCTTCCCGGACCGGGGCACGAACCCGCGTCCCCTGCATCGGCAAGCGGACTCTCAACCACTGCACCACCAGGGAAGCCCTCCTCTAGGCTTTATTATTTTATTTTATTTATTGATTTTTTTGGCCATGCCACAAGGCATGCGGAATCTTAGTTCCCAGACCAGCGATCAAACCCGCGCCCCCTGAAGTGGAAGCAGCGAGTAGTCCTAACCACTGGACTCCCGGAGAATTCTCTCCTCTAGGCTTTAATGTCATCATTTTACAGTAGGGAAAGATTAGCCCCTAACATACCTTCCAACTCTGAAAGTGGGATATAAGCCGCCCCAAACTTTACTGGCAGAATACACACCGAATTCATGATAGTGGCTGCTTCTGGAGAGAGGAGGAGGAAAGAGACTCTGAAGGAGAACAGCAAGGACTCTAAGTTTGTCTGAAGCAACAGTGATGAGCAGAGGGAAACACCAGTTATGTCTGGGTGGTGGGCACTCCAGTGTTTGCTATGTGCGTTCTCTGTTATTTTATTTTATTATAAATCTTAAACCTAAACACAACAGGCTGCCTATCAGCTCTGCACACTTCTGCTCCCCCCACACTGGCCTGCCTTGGAGGAGGTGAATGGCCCCAGCTCCGAGCAGGGCTCACACAGTAAAACACAGCAGAGGAGCCGGGCACATGAGGGGCCAACACCTGGAGGCCGGGCTGTTCCATGCAGCTGGACAGGCAGATGTGTTATGCTCAGTCCTTTCTAGCCTTTAGAGCAGATCTTTAAGGGGAGAAAACAGATTTCAAGCAGCATCCAAGAATGTGAGTATATGACCTAAAGAAGGATAACTGAATAGGTGCCACACAGTTCTAGAAGGTCCTTTGGTTTCTGATTTCCGAACATTTTCCTCATAACTCATTACCCAGAACCTTGCATATATTGCAGACAAGCTCTTTAAACTTGAGCTCCCGTCTCCCCTGGATGAGTGCTGATGATCATGAGTATTAGCCCATGTGCTCAGACTTAGCTTTTCCCAGCAGTGCAGGGCCACGTTTCTCCCAGTCAGCTGTGGGGATTCTGCTCCTGCCAGCTGGGGCACGGCCAGGGCCTTCAAGGTGCCTGGCTTCGCAGGTTCTGACCTTGATTGAGGCTTCCCAGGTAATAACACTTCTTTGCCAGGTCTCTCAGCACGCAAGCACTTACTGAATGCTCTCCATTTGCATTTAAGGTTGCTGAGGGCTGTGAGGAACACCTTGAGTTTGGGCGGCACCTCCCCTGATCGCCTGCAGCTTTCCTACAGGGAAACTGCAGGATTTTATTCTGTCTAAACCCTCTCATACATTAGCATCATGTCCTCCATTCTGGCATTGCCCACTAAAGGTTTTGGACCGTTCTAATCACATACTTTTACAAAAGGAAGAATATTCTGGTAATAATCCCTTATTTTACAAATGAGGAAATGGAAACCTTAAGAAACAGGTGATTCACCCAATGCCAGGCAGCTGTCAGATCTCATTTCTAAGATGTCATTCACTGTGAAATACACTATAAATTTTAAGTCTAAAAAAAGACCACAGCATGCTAAGCAAATGCATACCAATCTCTGAAATAATAAAGTAGGAAAAGTATAAATTCTGGAGACAAGGAAATAAAGGATTTAGCTTCAGCATTGAGACTACAAGCCAAGTTTCCTGACTTCCAGATCTGGCATGGTCTTTCTAGATCAGTTTGCAATATGTTATTTTTTTCTGCTCCCTAAGAGAGGAACATCTTACATTCTAAGGCTAATAAGTCTATGATTAGTAATATATGAGGCTTCCACAGACACATCACCTGGCAATACTAATAATTCATTGTTATGCAGTTTATCAAGAAGAATTTGAGGGGTTTTTTTGACTACCACAATGAGAAAGTATTAATTTTACTTTATAAACAAATAAATTATTGTATTGACCAATATAACTGTATCTGTGTATGTGGCTTAGTCAAGGCCACTTACAAATAATTAGGTCTGATTTCAGGAAATCAGCCTAATTTTCATGTCAGTGGAGAAAATAAACTAGTATTAGGCTTAGTCCCAAGTTTTTTGAAAGTTTAAAAAGTCCATGTATTTTGAAAGTATTGATTATGGACTTTGAATAGGCTACTGCATTCAATAGTGAGTATAATATGATTGAGCAACCTATAAAATTTTACTTGAATATGACATAAGGAGAAAATATAGATGTACTCAAATATTTGTGTCTTTTTCCTAATCTGTCATGGATACTCAGTACCAAGTTAAAATGTAGGCCATGGTACTAAAGACAGGTTTTTAAGAAAATTCAGCCAAAATGGAATCGTATATATGATAAATAATTCAATGATGTTATTTTTAATTTTAATTTTATTTTATTTTTAAAGAAGATGTTGGGGGTAGGAGTTTAGTAATTTATTTATTTATTTTTGCTGTGCTGGGTCTTCGTTTCTGCGCGAGGGCTTTCTCTAGTTGTGGCAAGTGGGGGCCGCTCTTCATCGCGGTGCGCGGACCTCTCACTGTCGCGGCCTCTCTTGTTGCGGAGCACAGGCTCCAGACGCGCAGGCTCAGTAGTTGTGGCACACGGGCCTAGTTGCTCCGCGGCATGTGGGATCCTCCCAGACCAGGGCTTGAACCCATGTCCCCTGCATTAGCAGGCAGATTCTCAACCACTGAGCCACCAGGGAAGCCCTCAATGATGTTATTTTTAAAAGAGCAAAAAAATAAAATGACACTATCAGCAAGTAATGGATAAGCTGAAGAGGATATAGAAAAGAGAGATGGGATAAGAGTTTTGAGACCATATTATTAAATACTGATAAGAAATGATGAGGCCCTGATCTAAAGCAGTAGAGGTATTGATGAGGAGAAAGGAATTGAGAGCATAGATCGAGGGATGATAAGAACAGACCAAAGACCATAGTACCAACAAGTGGGGACGATACAGTGAGAACAGAGCTACAGGTGTATCCCAGGTTTCTTGCCAGGTACCCGGCTGGTTGGAGGGACCATACCCCTAGAAGGAAATCTGGAGGAGCAGCACGGTGAACGTATTCCATGTTGAATGCCTGCAGGGCACCCAGAAGAAGATGTGCACAGACAATCAAAATGTGAATCCGGGACCCAGGAGAAAGGTCTGGATTGGGGAGGCAGATTTGAGAGTTAGCACACGTGGCTTTGGAACTCAGAAAGAGAATATGGAACAAGAAGAGAAGCAGGCTAAGGACAAATCTCAGAAAAATTGAGTTTAATATGAAGGGGTAAACAGAGAAAGAAAAAACCCAAAAGCAATTGAGAAAGAATGCTCAGAAGAAGGACAAGGAAGAGAGACAACTTGCAAAATCAGAAATAAGCAGCAGCACGGTGATACATGCAAAAGAAAGATTAGGTAAGAATATGGCAATAAAGATTTGGCAATTAAAGGGTTGTTGGTGACTTTTCCATCTGAGCTTCAGGGGCATATTGGAGGCAGCAGCCTGACTTCAGAGGGTTTCCCAGGGGAATGGAAGTGAGGAAACAGTGAGAGCCACAGGGAGATGGAGAGAAGGAGAGTGAGGGTGCATGTGTGGTTGTGGGGGGCAGAGACAGCAGAGACTGGCCTGTGGAATAACTTTATTATATAAACATAGCGATAGGGCAGTAGCAAAAGGGACATGTGAACTAAGAGAGGGTTTGGGAATTTTTTTTTTTTTTTTTTTTTTTTTTTTTGCCATACGCGGGCCTCTCACTGTTGTGGCCTCTGCCGTTGCGGAGCACAGGCTCCGGATGCACAGGCTCAGCAGTCATGGCTCACGGGCCCAGCCGCTCTGCGGCATGTGGGATCCTCCCGGACCGGGGCACGAACCCGTGTCCCCTGCATCGGCAGGCGGACTCCCAACCACTGCACCACCAGGGAAGCCCAAGTTCGGGAATTTTTGAGATGGGAGAGGCTGAAGCCTATTTCCTGACTCTACGGAAAGAGTCAGAAGTGCCGGCAGGAAAGAGTACCACAGGGAAGGAAGATCCTGGTCTTGGAAGAGGCAGAAGGGAATGGCCTCAGAACACAGTAGGGGACAAGCAGGTGTCACACCAGAGTTGAGGACAGAGCCCATGGTCAGGTCTGAGGGTGAAGGGACACATCCAACTCCATTATCAAGGCAGAACCTGCCTAAGGCTCTGGTTCTCGAAGAAATTGCCAGTGGAACCCTGGTTTCAGAAGTGGCCCTCTTTAGATGGATCTTGAGATGGAGTAAGAACACAGAACGGTTGTGGGGCATTGAGAGGAAGAGATGGAAAAATTGAAAATGGAGATGGAGATCTTTGAGCAGCTTGTGTGATAATGAAAGGAGGGGAGAAATGCGGCCCGTGGAATGGGGACCAGGGATAGGGTCTCACTAAAAGAGAGGATGGACAAGGAGAGGGCAGGACAGCCAGCAAAGTCAGCCTGCTGTGTTAGTTTTCTGTAATTTACATCAATACAGAACATCCACTTCTTCCATAGAAATGAGGAACCGGCATGCTCGGCTTAAGGCTGGCATTGGACTATACATCAGGACCATATTAAATAGAAGGAGGGGACTCTGAGCTCCCCCTTGGCCTCCACCATGCCTCTCCACCTCATGCAGGAGCTACTCAGGGGGACTCTTGCCACACCAGCTTGGCTGTCACCTTCACTGTGTTGCTGTGGAATCACTCCTCATAGGAATCCCACAGCCTCCTTTCTACAGAGAGAAAAAAATTTCTGCTGCCAGTTATCTAAGTTATTTGCAATCTGGGGACAATTTTTCATAATACAAAAAAGAACCTTTATGGAAAGGGTAGACAGGGCTTCTTTCTGCTCTTTCAAGGGGGAAAGAAATCTGCAATACTGTTACAAGAAACTGGCTTCAGTGAGTAAACACTCTTTGCATTGACATTAATTATGAATACATTTAGAATGACAAAAAGTGACTTCATATATGAAATCCATATACTTATTTGCCTAATGGGCCATTACTGGATGTAGCCACTTGGTCTGATTAAATGATGTTTACTTGATTTAATTGCCCTCTTCCCATTTGTATCTGGGAAATCTTTCCCCGATAGGCCACACCCAGAAAGAATAAAGGAACATCAAGTACCAACATTGTTAGTCCCATAAAAGATAAGGATTTTTTTATGTATACAATCTTGTTAATGATGGTATAGTTGATGCCTTTCACCGAAGGAAATCTTCAGATTTCTTTTTCTAACAGTTGGTATAGCCTTGGTTTGGTCCATAAGTATTTATTGAGCATCTACTGTGTGCAAGACGAAGCACAGTTTTAGGTCCTGAGAGACACAAAGTTTAATTAGACACAGATGTCCTCAAGGAATTTAAATCCATCAGGAAAGTTAAGGTACATACAGAAATAGTATTAACGATGTTAAAATGTGGTAAATTCCAGAAGAAAGTATAAACTATCCTGAGATTTCAGGAAAGAGGCAGAATAGAATGGATGTACATGTTTAGCTTCTCAAGACTGGCCTGAAAAGGCAACAGAGCTGGGATTGCCAAAGCGTTATGAATTTAGTGGAACCTGGGAAATCCTTCTGCTTTCCATATTTCCCAGTACATCTGTTTGTTGATGTATAGTGTACATCATGTTCATTCCACAACTAGATAAAATAGTTCAAATGCAAGTCCTTCTTGACTTAAATCAACCCATTGGCTTAGATTTCTCACAAAAGTGTAATAACTGATACCAGATTTTCCCCTAAAAACAGATTTTGATAGAAAGGAGAGGAAGAAGGAATACAGAGCTAGGTGTCTTAAGGAGTGATAGAAGAGACAACAGAGGGGAAATAGAGACGCAAAAAGGGAAACAGGGCTCCTGAGATTATTTATTTTGCAGTATTGCCTAGGGTAGGCTTGGGAACAATCTGAGGATTGAAAGGTTTTGACAGATTCATGTTACTTTAGGTGTTTCGATACTATAATTATACTTTTAGATAAAGGTGGGTGTGCATGCACAGATACATACATATGTTTTTGTATTTATGTGTGTGTGTACATTATATATACGTATGACCGATCTAAAATGTGAATATAAATGCATATACGTTTGTTCAGACTAAATATCTTTTAGGATTGTTCATTTTAAAAAATTCACTCTTACTTCGGTGCTTGTGCAAAGAGAGACAGAGTGAGAAGGTATAGAGACAAGAGGGACTTTCCAAGTTCAAGTTCATTACAAGCTCCCACTATCTCAGTCAGAGGGCCCCTAGGGAGATCCAACTGATACCCACCCTGTGACTCTTGGTGTTGCAAATCTAAACTATTTTGGATGTCCTCTTCTTATGCCCTCCCCTCCCCAGCTACTAGAATGCTTCCTCTGTCATAACCTGTTAACATCACTTTTCTCTCAGGGCATCTAACCTGCATCATGACACCAGAGGCACAGGCTGTTGTCTCATTCTGTGCCGTTGCCTTGGATGTCCCTCAGCCACCTCCGCTTTGGTACAAAATAAGCCCATTATTTTCCTTCAAAGAACCCTACCCTGACTCCTGTATTCTCCATCTCAGTGGATGGTGTTTCAGTTCACCCCATCTCCAAGCTAAAGATACAACCGTCCTCCCCAAACCCTCTCCCTAACCTCCAATCCATTCAGTCACTAAATCCTGTTCATTCTACCCCAGAAATGGCTTTCCAATCCACGTGTCCCTTTATTCCAATGGCCCCTGCCTTAGTTTAAGGCCTCATTATCTCTCACCTGGACCATTACTCCTCTTTTCCCACCTCCAGTCTCCTCTCCCCGCCTCCTTCTCTTTATCGTTCATAGTGCAACCAAATGTGACCATATGACCCTTGCTTTTAAGACTCTCCTGCTTTCTCCTGGTTGCCTGGCCTATGGATGAAGTTCAAGCTCCTTAGCTTGACACATGAAGCCATTTATAATTCGTCCTCAAATTATTTGTATAGTTTTAACTCTCGCCCTTCTGCCAGATACACCTTCGGCTCCAGTTAGATTGAACTTGTCCTCATTTCTTAAAATGCCATTCCCTTTGGATTTCCCCTTTGCCCCCACATGTTCCCTTTTCTTGGAAATACGCTTCCCCCTACTCTTGCCTTGAAAAACACTTACTTAGTCTTAAAACTCAGCTCAACACCACCTCCTCTGTAAAGGCTTCCATTACTCTGCCCTGAACTTAACTGCACTGTCTCTCGAGCTTCATCCATAGCTCTGCTGAAGTTCTTAATACTTCTTGTACTTATCCGATCACTGAGAGACCACGGACTTCTCCTGGGCAGGAACTGTGTCCTAAGAGCCACCCCTGAGCACTGCAGTAAATGATCAGTACATGCCACTGGAATTCATTGATTATGAGGAGAGCTCCGTTTAGGCACCACTTGCTGGGTGAAACCTGAGTTTGCTCTTGTGTAGGAAGTTTTTAGAAAGGGACACGGGTTGACTAAGGGAAGAACAAAGGGGTAACTCACACAAGCAGGAGGAGATGGACTGTGCACATTACTGTCTGTAATTTACTTTGAAATGCTCAGTAAAACCTAGAGTTGGCAAATCCCCATGGGCCAAATCTGCGTCTTCACCTGTTTTGGGAAATAAGTCTTATCCGAACACAGCCGTGTTTATTCATTGAAGTACTGGCTATGGCTGCTTTTGCATTTCAAAGGCAGAGTTGAGTCATGGCAACAGAGATCAAATGGCCTGCAAAACCCAAAATCTTTACTATATGGCCCTTTACAGGAGGGGTTTGTTGATCGCGTGATATAGACCATGTGATATAAATGCGTGTGTGAATTTCAATCTACAATCCAGGGGCAGTCTGTTGCCCTAATTGGAATGTCCCATCTCAAAGTCGGTTTGTATTTAATCAAATAGAAATATATTAGAGACCTTTCTGTCCCTTTTTGAACATAATATAAAAATCTTGTGAGTCCTGTAATCTTGTCCCCGTAGGAATGGCATCCTAGGCCTGGCTCCTGAATGGTTCTCAGGGCCTTAGTCCAACTATACAGTTAGCTGAATCCTGATGCTTGAATACTGTTGCACTGGCTCAAAATGAGTCTTTCGTGTCTATGAAGACTTCATAAAAGGACAGCACAGGGACTTCACTGAGCGTACAAAATAGGGACACACTGCTGTGTGCCTGCTTGCTAGACGATGTCCATACATGTAGTGAACCTCAGTCCACAGCTGCTTTAGTTGTAACTTGGTGGGGAAGAGACTACAACACTCACTTAGCAGTAACTATGAGAGGCTCTCCAGTTTTCACCTAAAAGAAACTAACAGTTGCTTGTGACCTGATCGGCTGAAGTCAGTTCCCAGAAGCTTGCTCTAAGGACGATCACATTTGTCTCAATACATTCAGGAGGTAGTTCTCTCACGCATAGGTGATTGGGGAGCTCTGAAACGAAGCACCCACCTTGTGCGATATGCATGCATAGTTTCCCTCCCTGTCCCCGCTCTGGGCACAGGCAGGGGAAGCTCAATGAACAAGAGCGTGGATTGGAAGGTGGGAGAGTGCAGGCTGAGCATGTGTGCACTTGGAAGAAACTTGAGAGGGTGCAAAGTGGGGAGTGGATACACAGACAGATGAGGGAGAATTGTGACCCCATACAGAAAGATCTGCCAATGTTGCAAGGGAGTGATTCAAATAGTATAGTATTAATCTGATCTAATGTACATGATTACTTTTGGTGGTGGCAGGGATGTAATATAAAAATATTATTTGTAACATTTAATAAATAATGATAAAATATGGAAATATTAAAAAATCTCATATTCAAGCTCATAAGCCCCAGAGGTATTTCAGAACTAGAAATCTGGAGACAAAAGCCTGCTATTTAGAGCCAAGGACCTGAAAACATCCATACCTCAGTTGATTCTCGACAGCGTGGGGAAAGGTTGTCTTTGATGTAAAACAGACTGAATACATGATTTTAGGCTCACAAATTAAGCAAGACAGTTACTTACGGACTCAGAAATTTCTTTCCGGGGTTCTGGAGCGGATTCAGTGAGTTCTTCCCCCGATATCCCAAATCCAGGTTGAAACAGTGGTGAACCCAAAATATGAGAGGTAGGATTTAAAATCCTCACAACTTTTTTTAAACAATTTTTGCCTCAGGGTGTCTATCTTTTAAAAGAGAAGTAGAAAAGGGAACAGGAGGAGCAGTGAAACATTACTCAAAATCTGTTTAAAGAGACCTTTTGGGGGCTTCCCTGGTGGCGCAGTGGTTGAGAGTCCGCCTGCTGATGCAGGGGACACGGGTTCATCCCCCGGTCCGGGAAGATCCCACATGCTGCGGAGCGGCTGGGCCTGTGAGCCATGGCTGCTGAGCCTGTGCGTCCGGAGCCTGTGCTCCGCAACGTGAGAGGCCTGCGTACCGCAAAAAAAAAAAGAGAAACCTTTTGCACTCTCCTTAAAGTAAACAGACACTTCCCCATCACTTGAAGTCAACCACTAGGGGAACAAAATTTTAACGCATTTTTACCTCATCTGTAAGAGGCCATCTAAAATAATTTAATTATTTAATTTAATTTAATTTAATAATATTCGATGGCCCAAATAGGCAAAGGAATGACTTAAATGCTTGTTATCCAAAGTGTCTGTCTGTTATCTGTGAACTACTCTGTGGAAGGGGCAAGTCTAACCCATAATAAGTTTAACAGGCAATTACCTCTGGTTTTGGGAATTGCAAAAAACCAGCCAGTCCAAAAATATATCCCTCATTGCCTAGAACAAATTAGTAACTCCTTTGATTAAGATGATAAAGCTCTTCAATGATTAAAATATAACATGTCTCTGAAATGTGTAATATTGCTGGCCATTCTAACACATTAACAGCCCAGTGAGATTGAATAGACCAGTCGCCCAATAGGGTGTTAAGGAAATGGGAGCCCAGGTTAGAAAGGTCTGGAGAAAGAGGGAAAGTGGGAAGGTTCTGAGCATGGTCTGCTCTCCTTAGGGCCAGGCGTGCTGGTACCTGGGGTAGGCTGGGAACAGCATGAGGCCATGTCAGGCCCTGCTCCCAGATGAGTGGAGAAGGAAGGATGGGGTCAAACTGAGGCCTGCAAACACATTAAGTATAAATTTTACTTATTTCACAAGCTTTCTGGATGTGGGCCCTGCCAAAATGTGTTATCAGTCTCCAAAGAACTGGAGTGTTTCATTGTAAAGTGATGCCGGTCACTCCCAATCACGGTGAGTCAGTGTCTTGGCATGGCTCGTCAGGAAATGTCAGTTCACGTGAAGGGTAAAGCAGCATAGGGAAAGCCATCAGATCAGCACTGAGTGTATGAGGAATATTCAGCATGTTGTTCTTTAAGATAAACTCCTGACGTCATCTTGTTTACTCTTCGTTATCTGTTTTCATCAGAACAGAGAATAGAGAATAGAAGAGAATAATCCCAGTTGCCTCATCTCTTTAGATTACCATCCCTGTTTTCCACTCATTCTGCACTTCTTAATTCATTTTGATTCTATGGTTATTTTGTCTTGCTGCTGGCTTGCTCCGTCTCTTATCCAAGTTGGGTAACTTTTAGAACATGAACTAATCTTAGCAATGCCCCCAGATCCTGTCCTTCCTTTTTAGTCCTTCAACTGCAGCTACCCAAGTTAAACAACTCCAGGGCCAACTCAGCACTTACTACAAATGAGTAAAGACAAGGGACTGTACTCCCTGAATGAAATACTAAACGTCTTTGTCTTCCAGAGTTTCTGTGTTACAATTTAATGCCGGTATACGCCTCATTGGCCTCTTGATTTTCATTTTTGGTCAGGATAATCCCGTGATGTGGTACTTGGAAGGACAGTGTGAATTCCTTTCCCCTGGAGCTGTCTTACCTTGAAGGGTAACAAAGTCATCAAATAGATTAAACGTGCTCACTGTCTGGGTCGGTAGCAATTAGATTCATTTCTCTGTGGAACATCTTGAAGTTGGGGTCATTTCTCTTCACCACCCCAATCACAAATATTTCCACATCGATGTCACTGGCATCCTTCACCACCTCTGTCAGATTCTTTTCATCTCGCCTATCTGTCTGCTCATCAGTGATGACCAAGGCCACCTTCTTCACACCCAGCCTTGCGGCTTCGAACATGCGGTTGGCGGCATGGAGAGCTGTGGCTGTGTAGGTGCCTTCTCCCAGATACTGCATGTTGTCCACGGCCCGCTTGAGGTCATCCTTGCTGGAGAACTGCGTCAAATGATCCACCTCCTCTACCTTATGGCCATAGTTGATTATGCCTACGCGGGCCGTGGCAAGGTCCAGCGCAACTCTGTCAGTCAGAGTCTTCACAAAGTTTTGATAATCGGGAAGTTCTCCGGTCCCACACTTTCTGAGCTGTCAATCACAAACAGCAGCTCTAGCGGTGCCTCTCTGCATTTACGCCCACAACCTGAAACACGAATGTTGACATAGAAACACAGTGGGGTTGAAAATTAAAACATCACTGATTGATATCAGGTAGGTAGGGGGAGGGGGGAGAGGGGCAAGGATGAACCTAAGACTAGATTGTAACCTTCCTTTTCTGTGACCGTGAACACAGCTGACGATTGTCTCCCTTCTGGTTTCTATACCTGACTTTTAAAAAAAATGATATACCGCAAAAAAAAAAAAAAACCCTCCCCCCCCCACAAAAAACCAAAACGCTGTCGAGGATAAAACAATAAACAGCCAATTTCTAAGATTAAAAAATAAAATAGTATATATATATATTTTTGCGGTACTTGGGCCTCTCACTGCTGTGGCCTCTCCCGTTGCAGAGCACAGGCTCCGGATGCGCTGGCTCAGCGGCCATGGCTCACGGGCCCAGCCGCTCCGCGGCATGTGGGATCTTCCTGGACCGGGGCGCGAACCTGTGTCCCCTGCATCAGCAGGCGGACTCTCACCCACTGCACCACCAGGGAAGCCCTAAAATAGTATTTTTAAAAGATTCAGCATCCCTGTGTATGCCTTCCTGATTCCATTTCCCTCCTCCATAAGAGATAACCACCATCCTAAATTTGCCCTTTATCATCCGACCATTTGTATTTAATCGGAATCTGAATGCTAATATTTCAGTCTTCAACCATATCCTTACGTGAAAATGAATACTTGCTCATTGGCGTGGCCAATGGGTAAAGTAATGGGATGAAACATTTTAATTGTGGGGGAAGGATTCAGGTCTTTAACTGGACCCAAGAGTAGCGGCCCCTAGCTACTCTGGTTTATGTCCCCAGTCACGCCCTTAGTGACCACTAAAGTGGCTCCGATCTTATCAAGGAGGCCAGCAGTCCATCCATACTGTGAAACTGTTCCAGGGAAATGATCTCAGAACACTGGTCAGTAAACAACGTCTGTTTAGGGTTTATCATTCAAAGCATTTGCCAGAGTTCCTTGGCAATAAAAATTATCAGGGTTCCACTGGTGTATTCATATCCTCATGTTGCCCAGCAGCCCTGCCACGATAAATCCTCAGGAAACTGGCTGCTAGTTTACAGCGCTTCTAGAACTCAGGAGCAGTGTCTAAATCGGCCTGTCACCATAGAGAGTCCCAGGCTGCTTCTTAAGGTCCGGAAGTCTTTTGGAGGACAAGTCAATTCTGGGGTTCTCTGTATGGAAGGATAATGATATTCCTGCCTCTGTCCATTTTCAACACAGAAGTTACCTTCATTATCCATTAACTGCTTGCCTTTTGGCTAGTCTTTTTGCTTTACTTCCTTGTTCTGGTAACTCTGTTTTAAGTCTATTTCGCCATAGAAGCACTTAGAGTTGTGACACAAGATGACCTCTGGACTCTGTCCTTTTGCCTCTGAAGCGGCAGGCGCTCTAGACGTAGGGCTCAAAGCTCAATTTAGAAAGACTTTTTGCTTCAGGAAAAACACAGACATTATCATCACCAGCTAGGCCGGATTCACACACCAGTTAGGCCCCTGTAGTCCTGCCTCCTTTGTTGTTCTTTCCTTCTCAGGTTCAGGTAAATGTCACTGAATACAGATGAGCTCTGTGCTAACAAAAGGCCTGGCTGCCCACAGACCCAACTATCTTCACACTTCTTAACTACCCTGGGAAAATGACTTTCTTTTCTTAAATCAGGATTCCCACATCCCCTCACACTGCTTCCTTTCAGTTTCCCACAGAAACTGAAAATGAGCTTGAAACTTTCCCACGAGCTCTACAGTATACGTATTCTGGGTGAGCACATTATCTTGACAACACAGAACATAGTGGGGTTGGTACTTTAAAGTGATGGGTTTTTTCTTGGTCGTCAAATCTTACCACATATTTCAAAAATAAGCTTGATGATTTCTTCTTTCTGGAGGAAAAGAGGAAAATGTATTAATTGTGTGACCATATTTTTTCCTATAGTCATGAAAGGTATGTCTTATTATAATCAGCATTGGGCTATTTGACTTAATCCTTCCACTGCAAATAAAATACATAGCACAGGGGCTTCCCTGGTGGCACAGTGGTTAAGAATCCTCCTGCCAGTGCAGGGGACACGGGTTCGAGCTATGGTCCGGGAAGATCCCACATGCTGTGGAGCAGCTAAGCCCATGCTCCACAACTACTAAGCCTGCGCTCTAGAGCCCACGAGCCACAACTGCTGAGCCCATGAGCCACAATTACTGAAGCCCACACACCTAGAGCTCATGCTCTGCAACAAGAGAAGCCACCACAGTGAGAAGCCCGTGCACCACAATGAAGAGTAGCCCCCGCTCGCCACAACTAGAGAAAGCCCGCGCGCAGCAACAAAGACCCAACACAGCCAAAAATAAATAAATTGAATAAATAAATAAAATACATAGCACAGAGGTTAAAAGTTGCCTATAATATATCAGAATTGAAATGTGTTTGAGCTGTGAAATGTAATAACTCAGACTTGAAGTTCAAATTGCAGCCAGTATTTATCAGCTGTGTGACGTTGGGCATGAAGTGACCTAACAGTGACTGTGTCTCAGGGATGTGGTGGGATTAAATGAGGTAACACACACACAGGGTCTGGCCCCACAAAAGATGTAATACTTACAGTCGGCCCTCCATAGCCATGGGTTCTGCATCCATGATACGGAGGGCTGACTGTACTGCGCCATTTTATATGCGGGACTTGAGCATCCACAGATTTTGGTACCTACCGGGTTGGGCGTGGTGGGCGTGTCTGGGAACCAATCCCCTGCAGATTCCGAGGACAATAACGGTGTGGGCAATGTATGCTTTCAGTTACATGGTTTAACCCACATGTGCTGACAAACCAGGACAAGCACCAGGGCCCAAAGGGATCTCATCCAATGCTGTATTCCCTCCTTTTTTTCTGTACCAATCCCCAAATTTGCAAGTCTTCTCTCCAGTTTCCTAATACCCTCACTTGGGCTCTTCCATGAAACCTCCCTGGGTTCCTGGATGCTCCTTCCAGGTCCCACTGCTCACCAGCTCCATCAGAAGGGCCTGAGATGAGCTGGGTACTAGGAATCAATGTGCCAACATCCTGCCCTGCATGGCATGTTTACAAATGCCATGGGATGAGACTGGAGAAGTCAGGATTCTACATCTGCCAAAGACATGAAGCTGACAGGGATGATTAACTTAACAGATGAGAGAAGCAGAAGCCCAGAAAATCTCAGCTGGAAAGAGCAGTGGACCTGTTCTAAGAAGATACAATGTAACAGTTGCAAAAGTAAAGTTTTAAAGGAGAAAACCTGTAATGACAGAAGTGAGGTGAAGGTGACATAGATGGTAACATGGCTTAACAGAAGCATGTACAGAGAATATTCAGGGCATTTTAATTTAATTTCTTTTTCTGTAAATTGAGTAAAAGCCAATGATTTCAAGTGGCTATACAAAAAGAACTCCCAATGTGAGATTTAAAAAATTATATGAAATGAAGGAGTCAACAGTTACCTTTTTTTTTTTTAGGCTTTGTCATGCTTTTTCACATTTAGAGAGACATTTAATAAATCTGAAACTAGAGTATGTCTGGAAAGGGGAAATGTCTATTGATATATTTATATTGTTATCTAGGAAGGGGAGATGTTATGTATTTAATATACTTGTGTTTAATTTTTTACAACTGGAGAAAATACTTTTCACTAAGTTTTATGATTATAGTTTTTCACTTAACATTATGTAGTAATTAATTGCCCATATTATTAAGTATTCTGAAAAACTTGATTACTGATGTCAGATGCATGGCCATTTTAAGGTTCTTGATGCAGACTGCCTTACAATCCTCCAGAAAAGTTGTAGTAACTGACGCCTCGAACAACAGTATATAAGAAAACCCGTTTTGTTTTGGAGACACAACACTGGTTATTATTATATAATCTTTGCCACTTGATAGAGCAAAATATCTCATTGTTTTAAATTACACTTACTATTGTGAGGCTGAATTTTATATGTATGTTTCCAAGTTGTATTCTCTTTTATGCACAGTCTTTCTTTTGTTCGTTTCTTTCTATTAGAATGTTTGTCTTTTCTTGACTTGTAAGAGCAATTTATATATCAAGGTTGCATTTTAATTCTTTTCACTGTGCTTTTATGGCATAACTAGGTCTAATATGCTTTAAGTAGTCATATATATGTGTGTGTGTGTGTGTGTGTGTGTGTGTAAATCTTTTCCTTGTATTCTTTGCTTTTAAGTCACTGGAATAGTTTCACCCTTTCCATTAAAATTGCTGAATGACCACGTTGGCTACTCAGTGCCAATGATGAAGGCATCAAGTTTATACCCCTCAAAGGACTCATGTTTACATGAGTCTAGTAAGAAGGAGGCAAATAAATAAATACTTTTGTAAGTACTATTCTATTGGCTTGGAGCTTAGGAACCACGCTGGTCTGCTGGCAATACCAGGGATGGGAGAGTGGGCGTGGGCCTGTGGTCCAGGGATGTTAGGCAGACTCTGACCGGGGTGGGGTGGGGAGAGGAGGAGAAAAAGCTTTCCAGGCAGAGGATGGAGCACACAAAGTGCAGTGCACTGGAGTACTTGATTAAACTTGTGGCTCAGGGAACGTGACTGAAAGAATGACAGGAAATGTGAAAGATAGATGGACTTTAGAAAGCCTTTGTGTCATGCTGAAGAGTGTGGACTTATCCTGAGCACTGAGAAGAGACATGGTCCGTAGCAGAGAAGAAAGGTGATTGTGGCAGCCAGTGGAGGGGTCTGAGGTTCCTGTATAGTTCAGGCAAAGAAGATAACACTAGGAAGTCGTGGTGGTATTGATGGATGGGAAGGAATGACCTGGAGGGACATTTCAAAAGGAGGTGAAGGGGGTTGGTGAGTAATTGGAAGGAAGGATGAGGGAAAGGAGTCTAGGAGGCAAATGATAACGGCGCCGCTCTTTGAGATAGGGAGGGATGGAACAGGGGCAGGTTGAAGCTAATGAAGGTCACTGGTTCAGCTTGATTCTGGCTGGGTTTGAGGCACCTGTGGGACACCCAGCTGGCGATGTCCAGTAGGCAGTAGGATGTGAGGTCTGGTGCACAGGAGAGGGGTTCAAGCTGGAGGCAGATTGAAGAAATGCCAGTGTACAGTTGGCTGTTGAAACAGGGATGGCAGACGAGATTGCGTGGAGCAGAGCTTCTCTGCCTTTTTTAACCCCTCCCTACCCCCTCTTGTCAAGCATATTCTTTTCTCTATTTATAACATAAAAAGATTTTTTCATTCTCCATAGAACTTTACTGTAATATTAAATTAGCCTTTTCAAACTGTACATCCCCCCGACTTTTTTTTTTTTTTTTTTGCGGTACGTGGGTCTCTCACTGTTGTGGCCTCTCCTGTTGCGGAGCACAGGCTCCGGACACGCAGGCTCAGCGGCTCCACGGCACGTGAGATCCTCCCGGACCGGGGCACGAACCCGCGTCCCCTGCATCGGCAGGCGGACTCTCAACCACTGCGCCACCAGGGAAGCCCCACCCCCCTGACTTGGATAGCTGTCCCTCCCTGAG
The DNA here is from genome assembly GCF_963924675.1 of Phocoena phocoena. Classification (NCBI taxonomy): domain Eukaryota; kingdom Metazoa; phylum Chordata; class Mammalia; order Artiodactyla; family Phocoenidae; genus Phocoena; species Phocoena phocoena. The sequence goes on along the minus strand of NC_089227.1, from coordinate 45,091,151 downwards.
GGTTTAAAGACTGGGAAGAAAAGACTGAGGGGAGACACTGGGAAACACTGACATTTAAGGGACATACGGAGAAACAGTCTTTCTGAAGCAATTTGGTGTGAATGATTAACAAACCTGAACTCCATCAATGGTATTTGCCTGTTAAAAGAGGGCTTTGTTAGTCTGGACTGAATCTGCCACTGAGAGTGTTTGGGAATATATTTGGTCCGGGAGAGAATGGGGTTGGGGAGAGGAAAGGTGCCTTCCAAGAACGGCCTTCATGGGGGAGCAGCCGGGATTTGGCGTCAGACAAGCCAGCTTTGGCTCTATCTAAGGGCTCTGGTACTTGTTATTGAGGTGTCTTGGGGCGTATCGTTCAAGCTTTCTGTGTGACTTGGCGTGCCTTTATCTGGAGGGAAGACACTGCTACCTACCTCATGGGCTGTCATGTGGGTTCATGTGGGTTCTGGGCGAGAGGGGGCCGCGGCTTATAGCCCGTCCCCTTCTCCCTGCACCCTCTCCCCACCGGCCTTGTACTGCACCGGGCCTTAGCCAGCACTTATGAGGTGAATCCAAGCTCTGTCAAATCCCCCCAGATGCCTGCCCCTTGGCCACCTCGTGCATACAGGTCAGTGCTGTCAGCTTCCACACTTGGGACATTTGGGGCAATTCTGAGACCCTGTGTATCCAGAGTGCAGTGCAGAGGGGGGCGTGCGCTCAGGGTGGTCACTCCTCACCTGGGGGAAGGGGTGTAACTGGAGAAGGACTAGAAGTCCAGGGGTCCAGAGTGGGGGCCGTACTTTACATGGGCCCCCCCAGGCACCCTGCAGTACTGGGTCAGAGTGGTATTGATATGAAGGAGCCTGTCACATATTAGAATCTCATTTAATGCTGACCTTGGCTTTCTAAATGCTACAAAAAGGGAAGAGTGAAGGAAAAGAGAATTGACATCAAACCATGCCTGATTTTGTCTGCTCTGGACCCACATATCACTTTTATCACAGCATTTATCAAACTATAGGTGAACATCCTTTGCTTGTCTTTCTCTCCCGTTAGGCTGTGAGCTCCTTGAGTCCAGAGACATAGTCTCTTACTCTCAACTATTCCCCCAGTGCCTGTCTTAGATCCTGACCCAGGGTAGGTGCCCAATAAATGTTGGTGAAGTGAATGAACAACTGCATGGATGAAGGAAACCAGTTCCCCTCTCCATGTTGGGACAGGAGGGAGGGTATAAGCCTATGGGAAACATTCCTCTGGGCATTTTACATATACCCTCCTCTGCTACTTTAGGGAGAAATTGCTGCATATATAGCTGCTTCACCCTCCATAGGCATCTGGGGAGGGTCTGACTTCTGGTGGGGAACAACAAAGAGAAAAAGGCAGATGGGCCATAAAACCATGCACAGTTCTGTTTGTCACATGTCCAGCTCTCGTCTTCACCACTTGAACTCCCACCCCTGGGTTTTCCTGGCACTATACATAAGGTCAACATCCCCAGACCATGACCCACCAAAGAATCAAAAAGGGAAAAAGCCTACTTAGTGCTCTGTGGTGACCTAAATGGGAAGGAAATCCAAAAAAGAGGGGATATATGTATACATATGGCTGATTCACTTCGCTGTACAGTAGAAACTAACACAACATTGTAAAACAACTATACCCCAATTAAAAAAAAAGGTGGGGGTAAGAGAAGGTCCCTATTTCTCCTCAACTCCAGGAGATGTAGTGTCTCAATGTTAGAAAGGAAGAAGTAGACTTTGCTATAGAAATTCTAGAACTTTCCCATCCTGTGGGACTTTCAGGGGTCAGCTTTTTATTTGTAGTGGTGCAAACAAAAGAGAACAAAAGAGAGAAGAACAGGGAAAGTTTGTACATCATCACAAATATTTGTTAAATAGGTGAATCAGTACAGAAAAGTAATCCCAATTTTGTGATTGCTGTTGTCCTCAGAGCACTTCTTAAAGGAACTCGTTCAGGAAAAAAAGAGCCCCCATACTGAAATGTGAAGGATCATGTACAAGAAAAAGTCCCTTGCTCATCTGGCTTCTTTGAAACAGTTCACCTCCTTGTTAACCTTTCTACCCGGGGGTGGGCAGTTACATCTCTACCACAAGGCTGGATAAGGCGCTGGGTGTTACGTCTCCCTCACATTCGGGTTCAGTTACCTCCTGCATCTATGTCAGCACTAATTCTGTGTCAAAAGAAGTCACTTCTAAAGCTAAAACACAAATGTAATCATTTTGTGAGCACAAACCCCTCAATTACACTCCAGGAGTGATACTCACTGTCAGTCCTCGGTCTCCTCTTGGACCCTGTAACCCCTACTTAGTGGAAGAAGAGTAACAGTCAATGTAGGTTGGAAGCAGTTACTGTGTACAGTTACCATAAGATGTTAAAAATCACTTCTTGCCTGTTTTCCTTGGGGTCCGGGATCTCCAATTTCCCCTTTATCCCCTTTCTTTCCCACATCGCCCGGTTCTCCACGTTCTCCCTTTATAATACAATGAAAAGATAAGCTTAGAATGTGAATATTAACGCCAAATAAGAAGAACCCTAAAGTTCTATTTCTTTGCAACTGTGGTACCTCTTGAAGACCTGTGGTTCTTGTTGATATAAATATACTATATGAAAAAAAATGGGGGGGCATTTTATTTACATCCCCCCAGGTACCATAATCTAATTCATGATGAACTTGGGACCTCAAGGTGAGGAGACCATGAGATGCCCTCCAATTAGCTCACTGCCTTGAGGAACTTCAACTGTTACACAGGTTAACACCTGAGTTATCTGGTATCTTCTTCGTGGTACGTTGTAAGGATTTATTCCTTATCATCCGGCTTTTGAGTTTGAAGAAAATGAGATTTCATAAAGTAAACATGTTTGTAGTTAGGAAAAGAAATGCATAAGGATTCACTCTGAAATGGATTTTTTTCCTCTGAGCTTTGTAAGGAGAAGAGTGTCAAGTGCATGAGAGCTCTTCCAGAGTTCAAGTTAAGCTACTGAGATCCTAAACCTAAGCATTTCTCTTAGGTCCTGAAATACTTACCTTCCTGCCAGGCAGGCCATGGCCTGTCATGCCCTTTGGCCCTGGGAAGTCTTGAGGTCCTTGCTCCCCCTGCACTCAATATGTGAAAGGGATGCTCCTGTTAATTTCCCAAGATATTTCTCAGAATATACTTTCGGTCTGATACACATCTGCACTTTCAAAACTGCATTATCTAAATTTGGGAGGAAATACACATATAAGTCAGATGGGCTCAATACTTTGCTAGTAAAAATTTAACTACTTATCTGGGGTGGAAGTGAGGGAGTTGGTTTATAGCATTTGTCTGTTTCTGTGGTGTAAATACTTCCGCCTTTGCCAATTTCAAACTGTGAACTTGACATCAACCGGTTCACAAGTAACAAGCAGCTGTTACTGATATTTCAGTCATGATATTACTGGTAATTTTTATAATCTTCTTTACATTTTCTATATTTTTGATATGTCGAAAGCATGTATTATCTTAATAATGGAGTACAAGAGGATTTAACAGCATCTCTACCCAATTAATGTCCAGGAATGTTTAAATAATTCACCGTACACTCTTTGTTCCATACCCGATCATTTGTAGCAACGTAAATCCATTTATCTAAATTCAATACCTCCTAAATTTGGAAAATAAAAATCTTTTCCTTTCAGTACTTGTTTTTAACTTTCCCCATCATACCTTAACATTATCTGCCGTTCCTGTACCCCCATCTTCAAAACCACACAGGTTTAAAAGGTGTTCATGATGTTGAACATGAAACAGGAATAATCACTAACAAGTATACAGCTGATGCTGCTTGGATCAGCAACCTCTACTTTAGATCATTATTAGCAATGAGTCTGTGGCAAAGGTTTGAAGGACCATGGGCTCCCGGGATTTGATTTGCTTACCTTTAGCATCTTTCTCAAAGGTATCCTGACCATGCCCACTAGAATCACTGGTATGCTCAATAAAAACCTCAGACCAACTTAATGAGAATCAAAGATGGAGGTAGGGGTATAATATGCATTTTGCCATAGGCTTGCGAAGGCTGGAGAGCCGAGGCTCCAGAGGCAGGATGGGCTTTAGAAGGTCACTCCTGGAAGGGGCCACAGAGGGTTGCTTGGAGACCATTGTAACTTCAAATATCAGCATTCCTGAGCCCCTTGTCGTAGCTCATTGACTTTCAAGCTTTTTAAAAACAGAACCGTTTCTTTTTAAAAGTGTTATAGTGAAATATTTCAGACACAAAATTTTATGTGGAAAAAGACAAACACTGATATAACACCATATTAAAAACTTAAATAGTACAGATACCATTGAAATCCCCAACGTACCTAATCCCCTTCCCTGAAGGAGAGAGGAAACCTCTCTCTGAAATTGATATGCAACACTCATATCTACATTTTTATGCTTTAACTACACATGTGTATATTCTAAAACAATGCACAATATTGTTTTTTATATTTAAACTTCAAATAATCGATACATTTATGCATCTAATTTCTATTTTAAATCTCAACACTATCTATTTGAAATTTACCTGTGTACATATATGTAGTTCTAGTTTGTTAATTTCCTCTGCTCTACAGCATTCCATTAAATAACTAGACTACATTATCCTAGTGATGGGCATTTAGATTGTTTCCAGTATTTCCCTATTACAAATAATGCTTCAGCAAATAGTCTTGTATATATCTTTGCACACATCCCTAGGAGAGAACTCTTTCATTGTAACAAATCTTATACAGTAGAGTACAAAATAAAATGAATATAAGTGGAGATTCTCTTGTTGGTAAATGAAGTGCTCAGTTCTTCCTGCATCCATCCCTATCCCCTAGCCAATCTGGCTTGGCTAAACTCTGAGGCCCTTTTCATCTCTGTCATGTAGTATTTCTAAATGGACGGCAGGTAGGGGGGTGTAGTTTTGCCTCCTCATTTAAACTCCAGAGGTCTCATAGCAAGTTCTTTACTGTGGTCAGATTGCAGAGAACTCATTTACTGAATGTCTTTTTCACCCTATTAACACTTGAGCCAAACACAACGCTCTAGCATAGAGGGCTCACAGTGAATATTTATGCAGTGATGTGCACAGATGTCTCAGGTCTATCCAAGGAGACTCTCCCCTGAAGAAGGAGTGCCCCTTGGGTGCTTAGCTGGCTAGAGGAGACAGGCCGGGATCATTGGTCTGCTTTATTCACTTTACAGTACAGTCCCCAGGAAACCTGGAGCCCCAGAAACTTGGCTAGGGATTAGAGCCAGTTAAGTAAGCTCCAAACAGTAAAGCAACACTCTGATTCCAAGCTGGAGATTCTAGCAGGACAAAGTAGAGGAGAAAAATCTGTTCTGTTTCTAAAGATTACACTGCCAACACAGGTGTAATGAAGAGGAATAGGTGGGAATATATGGGTAACACAGCCCAACCTCATTACACTTACTGGAAAACATGCTCTACCAAGAGTGATCTGCAGCCTTATCTTGAATATGAAAGATAGAAGGGTCTGTCTACATACAGACTAGCCTGTCATACAGATTAGGTAGCCAGCCCACAGAGTGCGATGAAGATTCCTGCCTGAGATGCTGCCATTCTCTGTTCTCATTCAAAAGAAAATTAAAAACAAAAATTACACGGAAGGTATCCTCTGAAGAAAGATGTATCAGTAAATGACACTTCGGCATAAATTAGCGATCTCAGATTTTTTGTGGAGGGGAATAAGGACATCTTCATTCAACCAGGTCCCTGGTTGAAAGGTGGTTTGGGGTTGTCAAGGCTATGCTTGAGAGCACGGGTACCTGAGTTGTGGGGTCAGGAGGGTTCCTAGCCAGGTGTCGGGGAGATTAAAGGTTCTTGGGAGAAATCTGTAGCTGGCTTTGTTCCAACCCCAGAGGACAGACTCGTGTGAAAAACAAAGGGGCTGGGACTATGGCGTGATGGTGAATTATCACTGGGGATTTTATATTTAGAAAAAGTGGGTTCAGAAAGAACTTGATACCTTTCTGACAATTATTCAGAATAAGTATTTATTTTACAACCTTTTAGACTCCCACAGCAGCTAATCTAGAGCATGTTCAATAAATGTTTATGACTGACTAGGTGCTTTTGAGAAATGACACAATTTTCTTGTGAAGTTAAAAGCTACTGTGGCTTCATTGCCACGCCCTGGCGGGAAAAGCCTCAGAATAGCCAATTATCATGTTAGAATCAGCTCCATGTTCAGGAAGTTATTTTGCATTACTTCATAATATAGACATTTTATATATAATTGTTAACATTGTACTTATTCCAGGCAGCTGGGTTTCCCTATAATAAAGGCTTTTTTTTTTCTTTTTAATCACCAGTTTCCCTTCAAAATACTTGAAGGCTTCTTAAGTAGACTATCTGGCTGAAAGCCTTTAGCAAGTAAGTCCATGCCTTGGCTTGGCAGAGGTGAATACTATCCAATCAGATTTTTTTTTCCTTACAAGTCTCAGGAAAATGATAGGCAGTGATTTCAGGATGGGTCAGAAGCCACTGCACAAAAGAACCTGTCTATCTGAAGATATATAATTAAGTCCACATTTCAAACCCAGCTTCTTAACCACTATATCTCAGTCTTAGATCTTTTCTGCTAAAGTTGCGATCATTTTAATTTTGCAGATGATTGCTTACTCTCTGGGAGAGAGAGCTCTAAGGATAATGCACAGCTACCTGAGTATTTTAATAGATTTGTGTGGCGTGCGTATTACCGGTATGTCAGGAAACAACAGTGTTTCTTTCCAAATGTTTTCTCAGTAAGGTGCTATAAGGAAAAAAATCAAATTCATAGATAGATGAGCCAAAAAATATAAAATGGATGTCTGGCTTCCTCTTAGGATGTAGAAAACTAGGCTGCTTTTATTCTTAAAACCTCACCAAAGTGGCTAACTAATCTATGAAATCGCAACTTTCCTGGAATCTACCATAGAGCTGTGGTTGCAGAGCCACCAGCTTACACAAAATCGAAGGAAACACAGGCTCCTCCAAGGAGAGACAGGACATGGGCACTTACCTGCTGGCGATGACTGATGTCATACAAGCTAATAAGAAGAATTCAGCTAAAATTCTTAACAAATTGCTGAGTGTGGGTTAGTTGGAGAAGACAAAACTCCTGGGAGCTCCAGGCACAAGGCAAATTCATACCCACCCACCCAGTCTCTTCTGGGACCTCACCAGTGCTCAAGAGAGAGACTGGAGACAGGGCAAGTCCCGAAGTTTCCCTAGTGGGGCAGACCTAGGGGAGGGAGGCAGCAGCCCCCCAGGGGAAGGCCCGAAGCCCCCATGGGACAAAAATCAAGACAGCTAGGGGAAGTGAAGCAAACCTTTAGGGCACAGATGACGATCCATGGCAGCTGAGGGAAGGAAACAGACTAAAGCCTGCAGGAATGAATCCTGGGCCCGGACATTTAGACACTAAAGGTCCTCTCTCTATGGCCCTCAGGGCAGAGTCTTTTTTAATAACCCAAGAACTGTCAGCCATGTATGGCAAGGGTTTTCAAAACAGCTCCCGTGGAAATTTCCATGAGCTGGACCAAGATGCTACTAACATTAATATTGATGACTACGTTCATTTCCTATTGCCCCTATAATGAATGACCACAAATTTAGTGGCTTAAAATGACATAAATTTGTTCTCAGACAGTTCTGGAAGTTAGAAGTCCAGATCAGTTTCACTAGGCTAAAGTCGAGGTGTTGGTAAGGCTGGTTTCCCCTGGACACACTGAGGGGAGCAGCCGTTTCCCCTGATTTCCTCAGCTTCCAGGGGTCACCTGTGTTCTTTAGCTGGTGGCCCCTTCCTCCATCTTCCTCCCCTTCATCACCTCTGATTCCATCATCACATCGCCTCTTCCACAGTCTCTTCTCCCTCTGTCTCCCCCTTTATAAGGACACTCATGATTAAATGTAGGGCCTACAAATAATCCAGGATAATCTTCCCATCTCAAAATACCTAACTTAATCACATCCGCAACCTTCCTTCTGCCATGTAAGGTAATATTCACAAATTCTAAGAATTAGGACGTGAACATTTTTAGGGGCCATTATTCAGCTGACCACAGTGGCTTTTTCCATATTCGTGCAAAAAGAAAGCTAATTATTCTAATTTTTTTTTTTTTTTTGTAATTTACCTTAATGTAATTCAGTTTAAACAGTACCATGAATGTGTGTATGTGCAAGTTAATTACCCTCTAGGGGTGCTGAGTTAACACTTGGAATACTGTAATCAGTAGTCCACACTTCAAAGACAGGTGACTCGACTCTTGCTATCTGAATTGGCTCCACAAGGATGAGAGAAACAATTTATCCCTGGGGGAAAAAAGGGGCGTTCAAGACGTGTGGTAGCTGGAAGTGTCGTATAGGCCCTTTCCTCTTTCGTAAGTCGGGTATGATAGCCAGGTGGGCCCACACCCCCATGAATGCTTCTGGTAGAGTACCTTAAATTCTAGAACTCATTCAGAACAGCTGCCTCTTACCCTCATCCCATAATAAAGAATCCTGTCAGGGCTTCCCTGGTGGCGCAGCGGTTGAGAGTCCGCCTGCCGATGCAGGGGACACGGGTTCGTGCCCCGGTCCGGGAAGATCCCGCATGCCGCGGAGCGGCTGGGCCCGTGAGCCATGGCCACTGAGCCTGTGCGTCCGGAGCCTGTGCTCTGCAACGGGAGAGGCCACAGCAGTGAGAGGCCCTCGTACTGCAAAAAAAAAAAAAAAGAAAAAGAATCCTGTCACCTGATCTGATTAAGAGGTTAGTTGGTCATAAGAACATTGTTGTCCTTGCCTCAGTGGGATCATTTCAGGCAAAGTACTTGTTAAAGTACTTAAATAGATAGAATGGAATTTGGACCCAGTTTTCACTACATGTTTTTGTGCCTACTTGTTAATAAGTAGCTGAACATAAGGTAGAATTCTGTCTGAAACTTGCTTTAATTGAAGCATGGCACCTAACAGGAAGTTTGTCTAGGAGAAGGCAGGTCACTCCTGCTGACTTCTAATCTTCAGAGACTACCGACAGTCACTGAAAAGAATCTGACAAATTGTGAATGTCCATAGTGGCCTAGTTCAGCTCACAACAGTCATAGCCAAATGTGCTCGATTTGGCCATATTTTCCCCCAGTCATTTTTCTTAAACTTTTAGTCCCTACTTCCATTTTTCTGTTTATAACTACCAGCAGATGATAAAGTAATGAAACAAGTAGCAACATGAATATTTGCAAATAATTTCGGCAAAAGCCAAGCCACTTCACGGGACTGTGATTGTTTCACGGACACGTGTGCTCACTGTTAGGATGTTCTATCCAACTCACAGAATTTAGTCCCGTTTTCCAGTAACAAGATGGTTCTTAGCATAAAATCTAGAATTAAATACACTGATAGGTCACAGTGCAAAGAGCATCATAGCTTCGAGGGTTTTCATCAGCTGGATTCAGTTGCATAAATTGACTTATCCTGTCCTCCTGCCTAAAGAGCCTTCCGTAAAACCTGCCAAATTTCATGAATATCTTGCGTGGCCTTTGAATACACTTGACCACAAATGATAACTACAAAATGACACGGTCGGCTTTATGGCAGCTCCTCTGCTAGAGAGAGGGGACTCTGGATGCTCCCTTTGCTGGCCATCTCCATGGTGCAACCTGCCGGTTTCCCTCCTGAGTTTCTCGTGGTTGGTTTGTGTCATCATCGGTGTGTGTTTTAGAACTCCGGTGTCTCTCACGGTACTCTCTGTGCCCTCAAGGCAGATGTTTGCCTTGGACCCTTATTCCTGTCCACATCCATGGTGACCCTCTGGGGATAACCCCCCGTTCTCTAATCGCCAGTCTTACCCCGGTCTCTAAGCTCCAGGCACGTAACATGATATTTGCTCTCTAGACCTTTCCTCCTGCTGGCCATTTCGGAACCGAAACTGTCAAATACAGAAACTCTCCTTCGCCACATCTGCCTTTCTTCCTGGCTTTCCCTCTTTCCCTCATCTCTCAGTCTTCCAGGCTTGGGGTTCTTTTTCCGTTCTGACCTAATCAGTGCTCCCGGAACACGTTCATCCCATCTGTGGGCAAGTTCCAGCCCACCAAGTGCGTCCCAGGAGTCTTCCCTGACTTGCCTTCCCCCCAGTCAAGAGTAATTCCCCCAGATCTACCCACCCCTCTCCTGTAGCCTGTCTCAGAACAGGTTTGGATGCTCGTATCCTGTCTGCCCTGCTCATCTTAAACTCCCAAAATTGAAGCACTTCATTTTATTTATCTTCCCACCCTCTGAGGTACTAATTCCAGGGTCCTGCATATCGCCCTGAGCTAGAGACAAGCCAGCTTGTCTTGTGGAGGCAAGCCATCTCTTTGGCAGAAGTTGCCTAGAGACCATGCATCCTAATCTCTGTCTTGTTGAGCCTCACAAACCCCCATGGGTACCTCGATAAATTTCATGATGAGCATTTGGGATCCATGTGGAAAAGAGATAACAAAGTAGAGATGCATGGAAAAGTACCAGCGGAGATTTCCTATTGTGGGTCAACCAAAGGAGGTACTGGGTTGGCTAAGAAGCTCACTCAGGCTTTCTATAAGATGGTACCGAAAACCCGAACGAACTTTTGGGCCAACCCATTATTTATAAGCAGGTCGACTTTATTAATATCTCCTGTGACACTAGCCCGGGAGACAGTTGAACAAAGCAGGTGAGGAGTTTGCTACAAGTCAGAAAACCACAGTGACTCATTGAAGAAGGCTTCTGGTGACTGCACAGGCCCCTCCAGCCGGGCTGCGATGGGGCAGGCACAGTGGGAATGCTGGCCTGTGCAGCCACAGCTGCTACCACAGCAGCAGGACATGGAGCCTCCTGCTTCCGGGCCTCCTGGCCCAGTGTTCAGTCCCTGTGTATAAGTTTGCTGAATGAAAGGATTCCAGGAAATGGTATATGCTTTCAAATTACTCTTCTCTTTTCCATATATCCCTTCATTAACACACAAGAATTGACCCAGAAGCAGCAGTGAGGTAGGCTGAATAATGGCCACCAAAGCTATGCAGGGCCTAATGCCTGAAACCTGTGAGTGTTATCTTGCTTAGGGGAGAAAAGGTTTTGGCAGAGGTGAGTAAGTTAAGGACCTTGGGTGGGGAGATTATCTTGAACTATCTGGGTGCGTCCTAAGTGCAGGCGCAAATAGTCTTACAAAAGAGAAGCAGAGAGAGACTTAGCTGGCAGAAGAGAAGAAGGTCTGGTGATTGAAACAGCAAAACAGAGGCGGAGAGAGAAGATGTAAACCACTGGCTTTGAAGATAGAGGAAGGCGCCATAAACCAAGGAATACAAAGAATGTGGCCCCAGACTCTGGTAAAGCCAAAAGGAAATAGAATCCAGCCCCCACCCCCAGTTTCTGGACTCCCTGTCAATGCCTTGACTGTAGCCCCATAAGATTCATTTTAGACTTCTGAGCTCCAGCACTGAAAAAGAATAAATTGGTATCGTATTAAATCACTGCACTTGTAGTAGTTTGTTACAGCAGCCATAAGAAACTATCACGGATATGAATCTTATGGTTCCTCCCACCTTTAGCAGATCAGATCACAACACAGAACATTTTGCATTAAATTACCAAGAAATAATTTGGCTCAGAAATCATTTGTATTTCAAGTTGTCAGAAGGTGAAAATTCGAACATTGAAATGAGGAGGCTGTGAGCTGCGTCCAGGGTGGCTTTGGATTTTGCAGGCAAAGACTGTTCTCTGAGAAGTGATGCTCTTCTATGGCTTTTCTCCCTCCAGGAGAGAAAGCAATGCTGAAAAATATTTCACACCAAAGGGAAGTCAGTGTACGACTTTGCCTTTGCAGCATAGTTGGAAATTGGCAGAAGGCTATGAGTCACTGAGGACGATGGTTGAGATTCAACAAGTCCATCCCTTCTAAACTTGCCCTGGCTCAGATGCACATCACCTGTGGACTAAACTGTTACAATAGCTTCTTAATCCATGTCTTTATTTCTGCTCCTATGCCTCTATACCAGAGATTCTCAACTATGGGGCAGGGGGAGGAGATGCTACAGGAGACCCAGAGGATGCAATGGGAGGAGCGTATTTCCAACTACACAATCCACCTCCTACCCTCACACCACTACCTAAAAAGGGAACAGTGAGAATAGTTGCTGATGGAGTGTTCTGGACATGTGAATGGTATGGAGGCAAAAGAATGAGAAGCATTGTTCCAAACTAAATAACAAATATACGAAAACATTCAACTGGCTGTGTCACACCTATTCTTAAAACTCTTCCAGGTTTTGTACCCAAGAGAAAGGAAAACATAAAAATGTGCCCACGGATGGTCATAACAGAATTATTTACGATAGCCAAAAAGTGGAAACAACACAGATGTTCAACAGAAGACAAATGGATAAACAAAATGTGGTATATCCATACAATGCAGTATTATTTGGCCATAAAAAGGAAGTTCTGATACAACATGGATGGCCCTTGAAAACTTTATGCTAAATGAAAGAAGCCAGCCACAAAAGACCACATGTTATGTGATTCCATTTATGTGAAATGTCTGTAATAGGCAAATCCATGGAGACAGAAGGTAGATTAATGGTTGCCTGGGACTAGAGGTTTAGTGGGAAGGGAATGGAGAGTGACTACTATGAGGTACGGGGTTTCTTTGGTGGATGATGATAATGTCCTAAAATTAGGTTGCATTGCTAGTTGCACAATTCTGTGAAAATCCTAAAAATCATTGAATTGTATACTTTAAACAAGTGACTTGCATGGCATGTGAATTACATCACCATAAAAGTGAGCTTTTAAAATAAACAAACCCTTCCAGGCCTTTCTATCATCAGAGCAGTGGTTCTCAAAGTTCGGTGTACATCAGAAATATCTGTAGAGCTGGTTAACACAAGGGCTATGGGGGTCTACTCTCAGAGTTACCACTTCATTAGGTCTACGTGGGGCCCAAGAACTTGCATGTCTAGGTGATGCTGATAGAGCTGGCTGGCGGCCGTGCTTTGAGAATCACCGATTGATAGGCTCCAACTGAAGTTCTTCAGCTCAGCCATGAAGGTTCTTCACAGTCTGGCTTCCCCTGTTTTGTAGCCTATTTCTCTGCAGGCTTTATCTCATCTTAACCTTAACTCATATAGATCTATTTCTGGTTCCCCCATACTTTTTGGCCATATATTGGGTGTCATTTTATCCCTAGTGTCTAAACCATTGCCTGGCACAAAGCAGATATGCAGTTAATGTTTCTGGACCATTCATTGGGCCCAGATCACCCCAGCACCCAGACATCTCACACAAACAGGTAACTACTTCCTCCTAAAAGCTGGTGCTACTGCCTGTCCAAATCCCCTGGGATTGGGGCCATAAAGAAAAAGGAATGGAAAAGCCAAACAGTCTTCATGAGGCATAAACCTAGAAATTCCAAATTTATCAAAATATATAAGCCATGCTTCCTTGAACAGACAGCCAAAGGGAAGATGCTGGTTAGATTTACCTAACTTCAGTATGCACAGCCTTCAGAAACATCAAGAGGAAAATGTAGGGTGAGAGTCTTTTCTGTTAAGTGAACAGAGAAGTCAGCAGGCAGCTTTATACATAAGCAGAAGGGAGCAGTTCCAGCTGTCACAATGAATGTCTCTTAACTGTCACACCTTTAGGTGTGAAGCCTGGTAAAAAAAAATGATCTTCATGTGATTCTGGGGAAAGGGAAATGTGTTTAGACTACACATTACATGTTTAATTAAATCGAAAAGAATATACCAATGTGACATTAAGCCAGGCCTTCCCTTAGGCCTAAGTTATTTCCTATCAGTATGTTTGGTGAGACCCATTAACTTGTGTGGTGCACCGAAAAAAAAAGACCCAGGGGTGGATTTCACCCACACTTCATCCTGTGATCTCCAGCCACACCGCTGACCTCCAACCCACTATAAGCAGAGTGCCTGCTATGCCAGCACCCTTCCAGATCAGGCCCCTGGCCTCCCTGACACTTAAATTGCTGCCCCTCCCACCGAGAAATTCTGGAGGTATGGTTGACACTGGCACTGAAAAGCCATCATGGACATAGATCGCTTTTAAACGCTGGTAGTTGAGATGTGTGTTACATGTTACATGCCTATCAGGATGACAGCTACTGAAAGACAGTAGCATTCTATAAGCTGGTTATTCTTTACCAGGAAAAAGAAGCACAGAAAGGACTAACAGCTAATTGCCCTCTTAGAGTATTTCTTTCACCAGAGGATTCACAGTACTTGCTCATCTATGTGTCTCCTTCTGGATATCCTACGGGGATTAAAGGAGTAATATAAAGTCCTCTGAATTCTTTAAACAAGAGTATTATAGGTTTATTTCACTTAGCATAATGTCCTCCAGGTTGGTCCTCGTTGTCACATATGGCAGATTTCCTTCTTTTGTGAGGGCGGTGGTTAGGAATCTATTAGATGTTTATACCACATCTTCTTAATTCATTCACCCCTCAGTGGGCATTTAGGTCGTTTCCATATCTTGGCTATTGTGAGTAGTGCTGCAGTGAACATAGGAGGGCTAAGTGAAATACTAATACAATACAATACATACTAATACAATACTGCGTGATTGTACTTACATGAGATAACGAAAATAGTCAAACTCACAGAAGCAGAGTAGAATGGTAGTTGCCAGGGGCTCAGGGGAGGGGGAAATGAGGAGACAACGGGTATAAAGTCTCAGTTATGCGAGATGAATAAGTCCTAGAGATCTGTCGTAAACATCATGCCTAGAGCTAACAATACTGTGTTGTACACTTAAAAGTTTGAGTAGATCTCATGTTAAGTGTCCTCACAATAAAAAAAAGTTAAAAACTGAAATAGCTGAAAATAATGATGTGTTTTAAAAAATGGAAATGATAAATATATCCAATTCTGTTTTTCAAGAAAATAAAGAAAATTATGTTAATTTTAAAAAGTTGAAAGAATAAAAGTACAATGGAGGCTTATGGTTAATAATTCCTATAGGCTGTCCTCAACCCCATTCATTTATATGCCCTGTTTTCCTTTCTCATTGCTTTCAACTTAGCATGGTAGTAACTATTCCTGACAATTCAGATGCAAGTTTCAGAGGGGC